>NC_051071.1:25966989-26671989 GCF_004664715.2 Peromyscus leucopus
TGAATGTTTGAAGTTGGTTTGTGTTTACAAAACTCCATATCTCCAGGGGTTTATGAGTACTAAATGTGATCGTGGGTGGATGGCCATGGCCATCTTGAATAATGGGGCATCATGTGGTCTTTGAGAATGAGATAGAACCAAAGTAACACCTGAGGCATCAATGGGGGTCTTACTGGCACTGAACTGGGATCCCTGGAATTAGAGATAGGAAGATGAAAAGGTCGAGGCCTGTCTGGGCTAGAGTGAATTCATGGCCAGCATGGGCAACTTAATGAGATTGTGAAGGGGGAGAGGTGGGGTGGAGGTGGGAGAGAGACAGAGAGACAGAGACAGAGAATAAATAAAGATCTGGGCTACAGTTTGGAGTCCTAAGTCTGATCCCAGAACAACACAAAATCGACCCTAGATTCAGTTTCAGATTATAGTAACCCACCCTTCACTGCAAGGAATACATTCTGAGACTTCCAGTGCTGGCTGGGAGGGGGCGGGGAGGTATTGTTCCAGCTTGAACAGCTGCATCTATGATGTGAAGATGGACCACGAGCCTCTACCTTGCTCACTCTCAGATATTTTCATTTTAAAAGCTATTATTTCTTTTTCTTTTCAGAGCTTGTTTTAAGGTGCAGCACCCAGTACTAGAGAAGCAGAGGTACCTACTTTCTTGACATCATAGGAAGTGCTCCCGGTGTCCACAGTGGGGAACAGTTACTCCTTCCTGGTTTTGGTGTGTTACAATGAAATATAGGGTGCAAACAAATGGTGTGTTGACAGGGGTGTGACTCAGTGGGAGAGGGCCTGTGTAGCACACAGGCCCCACAGAGCCTTGGATTCTGTGCCCAGCACTGCAGTAACAACCATCATTAGACTAAAATAGAGGTTGCAGCCCGTATGCATAGTTAAAAGACTAGTGGTTTTCCTGGGGGCTGGTGGCATCTGAGAAGCTGTCTCGGTGACTCTCCCACACAGTTGGCCACTGTCACAGACTTGGTGCTAACTATTTTTATGTTTTTCAACTGTCCATCTCATTTGCACATGTTTCTGCATGAGTCATTGTTGTACACCCGACCCCCCCAACGTGGCATAGTTTATCATGCGCTTGTTTCTACTGCTCCACATGAAGGGCTCTAGGCTGAAGTACACCAAGTTTTAGCCGATGGGACATGCAGTCATCTTCCATTTCTGCGGCTACAGTTGTGTTTTCTAATGTGTGTCCGGTCCTCTGTGGACTCACCATGGCCTTGTGTTCTCTGTTAGTGGACAACAGTGGGCTTTCCATCTCAGTAACAGAAGCTGTGGGAGATACTCCTTGCTCCAAAAGGGTGAGGCTTTCTCTGGGAGACATCTTTGGGAATGGGCTCACTGGGTCATAGAATTCTTACTTTCCTACCACAGCCTTAGGAGAAGTGGTACTGGTGACAATGCACAGAACCTTCCCATGGCCCACCCTGACTTCAGCACGTGACAGTTTTCATCAACTCCTGACAAGGAAGCACTCTAGGAAACCCCTTTGGTTCCTGTGTGAGCTCAGTGGTCCACTCCACTTCCCTGCCTCCAGTTCTTCTGACTTACTTCTAGCCCAGCTACTTCCAGATGCTATCGTTAGGTCAGTTCATTTGCCGGGAGACTTTGCATTTGCCACTTCCTTAGACTCCTCTACAGGAGAAAGACTAAGACTCTCTAATGTAGTTCTGCCGCAGACCCTGCAACTATCCCGTGGCCAAGATTACATGGCATAGTGATAATAGTTAAAAATAATTATTATGGACTTGGTATTTCAAAATAGCTGGAAGAGAAGGTTTCTAATGTTCTCATAAAAATAAGATGTATAGGAAATGATAGACAACTAATTATCCTGATGTAACCATTCCATAGTGAATACATGTCTCCAAAGAGCATGCAGAGCTGCGAATACACGCCACTAATACGTGTCAACCGAGACACAAAGAAAAGATTGATCTGCTGCGCACACACTTTCTTAGCCCTGAAGACCTTTAAAACATGACTCTGCTTAGTGATTTCATTCAGAACTATTAATTCCCAGTAGTAGTTATTAGTTAAAATCTACCCCTCTGGCATCTATTTTGCATACGTTTATTTTTCTTGGGATGGCTAGCTACAATGTAGACGTTTTCAAGCATCATTCTCACAGCCTTGTTGTGGTATAACAGACTAAAATGGCATGCAGCAGCCAATGCTTTTTAATGCTCAGTCATCAAATCCTCCAGTTTTATGCTGAGGAAGGGAGAAGCAAGTTCATATTGTGAGGTGAGAGAGAAACAGAAAATTCCCCACAGCACTGAGGCTTAAGGTATCGTTTGAATCATTAAATAAATCAAAGGCAGATGTAGAGAAAACCACAGGACCCATGGAAAAACACTCCACTCACCTCATCCTTCTCATCTTGTTTGGGATTTTCCCAGACAAAAACCAACTACTCATGAAATACCTTAATTTAGAAGTCCAATATGGATGAGCTTCCAGCCCAAGATGCCATGGCTCTGGGATGAGAGGAGCCTTGAAACTATGATTCCCATTCCTGTCCTTAATCATCCAGTGTGGACTTCAGTGATGTTTACAGAATAGTGTGCTCATTACAGATTGTATGGCAGGAGGTATGTGTGTGGTGCTATACAACACATAAGTTCCAGGGTCTACGTGAAAGGATGTCTGGGAGTCTTTTGGGAAGGGCTGCAGAGGTTGACTGGGAAAGAGTTTTCCCATCAGTAGATGGAACTGTGAGAGCCTGTAGAATTTTCTATAGAGGGTTGAACCCACATAGGCTCCCCACTGCTCTAATGTAAAGACACTAGATGCTGACTTGGTAGGTCCTCTACAGGCTTAAGGGAATGGGCTGATGCTTTAGTCCTAATCAGCTGTAGTACTTCTCAGTGCTAATATTTTGAAAAGGAGCCTTGAGAAATGATAGTGTTGGTCTTGGGTGCATCAGTGGACATGAGTCTTTCTATAGCCAATTGGGTCTGTGTCCATCCTGGAAGCTGGGTTGGATACCAGGCTGGGCAGACTTAGGTCTCTGGGGCTCCGGGGATGGTCTCTTTTAGGGAGTAAAGGTCAGAGAGTATGAATTGGTCCAGAGATAGAAGGCACAGGGAGGAGCCAGACACAGGGAGCACTCACAGATGAGTACACTATAGACTAAATCAGCCTATGTTCTCTGCTTTGTAATGACCCTGAAAGAGTCTCTGCCCCACTTGCACCCCCATTCTCCAGAAGCTTCTAGAAGGCACATACAGTTACATTTTTAGATAAAGGAGTTTGAAGTTGACATTAAATTATCTGTCATAGGAGCATTGATTTGGAAGCTTTGGGGAGCACTGGAGCAATGTCAGGAAGATTTTTAACTTATTCAACTTTGAACTTTTATAATCTTAAGGCAAAAGAAAGCTAGGCCACCTTCCATTTAGTCTTCCCATTAAATTGTTGGAGCCACTGTACCACCAAGCCCATAAACAGAGTAGGAGTAAAAGGTTTGGATGGGGAAGTAAGTAAATATTTGACTTTGTCAACTTGATCTGAGAAACTGGTTAGAGTTGCATGATCTAATGGGTGTTCTGGCGAAGATATCACAGAATCTTTGTTTAAGGTGTGCCAAATGAGGGGATGCTTTGTTTTGTTTCCTCTGCAATTACCACAATGATGAGCATGTTTTCCAGACCAGATATTGTTTTAAAAGGTTGTGAGAATCAAGTCCAGGAAAAAATTGTAGTGAAGAAAAGGCAGAGGCAAATGTGAGAATAGGCTAGCTCCTGAGAGCTAACCAGCAGCCCCCGAGAGACCCCGGCCTTTCCTCCTCCGCCCTCAGCCAGAATTCCATCCTCTGTCAGCGGAGGGTATTATGCCAAGTGACTCCCAGAGTGTCCCGTGGAGGTGATGCCTTGTCATTTTGGTTAGATAAGTTTTACTGCAACAATATTGAAACAACTATTATTTTATAACTCAAAGAAAACCCCAACTCTATTTCAATTCAGTGCTTTGGAGGGAAGGAGAGCCAACCCATCAAGAGCTACATTAGTGTCAAAGAGATAAATTGTCACAGTGAGGACCATATTTTAGTCAAGCAAAATCTAACAAAGATTTACCATATACCAGAGATACTTAATATTCTAGGAAAAAAATAATAGATCTTCACTTATTATATTTGCTATGTGTTAAATAGATTGTAAACAACTAAGTCATGTTTACATTTTAAAACACATCATGAATTAATATGGTATATAATTACACTGAAATACCATGAGGACTAGAATTCACGACCCATTACAATGGCCTGCAAATGACTGTGACTCAGGTTCTGGGGCGTCCATCAGCCTACCTCATATGCATAGCTATCACATCCATGACTGTGTGTGTCTGTGGTATGTTAACAGGAAGGACATTTGATAACTTCTTTATCATTATATCTTTAAGTAAAAGAACCAGCCTGATGAACTGTTCCCTAATGCCACTAAATCACCTTTGTCTACTCATCTTATTACTGAACCAATGTCTCCCTCCCCATTCCCCGTCCCTCAACAGTGGCCAAGTGCTAGTCCACTACCTGCTTTAGCTTTTTTAGACTCAACGTTTAAATAGAATCAAACGGTACTTGTTTTTCTCCATCTGTTTTACTTTCATTTGGTAGATGTTCTATATTCATCTGTACTGTGCCAAGTGATGGTGGTCCCTTCCTTTTTATGGCTGAATGATACTCCATGGTATCCAACATATTATGTATAAATGTTCCATTTCCTATCTGGCGAGAGAGGGATTAAGAGCACAGGCCACTTTGGTAGAGTAGGGCCTGAAGCCTTTTCAATTTCAAGTCACTCATAGAGAAAAGACTATAAAATGAGAATCATAAAAATAAATGTAAAAGTATTTTATAGTAATAAAGAAAATAATGCCAGAAACCATAATTTTAACAAAATGACAAATATCACAAATGGCAGACTTCAGAACATAACAAATATGCCTTTTGGTACAATACTAGAATGCATTTTCTTTCTTTCAAAAATGTTTAATTTATTTATGTGTGTGTGTACCTGTGTGACTGTTTATACCTGTGTCCATGTAGAAGCCAGAAGAGGTTGTTGAATGCCCCAGAAGCAGAGTCACAAGTATTTGCAGGCCATGGGTTCTGGGAAGTGAACTCTCATCCTCATGATATTGCAGCAAGTGCTTAGCCCTGGAATACCTTATCCTATATTTTTGCTTGCAGACCTATTAAAGTCCAATGGAGAATCTTTGTTATATTAAAATCTATCATGCGATTGAATTATTCTTTTTTAAATTTTGTTTCATGTGTCTTTTTTGAATGTTTATTTATTCTTCTCTTACACAATACATCCTGAAGGCAACCTCCCAGCCATCCCCTTTCCCTCAGATACAAACACACACACACACACACACACACACACACACACACACACACACACACACACACACCTCTCCCCAGAAATGAGCAGGCTTTCCAGGGACATCAACAGAATATGGCACAACATGATACAATAATACCAGGCACAAGCCCTCACATCAAAGCTGTGCAAAGAAACCCAGTGGGAGCAAAGGGGCCCAAGAACACACAAAAGAGCCAGAGTCACCTCCACTCCCACTGTCAGAAGCCCCCCTAAAACACAGAGCCAACAACATGACATATGTGCAGAGGACCTAGTACAGACCCATGCAGACTCTCCGATTGCCTCTTCAGAGTCTGTGTGCCTCCATGAGCCCTGCTTCTCCCCATCTTCTACAGAGTTCCCTGAGCGGAGGGACCAGATGGAGACCTCCATACTTGGCTGTCTCTCCAACTAGTGTTTGGCTGTGGGTCTTTGCATCTGTTCACATCAGTTGCCCTGTAACAGCCTCTCTGATGACAGCTGGACTAGGCACCAATCTATGAATATAGCAGAACATCATTAGAAATAATTTCATTGATTTTTTTTTAAAATAGCCAATTGTTTGATTCGACCCTAGGTCTCCAGTCTATCCAGCCTCACCTGGTCTGTGGTCATTCAGGCAATGTCAGGCATGGGCTCCCTCTCATGGTATGGGCTTCAAATTAGTGACTGGCTACTCCTGCAAGTTTTGCCCCAATATTTCCCCAGTGTATCTTGCAGGAAGGACAGATTGTAGGTCGAAGGTTTTGTGGCTGGGTTGGTGTCCCAGTTCCACCACTGGAACCTTGCCTAGTCACAGAAAATGGATAGTTCAGGGTCTGTATCCTCCATTATTAGGAATCTTATCTAGGCTCACCTTCATAGATTCCAGGCAGTTTCCACTGCACTAGGTTTCCACATCACCTTATAGTTCCCCATACGTCCCCTTATTCCAGCTGTCCATCCCTTCATAATTTCCCCCACTTAATCCCTTCTATTCCCATCCTCACCCACCCCCAGTCCATCCTCAAAATCTATTCTATTTCCCCTTCCTAGGGAGACCCATGCATTCCCCCTAGAGCCCTCCTTGTTACCTAGCCTCTCTGGGTCTGTGGATTGTAGCATGATTATCCTTTATTTTACAGCTAATATCCAATTATAAGTGAGTACATAGCACGTTTTTCTTCTGAGTTTTAAAATATGACATAATGGCTTTTTGGATTTAGATTTATTTAGTGTCTGTTGTTATGTCCCCTTTTCATTTCTGATTTTGTTAATTTGGATATTCTCTCTGTGCCTGTTAGTTAGTTTGGATAAGGGTTTATCTATCTTGTTGATTTTCTCAAATAACTAACTATTTGTATTGTTCTCTTTGTTTCTATTTTATTGATTTCAGCCCTCAGTTTGATTACTTCCTGCTGTCTACTCCTTTGGGGTGTGCTTACTTTTTTTTTTTTTTTTTTTTTAATTCTAGAGCTTTCAGGTTTTCCATTAAGTTGCTAGGATGAGATCTCTCCAAGTGTTTTATGTAGGCATTTAGTGCTACAATGAGACTTGCTTTGTAGTCAAATATGTTGTCAATTTTGTAGAAAGTTCTGTGAGGTGCTGAGAAGAAGGTATATTCTTATGTGTTTCGGTGAAATGTTCTATACAGATCTGTTAGGCCCATTTGATTTATAATGTCTGTTAGTGCTAGTATTTCTCTGTTTATTTTTTGTCTGGATGACCTGTCAGTTGTTAACAATGGGGTATTAAAGTCTCCCACTATCAATGTGCAATATAAACTTTAGTAATGTGTTTTGTTTTGTTTTTCTTTTCTTTTCTTTACAAATGTGGGTGTCCCTGCATTAGAGGAATAGGTGTTGAGAATTGAAAAGTCATCTTGGTGGATTTTTCCTTTGATGAGTATGAAGTGTCCTTCCCCATCTATTTTGATTGTTAGTTGAAGTCTATTTTATTAGACATTAGAATGGATACATTGGCTTGGTTCTTAGGTTCATTTGCTTGGGAAATCTTTTTCCAATCCTTTACTGAGGTAATGTCTATCATTAATGTTGAGTTGTGTTTTTTGTATGCAGCAAAAGGATGGGTCCATTTTTCACATCCATCTGTTAGTCTGTGTCTTTTCATTGGGGGATTGAAACAATTGATATTGAGAGATGTTAATGACCAGTGATTGTTAATTCCTATTATTTTGTTGTTAGTGATATTGGTGATACTGCTGCTGCTGTTGCTGTTGCTGCTGCTGCTGGTGTGTGTGTGTGCTTCCCTTCTTTTGTTTTTTTCTAGTATGAGATTATTTATTTCCTGTGTTTTCATGGGTGTAGTTAATATCCTTGGGTTGGAGTTTTCCTTCTAGTACCTTCTGTAGGATTGTATTTGTAGATAGTCATTGTTTAAATTTGACTTTATCATGAAATATCTTATTTTCTCCATCTATGGTGATTGGAAATTTTTCTGGGTATAATAGTCTGGGCTGGCACCTGGTCTCTTAGGGTCTACAGGATGTCTGTTTAGGACTTTCTGGATTTTAGAATCTCCACTGAGAAGTTTGGTATAATTCTAGTAAGTCTGCCTTTATATATTACTCACTCTTTCTCCCTTGCAGCTATTAATATTCTTTCTTTGTTCTGTATGTTTAGCATTTTGGTTATTATGTGGCAACAGAACTTTCTTTTCTGGTCTGTTTGATGTTCTACATGATTCTTATAACCTTATAGGCGTCTTCTTCTTAAACAAGGACAATTTTATTCTATGATTTTTTTTGAAAATATTTTCTGGGTTTTGAGTTGTGATTGTTTTCCTTCTATCCTTATTATTCTTAGACTTGGTCTTTTTATAGTGTCTCAGATTTCCTGGATGTTTTGTGCCAGAAATGTTTTAGATTTAACATTTTCTTGGTCCAATGTATCTATTTCTTCTATCATGTCTTCAATGCCTGTGATTCTTTCTTCCATCTCTTGTATTTTGTTGGTGAAACTTGCTTCTGTAGTTTCTGTCTGCTTAGATAGATTTTTCACTTCCAGAATTCCCTCAATTTGTGTTTTCTTTATTGCTTCTATTTTCATTTTGAGGTCTGAAGAGTTTTATTTGTTTCCTTCAACTGTTTGGTTTTTTTCTTCCCTCTTTTAAAGGGATGTATTCATTTCTTCTATTTTTTTGTTTGTTTTTCCTTGATTTTTTTAAGGGATTTGTTTCCTCTTTAAGAATCTCCATCATTTTCATAAAGTTGGTTTCAATGTCTTTTTCTTTTTTCCTTTTTGTCGTGGAAATATTTTAATTGATGCAATCTGATCAAAAAGGAAAGAATCCAGAAGGAAATATTATTGAAAATCCAAAAAAAATAATAAAAAAGAGTGAGTGTCCAAAAATAGTATTAGGTAAAAAAAAGAAGCTTTTGTTTTATTTCAGGGATGGTTAATGTGAGGTAGTTGAAAACAATGAAAAATTACTTTAATACTATAATCCATATTTCACTTCATGAAGACATAATTCATGATAAGTTTTATTTATTCTCTCCCTCTGTTACACACAATAAGCCTATAGAAATTATTGAATTAAAATTTTGATGAGAAATAAAGAATGCATGGGAACAGAAAGAAAGAAAGAACAGAAGATAAAGGTCTTTAAAAAATGAAGCAAAAAAGTTTAAAGACATTCTAGGCTCCAAAATTCTGCATTTTGACTGACTATGGTTTTCTGTAGTGGTCTCTCTCTGTTTCAAAGAAGATAAGTAGTGAGAATTACAGTTATCTGTGATCATAAGGGCAAATGTTTATAGACTGTTGTTAGAGATTATGCTTGTTTAGTAAATTAGTGGTTGTAGAGTCTCCTCCAATAACCATGACTTCACTACCACAAAGTAGTTAACTTGGTGTCTAAGGCCAGTCATGGTTTCCCTCTTATTGAGCAGGTCTTAAGTCCAACTAGAGAGTTATTTGTTACTACCAAGGTGTGTTTGTCACTACTGTATCCTTAGAGTTACCATGCCATACTGGTCTGGTCTATAGGCAAGTTCCAGGGCAGCCAAGGCTACACAGAGAAACCCTGTCTCAAACCCCAGCCCCTCCAAAAAAGGGTCTTGTAGAGTTTACCATTTTAATGTCATTTTCTTGTGCTTCAGCTGTGTTGGGATACCCAGAGCTTGCTGCTGTAGTAGGACAGCTGGGCTCTAGTGGTGACACATTGCCTTGACTATTGTTGATTGTGTTCTTATGCAAGTATCTAGTCTTCTGGGTTTGGGGTGATTATAGGTCAGGGTGCCAATTTCTGAGTTTGTCTTTGTTGAGTGGGTGTTTTGTTTCTTGGTTTCTGCTTCCTCTCTGGTCTTTTGGCTAATATGGCCTGTGGTTGAGCAGAGGGCATCCACCTAAGTTGGACACTGGACTTCCAGTGTCTGGGATAACCTCTGGTCAAGCAGGGAGTCTCTGCCTGAGTTGAAGGCTGGGACATGGAGATGAGGAGGTATTGGGGACAGTGTCAGAGAATGTGCCTGGAAAAGTGGGGAAGGTCCATGGGTGGGCAGCACATTTGGAGTTCTGGCAGCCAGAGTGGCCTGAATTCTTCTTATACTGCATGAAACAATGAGCACTCATGTTTCCAGCTTGCTTGGCCATCCAAGGACTATGGTTGCACATTCCTTCAGCTGGAATAGTCAGACATTTATAGAATATGGTATTTCTGATCTTGCCTATTAAGGTGTATATACAGCATAAAACATCCTAATAGGTATATGCATTTTATAAAGGTCTGTGCTCTTCAGACAAAACACATGGATGTTATATTCTCATCACCATCAAAGTAATCTTTGTACATTTCAAAAACACATACATATGACTATGGCTTCTTCCTGTGCCTTGGAAGGTTCAGTACCACCATTGCTATGTAAAGCTTTTGACTCCATAACTTCATGCAAATCCACTCTGAGGACTGGGCATGGCCTGGAACTTGCTAAAGAGATCAGCAAGCCTCAGGGCTTCACCTGTCTTTGCCACCCTATCACTAGAATCTCTTTTCTATTACCTGAAAAGTTGGATACATGTCATTCCAAATCACTCAGGTCTCCCTGAGTCTCTCCTACTTTGTAAAGGTCATAGCCCTCTAATAGCCCCAAGATCCCTGCTAAATTAACCCCTTAGGTTTCCTGTGAACACAGTGCTATCTGGATCAGTGAACGGGGCATCAAATCACCTCTCTCATGACTTATAATGCAAGCATTTTTCATTACTCATATGGCCCACTAATGTGATTCCCATAATGCCTCAGATTCTGCAGCCTTTGTCATAAGGAAACATGGAATGGGATTTTAGTTGCATCCTTAATTTTTCTATTTACATAGTATGCAGAGGTATCAGCATCTGTTCCCATGTCCCATAGCTTCATTTTCCAATTCAAGCTGCTCACCTGTACAGTATTCTGAGATTATCATAGTGTATTAGTTTTGGGTTTCTGCAAGTGGTTTTGGAGCAGATCTAGTTTCTACTCTCCTCCATGCTCTAAAAGAAATGGAAAGCAAATGCCTTCATCTCATCCTACTTTTCACTCTCCCTCCCCCGTATCAGATGCTGATGCACGGGACAGTGTCCTCCGGCCCTTTCCCCCTTGCAATTACTCCCTTATATGGAAAAATCTTTCTGAGAGAAAACTCACTTCAGTTATATACCCTATTACCCCCAGCAAAGGGGCTCCAACAACTGTTGCATCTTGCTTCCAATTCCACCCTTCCATACTGCATTGAGGGATTGCAGTCTGTTCTCTAGCCCATCAGCCATTAGGGGAGTATTTCCATGCTCATGTGGTGGGCCATTCATTAAGGAGACATGCTCGTTCATACAACATAGAGGAAGACACCATCCTGGGATTACCCCTGAGGATGCTCTCGCCTCAGACAAATAAGGTCCCATCCCATGTCTTGTTACTCATTGGACTCTTCCTCTCCAGCGCTTCTGTGGTTCATTCAGGTCCTGAGGGAGTTTCTGTGTGTTCTATGGCTCTTCTAGGGAGATGTGAGTAAGTAAGAAAGTGTCTGTTTAGTCCACTTAGGGCATCAACGACAAATCAAAGAAACCTACAAAAGTTTAGACCTGTGAACTGCTCAGTTTATTGGAGTTATTAACACAAGCATGGCTAAAGTGTAGCTTACAGGAGCGTAGGTAATTTAGAGGCACCAGTTTTCCCAAAAAGCCCACCACAGCATGAGTACCAACCCATAAAAGCCATATTCCTGCAGTTTCTTCCTCAGATTGCAGGCAGCTCAACCAACGAGTCTCCTGTCATCCAGTAATTGCTCAGTGGTATAACATTGGGAAAGGGTTTCTGGAATCTTCTAAACTGAGTTATGAGTGTCTTGTAAATTTTGCCAGCTTCCCAGGGCTCATAAATTTCATCAGCTTCCTGAGTTTGTTTCCATTTTGGTGGAAATGGCTACCCAGCAGTAATTTACCGATACAAATGCTGCCTTCATCAGAAACCCCCTGTTAAACCCACACATACCTATGTACATTTGACCAAAGGCTCCATTGTTTCATAGTATGGTTAGGTTTGGACATAACATTAAGTATCATTAGCCACACTATCTTGGTGATCACATGGAACACCTAAAATTTTTTCACATATAATTGCAAAATCTAGCACTACTTCCCACTCCTGGAAAAATGAAAGCAATACAGAAAATCAGCCAGAGAAAGGGATGTCACCCCAATTCATCATCATATTGCAATGTAACTGCATTTGGAACACAAGATATGATCAGTGCCCAACAGATAAACAGGATGAATGGGTGCCTCTCTATTAAGCCCACCTTAGTTCTGAAAGATGAGCTGCAATATGGCATGCTCTGGGTTTGGTACTGGAATCTGCTTTCAGGGTATCTGTGACCTGGAGAAAAGACTTCCTGAGATAATGGGTAGAGAGGCACCTCTAATGACCTACTGCATTTGGAGTAAGTTCCTTGGTAAGGTGAGCACAGAAAGGGACATTGGATAGAGATGAAGAGTAAATGAATCTCTGTGTTGCATGTCATACATGTAAACTGCTACTAGAATGGAAGTTGAAAGTCATGCTGTTCAGCTGATGGGATTCCATGACCACCTATACAGCATGGTACATAGACATTCACTGCAAGTGTTACAGCTCCGGAGGGAAAAGTATCCTGACTTGTCCGGAAGTCAGGCTATATCCACAGCTGTGAAGGGACAGCTGTAAGGAGAAAAGTATCCTGACTTATCAGCAAGTCAGGCTATACCAGAAGCTGTGAAGGGAAGATATCCTGGATACCTACAGCTGTGAGGAGGCTGTACCTGAGGCTGAATTATGATGGGGTATAGTCTCACTGCAGGGTGTGGCAATCCTGCTCCTCTCTGAGACAGAGCTAGAGAGCCCTTACAACTGAGTTCTGCTCTGCTTCCCAAGGGGGTTTCCCAGCAGAGGTATTCAGTTTCTTCTCATCTCAGGCTCAAGTTGTTAATTCTTCTGCTTCACTCTGCTGAGGGGAAGCCCCACAGAAATGAAGCAATCCGCTCAGCCTCCAGCTAAAAGTTGTTATTTCTGCTCTGCTCCCCTAAGGGAGTTTCCCAGCAGAGGTGTCCTGTGCTTCTTTGCTCTGCTCCCTTAAGGGAGTTTCCTAGCAGAGGTGTCCTGTGCTTCTTTTGCTCTGCTCCCCAAGGGAGTTTCCCAGCAAAGATTCTGCTGAGTGCCTGTGAAAGAAGGTCTTCACGCAAAACTCTTTCAAGAGATTTATTTGGGAAGGAGGAATCCAGGAGAGTGGCTGCCTCTGCCAGGGTGGAGAAGGGCAGCTGCCAACTGAACAGGCACAGGGGCTCAATATAGGGTTCCTCAGGGGTGGAGTTTTTCTAGGGAAAAGTTTTTCATGGAGGGAATTGGTCAGATTTTGATCCCCTTGAGCCTGGGGATTGGCTAGATTTCATGCTCAGGGATTGGTTGGACTTCTGCTACGGACTCGGTGGGTTTCATGTTGGTCGGGACAGATTTGGCTCTGGTTCCAGGGTCAAAGTGTTTTTCTTTGACCCTGGTTTCAGAGCCAGGTATGTTTCTCTGGTTTCAGGGTCAAGGTGGTCTTCTTTGGCTGGTCCTTTCACCATACACTCACTCTGTGTCTCAGCCTTAAAGAACACTTCTTAAAATAGTAGTGAACATGGCTTACCTCTAAAGGTGAGGACAAAAATCTATCGTGGAATTTTTTTCCAGGTCTTTTTTGAGATTATAATATAATTAAATCTCTCCCTTCTCTTTCCTTCCATATACTACCCCTACTTACCTTCAAATTCATGGCCTCCTTTTCCCACTGTTATTGCATGCCTACGTATATACATCTATATTCCTCAATATAGCCCACTCAGTCTGTAAATCTCCTGGGATTTTTTTTATAGGGGGGTGACACCTTCCATGAGAAGGACTAGGGCTGTATAATTCACACACTCAATAACAAATAGTTTAATTTCCTATTCAGTAAGTGCAGTGCCCACGCTGCTACCCAGTTTACCACGTCTGAGTGAAAGGCTGAGGATTAAAACACAGACAAGACAGCAGGTCATTCATCTCAGTAGAATGCCCTTTATTGAAGGAGGGAAGAGGCCTTAAATACAGGCTTACAGCACAGTGGAAGAACCTGGGAGGGCAAAAGTTCGCTACAGATGTTTTACATTCTGGCATTACACCAATATGCAGGATATGCAAACAAGGAACCTCCAGTAAGCTGTTCAGGAGGAATGAAACCAGCAGGGAATTAGCATAGGGAGGACATCTGATCAAGGTCAGCAAGCAAGGCAAGAGCTACCCAAGGAAGCGGGGCCGGTCAGGGCCCAACAAGTAAGTGAAACAAAGCAATTTCTTTTTGAATTTTTGACATCTGGCATTTTGTGAAATGTACTGAGTAATGATGTATCTAGTCAATATCTACTAAAATCAGTGACAGCCTATGACTGATATGCTTCCTGACATTATTAAAATCCTATTGAATTGAAGGCTTCTATCATATCAGTTGCAAAAGTAAGGATAGAGAAATGCCTTCCTCATTGCTAAACAGCGATGCCTTCAATTCAAGCTACTGTAGGATTGAACACTATCTTCTATTTCCTGAACATGTGGATCAGGATTTCTCATGGTATTCTATCTCTCAGCTGAATCATTAGCTAGCAGAAGTATATACTCACTCTCAGGCTCTTCAGCGCTCCCCCCCACCACACACACACTTTTTGAAGTACTTAAACACCTTGCAATTCCTGAGGGGCTTTGACTTTCCAAGAGGAAAAAACTGGAGAAAACAAGAACTCTGGCAGCCTTCCTGTCGCCATCGACTTCTGCCCTGCTTCACCATGTTGACTTCCTAGAGACAGGGTTTTTTCTGATCATAAAATGTACTTGGTTTTGTGTGACTCCTGGGCTCGCAGAAATTATACTCTCATTTTCTACACACAGTGTATTCACAGGAGAGCCTGCCCATGTCTGTGTAAATAGTGCTTCAGCAGTATAATGGCTAAATGCTCTGTTTCCCTAAAATTTGTGGGTCTGAATTTCATATCAGTAACGACATTGCCCCTGAGGTAAACTCTTGGGGTAGTTATGAACTCCACAGAACCAAAGCTTTCGTGAAACCTTTGCTTTTGTTTTTGTTATTCTCAAAATTAGTGTTTCCAGTAAGAACTAAAAAGTAAAACCATCGCTGAATTCAAGAGAGGCACCTGGGAGCTGGCAACTCTGGCTTGAATCTGGACCATTGTGCTCCTCTGGCACCAAAACAGCTGCCTTGGACACATTAGAGAATGGGCATGGCTGGGCTCAGCCTAGTTTTGCCTGCCACACTGGCTGCTGTGCAATGCCTTTTACCCCATCACTCCTCTTAGAGGGTCCATTGCAGCTTTTCCTCTCTCTACCCAAGTGCCTGTCTTCTCCTCCCATGTTCTAATACCTGCAGCAGCACGGTCAGAGTCCTCCTCACTCAGTCTCTGAGCTGTGACAGAATGATCAAGCTTGTTCACAGCTCAAAGGGACACCAGCACTTGTTTTAGGGTTGGTTCCTTTTTGCATCACTTGCTGATAAGATGCTGAGACTGAGGGCAACTGCTTCTTCCTGAGGGGAAAAAAACCCACAAAATTAACTAGAAAAAAGTTGCTTAGCCAATTATATGGTTAGCTCCCCCAAAATGCTAGTTTTTCTATATGCTATCAATTTTAAGAATCAGTATTATATGTCTATAGTACTAAATAATGGGCTTTATTATAGTATTCTTATATATGTATGTGTGATCTCCTTCACACCTAATTTATTCTTCTGTTGCCTTCCTCCTCCTGCCTCACTCTTCCCAGACAGTCTTTTCAGTTTTCAAGTCTGTTTTTTTTTAAATATCTAATTATTTCCACACTTGACACAACATATGACATTTGTGAGTCTGGCTTATTTCATTTAGCACTATGACCTCCAGTTGTCATAATCTAGTCTTTACTCAGCTAGATAGTATTCAGCTGGTGTGGTGGTGGTGGTGGTGTGTGTGTGTGTGTGTGTGTGTGTGTGTGTGTGTGTGTGCATATGAACCAAATGTTCTTTGTTCATCTTGTGATGTGCATTCTTGGTTACTTTGGCTAGTGTAAGAAGTGATGCAATAAACATGTATGTTCAAGTAACACAGCTGTGAATTCCTGTGGATTCTTTGGGGGAATATATTGAGTTGTGATATGGCTGTGTCATAGGGTAGTTCTGTTTTGGATTTTTGAGGAACTTCTACAGTGAGTTTCCTAGTACTGGCACTGGATTGCATTCCCTCCTATACCATAGGTGTTCATTTTTTACATCTTTGGCAGCATGGGTGGTATTTTCTTGGTGTTAGTCATTCTATCTTGAGTGAGATGAAATCTCAATATAGATTTGATTTGCATTTCTTTGATGGCTAAGGGTACTGAACTCTCCTAGACATTTATTGGGCATGTTTTCTTCTTTTGGGAACTGTCCAATTCACTGGCCCCATTTTATGGAATTATTTGTTGTGTTTACTATTTTGAGTTTTAAAAATACATCTGTGTATCAATTGCCTGTCAGTGGGATAGTTGTCAATTTTTTTCTCTCATTCTGTACCATGCCTCTCTACTCTGTTGTCTCCTTTGTTGTAGACAACCTTTATAGTCTCTTACAATCCTGTCTTTCAATTCTTACTGTTATATCTTGGGTTATTGGAGTTTTCTCTTTTGGAAGTCTTTGCCTATAACTATATTATGAAGTGTTTTCTTTTCTGTATTTTCTTTAGTACTTGCAAAGTTTCAAGTCTTACATTAAGAGCTTTGGTCATGGGTGAGAGATATGGATCTAGTCATATTTTTGTACAAGTGGATTTCCTGGCTCCAGTGACTAATAAGTCTATTATTCTTCCAGTATATGCTTTTGATATATTTCTTGAAATATAGGAGACTGTCAATTTGTAGGCTTATTTCTGGGACTTCTGTTCCATTGGTCTGTGTTTGTGCTTTTGTTGCTGTTTTATTTAAAATGGCTCTATAGTATAATTTGAGATCACAAACAGTGATACCTATATCATTGCTTACAATTTTTTGATGCTTTTGCTTCCATATAAATTTCAGGGTTGTCTGTCTTATTTCTGTGGAGAATGTCATTGGAATTTTGATAGGTTCTGTACTGAATCTGTAGACTGCTTGTGATAGCAGAAACATTTTTCCAATAATTCTACTGACCCATGTACATGGTGCATGGGCAGTTTTTATATCCTCTAGTGTCTTCTTCAATTTCTTTTTCCAGCGTCTTAAAGTTTTCACTGTAGATATCTTTCTGCTCTTCACTTAGGTTTATTCATAGCTTTTTTTGTTGGTACACTGTTATGAATGAGGTTTATTTCTAATATCTTCTTCATTATTGATGATCTTCAAAATACAATATCATATCAACTGTAAAGAGATATAATTTAAGAGAGGCTAGGTAACAAGGAGGACCCTAAGAGGGGCATACATGGATCGCCCTGGGAAGGGGAAATGGATAGGATCACCCAGATACACTGAGGTGGGCATAGAGGGGAAGGAAAGGGATGGGAACATGAAGGATCAGTATGACAAAGTTAGGGCAGGGGTGGAAAGGGAGCACTATGAAAGAGATATCTTGATAGAGGGAGCCATTATAGGTTTGGGGAGAGACCTGGTGTTAGGAAAGTTCCCAGGAATACATGGGGATGACCCCAGCTAAGATTCCTAGCAATAGAGGAGAGGGTGCCTGAACTGGCCTTCCCTTGTGATCAGATTGGTGACTGCCCTGGTTGTCATCATGGAGCTTTGGTTCAGTGACTGCAGTCTTGATGGAAGCAGATGAAGAGATCAGCTCAGTGGATAAGTACTGGGCCGAGTTCCAGGAGTCCATTTGCAGAGAGGGAGGAGGGACTGTATGGATGGTGGAGGGGGACAGGGGGTCAAGGTCATGACAGGAAAAGCCACAGAGACAGCTGACCTGAGCTGGTGGGAGCTCACAGATTTTAGATTGACAGCTGGGGAGCCTGAACAGGACGAAACTAGGCCCTCTGAATGTGAGTGACAGTTGTGGGGCCTGACCTGATTGTGGGGGTCCTGGCAGTGGGACCAGGATTTATCCCTGCTGCATGAACTGGCTTTTTGGAGTCCATTCCCTATGGTGGAATACCTTGCTCAGCCTTGATGCAGAGGGGAGGGACTTAGTCCTGTCTTAGCTTGGTTCCTAGACTTTGTTAATTCCCCAGGGGAGGCCTTACCCTATCTGAGGAGTGGATGGAGGGTTGGGGTAGGAGGGGGGAAGCAGGAGAAGGGGAGTGAGGGACAACTGTGTTTGGTGGGTAAAAGGAAAAAAATGAAATAAATTCTAAGAAAATGATTTCTTCCTTTCCTATTTTTATGCCTTCTAGCTTTCTCTATCCTTTATAGCCCTGTCTATGAATTCTAGTGCTAAACTAAAGAAGAGTGGCAAGAGTGGGATTCTAGTTTCATCCATGATTTTAGGATAAATCCTTCCAGTTGCTTGAGATTTGCTGTATTTGCTGCATGTTGAATGTGTATACGCAGCATTGTGTTGAGACAGCTTATTGATATTCTGAATTTCTTTAGGGTGTCTATTGTGAAGGGATGCTAAGTTTTCTCAAAGATGTTTTTGGCATTTATTGAGATGATCATGTGATTCCTGTCTATAAGTCTATTTATCTCTTATTGATTTGCATCTGTTGAACCATCCTTGCATCCCTGGAATGAAATCAATTTGATTAAAGTATATGTTTTTTTTTTTTTTCAATGTGTGGTTGAGTTCTATTTGCAAGTGTTTTATTGGGAAATTTCATACGCATTTTTGTAGAATAAATTGGTCTGGTTAATTTATTATTACATAAATTTCTGTAATGGTTAAGGTTAATTGTCAACTTGACAGAATCTGAAATGACTGGGAGCTAGGCCTCTTATCATGACTGCAGAGTGTAATCTTTTTTTTTTGGTTTTTCGAGACAGGGTTTCTCTGTGTAGCTTTGCGCCTTTCCTGGAGCTCACTTGGTAGCCCAGGCTGGCCTCGAACTCACAGAGATCCGCCTGGCTCTGCCTCCCGAGTGCTGGGATTAAAGGCGTGCGCCACCACCGCCCTGCCAGAGTGTAATCTTAATTACGTTAATTGATACGGGAAGATCATCTTTTTAATAATTAAAACATTTTCATAGGCTCTATTTTGATCATATTCTTCCCCTCCCCCAATTCCTCCCAGATCCTCCTTATCTCCCTACCCATCGAAATTCATGTTCTTTCTTTCTCTTAAAACAAAAAACAAAAACAAACAAATGAGCAAAAATCTCCAAACAAACAAAAAAATCCCCAATAAGACAGAAAATATCAAACCAAAACAAAATGAATCAGGATTCCACAAAAATCAAACATACACACATACACACAAAAAAAATCATGAATTCAATTTTGTGTTAGTTAACAATTCTTGGGCATGGTACCTACCTTGAAGTGTGGTTGTTATACCCAGTGAGACTCCATTGGAGAAAACTGAAAACTGATTTTCCCTTTTCTCACAAGTAACAATTGCAAATAACTTGTTGGTTAGGGATGGGACTTCCTGTCAACTTCCTCTTCTCAATGCTGTGTTTTTGTCTGCTTTGAACCTGTGCAGGTCTCATATGTGCTGCCACGTATAATTCTCTGTGAACCGATGTGTGTCTCAGTCCTGTTGTATCTGAAAGATGTTGGTTCCTTGTACTCATTCACCACCCCTCGCTCTTACAATCTTTCAGCCTCCTCTTCTGTATAGACCACTGAGCCTTGATGAGAAGTTTGATAAAGACATCCCATTTAGTATGGAGTATTCCAAAGCCTCTCACTCTCAAGGCATTATCCATTTTTTGGTATCTGTGTTAATTACCAAATATCACAAGGCAAATTTTCTCTTACTAGTGTTGGGCAATGCATTATTCTATGAATATAGCAATATGCCATTAGGAATAATTTTATAACTATGTTCCTTTAGTAGAATAATAGTAGTAAGCTTTGACCTAGAGTCCATGAACTATCTAGTCTCAGGTTCTTGGCAACCTCAGAAATGTCAGGCATGGGTTACATCTCATGCAGTTGACCTTAAATCAAAAAGTGATCTTTTCCATAACATTTTTTAACATTGCACCAGTATATCTTGCAGGCAGGTTGCTATTACAGGTTGTGGGGTTTGTAGCTAGTGATGCTGATGATTAACTTTATCTTCTCATAGCACACAGAGTACTTTCCAGAACTGTAAATGTCAATAAGTAGGAGTGAAGATTCTAGTTGACACTAGCTAAATTTCTCATGTTAAATAGCATAAGTGGTAGAAAAGACCTACCTTAATTGTAGGTGGGATCATTCCCTGAGAAGGGGATTCCTGGACTGTATAAATTGAAAAGGAGAACTGAGCAACAACATTCATTCATTGTCTGTAGATATTTCTTGTCTGTAGAGACAATGTGACCAGCTGCTTCAACTCCCGATTGACTTGATTTCCCTTCCACATTGCACTATTCCTTGAACCATGAGCCCAAATAAACCTTTCTCATTCAAGTTACTTGTGCTGAGCATTTTATCATAGGAACAAAAAATGAAAGTAGTACAATTTCTTTTTCTAGTGTGTCTTTATTTGGTTTTGCTATCAGGGCAATGCTGGCTTTATAAGATAATTTCAGTAGTGTATTTTTGAAGGATAATCTCAGGAGCATTGGTATTGATTCTTCAGAAATATCTGATGGTATTCAGCATTGGATCCATACAGTCCTGGGGTAGTTTGATTATTTGTGGACTGTGGGTGTCTTTCCTTACATGTGGCTGATCAGAGTCCCTGTGGATATTCACAGGATCATGAAGATAGGTAAGTGCACATACATGGTCATGGTTCATAGGCTTTTGCCTTTTAAGCTGATATTCAGAGACCCAGTTGGATTTTGCAGGATCTTGGACATAAGTAAAGGAAGTGATCACATTTCATTGATCCTTAACTTCACACCGGACTGTGGGTCTTGACAAGAGTATAGTGAAAAGTGAGGGGTTAGGAAACTGAATCCATAGTGGGTTTGTCAGAATTTTTCTGGGTCCCAACAGGAATGTGGAGAATAGTGAAGTCACCCAGTATCACCCTAGGACCTATCTGTCTGGGTATGTCTGATAGATTTTAGAAATTGGGTCTATCAGTGTTTGGTGCATAAATGCTTACAATTGTCATATTTTCTTTGTGTATTGTTGCCTTTATGAATATATAGTGCCTTCCTAATCTATTTTCATTATTTTTGGCTTATGTCTGATTTGTCAGCATAAGAGTGACTACTCCCACTTGCATCCTGCTTTAGCTTACTTGCACATAATTAATTCTCCATCCTTTCACTCCACTCGGTGTGTCTTTGCTGCTGAAGAATATCTTTTTGAGACAACAAACAGTTGGTCCTTTGTTTTGATCCAATTGACCAGTTTATAACTTTTAATTACAGAATTTAGGCTATCTAATTTTATAGGGTTATTGTGTGGCATTTACTGATTGCTGAATGTTGGTAATACCCCTGCATAGTTTCACTATATTTTGTTCTGATTTTTCTCACTGAGGAGCTTGCAGGATCACTGAGCAGAGCATGCTTGCCTCTCTCCTATTTCCCATTTATGTATCACTCTAATGAAGCTCCTATTTCCTGGCCCCTCATATTTGTGACTGCCTTTCTTCTTCATCATCTCTGTGTTGGACTAAAGTACGTTCTGCAGTTCTGTCACCGTAGTCGCAAACTGTTTAAGTTTTTTTTTTTTTTTTTTTTCGTGGAAAGTCTTTGCTTCTCCTTTAAATTTTTAAAGATAGCTTTGCAGTGTGTAGTAATCTTGGTTGGCACTTATTTGTTCTCAGGGCTCAGATTATATCACCCTATGATTTTGTGGCTTTCATGGTTTCTGTAGAGAAGTCTCATTGTTATTCTAATGGTGTTGGCTTTGTATATAAGTTGTCAATTTTTTCTTGAAGCTCTCAATATTATTGACCATTCTGCAGTCTTAGCATTTTAGCTATTCAAAGTAGATATTTTCTTTTCTAGACCTTTAAGAATTTTACACATCTTCCATAACTATGCATACATATCTTTCCCTGAATCTTAAAAATCTCTGCTGTGATGTTACCGAATAGACTTTCAATACCTTTAGTTTGAAATTCAGCCCCTTCAAATCTTTGGCATCTTGAAGCTGATCTACGGACCATGTCCTAGTCAAGTTGTGGGCATTCAATGGCTAATGTTCTCTTTATTGCTTTCTTAATGTGACAGTTCCTTGACTTTGTCTTCCATTCTCAAGAGTCTTGTTTTCCGTTTGATATTGACAATTGGTAGTGCTTTCTGCCTTGATTTTAATTTGACTTGCATGCCTTTCATTTAAATACTCCTCCGCCAAACCCCAAGATCTTAATTTCTTTAATATTTCTGACATTCTAATCCAAGACTTGAATTGACTTCCTTTATACATTTATCTGCTTGTTTGTGTCCTCCATGAAGTCATTTCTAAAGGTAGGCTTTCGAATTCTTCTACTTCACTTTATTGTCTTTGGTTCCAGTTACTGAGAAGACTGACACTGGCTGGCTGGCTTGCTTGTTTTCCACATTTCTAGTGTATAGGTGTTGCCATCTGCATGTTAATAGTTGACAGCTCCATGGTGGCTATTCCGTCTTAATTAACTAATTTCACTAGAAAAATGGGTTCATTCTCCACCTCTGCAAAGTCTTTTGAGTTTATAAGACTAAGTACATTCTCTTGGGAGTACACAGATTCTCTGAAATTCTACTCTTACAAACATATTTCAGTCTCTCAAAAACACATTTGTCTCTTAAACCATGCTATTTTAAAAATGTGTTCTGAAACTTTTAGTAATTGACTGGATTCATGTCAGTCATAAAACATCTTAGGAGATAAATCACCACATAAATGATACCATTATAAAAAAGGGCCAAACACACAGTAAAGAGTCTCAGCATCGCTATTTTTCTCATTTTAAATGTAGTATATAACTCTGGTTGCAATACTGTGAAAATGACTGTCTCAAAAAAGCAATTTGGCTCATGGCCTGGGCTGGATGAAGACATCCACAGGCTTTTTTGGCACCAGATAGGTAGGTGCTGTTATGATAAACAAATACATGGTGGAAAAATGGGAGAGAAAGAGAATTTGACCAAGTCACATGCTGTGGAAAGAGATGGAGCTGAAGACGTGAAGACAGTAAAGAAACAGCCTGATATGGGTGGCCAGCTTGCCACCCGGAGCCACGGGGACATCCAGGCCAGGGCTACTGCCAAGGGTCGTGTCTGGGTCTATGGTCCTACCCTAGCTTGGGTCTCTGCTAACATTCATGGCTCCTGTTTCCTCCAAAGGCCACACAGATGCCTGGAGTTTGGGTTGCCACCTGTGGCTGTGTTGGTGTCCAAGGGCTGTATTGCAACTGTGCCATTGATCTGAGTGGCCTGTGCCACCCAGTGCCATGGTGACATTTGGGCCCGAGCTTCAGCTAAGGGTCATGTCTGGGTTCACGGCTCTACTACAGCCAGGGTCTGTTGTCCATTTTCCATCTTTGTGTCAGAGGGCCATGCTGCTACTGGGGCCATGCCAATCTGAGTGACCTGCACTGCCACCTGGGGCCATGATGACATCCAGGTCCAGTCTACTACTTAGGACTGTGTCTGTTTGTGGTCCTACCACAGCTGCAGTCTGTTGATATCAGGGGTCTATGTTGCCATCAAAGGCCACAAGGATGCCCAGAGTCTTGTCAGCCACCTGAGACCATGTTGGTGTCCAAGGACCATGCTGCCACCAGGGCCATGCTGATCTGGGTGGCCTGTTCCACCACCAGGGGCCATGGTGTTGTTTGAGCCAGAGCTGTAGCCAAGGGCCATCCATCTCTGGATCGATGGTCCTGCTGCAACTGGATGTGATCTTCATGGCCCATGTTACCACAGGGGCCACAGGGAACCATTCGTGTTGACATCTGAGGGCTGTGCTTAGCCTATACTGCTCTTTGCTGGCCCTGGGAGACCCGGCTCTTCCCCTCAATGGCTACTATAGCAGAAGAGCTGACTCTGCCCCTTAAAGGGAAAGCTGGACTCACACTTGGGAGAAATGGCCTCACCCCTCACTATGAACCTGGGAGAGCTGGCTCTGCCTCTGCCTGAGGGGGATGGTCCCAGTGACCCAGACCAATGAGCTCAGCTACCACCCAGACCCACATCCAGGGCTTCGAGTTGTCCCACCCCAACATCTACCCCATCTGTGACCTGCTGGAGTGTGTGAAGGGACTGGTCCTGTGGATCCATAGCTGTGGGATCTCCATGATGTGGAGCAACAGCAGGCTATCCAAGGGAAGTTTTGGTAAAGGTCCAGTGTTGATGATGAACTAGAAGCCAGAGGCCATGCGTCAGACCAACAACTTACTGCAATGAACATTTGCAAGTGAAGCTGAGTGGACAAAAGGGTATACTGCACAATACACCACAACTCCCAGTGCCACTGAGATGAATGAAGAGGTGTTGGAGAGGTGAGAAAGATGGGGGAGAAAAGTGGGTTTGTGTTTGTTTTTAATTAATATGTTTCAATTTTTCTTTTGGGGGAACACTATTGGGAGTGAGGAGTGGATGTGAAGGGACTGGGAAATGAGTGAGATTGGGGTACGTGATGTGAAAATCCCAAAGAATCAATAAAAAGTTATGTTTAAAAAAAAAGCAATCTGCAAGTCCAGTGCAATCCCATCACAATCCCAATGGCAAACTATTCACAGAAAGAGAAAAATCAGTCTTCAAATCCATTTAGAATTATGAAAGACCATAAATGCCCCCGATGCAGTCCTAAATACAATTATTAATAATAATTCTATAGAAAGATGGTGATAATAATTATAATAGTGTTGAAAGTATCAAAACCCTTGATTTCATGTCATAACAGAGAGTTCTGGTGACAAAACAGCATGGCACCATCACAAAAAAAATCACAAAAACAGACATGTAGATCAATGGAACAGAATAGATCAAGATACAAATGTAACTAGCTATAGCCATTTGATTATTGACAAATATACGCAAAGCATGCACTGGGGAAAAAGACACTCTCATTAACAAATGGTGCTTGAAAACTGAAAAAAAATTAATTACACTAGATGCTTATTTCCCATCCTGCAAAAAAAAAAAAAAAAATCAACTCTAAATAAATGAACAACCTATAGACCAGCCACTCAGAAGCAGCTAGAGCAAAAAGGTAGGGGAACCTCTTCAAGATCAACAAATGGTGCCTCATAAAATTACAAACATAAAATCTGTACAGCAGAGAAAAGAGTGAAAGGTATCTTTATCTAGAGCACGGGAGAACATCTTTGCTGACTCCACTTCTGTCTTAGTGGCTTTCCCTGTTGCTGTGGCCAAAACTGACAAGAAGCAGCCTTGAGAAAGGAAGAACTCATTTTGAACAATAGCTCAGGTGTTGCAGGCCACCATGGCAAGGCAGGGCATGACCCAAGGGTGAGAGGCAGCGGGTCACATTGTACCTACAGTTAGAAATCAGAGAGTGACCAGGAAGTGGTCCTGGCCTAGGAAACCCCAGTGCACCCACTTTCTCCAGGGAGACTTCAGCTAAACACCCCACAACTCTTTGAAACAGCAGCAGTAGCTGGGGACCAAGGGGGAGACATTTCATATTCAAGCCACAAAATCTGACAGAGGATTAATATCTGGAATAGATGAAGAAATTTTAAAAATTAAACAAGAAAACAATGCAATCAAAAATGTACTAATGATAGAACAGAGAATTCTCAAAAGCAGTAATATAAATGGCAAATAAACAGAGAAATTATTGAACACTCTTCACCATTAGTGAAATGAAACTGAAAATACTTTAAAACTTATAGCACTCCAGTCAGAATGGCTCATCATAAAGGAAATAAAGGACAACAGATGTTCTCTAGAATGTAGGTAAAGAGTAATCCTTATTTGCGATCAGTAGAAGGGTAAAACAGGTGTAGCTATTATGGAATGAGTGTGGTTTTCAAAAAGCTAAAAATAGAAATTTCATGTGACCCATCTCGACCCCTTTTGGACATATAATAAAGCCTCCCATATCCTACTGCAGAAGCACTTGCTCATCCATGCTTGCTGCTTTCACAACAGTAACGAAATGGAATCAGCTGGATGTCAATCAACAGATGAATGGACAAGGAACTGTGCATATACACGACAGAATTTTATCAAGCCACAATGAACAGGGAAATTATGATGTTTTTCAGGGAAATGGATGGAATAGGAAAATATATTCTATTAGGTGAGATGACCCAGGTAAGTACTATGT
Organism: Peromyscus leucopus; assembly: GCF_004664715.2. Lineage (NCBI taxonomy): Eukaryota > Metazoa > Chordata > Mammalia > Rodentia > Cricetidae > Peromyscus > Peromyscus leucopus. The sequence continues at coordinate 25,993,185 of NC_051071.1, forward strand.
ACTCTCTGTCATATGTATATTTCAGCATTTAATTTTTATGTATGTGTATTTATGTGAGTGTATGTGTCTGTAGAGGCCTGAAAACCAGAAATGGACTGAAGGGGGAGGGAAAGGAGGCATTAGGGGAGAAGAGTCTGAAAGTCAAAGGGTAGAATAGTGGGGGTGGAGAGGTATAAAATGGGGCGGAGGACAAGGAGATGAGAGAGAGAAGAGGTTGGGAGGAGAGGGCCAACCAAAATTAAAGAGGCAAGAAAATCCTATAAGAAAACCTCATATCTTGTAAGGAAATTAAAAATAAAATTAAAATTGAGAAAAAGATGGGTTCTAAGGGACGGGATTTTTTTTTGTTTTTGTTTTTGGTTGTTTTTGTTTTTTGTTTTTTGTTTTTGGTTTTTTGAGACAGGGTTTCTCTGTGTAGCTTTGCGCCTTTCCTGGAGCTCACTTGGTAGCCCAGGCTGGCCTCGAACTCACAGAGATCCTCCTGGCTCTGCCTCCCGAGTGCTGGGATTAAAGGCGTGTGCCACCACCGCCCTGGCAAGGGAGGGGATTTTAAAAGATCAGTTTTCTGAAGCACTTCTGGGTTCTGGAGTCGACATCTAATCTGATTAGGTTAAAGTCATAGTGACTGTATTGGCAGTTGTGGGATCATTGACAGTCTAAGAAATGGAGATTCCAAGATGTGCAAACATTCCATTTGCTCCACCTCAACCAGACTTTACAAGAAGCAGGCACCCTGTGGCTCTGTCCATGAGACTTTCATGATTTTGGGAAACCTGGGTATGTCATGACTCAAGTGACTGCTAAGACCATCACTGGGCAAAGTAGTGAAGGAAACAGATGGACCCTCGGATTCCATTTCCCAGCTCACATGCCATGTAAATGACCTAAAACCGTCCAGGAGTTCCATGAGGGAGGCCCTTTCTTCTTATACATGCAAGGTGAAGTTTCTGGAAGCCAAATATGTACCCTGCTGTAATGAGCTGAGCTATGACTGTAAGGTGAGTGCTCACTCTTGTAGCCCATCCGCTGCTAATGTAGGCAGGACATTGACTGGCAAATAACAGGAATTTTAAGTCGTGTTGGGTTTTGTGCAGAGACATTAGTGAAGCCTTAGATCTCTACATTCTGATTCATGGTTTTTGTTTTTGTTTTTGTTTTGAGGTTTTGTCTTCCTCCCTCCCTCCCTCCCTCCCTCCCTCCCTCCCTCCCTCCTTCTGTCCTTTCCTTCCTTCCTTTATTTCTTTTTTTTTCCCAGTAAAATTTCTCTACTTGTAACAGCACTCAGCGGTAGCAGCCCGTCTACCCACAGTGGTGTTAGTCTGGGCCCATTTGCCTCCGAGGGTTAGTCCTGCGCTGAACGAGGGAGAATGTGGACTTCACCTGAGTCAGTCTCAGTTTTACACGGTGCTGATTCTCCTCAGGACCCACCACTCCTTTAACTTTGAGACTCGTGACTATGCTGGGAATGAGGCACCAGGTGTGACTGATGAGGAACCTCACTGTATTCTGAAGGGACTGCTTCAGTTTTCTAATTCACTGAGACTCACGCGCGGGAGTGCACTCACTCTAAGGGTGTGGGGAAATGGGGGAAGGAGTGCAACTGGATCTGGATGCAGTTGGCATGGGCTCAAGAAACCGAAGTTCTGCAGTTGATGCTGCAACCTAGGAATGCAGAAAAGCCCGTGCTTGCTTGGAACATGGTTGGGACAGGGAACTCTGGGGACTAACAGTAGTGCAATTAAAATGGTGGTCTTGTACCGGTCTAACATAGAGGATGACATTCAAAATCTTAATGGTGGGTACCTTAGAGAGCATGCTTGTGATTTATGATCTAATCACCCACACTAGGAAGGTCAAAAATAGCCACCTTCTTTTATATTCTAGAAATAGCTTTAAGGAAGGAGCCTGAGAGATATGTGATTGCACTTATCTGCATGCAGCTGAAGATGTTGGCTGGTAACCTTTCTCAGAGTCTTCCCCAAATATACTTAGGTTTTTTAATTAGAGAAAGTGAGCATTAGGTAAAAGAAAACACGTATCCTTTGGAAAATTACTGGACCCTGGCTCTGAACTCTAACTCATTCTCCATTTCCCTCTCCTATTTGGATTTGCAGATGGACGGTGGAGAAAGGCAAGAGACAACTGTAAGGTTGACTCAGTGACAGTGTAATTACCACTGCTCCACCAGATACTTGTCTGCTCAAGCAACTGAACACATCTGTATGCAGTTGTTGACGTGGCAAATGTCCACTCTGTGCTTTCCTGTGAGGTCCATTAGAAAGGTTTCTTTCCAGCTGGCAAGCCATGTACCTTCACTGTCCTGAGAGTCTATCACCTTCCCAGCCCTAGGTCACACTTGAATTTACAGGGTGCTTGATTGCCTTTCTCTTTTATATGCTGACATATGGGTCTCTTGTATTCTACACACTGTGATGCCTGGATACAGTGAGCAAGAGGTAATATCCACTCTGGAATTATTGGTAAGATATTTGTGGGAGGCAAGGTAAGAAGAAAATGACTAAAATTACCCTGGTGTAATCTCTAGGAGTCCAGAGATATGGGGCATATTGAAATACCATTTCTAAAGTAAAGGAATTGATGCTATAGCTGACCCCTCTTTCAACCAAGAGACACAATACCTAGAAGCCTATGTAAATCCTGAAGCAATAAATTCCTCTTTTAGGTGTTCATTTGCAAAGTAGGAAAACTGTCAATGTTTCCTGGGGCTCCAAACAAGGGAAGGCTCTTCAACAGCTGAGCGTTTCTGTACAGCCTACTGTAATACTTAGGGCATGTGGTCCAGCAGCTCCAACATAACTGAGATGTCAGTTATTGATAGGGAGTATCAAACCTTTGGCAGGTCCCCATATGTGGATCACTTAGGAGAACCTTGGGACTTGGGAACCAGAATCTGCCAACTTTCTTTCTTTTATTTTTTTTTAAATAAAAACTAGTTGTTATTAAGTTCTTAAAATTACTATTCCATGTTTTTCTTATTAGAAGTTTTTAACCAGCCATTCATAATTTGATCAAATTATAAAACAAAACAAAACATTTTGTAAATGTGTCACAGGCACATGGAACACAATCCTGCATTTTGGAGAGGACTTGAATCTGAATAAAATAATGAGGTGTTCAGTATTTCTTCGGTGGGTTTCTTGGTAAGTATACATAAACAATCACAAGTCTGGGGAAATGGACCAGACAAATAGATGGTCTTTCAGCTTTTCCATGATTTCACCTATCTTGTCATCTGGAATTAACATCACAGTTCACAAGGGCTTCATCAGAACATCAGAGGACCACCTGCCCCCCAGACAAGTGTCGGTCTCCTCCTGTACTGAGTAGCTGCACCTCAGGACTGCCTTCTCATAGATGGTTCTGAGCAATAAGCCAACATCGCATGAAACTGGACCATAGTAGCAGTAGATTCCATATTTAGGAAATTCCCAAAACAATGGTGAAAGGAAACCTTCTCAGTGTTTAGAATTCTGAATAGAAACCCATGTGTGTTCGCTTTAATGGAAGGAGGTACACACCAGAGTTATTTGGGGAAAGGGAATCTCAATTGAGAAAATGCTTCTACCAGAGTGGCCTAGAGACAAATCTGTGAGGCATTTTCTTGATTGATGATTGGTGTGTGAGAGTACAGCTCATTGTGGGTAGTACCAACCCTAGAAGGTGTTCCTGGCTTGTATAAGAAAGCAAACTGAGCAAGCCATGGGGAACAAGCCAATAAGTAGTGTTCTTCTATGGTATCTGCTTCAATTCCTGCCCTGACTTCCCTCAAGGATGGAGTGTGACCTGAGCATTGTAATTTGAGATAAACTCTTTCCTCCCCAAGTTACCTTTGGTCCTGGAGTTTATCACAACAATAGAAAATAAACTGAGCTAGAGGTCATGCTATGTTTGATATGTTTCTGAGATGATAGGCCACACGTACATCACACTGTTGTCATTCCTAATGAGCAACCTGACTTGTCATTCTCAGGCTTGAATCTTACATAATTTCTTTAAGTTTATCAAATGCTTCTAGAACTTCCATAAGAAACTTTTCTAACTCACCCATCTTTCCAGTCTTTATTAAAAGACTATTGTCCTAATCATTGGTTATTCATTTATTCTCCAAACATCTGTTGCTATCATTTGTTAGTATTTTTTGTTTCTGCATAATATCTTCCTTTATCTTTTAAGATGTATGCCAAACTCTGTGACATGTTTCTATGCAATTCAAAGGATTGCATAAAAATAGAAATCTCCTTGATATTATAAATAACATTAATAACAAAATGTTAGCAAATATAACTCAGCAGCATATAAAAATGATTATATATTATGACTAGAATTTATTTCAGAGATTCATGACTGGTCCAATATCTGACAATCAATATAATTGACTATTTTAACTAATTAATAAAAACTATATGACCACAAACAAAGCATTTGCTAAAACTCAATATAGTCTTGTGATAGAAACTCTATGAAAACAGTAGTATTGCCTCAGTTTAGTGAAATGTTTCTGTAAAAATCTATAGTGTACATCACACTGAAGGCAAGAATGTCTTCCTTGGCTTCTTATTATCATTGCAAGTTCTAGCTAGTACAAGGCAGGGAAAGGAAAATCATACAGATGAGAGGCATAAATAAAACTCTTTCCACTCCCAGATATTATTTGCACAAAACATTCAAGGAGTCTAAAAACATTGCTAGAATTATTAAAGAAATCCAGAGACTCTACAACCTAAGCAAAAATAACAATTTTGTTTCCAGACTCTAGCAGTGAATAAATGAACATAGAAATAAATTCAATCTCATTCCTAGTAATTATAGAAAAACAAATATTTAAGTATGAATCTAACAAAATATGACAGGACTTACATTCTAAAAGGCATGAAATTCTCTCTCTCTATCAATGGGAAAAACCATCATTGCACTATGAGGTAAGTGTTCTTCCTATTACATACATGTGAGGCAGTTTCTGTGGGAAAAAGTCACAAAATATAGTTTGCAGACACAGAGATCAATGGAAAGTTGATGGAATCAAATTTCTAAGACAACTTTTTATACTTGAGAAAGAGTACTCTATGTTGGATCAGGGTGTACTATAAATCTAGTCATTGAGATTTGAAAGCACTTGAACTACAGTAATGACCAATGTGGCAAAAAGTGGAAAAATATGTTCATGGATGCAACAATGGCAGGAATATTACAAGACAACCAACCCCTTTCTGATGGGATTCAAGTCCTGCTCCACAAGAGGAAACACATGCCTGGCATGGCAAATCTGGCCAAGAACCCATGGTTTGGGAACTCACAGGCCCAAGGGATGAACTTATTACTACTACTTTGTTAAATGAACGTGGTAGCAAACCACCCTCTAAATTCATATTCCTCTGCCTGTAGTTTAGTACAGCTCTCAGACTCAATCAAAGAGACTCTTTGTACAGTAGATGATGGCTAATACAGAAACTCACAACTGTTCAAAGTGAAAAGAATAAATGACTGTGGAATGCTCAACCACAAGTGAGACATCTCCATCGCATCCTTTCCCAAGGCTCAGGGCCCATTGAGGAAGAGGGGGCAGAAAGGGTGTAAGAACCAGAGGTTGGGGAAAACTGAAGTGAGGCCGTGTCTTCTGGACTTGCTAGGACTACTGCACTCATGAACTCTCAGCAGCTATGGTTGACTGTCCAATGCCTGCGCAAGGTCAAGCCAGTCAGCATTGTAGAGTGCAGGGGGAGGGGTTCATGAGCCCCCATCCCTAACTGAGGAGCTATGGACAGTTGATAGCTTCTGAGGGAGTGGGAATCAATCTTTAAGAGTGTGGTTCCTGGTAAGTTGACCACTTTCCAGTGGACAGGCCCAAACCTGGAAGTATATGGACAGCACAGACTGGAGTCTACAGGTTATTAAGCAAATAAAAATCAAGAAAGAAAGAAGACGCAGAGTTGGGGCTGGGATGGGAAAGTGAGAGTAGATCTGTGGTGATTATGGGGAAGAATTGGGGGTGATTATGGCCAAAATAAGCTGTATAAATCTTCAGAGTCATATATAGATGACATATTTTATGTGTCATAAATTTAAAAATATGTCATATATATGTATATGTCATCTATGTCTATGACTCTGGCACTTCTGGAGGTAATCCCATATGGTTCAAAGAAGAGAATGCAGAGTCAGGATCAGGCCCACACAAACAGACCAAGGGCAGGAGCAAGTCAGCCGTGGAAGCTCAGTGTTGTCTACAAATGGTACTGGGGGCCCTTGAGCACCCAGAGGCAAATCACAAATCTTGACCAAAGTTTCAGACTTGATGTTAAAAATCAGCTCAAGGTACTGAAGACATGGCTCAATGGTTAAGAGCACTGGCCACTCTTCCAGAGGACCCAAATTTTACCTCCAGAATCCACAAAGCAGCTCACAACCATCTGTAACTCCAGTCTTGAGGGATTCCGCAGGCCTCCATTGGTAGCACATGCTCATGCTCATGATGCACAGACATACATGCAGGCAAGGTACCCATACACATGAAAAAAATCTAAAAACCAAAATAACAAAATAACCAGCTCACAATGGGTCGCAGATTTAAATAGAAAATGTAAACCATTTAGACTAAAGCAGAGAAAAAAACTTCAACGTCTAAGGCTATCAAAGTCTGATTTCAGAGAGGATGCCAGAAGATAGAACAGGAAGGTGATGCAGCGCTTAAGTCCAGATGAGGTGCTTGGCTTCGGGACTCTCCTGTTTAGTAGGAAGCAGCTGGACTCCATGCCTGTTCATGTTCAAGCAAATCCCCTCATGGCTTCAGTGGTCAGTCCAACACTGCCTACCATATCTCTCTTACCTTTCTCTGTCCTTGCTTTAGACAGTGTGTGCGGATGAAATAAGTCACCCAGGTCCTTCTCCACTGGTAGCTGAGTGGGTTTGACAAAAGGGAAGTACTTGCCAGGCATGGAGAATGGAAGAAGAGGCTTCCTCTCAGCTCTAGTTTGTTTCCATCTCTCTTCACTCCCCACCTTTAAAGCTCAGGCCTGCCAGGCAGGCCCGGCCCACTGCCTGTTCATTGGGTTCAAACACAGGGGCCAACAGCTCCTCGCTGTGTGCTGGTCCTGGACCCTGGACTTTTACTCTCACCCCTTTAAGCTCCCTCCCTGCTCAGTTGAAGTTTAGCCATCGTGTTAGGCAGTGTTCTCTGGAGGAACAGAACTAACAGACTGTGTAAATACAGAAGAGGAACATCTGTGGGTGTGGGTTGTGAAGTTCCTTCCTTTCTAGAAATGGGTCCACTCTCAAGCCAGGCACTGGTCTTGGCACTGTGGACCTCTGTCTGTCTTGAAGGACAGGTGTCCCATGCTTTGTCTCCTCCATGCCTGGAATGCCACTGGGGACTTTGGGCTGTGTTGCCACACTTGGAGAAAGTTCCTGGAGAGACAGAGGCTTCTCATGCACCGCAGGACAAGTCACCAACTGGGGGTTGAGTTCTCCTGGAGCAGCCTTTCTCTCTGCTGTGTGGTCCTCATGGGTACAGCGATGTTGCTTCTAGTGGCAGTGTGTGCTCCACACACCTGCTCAGCTTCACAAGTCACACACAGGACAGGGCAGGAGCACTGGCCTTTCTTTATCCAACTCTGCAGGACTCAGAGATGATAGAAAGTTTGGCAAAAACAGCCTCCTAGCTGCACTACTTATTAAATACCTCCCTTTGCATTCTTTAATGTTACTAAAGAAACCACTGAATTTCAGTAAGCATTCACATGCTGTAGCTTTGGCCCTGAGGGCACACCAGGTAGGGCTAAGTCACAGCCAGGGAGTGGTCAGGCCTCCATCAAGGTTCTGAGGCCATCCTAACTGTATTCATTCTTAAAGCTACCTCCAAGATGGGGAGGATTTCTTTTAAGTCGTGCAGGCCCCAAAGTTGACCTGTTTTGTTTGTTTGTTTTCCAGTGTTTTGCATTTGAGTTGGAGAGAAAATGCCTCTTAAACAGTTCAGACACTTCAACTGAGGCAGGGCCATTTGTGTCCAGAGTCCTCCCATGATCCAGTTCCATTGTAGGTCAGGTGCCAGGTATAGGAACATGGCAATCTGAATGCCTGAAAGACAGAATCCAGTAATTGCTCACTCCATGTTGCTGGGTGTCTCAGTAATTCCCATTTGATGCTGAAGGCTCAGAGCTCTCTAGAAAGTCACTGGTATCTAGTCTATGTTGGAAGACTGAAGACGCTGGATCTGGGTTCAGCAGAGGGTGGTGGCAGCAGTGATGGGTACACTCAGGAAGAAACAAGGGCGGGTCACATTGTGTTTTTCTCAGACCTTTTTATATGTGGGCCACCAACTGGAAAGGTCTTCCCGCTTTGAAAGTGGGTTCTATCCTCTGCTCCCCAGCTAATCTTCTTGGAAAAATCTCTCATGTGCCATTCTAAATCCAGTCAAGTGGTCAATCAAGACCAACCTCACATTAGATTAACATCATGGCTGTTTCTGATCCTCAGAATCAATGAGATGAGCTTTATTTCATGGGAGGGAATGCTCAACATTTTCACTTTCCCACTATAATGAGTTTGGTTATGGGTGAGTTGGCTTGGTGGAGCTAGCTGCCAGTGTAGGGAAGACGAGGAAGACCCAACGATGCCTCTTTGTGTGCAAGATCATGCAAACTCCAGCACATCGTCCCCCATCACCTGATGTGCAGCATTCCTCGCTGCTTGCTGGGACTCATAAATTGAGAACTTCCAAGTCTCAGAGGATGCATGTACCTAGAGGATACAAGAGCTGGAGGAAGAAGTGTGTAGCCAGAGGACCCAGAGCAAGGTGAGGAGGCTGGAGGCCAGGGCTGGGGCTGCAGAAGAATGGTCATAAGGAACAAGCTGGGCCCTGGCAGCAGAACATCCAGCTGGTTCTCCTGGGTCTCTAGGGGTGAGATACTTCCCATTCTCCTTGACCAGCTAGAGCTCCTGAAAGAAAGTCACCTGCCCAGGCCAGGAGTCCCCCAGTTCCAGTATCTCAGAGCAGCATCACCTGAAGGCCCAGCCCAGGGGGATCACTCAGCCTCTAGTCCTGCTGTCACTGACCACAGGCTCTATGACCTTCTTCCTTCACACGTGCCAGATCCATGCACTGTGTTTCACAGTCTTAGGGCCTTGGACTTGTGGGCAAGATGTATGTGTATCTCTGAACAGGGACCCTAGCCTTCCAGAACTGTGAAGTGGGTGATTGGCTGGTTTCCAGCCATTGTCACATGAGGTCTCAGCCAGTATGACAGTCTTCATTACTGTCTTTTGCTGACTTTGTTTTTATATTTCCACAAAGCTCTAAGGGCTCTTTAGAATTGTTTCATTGTTGTTTTTGTTTGTTTGTTTTCTTTGTTTTTTAAGGATGCTATAGAGCTTGCTAAGATGAGGATGAGGAGGAAGCCAAAGCTTTAGGTGCTATTTAGAGACAGGGGTTATATAATTTTGGGGCATCTTGGATGTTGAGAGCACACAAAAAAACAGAAGAGAAGTTTTGTGTACAGCTCAAGGGGAAGAGAATCCCACTGATCTGAAAGTCTCCAAGTCTTTACCTTGCTGGCTGTGGTCCCAGATTTCAGCCTGGGCTGGCTACCGACTTCCATGAGGTTGCCAAGAGGCTCCTGTATGGCTGCAGGTCACTGCCAAAGGATGACCTCTCCAATCCAGCCAACTGTAGAGAGCACAGGAGTCTCCAGGAAGTCACTGTGACCTCTGCAGGCCCACAGGCAAGTAATGGGAAGACAATAGGAACAAGGATGTCTGGTGTTTTCAGGGTTGAGACACTGTGAACAAAATCTACACAATAGACAAGACACTAGCTAACACATCAACAGGTACCACACCCACAGACACTACACACTACAAGCACTACACCCACTTGCAAACACCACACAATACCCACCACACACATACCACACCCACAGCCACAAGCACCACACTGCGCATTAGATACCATGTACCATACCCACAGACACTATGGACTACAAACACCATACGCCACACATTGAATACCACACTCACAAATTCCACACATGATAGGTTATATTCTCTACACACGAGACAGACATACATAGAAATACCACTCACAAATATCAGACGTGTTCACAACATACACATGAACAAACATGCGTACCACTTACATCTCTCATCACAAAAAACATACACTATGCATGTCATGCATAATTTTTGTCAGATCATTTGAACTTATCATTTGTGTACACATTGTATGACGTACAATGACATATATTGGTGGAACTATTAAGGCCACTCCATGTAGTTAAAAGGGAGGTTTATTTTGTGGGGTAACTTACAAGTGAAGGGATAGGTAACAGGATCTGGGAAAGATGTGGCACAGTCCAGCAGTGTTCTCTGGAGTACTCTACTCCATCTAGCTCCAGCATCCAGGGTCCAGAGTGCAGGAACCAAGAGAGCCCGCGCATCTGGATCTCCAGTCTTCAGCGTCCTCTCTCAGCTCCACCTTGTAGGTGTGACTGTTACCAAAGCCTCAGTGGGGGTTAGAACTTCCAGGTCAAAGCTGGAATGGCTACCCACTACAGACATATATGTAGACATTGTGCATTTAGACGTCCACATTAACAAGTCTGTCATGTAAATATTGAAATCCTGGCATCTCTTCCCTTGCCGTGGCTCTTTCTGGACCCAGGCTCTGTAGCAAAGAGGAGTAGTTTGGGGTTTGTTGTTAGTTTTTTCCTCATCTGAGCTCTGGCTTTGGTTTCTTTCACAGTGAAGAATCAGTCCAGAAGCAATCGCTTTGGGCTAAAATGTGGTTTATCTAGTGTGGCAGAGAATGAGGAGTCAAGAGGTCAAACCTTCCCCTCCTCCTTTTCCACAGTGAGTGGCCCTGCCTGTCAATCTTGGCCCTGCTTGTCAATCTTGGCCCTGCTTCGTGGTGTGAGTGCATCATGGCAGTGTGCTCAGAAACACAGTCTTAGACCTTGAACTTCAAGGAACGCCAAGGAGCCTCTGCCTTATTCAGTGGCCTTTTAGGTTGTTCACAATGTGGGGTGTTGGTGGAGGGACACTCATGAATCACTTTTCTCTGAAGCCTGTCACTTCTCACAGCTCTGGTGACCTAGCTCAGTGGTCACCAGATGTGGTATTCAGTGTGTGTCCTATGGAGTTTGTAGTCCATAGGTCTGTTGGCGCAAGAGGCTTTTCTGGGGGAAGGGCCTTCCTGTACCTCTCAGGCTCAGGGAAAGAGAAAACTGCATTTGTGGCTTTGCAGTAAATCTGGGCCGATTTGCCAGAGTGCTGGTGTGTTCCTGGGAACAGGCTTTTCCAGGGGGAAAATGTAAGCAAGACCTCAGAATAGCTTAACAGTTTCCTCACAGCCCTGTTACATCCTGCCTTCAACGTCTTTTCCTGCTCATTGTGTGAATCCTGAGGTCACCTTGGAGTCTCAATCCTGAGAACCAGCATGCAGCCCAGCATCCCTGACGCAAGCAGGGCAGTCACCCTTGCACTCCCTGTGGGTCAAAATGATACTTTATTGATCATTATCCCAGTTCTCAGGGAAGCAGGCAGGCACGCACACCTCTTCCTCTTCTTGACCCGTCCTTATTATTTAGTTTCCTGCACTAACTTTCCCTCACATCCGCAGACCTCCAACAGGCCCCACAGTTCCTCCTTCAAAACCCACACCCGATTTCCAAGTTCCCATTCCCCTCCTTACCACTCAGAACTCAAGTTAACACTTTTATCCACAGTTCTGGGACTGCCTCCCAACCAGGCAGCCATTTCTACTCAGGTACCCTTGGCTGAGCAGATAGACCCTTCAACTACATAATTCAGACAGCGTTACTGTCTGGTGCTGTGGACATCACTCTATATAAATAACACACTGATTGGCCAGTGACCAGGCAGGAAGTATAGCTGGGACAAGAAGAGAGGAGAATTGAGGGAACAGGAGGAAGGAGGGGGAGACATTGCCCGCCACCGCCAGGACAAGGAGCATGTAAAGATGCTGGTAAGCCACAAGCCGCGTGGCAAGGTATAGATTTATAGAAATGGTTAATCTAAGATGTAAGAATAGTTAGCAAGAAGCCTGCCACGGCCATACAGTTTGTAAATAATATAAGCATCTGAGTGATTATTTCATACGTGGGTTGTGGGACTGTGGGGCTTGGTGGGACCTGGAGAGAAGCCCTCCAGCAACAGTCTGGGCTTCATTTGTTCCTGAGACCATTTTACCTGGTAGTAGCCAAATTCTAGAGACAGTAAAAGATTTGTCTTCAAAGGTGTTTTTCATGTGGGAACCTACCAGCCCATTATTCCCCGTACCACCTTTGTGCATCTCCCTCACGCTAGCTACTCTCTGCTACCCTAACCACCTTGGGTCTGGGGCTAGACAACACAGTCAATCCTCAGAGAACCCCCATCCACCCAAACCAGCAAAGCCCAAGTCTGCTACCCTATCCTCGCCTGCTCCTTTCTGCAGAAGCCACAGTAATGGCCCCTGATGATGTTTTCCCTAGGTCTCCCTGCCCGAGTGGCCCTGCACGAAGTGGTGTCTTTTCCATCTTGTTACCGTGACAAACTTATCAGTGTCAATGTCCCTTGATCTCTTGGTCTTGCCATACCAAAATAATAATGCAACACATTTATTTATATTTTCAGTCTTCTCTCTCCCTTTCAGATGCCAAGGCTCATTAAAGCAGAGCCTTTGTATGCGGTTCCTATTTTTTCCTTAGTTAATGTCCGTTAGACGCTTTAAAAATGACATCCACAACCATGCCTGGCCTTTAACCTTTAAAACTTCACTTGAGTGTGTTCTGCACACTCTTTCTCCCCCTGCCCACAGGGCTGGCATTAGCTAGGAGCTATCTATCCCCAGCCATGTGCTCATCTTGTCTTAAGGCAACTCTTCCCCTGCACTTTAGCTGTGGTCTCTGCACAAACAGAGGCAAAGGCAATCTCTCCTGACCTTAGAAGAGCTGCTGGTCTGTCTGTCTGTTGTCTGTCTGAGGGCACATCCCTCTGGTGTCTGCTGTTGGTCTCATATCAGCATGGTGCAGTCACCAACCCCCCCTCAGTGGGTCCTTGTTGAGAGGGCTTGGATCACATCCTGATCTTCATAGTTTAGATGATAAAGTAAGGCCTGGGAGGGATTTGATGGGATCAGAAAGTCAGAAAATGGTGGTTTGTATTGTAACTGACTAGATCTCGGTGCTCTTTTCTGCTGCACCATTCCATCTTAACTTGTTGGTTTGCAAAAGCAAAATACAAATTGTGTTTTGTCCTGTGACCAAATCACAACTAGCCAGATCAGAGACCAGTGGCTCTAAAGCAGCGGTTCTCAACTTTCCTAACACTGAGACACTTTAATACAGCTCTTCATGTTGTGATGACCCCCAGCCATACAATTATTTTCGTTGCTATTTCATAATTATCATTTTGCTACTGTTATGACTCATAATGTAAACATCTGTGTTCTCTGCTGGTCTTAGACGATGCCTGTGTAAGGGTTGTTGGACCCTCAGAGGGGTCTCGAACCACAGCTTGAGAACTGCTGCTCTAAAGCATGTTTACCCTTGTCATCTAGGCCATGGGTGTGGATACTTCCCTCTGGACTTTGCCATCCATCTCCCTTCCAGTGGAATTTCTTGACACCTCACATCTTACTGCATTTTTAGTTCAGGGAGTGAGGCCCCATGACAGCCATCCAGACCTGCCCCTTTGTAACAGGTACCTAGACCCTTCTAGTGACTTCTGCTGGTTTTTTTCAATGTAAGCTCCCAAGAGAAGATCCTAGAGTATATCAGTCATCAGTAAGCCTACTGTTTAGCTCCACTGAGAGACCCTGCCTCATTACTAGTTGGACCCTCCAGGGTGCTCAGAGGCCACGTGACATGATCATTTGAGGCCCAGCATTGGAAGATTCGGAGGAACACTTAGACCTCCTTCTAAGATGATATGATAGGGAGGTCTCAGTCCAGTTGCCTTCCACATTGACCTTCTCTCACCTTCTTAGAAACCTGTAGCCCTCTCATTGGCCAGAGCCAAGATATTGCCCATTAGAGAACGTGCTGGAACCTGTGGCTTCTTTAAGGAAAACTGCCTTGGCTCCTGATTTGCCTGGCGCCCGAGGCTCACTCTGCCTGAGCAAGTCAACTTCTTGGAAGAGGCGTCTATGCTCTCCCAAAGTGCGTGCTTCTTTTAAGTCCCATCTTCTCACAGCTGCAGTATAACCTTCTCCAGCATGAATTCTCTGACATCATCACCTCATCCAGACCTACCAAGGGCCCTCAGTTCCTAAACCCTCTTCCTCCAAAGTGCTCCTCTGCTTCCTATAGAGTCCAGGCCATATGCTTGTGTCTTAGTGCCTGCTTGGCAAGACTCTTAACTCTGTCAGGGTCATATGGCATGGTGTGTTGTGGGGGACCTCCCCCCACTTTTTCCCCCAGGGTACTCTTGAGCAGGGAGAAATAAGGAATATGTGGATAGAAATATAGAGGAAAGAGAGACAGTTAGAAACATAGGATAGCCCCGGGAGGACCTGAGTCCAAACCCACCACTCACTTCTGTCTCTGCTAAAGGGCTTTTAAAGGAATGCCAAAGGGTAGAGTGAAAGACCTCCCTGAAGCACAGCCAAGTGCAGATTATCCCAAACACCTGGTGACTGTGCATGTGGTCAAGCCATTCCCTAATACAGCCCTGCTGTGTAAAGCAAGCTCAGCTCTCACGAGAAAGCTTTTGTGGGCTCCCACAGTGTGCCATTGATTCTCAAGGGAATGGGGAAGAAAACACTCTAAACAGCTCAAATTGTTCTTCTAACACTAACACTGGTGACTCACAAAGCTCTCTCTCTCTCTCTCTCTCTCTCTCTCTCTCACACACACACACACACACACACACACACATATACACACACATCTAAAATGAAAATCTTTGAGAAATAGATAGATATTACTAGTTCCTATATAAAGGATAAATGACAGCTTGATGAGATTTGGAGAGTCCAAGTTCCCCACAGTCTGAAAGACAGCAACAATAAGAGTATGCTCATGTCACCTGACAACATTTGTTTACTACATAGAAATCAGTGTCAGTGGGTTAAAGAAAAATGGGAATCTTGCTTAAAGCAAACACTTAAGTGTTATTTAAAAAGTCCATCTTACAAATGAGAGAAGAAAATCATTTGTGAACTGTTGTCCACCTCAGCCCATGCATCCATCTCATTGGCTTATCTTCCTTCTTCATTATAATGATCTGACTAGAGCATCCCACTGCTCAGGAAGACTCTGGCTTCTCTCTGGGAAGTCTTCATAATGCCTACCTCTCAGGACTTTGAGATACTTCCCTACAAGGACCATCTCATTCAGGCCTCCTCAGCCACTCACAAGACCACATGTTAGATTTTCTCTATCCCTAAAACAGATTCACTTCCAGTGTCATTAGTTCCAGTCAGTGCTTACCAATAGTCTCATCTCATCAAAATACCCTTCCATGTCACACTATCTAGTATATAAATCTTAATGTTACATAGAGTGAATTTAAAAAAAAAAAAACCTTTATGGATATGAGTGTTTCACCTGCGTGTATATCTTGCACCCTGGTCATGCAATGCTTGCAGAGACTAGAAGAGGGCATTAGATCCCCTGAAGCTGGAGTTACTACAGTTGTGAGGCACCATGTGAGTGCTGGAATCGAACAATTGCTGCTCTTAAGCACTGAGCAATCTCTCCAGGACTCGTAGAGTTAATCTTAAAGAGTGTCTCTGACCTTGGGCTCTGATAGTACTGCCACAACTGTGTGTGTGTGTGTGTGTGTGGTGTGTGTGTGTGTGTGTGTGTGTGTGTGTGTGTCTAGCTATCTGAACCTGCAAAAGACTTGAGTGTGAAATACTGGAAATTATTCTAAAGAAATAAATGATAAAGCAAAAATAAGTAGAAACAGGAATAGCATGTTCACATGTAACTAGAGAATATGCCTTACATGCAATTGATTCTCATATTGATCATCACATATTACAAAATAAGCACATGCCCTCTCTCCCCCACCCCTTGCTACCTTTGGCAGGCAAGAGAGTTGGCCCCAGGATCATGAGGGTTGGAGAAGTAGCCTTGTCCTCACCAGCTGCAGCACATAGGAGAGCAGGCCCTGTACCCTGCCTGGGCAGTACACTAGAGCTGACCCTGTTGGCGGTGGGTGGCACAGGTGAGCTAGCCCTGAGGGCAAGAGAGTAGGAGAGTTGACACCCCCCATTCCCCTACAACATTGGGAGAGTGGGCCCTGTACCTTCCCTGAGCAAAACAGTGGAGCTGGCCCTGGTGATGTGAGTGTGGGGTGACCTGGATCTGAGGACCTGAGAGCAGGAGAACTGGCCCCACTCCTTGCTGCAGGCTGCATTGGGTGAGCTAGGCTGGGTAGTTCTAGAGAGCTCTCTCAGGCAGTGATGATGAGGGAAAGATGGCAGGCTTACCAACCCAGGACCAGGGCTATGAGTTTGCCCACCCAACATCCTCCCCATCTATGAACTGTTGGAGCAGGTGAAGGACACAACCTACAGATACCAAACTGCAGGATCTCCATGACATGGAACAACAGGATATCCAAGAGGAGCCCCAGGGGGAGCCCATTATCATGATGTATCAGAAGCCAGAGGCATCAAATTAGACCAATGACTCCTGGCAATGAATACTTGCAAGTAAAGATGAATGAAATGAAGGGTAAACTACGTGACCCAACCAGCCACACTACAGCTTCTTTGTGTTGTTGTTTGGTTGGTTGGTTGGCTGGCTGGGTTTTAGGTTTTCTTTTAAATTTTGTTTTATTTTAGGGGGAGTTTGCAAGGGCAGAAGGCAGATGTGAGGGGACAGGGAGATAAATGAGATTGTGATGCATGATGTGAAATCCACAAAGAAGCAATACAAATAAATAAATAAAATACATACATGGAATTAGCAAGTAGTTGGCTTGCTAAGGCAGCAGTTGGCTTATTTTCTGACCCTCCTTTAGGGCCTTCTTAACAGCACTGGATGGCCTCCTCATTTTCTCCACAACATGCCCAAATAATTTATTTCTTCATGTTTCTCATTTTCCTTCTTTTTTCCTTTTTGTAGTTGAACTTTAATTTTACACATAGTACTCCACTCTTTCTGGTATAAAGTTGTTGATTGTACATGATCATATGTTTCTTCTCCATTTTCCACTCTGTGCATAAAAACCAAGAGTGATAGCTGTCTTTCGCAGACTTGAAGCTGACAGTTGACGTTGTGTGATAAAATGCATGCTGAGGAAAATTAAATAAGCATCCTGAAGTGGGGGCTGGTTAGAGCAGGCTCCAACATTTACAATGACGTGTGTATGCATTTCTAGAGAACTGAGTCTCCACAGCTTCTGCTGATGCAAACATCTCATTCTTTTTAGAGTGTGCTTCTCTCTCATGTTGTCCCAGAAGTCCGAGCACACTCCCTGGAGCATCTGCCCTTTTCCAGCACTTTCTGTCTTCCCATTCAGATTTTTCTCATGCCTTCTTTTGTCTCTTCAATAGAAATCTCTGCAAACCATAGTGGACTTGAAGTCCCCATTCTTATTAAAGTGTGTGGTGGGAGGAGAGGGGTTGCAGAATGATATCAGTGAACATTCCCCTGACAAAGTCCAAAGGGGTGGGCAGAAAACAGAATTCAGAACATGAAGGGAGGGTCCATTCATTATTTTCTGATTGGTAAAGAAACAAAAAGTTATAATGTAGGTATATATAAAATTTATATAGAAATTTAAAAGAAAACCCAAAACCCAACCAACCAACCAACCAAACAACAACACAAAGTTATATAACTAGAACTATGACCACGACCATAACTATAACCATAACTATAACTAGTGTCACAGGGTCACAGGCGCCACTGAGGAGAGTAATGCTCTGTGAGAGTGGAAAAGAAGGAGAGCTGTAAACACATCAAGCCCAGATATCTTCTACTGTTCAGAACACATACCAAGCTGTACACTCCACATTAGTAGTAGTCCCAAATGTATTCTCTTATGTGAATAATGGCTTACACGATGGTTCACTCTAAAACAACAAACAAACAAGAAAATCCACTGCCTCCAATGTGTAGGCTTGCCCTTCTGCACTCCCCAGATTCTATGTGCAGATTCAAATCAGGAGAGAAACTGAGCCAAGAGTGAGCTGTTCTTGAGGACATGCCAATTCAAATGCAGTTATCCCCGATAATTACAGCAATTTTCACATCGTAACTTTACTTGACATGTCTATTGTGTTTTTCTTTCTAAAAATCTCGATTGCAGCTTTGAAGACAACCCTACTCCTCATTGCTTCTTGGAGCCCTGAGCTCAGGAGCAAAGTATGCATGCATTGGGGGTGAGACACAAACTAGCTGGTAAGCCACTGGCCTCTGGAAAGCCACAAATACATCAATCCCTTTAGAGCGTGGCTTGTGATGGAATTTTTCAATAGCCTCATGAAGCTTCAGAAAGCATGTCCAGAGATAGAATTTCCAAGTAAGGAATGCTCATCTCAGTACAAATAAACACAAGCCAAGGAATTTAAAATGAAAAACCTGAAAGCTTCTGTCTCCCAAGAAAAGAACTATTATTCTTTTACTTTAAATTGTGATAGAATATTTTCACTTGGTAAGCGTTTTACACATTTGTGTAGAATGATGGTCTAGCAAGAGTGAACTTGGTCTTCTGGGTCAGGTGCACATGATGGATGGGCCAGCATCTCTTCAATGTATTTAGTCATCATTGTGCTTTTCTTGGAGAGTGAGTGCATTATTAGCCAAATTATTTTATTGTAAATGTAACCAATATAAAAAATAGTTGTGCTGACACACAAAATTTAATGTACCATAAACTGACCACATTCAGAGAAGGATGACTAAGGAGGTATAAGAAACAACTAATCAAGAGACACTATGGTAATAAGTGATTTTGAATAAAATTAAAGGCTAGTTAAATTGAAAATTAAAGCCTCATAGGATGATGTTAAATTAGGAAATACACTCACGTCACCCTTGGAAAGAAGTACTGCATGTTGCAGTCTGTGGGCCTTTCAAGAGACCCTGCATTGTGCATTACTCCCTTATTTCCTTCAGATGGGAGTCTTTCTGCTCTGTGCTTACAAGGGGAAGATTCATGGCATACTGTTATCTTCACTTTCTTCATACTCTCCATCTGATAAAAAATAGTTCATCTTCCAAAGTAAGCAATCATTTACTTGCCAGTACCATCCCTATATTTAGTAATATCTGATGAGACTCCATCAGGCACAAGAAACATAGTTTGCCTGTGTAGATCCATGCACCATACCTGTTTCTGCATCTTTTGTTTCCTGCTATTCCATTCATTTATCCATAAAAAAAATGTGCACTTCCTTCAGTGTCAAGAATGTAGCCCGTCCATTGCATGAAAGAGTGTTTATGTAAATCTTCATACACACACACACACACACACACACACACACACACACACACGTCCAAGACTGACATGATACAATGGTGACTCATCATAAAGTAAGAGACATACTATGCAACAACCCATAAAATATGTAATATAAATGTGTGGTTTGCCCACATGCTTAAGATTTGTGGCCAGTGTGAGATTTACCCAGGTAACTGCAGCTGCTATTCTGTTCACTCCAGTGAATGTAACAAACACAGAGATACAGCTCTGTCCACAGGCAACACCAAAGCATCCAAATTGGCTCATCCTGGCTGAAGGCAGGGGGAAAGAACATGTGTGACCATCACACAGGTGGACACACTAATTACTGTACTGAAGAGAGGTCTCAGAATATGTTTAAAAAGGTGGTTCAACTTTTCAGGGCAATGCTGATGCCTCCATGTATCAGATTTTGTGTTCTGACACCCAGGAAACAATTTCCAGCTGCTCCAATGCAGCATGGTCTATTTGACAAACACAGCTGCTTCTGCAGCTCCAGACTGACCAGCACATACACTTTTAGTCAAAATATCATATGAATAATACATATTCCTCTTAGTGTCTTTATTCCTATCAAAAATCCTATGAGCCAGGCCTCAACTGTTCACATTTCTCTCTATATTACTGCCATTTAAGGACCCATGTAACAGCCCATTATGTTCTATCCATAGCATTCAATGGATTTTCTAGTTTAAAAGTGTCAAATGCCTCCACATTTCTCAACCAGTCATTCCCAGTAGGCTTAAAAGCCACATGTCAACTTATGTTTTTAGCAATTACCCCCTTCCCCAGTACCAATTTTTGTTCTAGTTTTGTTTCTAAGGCTGTGATACAATATCCTGACAAAAGACAGAGAAGGCAAGAAAGAGCTTATTTCAACTACAGTTCCAGGTTGCAATCTGTTATTGATGGGAAGTCGAGGCAGGAAATTTAAACAGCTGATCATATCAAATCTACAATCAAGAAATGAATGCACCCATGCTCATTTGCATGCTTATTCTACCATTCATTTCCCCATTATTGTACAGTTGAGGATTTCTTGCCTAGGGAATGGTGCCACCCACATTGGGCTAGGTCTTCTGATGTGAATTAACTTAAGACAATCTCTCACAGATATGCCAACATGCCACTGTAGATAATTCCTCCCTGAGACTCTCTTTCTAAGTGATTGTAGATTGTGCCAAGTTCACAATTAAAGCTAGCCATCACAGTACTCTGTCCTCCCATGTCTTCTGTGGAAGCTTTGTTGTAGCTTCCATTCGGAAGCTATGAGATTTACCTGATACACATCAACACAATGGTCAAAGGGGAAGAAGCCAGACCTCTACCCTCTTCTACCCTGAGTTTGATAAACATACCATACAATCTCTGCTGAAACCTCAGCTGGGCCATGCATCAGGAGGTATTAGACCTCCTTTTGCATTGACAAGCCAAGGTTGTATCCCCTTGGCTTCAGTTTATACAGATGCTCAGGCATCTTCAGGGGGATTCATTAATCACAAATGACTTCCTGGAGACCATTCCTCCAGGATTATCCAGAAGAGGCCTGGATCACCCCTTCTCACTCACAGCTCATCTACTGCTATGCATATATGTGTGACTTCCTTCTTCATCTCCCAGGACCCATAAGCCCTCCCATTTACACATAGCAACCAACAGTTTCTCCTAATGTTTACTTGGGATTTAAAAGTGAGTTAGCTTATATTTTTCATGTTATATAGGAATTGGCATTTATAGTTGTAAGAACATTCCACAATGAAGCATTTTATATTATACACTTTAGATATTTGTGTGTGTGTGTGTGTATATATATATATATATATATATATATATATATATATTCAAAGAGCTTAACTTGAAAGGACTAATACATTTGAATGCAAGAATGAAAGAACATCAGAAAAATCAGAAGTTATCCTTCATTTCCAGGGTTAAATCTTGAGCCTGATCTAGATAGCATCTTCATTTTATTTATTTATTCTGTAATTCTTCTGTATTTAAAGGCAACAGATAACTACTAGTTACATCTAAGAGAAAAACTTGGGGTAAAGGCCTGCCTATAGAGCAATAGTCTCTCGAGACTGTGGTGCTAGGGTGTGTATGGAGTGGGGCTATGTAGGGAGCTTGCTGAAAGCCAGAATTGACAGGATGAAGACCTCTGTGGACCGGCTGAGGGGCAGTGTTGTTCCCTCCCAAGGCTTCACGGCTCCTGCTCTCCTTTACTCACGAGACAAGACTCCACCCTCATAACTCCTATGTGACCAAATATCACTAAGGAAAGAGAAGCGAAGGTCTTGGCGCTTTAGTCCAGGAAAGGTGTTTGCGTTGTGATTGAGTGCCAGCCTCAGGTGTGTTTGTGTGCCTGAAGTGTCTACTGAAACTCTGGCCTGGAGGCTGAGGATTCGGCCTCTAGGATCATTTTTCTATTAAGACTGGGAGAGGAGGTACCATGTCTCCAAAATAAGGCAGCTTGGGAAACGATCTGAGTTTAAGTCCAGACCCCACAGTCCAGAATGACTGACTTCCCTTGCTGTGCTAGGTAGTAGATGTACATTACTATGAATCTGCTGGAAACACGAGGCAACAAGGGATACATGCCTCGCTGCATATGTGAAAGCAAAACAGCACAGTGGTAGGCTGGAGTAACAGGGAGAGATCACGTCTAAGGAACCATGTACTCTAAGCAGGCAGTGTCGTGTTCTCTGAAATAGTCTAATCCCACCACAGACTTGCTTCCTGAAAGCACACCACTAGAGCCAGAGAACAGGCCACAGCCAGCACAAGTTACCACCAGCACCAGGATCTCTGCTGTCATCAGACTTTATATGGAGCTATATGGGAGTCCATTTACAGCATATGCCAAATGTCCAAAAGTAGGCATCCAGGCCACTCACTCTCACACGTTCAGCTTCTCTGGAAGAGTTAGGATCTGCCCCACTGGGTGGCTCAAACATAAGCAATGTTTAAGAGACCAGCATTGGCACACAAAAAAAGTATAAATTGAACATGATGTGAAAACATCTATAGAACTTGGCCAACTTGTATAACACACATTTATTGAGTAACTTCCATGTGCCTGGGATAGTGTGGAGGATCCATGCCATGAGGATTAATATTATGTATCAACCTGACTGGGACACACTACATTTTGAACACAAACAGTAGTCCATATGATTCAGTAAATACATTTAATGGATGTTATTAACATTCACATTCGCCTTCATTTGACTCCAAGTTGAGAGATGACCCCCCCACAATGTCTGCACATACCATCTATTCAATTGCAGGTTAGCATAGCAAAACCCGAGCTTTCCTGGAGAAACAGCAATATTCGGCCTCAAGATTTCAAGACTTCCTGCCTCTGTTTGTTTCTTGCTGACCCAAGCTGTAGATTTTAGACCTGCTATCACCCAAAGTCCTATAAGCCAGCCCTACAAAGTCAACCACTTTCTTTTTCTCTCTGTTCATATATAGTTGTCTGTAACACAAATCTTAAAGTTCTTATTAATAAAAACAAACCCGGTGTCAGATATTGGGGTGAACACTGAAAGATCAGAGAAACAGGATCAGCCACAGCTAACCTCACCTTGCCAATTCCTCAGCTGATCTCATTTCCTCAAACTGGGAGCCTCTGTGTCCTCATCGGAATGGATCTCAGCTGAACTGCTGCTCAAAAGCCTAAAAGCTTAACAGAACTCTAGTTCCTGTTCCTCACGCCTTATATACCTTTCTGCTTCTTGCCATCACTTTCTGGAATTAAAGGCCTGTGTCAACTTGCCTGGCTGTTTCCAGTGTGGCTTTGAACTCACAGAAATCCAGATGGATCTCTGCCATCAGAATGTTAGGATTAAAGGTGTGTGTGCCACCATTTTCTGTCCTCTATATCTAGTGACTGTGCTGTTCTCTGACCCCAGATAAGTTTACTAGGGTGCACAATATATTGGGAAACACAATATCACCACAGTTGTCTCTCTGTATCCTCAGTCCTGGTTCCAAGACTCCCTCTGTGGCTAATCCACTGCACAGATGCTTGGGTCCTTATGTAGGGTGGTGCTATGTTTGCATACATTCTTTGGAGATAGCCAGTACACTGTAAATCAGCTCTAACTGACTTGGATAAATGGTTGTGATAAAGTTTTGCGCATTGAATAGGAACAAGAAAAAATATGTGCCTGTTTAGTATAGAACTACATTTTACAAGCATTTTTAATCTATTGTTTGTGGAATCCACAAATATGGAGCCCATGAGAGAAGAGGACCAACTGCCTACATGCTTATATGAGTATGTATGTAGACAGCTCCATCCTATTGTTCTGTTTCTCCAGAGAAACCTGAAGAATACACATCAGCACCATTCAGCAACAACAAAAATATAGAGCAGATGTCTATAAAAAGTATATGGAACACTTTACCCAAAGTGTTGCTGTGAGGAAACAGGATGTTGTCACACAGGTGAGGAGAGGACAAGCCAACTTGCCAGGAAAGGAGATATAGAATGGAGACATAACGACATTGAAGTTTTTCTCAAATCCCTCAACCCCATAATCAAAGCCAACTAGGAGGATACTGAGGGAGAAATATTATGGATGCAGATGCTAAGAATCTCAGACCCTAGAACACAGTGAGGGCTGTAGGGAAGGAAGAAAATGGCTTGTATGTTGTAGCCTACTAACTACCAAGTCCCCCCTCTGCTATGTGTATATGATATGTGTGTGTGTGTGTGTGTGTGTGTGTGTGAGAGAGAGAGAGAGAGAGAGAGAGAGAGAGAGAGAGAGAGAGAGAGAGAGAGAGAAATACTCAGAGCTACAGCAGATGGGCTTGCTTTTTTACAAGCTCATTCTATACACTGAGCATCAATTCGATGGCTCAGCTGTCTTACTGCCTCAGTCCTGCAACTTTTCAAGGCTCCCTTCCCTGATTGTGTTGTTCAGATAATGAGATGATGAAATGCACAGGTCATGTCTGAGACAGCTGCAGGCCTTGATGATTCTCTGGACATTTAATTGTTAAAAAGCAGTGCCCTCAGAGAAGAGATTCCAATGGGCTGCCAATGGTTCTAACATTGTGACTAAGCTAAGCCACCACCTGTTACATGATTCTGACTTTGGCCAACTGCCTCTGGAGAGTTCTTGTGTATTGAAAGCACCATTAGAATCTGAGGAAGATGGAATTCTTAAACAAGATCTTGCAGAATCAGCACAACATTGGAGCCATGTACATTTAATTAACGTGTGTGGTTCTTGAAAGCAAATTCCAGCCCACCTTCATGCCTGGAGCTATCACATAGCATGAAAACCCTTATTTGGATTGTGTTGGACCAGCTGTACCAAGAAGTCTTGGGAAACACCTGTTGGGTTTTATGAGTAAAGAGTCATTAAACAGCATGGAAAACAATTGTCTCCAGTGTCCTGTTGTGAGCCAGATGGCACACACCCCAATGCATGCAGTTGTTTCTCTAATGTTCCTTCCTATTCATTTCAGAGATGCCTTGCTTTCTAGTATCTATGGCTCCAGACAGTATATGAACATCTCAGTGCTTTAGAGGGCCTGAACATACTGTATGAGTAACCTAGTAATGATGTTGAAACCTTTTATTTTGTAGAATAAATTTCTGTGAGTCACTTGACTTCTTTCTGTGGTCATTGTTCAGGATACAAATCCAATCATTCTCCTCTGGGAGAGTGACTTTGTCTTACTTGATCTCCTTGCTCCCCATATTAAACAAGAGTTTCCATACATTATGCAGACCTATTTGGCTAAAGCAGATATGTGTGTTATCTGTGTTATAGTATGAGGTGATCTTGGGATGCTTGGTAGACGGTGTGGATGCCTGGTTGTCATCCTAGGGTTGCCAGTCAGGAGTGGGAGCTGGGGAACTGCTGTGAACAGCAGTGAAAGAGGGAGTCTTTACCCACCTCATCAGGCCATTTCTCTAAGACTTATCAATATGCTTCTAAATTTATAATCCAAACAATGTTTAAAACAGATTCAATTGGAGGGCTTCTCCTTTCTGTGTCTGACAGAGGAAATGATAAGTGAGGAAAAAGTATAGCTGTGTCTTCGTTCTCTACCTGATCAGGTAGTGTGAAAGTGGACAGAAGTGTGTGTGTGTGTGTGTGTGTGTGTGTGTGTGTGTGTGTGTGTGTGTGTGTGTATACATAAGATTGTGTATGGTGCATATGTATATATGTGAATGTGTATGTGCCTGTGTGCGTGGTGTATATGTAAATGTGTGAATGTGTGTGTTTGATGTATATGTATATATGTGAATGTGTGCGTGCATGAGTTTGTATGTGTGGTATATATGTATATATATGAAAGTGTGTGTATACATGAGAGTGTTATAGTGCGTATGTATATATGTGAATGTGTATGTGCATGTATGTGTGTGGTATATGTGTATAGGAGTGAATGTGTTTGTGATGTATATGTATATATGTGAATTGTGTGTTTGTGGTGCATATTTATATATGTAAATGTGTGTATGTGTGCATATGTGTGTGTGTGTAGTGTATTGAGTGTGTGTGGGGATTCATTTTAAATATCCTAACTGATTTCGTGACCTTTTAACAATAAAATGTATAATAAAGATATCTGCTATTGAAATTTCCCATTTTGACATGAGCTTTTTATGCTAAACAACTTTACCCACTCTAAAACACAATGCTGAGAATCTCTTTTTGTAGAATTGGAGCACATAGGCGCTGCACAACTTCCTGAAGCGCCTGTCCAAGAGCAAGCTGCACAACCACACTCTTTCACTCTCCCAGGCAACCTTTAGATTTGTTTTTGGAAGATTTTGTCTTTTTGTGCAATTTTCCACGGGAATTTTAAAGAAAATGTGAGGGGACCTCATTGACACATGAGATGTAAGAAATGCAGGAGAAATTACAGTTCACTTTAATTAACTATGAATTGACAGCTTGTTCTGACAGTCACTGGGTCTCTCAGCTTTGAGATGGAGCAGGCACATTACAGGGACACAAGAGCAAACGTGCTTCAGGACATCTCTTCCCATCAGTGTCAAAGGAGAGTCTAGGGGGCGAGCTTTCTGAGCGCGGTGTGGAAGAGCTCTGATGTCTTCTGCCTTACATGGAGGGTTTGAGGAAGTGCGGACCACTAGCTCCATCCCAGAGATTCCTTTCAGCAGAGCTGTGTATTTCCCAAGCTGTCCCGTGAGTATACGTTTGTGTGTTCAATTTAAGACAGATATGACTCCAGAAAGAAGAAAGTAGCAATCAAAACAAAACAAAAAGCAGCACTCCAATATCAGTAGATGTGAGAATTTTTACTCAGAGAGAGCCTTCCCTGATGCCACTAAATGAGGAGAGTGATGCCCATGAGCTGAGCAAAGTGGAGCCCAGAGACCTGGCAAGAGCTTCCATGCTGACAGCTGTCCAGAAGCATATGTGATCAGGAGTCAGACAGCAGGGCCCTGGGCCAGTGCAGGAAGGATGTGGGAGAAGACACTGCCTGTGAGCTGAGCCTGGATACTGGGAAGATCAGAGTCAGTCCACGGGACAGAAAGCCACTACCTAAGGTGGGGCAGAACTAGTGGATGTTCCCAGCCCAGCCTTTCATTAGGAAAAAAATAAATAAACAAGTCTTCCCTGAGAATTGGTACTGCAAACCCTGCCCTTGCTGTGCTTGGGACATGATGTTATACTGTCTTCCTCAAACAAACAAACAAAATCCCAAACTGAGAATTGACGTGGAAGTCATCCAAAGTCTGGTCACAAGTCGGAAGCCCGAGAAAGTGCCTGAGAGAGGAACAGAGGTAAAAGAGCCAGAAGCAATTGCCAACAATAAAATTCCAACAGAAAAATGAACTCACACATCAAAAAGAAAGGCTTCATAGTATATGAGGCTGCAAGCAGCCATGAATGCATTTCAGTGCCCAGAAAAGAAAAAGAGGACCCAGATGTTCAAAGCATCTGGTATTGGAATATCTGACGCAGGCATCTTAAAAGGTATGTTCAGTAAATTATCAGAATAAATGTCCAACCAAATAGAGAGAAAAACCCAAAGCTTGTAGAAATGAAATGAAAAGTTACTAATATTAGGAGTTGAAAACTTAGAACAGCAGATTGAAATATATCAAGAACTAGTAACTGTTAAGATAAGAGTATATTGTATAAAAAATATTTTGATTTAGTCCCAGCTCTCGGAAGGAAGAGGCAGGTGGATCTCTGAGTTAGAGGCCAGCCTGGTCTACTGAACGAGTTCCAGGACAGCCAAACCTGTCACACAGAGAAATCCTGCCTCAAAAAGCAAAAATAAATAAATAAATAAATAAATAAATAAATAAATAAATAAATAAATAAATTAAAAAATACATGACTGAAGAACTTAAGCATGATGAAGTAAGAAGATATTGGGTGTTTTTAATGGAAGACAGAGTGAGAAAGTATATGTGAGGACCAAAGCAGAGATGATTTCTCAGTCAGGGGGAAAGATGAGAGTAATATGAACAAACTCAATACATATCAACAACAGAGTTCCTCCCACACACACCCAAGAGAAGCCAGAAGACTGCCAAATATATTCAATATACTGAGGGAAAAAATAGCCCAAGGTATAGAGCCTCTGGAACTGGAGGAAGTAAGACTGTGTGTTAACGAATAGCAATGTAGATGGTCTCCAGGGACCTTTCATAAGACTCCTTGAGTCTGTGAGAAGCTCAGTAGTAGACCACATCCTTAACCATGAACAAGAACCTGGGTTCTATCCTGAACACCAAGAACAAAGAAAGGAATCAACCTCCATCAGAACAACTGAGCTATACCATACAAAGAAGAGAGCAGACCTGTGTGTAAACGTAAATCCAAACCCACAACATAAGAATAATGTCTAATTTTCTAAAATTCAAAAATAGCACAAAACAAAAATACTAGGGGTGTAGAGGCCTTAAAGGAAGAATGACATAATGGCATTTAAAATTTCCAGGTTCCTTTAAGGTTTTATAAAGAGAAGAAAATGTTCTACAACAGGATTTTTTAAAATATCTTAAAAATATTAGGTTATAATATAATTATGCCATTTACCCCCTTTCCTCCCTCCAACCCTTTCCATCCTTGTCCTCTGCCATTCTCATTCAAATCCATAACCTCTTTCTCCTTAATTATTGTTCCACATATACATTTCTAAGTATATAAACACAACCCACTCAGTCTGTATCATGTTACTTGTGTGTATGTTTTCCATGTTGACCATTTGGTGTTGGATAACCATTTGGTGTGCTCTTCTCTGGGGAAAGCTGTTTCTCACGCTCTCGGCATTCCTCAGTTGTCTGTAGTTTCTGTATAGGGCTGAGGCTTCCTGACCTTTCCCCAGTCACAGTAGCTTGTCTATTGTTTAAGTAGCTATGTTGGTGAGTTATCATGGGTGTAGCTTCCCTGATATTTTCAAGAGACACAATTTCCCAGCAAACTCCCCGTTCCTTTAGCTTTTATAATCTTTCTACTCCATTTCCTGCCATGATCTCTGAGTCTTAGACTCAAGATTTATATACAACACCTTTTTGTTAGGCTAAACACACATCCTAAAAATTCTACTGACTTGTAAGGTTAGAAAAAAAAAATGCCAGGAACTTGAAAACTGTAAATAGGAAGAGGAGCCCTTGTATTTCAAATACCCAGTCTCTTGTATTGCTGTATAAAGAGAAGGGGGAAATGTTCTTCAACCATACTTGTTAGGCTAAATATGCATATTAAATGCCCCACAATGTACAAATAAGAAAAAAAGAATAGTAGATGGTTTTCAAAGTTACTATCTACAGATGAAAGAAAGTGAAAACATTCCAAAAACTGAATCGAAGGAATAAAAATATGTAACTTATAAAGGGGGGGGAATATCATAAAATAAGGTATCATTAAGATTCAATTGTAAACAATTTCCTATAAAACAAAAATGACATCAAACTTTCCAGTTGAAGACAAAACACTTCCACACTAGTGCTTTTTTACAAGGTGAGGGAGGAAGAGTTTTCTGTTTTAAATGGACCTCAAACAAGACAAGACAGCTGGGAATGGTCTGGAGAGAGAAAACTACCACAATGCAGATAACCCTTAAACATTTTGGGATGTTGCTTATATTTTTAAGAAAGTTTCACTCCACGTACTGTACTTCAAATCCACAAGACTATATATTTTAAGCCAAACTAAAATCCGTTGACCAAGTTATTGCATTTACCTTCATTTGAAACTGTGAAACTAAAGTGTATGGAGTAGAAATGTCTGGAATCCATTTGCTTTGTATATGTTGTAAGTGCCTGTCTTACTTAATTATCCGTGCAAAGTTTTGATGTTTCAAGATAAAGTTTGCTACTAGCATAAGTAGGTAAAACATACAGGCAACAACTCGAAACACAACATTAAAATACCAGATCCAGCAGTGAATTAAAAAGTATCATGTCTTGAGCAAGCTGTGGTTATTGCAAAGTAGTTTCCTATAAGAGTCCAAAGACTTGTGTTTTGCAAACGACACAAAAGAAAACCATTTTTCAACAACAACAAGATTAATTGAATGAATTTAAAATGTAACTGTAAAAATTTAGAGTCTTACTTAAAATCATAATAAAATTCTAAATTTCACAAAAGAATAGTCAATAAATACTGGGACAAAGTATATGGAAAAATTATAATTTTTGGAAGAAAGTAAAGTAATCTTAATGAAAGTAGAGGGGTGCATAATCTTCTGAAAATTTAATGATGGGAAAAAGGTGACATTTGTGGATTTGTGATGAATCCTCTCAAATCCCAAAGGTGTTTTGTATAACTAAATAAGGTGATTATTGTTTTTAATGGGTTCCTGAACAACAGCAAGAAGTAGAGAGTTGTTTTCTATAATATAATTACAAAAATTAAAAGAGAGCCACTCAAAACAAAGTGCAGAGCCTGAAATTACCCATAGGTTCTTAAAAATCAACAAGAAACAGAGGTTACATTCTGAGAGAGGAAGACTTGGTGTTCTTGATTTGAACAAGAAACACCATCACTAGAATATGTTCTACTAACTCAAAAATAAAAACACATCTCCTAAATATTTTAAAGTCTTTCCTTCCGCATATGATGATTTAATCCATGAATAACATGTAGGGAAATTTCTTCATGACTTCAAAGGCAAATTTTGTCCACAAGATACAAATATCATAATGAAAAATCTGATTTAATTACATCAAAGTGAAAACAAAATACATCAAACGGTACTACAAAGAAAATTAAACAGGAGACCATTCACAATGGGAGGTTATCTTTATAGAGATTAATATGCCAAGTGCTCCTGCTGAAATTTGGGTCTGTGTTGATGTCCATGGCCCATGTTACCACAGGGGAATCATAGGAACCATGCATGTTGAAACCTGAGGGCCCTGCTGAGTCACCGTGCCTCTCACTGGCCCTGGGATAGCTGGCCCTACCCCTCATGTTAGATCTGTTCCCCACCCCTACTCCCCTAACTCCCCACTCAGAAGAGATGACCCCAGCCCTCACTATTGGTGTGGGAGTGCTGGCCCCAATGGCATGGATGGGCCTAGGAGAGCTGACCCAATAGTCCAGACCAACCAGCTCAGCTACCACCCAGACCCACATCCTGGGCCTTGGGTTGGCCTACCCTAACATGTACCCCATCTATGACCTGCTAGAGCATGTGAAGGGACTGGTCCTGTGGAATGACAATCACAGGATCTCCGTGACTAGGAGCAACAGCAGAATATATGGAGAGTTTCAGTGAAGGTCCAATAATGATGTTTCTAAAATTTTGATGGTGTGAATGGTTGTGAGCTTATCTACTGGGAAATGGGAACATGAGCTGTCATGCAATTTTTCTGCAGTGCTGAGTGTTCCATTCTATATGCTCTAACGTTTATTAAATACTATATTGCTGCCGCCAGGAATGGGTCTCACAGGTTGTCTAACAGCCTCACAAGGATGTGATAGCTAACATTCAAGTCTCACTTGCAGAGTAGTGAGGTGATTTGTTTTGTTTTATTTTAATTAATTTGGGGGGTATTTGGGGCAACACTATAAGGGCAAGGGGTGGATATGGAGAGACTGGGAGGTGAATTGGATTCGGGTGCATGATCTGAAACTCCCAAAGAATCAATAAAGAATTGTGTTATTAAAAAAGATATGGGATCTTTAGGAAGCTGTTAGATCATGAGGAATACGTTAGGGTGGGAGTAGGTCTCCTAATTAAAGGGCTTGGCAGAGGGAGTTTACCTGCTTTGTCTTGTGCCCTCTGAGGCCTCAGCTTTCTTTCCTCCAGAGTATGTGGCATCAGGTGGCATCTCACAAACAGGGTGCAGACCTTACTGGACAATGGAACCTTGACCTTAGACATTCAGTCTTCAGAACTGTGACAAATCCATTTTTGTTCTATATAGATAACCAGTCTGTGTTATATATTAGAGAAGAATGGAATGGAGTAAGATGTAGATATTATATATGTTCCTCTGTGTATGTATTTGATTCATAATGAAATAGAATAAAATAAAATTGACAGTGAATGCAAAGCAGGTAGGTGGATGAATAAATAGGAGAAAATGAAGCTGACTGACTGCATAGTGGTGTCTCAGCCCAACATGGAAGCTGATTCACAAGGAAACTGATCCAATAAAATCTGTATTCCTCATCACCTGGGTACATGCATGACCCTGAGGGACTTCATACCTTGGCAGAAATTGAATCTCTCACCAAAAAGTGAAAAAGACAGAATTGTGACAGGGTTGCTGAGCAGGGGTCAGTTTGGTGGATTTGGGTAAAAGGGAGTTTTGAAGGTTCAGAGCAATAGTTACTCTCCTATCTGCACTGTAATGTATACCTGAGTTTGCTTTCTGGGAAACTGAAAGACAGAGACTACCGTGGAGTGCACTGAGCAGAACACCTTATCTGAAATGTGGGCTCTGAACTGGGTACCAAAGCTGCTCCCTCATATCATGAGGACTTAGACACTAGCAAGAGGTGGATATTAAACACCAGGACTTCCAGGATTTTAGGAAGCAATGTTTCCTGGCAAAAGAGAAAACGTCAATCACTCCCAAAGGGTCAATAAATAATCAAGGGAAATGGACCTGTTTACACACACTACGGAAGTGACGTGTGCTTGGGAAACACACACTCTGGCAGCTGTGCAGCTGGGAGTTCCTGTGTCTTATCCCAGCGTGATGACCCAGCAGACAGAACCACACAAACGCTTATGCCAGTGTAGACAAAGGGGCCAGTGAGTGTATAGGAAACACAAACAGAGAGCATAAAGAGAAGCAAGTAACTCCACTTCCAATGAGAGGCTGCTGTAAGTAAAAGAAGGCAGGTCTCTTTGAATCCAATTACCACACTTTATTCCATGTTAAACAAAAACATCACCACATGCTAGAGACATCAGAATGAAACTTCAAAATTCTCCAGAGCAAAAGGCAGACTGCTGACCTAGTAATGACATTTAAGAAGACATTGAATTATTCAGAAGTAAATGACATGAGACAGAGTCATTCCAACCACTGTACCCAAGCACCATTAACACTGAGAGACTTCCACAAAGGTACACTATACAGAAAATAATAGTTAACATTTTTGTTGACAGAAAACATTATTTCATAACTTGCTTGATTTTGAGCTACTTGGGGGAAGCTTGAGATTAGGGAAGTATTCTACAAGGAAAGTGAAGCAGCCGTGACAACAGAGCTAGGAACCCCAAACTGATTTCCACTGGGAATGAGTCTACTGGGGACGACTCTCTTGCTCTTCCACATCATTCATTCAGCCCTGGTTTTGCAGTTTTCTTTTTGCATGTTGGGAAGCTCTGTGACTGCTCTAGTCTGAGAATGAATTCTGTCTGGGCTCTAAGCTGCCCAGGAGCCCTTCTTCATGATTACACCACTGAATGCTCGTGCTTTGTGACTTTTATTTATTAGTTTGTTTGTTTATAGTTTTAGATTTATTTACTTCATTTCATGTACATGATTGTGTTTTCTACATATATGTATGTATACACACACATGCCTATTGCTTGAAGAGGTCAGAATAAGACATCATGTACCGTGGAACTGGAGTTATGGGTGGTTGTAAGCTAGTGCATCAGTACTGGAAAAAAACAGGGTCCACTCCAAGAACAAGTGTAGCTGGAGAACTTCACTCCAGGTCCCACCAAGTCCCCGCATTCCCATAACCCACGTAAAAAATAATCACTCAGACGCTTATATTACTTATAAACTGTATGGCCATGGCAGGCTTCTTGTTATCTACTTCTTTTATCTTAAATTAACCCATTTCTATTAATCTATAAGTAGCCACATGGCCCGTGGCTTACCGGTACCTTACATCTCGCTTGTCATGGCGGTGGCTCGCTGCTCTCTCCACTTCCCTCCTTCCTGTCCTTTTTCTCTCTCCTCTCTGCTACTCCTGCCTATACTTCCTGCCTGCCTGGCTACTGGCCATTCAGTGTTTTATTTATACAGAGTGGTATCCACAGCAAACAAGTGCTCTGAGCCATCTCTTCAGCCCCCTCTGTGACTTGTTAAAAGATGATTAGCCTTATAGTTGCCAAGACCAATTTTACTACAACGGCATATATAGTAAGTGTGCCCAAGGTTTCCTTGATTCTCAACAAGTGCTAGTGCAGTGCATGGGGTATTACAACTGACAACTCAGAAAAGAAGCTGTGGAGCTTTCAGAAGACAGCACA
Organism: Peromyscus leucopus; assembly: GCF_004664715.2. NCBI lineage: Eukaryota > Metazoa > Chordata > Mammalia > Rodentia > Cricetidae > Peromyscus > Peromyscus leucopus. The sequence goes on from NC_051071.1 coordinate 26,027,298, forward strand.
ACCAGGAGCAGAATTGGTGTGCAAGGGGACTCAAGACTCCATGTCACATTGATGTTAAATCTTATCTTTTTGAACTCCTGTTAAGCCTGTACCTCCAGGCCATGAATTTGAAAGAGAGAAAGGAGGGGTATGGGGGAGAATTTTGAGGGAGGAAAGGGAAGGGGAAATTATGTAATCATGCAATAATTTGAAAATTAAATGAAAAAAATTAGGAAGGATGTCTCTGCAACTGCCTTCCTAGACTGTGTTCCCACATGCTCACTGAGCACATTTGTGTTCAGTCCCATTTTCACGAATGTGAATTGTGTAGTTCTCTATGCTGATGGCGTCTCTATAGTGAATCTTAGGAAAATCTGTTTCTGCTCTTGCTACTTTGGGAAATAGATTTCCCACCAAAAGAGAAGGAAAGAGAGATAGGGTAAGATTTCAGGGTTTTGAACAAATAAGAAAATGGCAGAATGAGCATCAGTCATGGGCAACCCTCTTCCAGAGCAAAGCATTTACTCATTCAGCTCAGTTTACACATCTTTATACATCTGGTTTACATCTACCATAGACCATTTAGAGTTCTGTTTGTTTATATTAGAAAATCAATAACTAATGTTTAATCTTAGTTAAGATGAACCACTTAGAAAGTAATCGTTAATGACACGTGACAGCTTCCCTACCATTTTGGAGCAATATTTAAGTTTCCCATTACAATTAGGGAGTTTTGAACAAACTTTAAAAAAAATGGAATATTTATTTCTTTTTTCTTTTTTTTCTAGGTTGTTAATGATTTATTTATTCTTTCTATTGGGACATAGACTGGAGACATTCTTCCAGATATTCCCTAAAACTAATTAGCAAAGGCCTTCTTGTGGGATGAACCTTCCAGATCATAGCACAAAAAGTATTTCAGCATGAATCTTCATGTGATTAGATTTTTATGGAGCCTTCAAAGAAAGCTAAACAAATAACAGCACCTGACATCTAGGTCCAATAGATGATTCTGCTGTTCTCTTTAACAGATCATCACCTCTGGACTACCACACAATTCATCCTACACCCAAGAGGCCATACAATTTTCTTAGGCTCATGGAGAATTGAATAGGCTGAAAAGCTGATTGGCCCACTATTACAGTTGAACTTTTCCTCAACTTGACAAAGGCTGGAATCATGAGGAAAATGAGGAGCTGAGTTGAGAAAATGTTTCCATCAGATTGTCCCATGGGCAAATCTGGAGGCATTTCCTTGATTGGTTAATGATTGCTATGGGAGAGCCCAGAGCATTTGAGGTGATATTGCTCTTGGCAGGTGGTTCTTGGTTGTATAAAAACGCAGGCTGAACAAATCTTGAGGATCAAGGCTGTAAGTATTGCTCCTCTAGAGTCTCTGTTTCAGTTCCTGCCTCCAGGTCCCTTCCCCTGACTGCCTTTTCTGACTTTCCTCAGTGAATGACTATGACCTGGGAGATGAAAGAAATTCTTTCCTCCACAAGTTGCTTTAGGTCATTGCAGCGAGCTCCTCGACCAGCGAGGAAGAACGACCACCACTCGAGGATTCTTCGCAGATCACACTTTATTGGAGCGCCTCTTGATTAAGGGAGAGCGGGAGGTGAGGGGCCCCGAGAGTCAAAATGCAGCTGCTTATATAGGGAATCAGGCAAACGTGCCGTACTGTGATTGGGTCCCGCCAGAATGCAAGCACGGGGAGCCACAGGATAGGCTGAGGACATAAGGTCGATTACCATACCCATGCATGCACAGGTCACAGGACATGTAGTCCTGAGAGCATAGCCAAATATGGAGTTGTTTATAGCTAGGCTGTCAGGAAGTCAGCGCCATCTTAGAATGGCGGCTCCCTACAGGTCATGCTGTTTAATCCAGCAACAGAGAGAAAACTAATATAACTCCCCTCAAGCTCATTTTGGTCTCTGCTCCAAACAACATCACTTGGACTCTTCACTTGAAATGTTTCTTTGGTTTTGATCTAGGTTACAAAAGGTCTAGAATTTAGAAGTTCTGCCCCAATGCTTTATGTGTCCAAATAGAACAGGAAATGTCCCTGAGGTGTACTGTTGTAGAACACTTAACTTTTTAAATTTTGCAATTTGTTTCCATTTTAGAAATACTTGTTTATGTGGAAAATGAGTACTTAAAATTACCAATATGAATGAATTAATATTAGCACTTTGTAAGGAAACCATTTTCTCTCATTGCTTTAGAACTAATTATTCTTACTCCTCTCTCTCTCTCTCTCTCTCTCTCTCTATATATATATATATATATATATATATATATATATATATATATATATATATATATATTTATATATGTGGGTGTGGGTGTGGGTGTGGGTGTGGGTGTGTGTGTGTACATATGTATGTACCTATGTAGTAAATGTGTACTCATACAAAATCATAGTACAGTTACAGAAACTGTGACATTATTTAAAATGAAGTTAGCATTTGAAGAGATGTTTGTAACAGGTCCCCAGACCTTAGCACAACTGACTCCATGTTGGAAGTACCATTCAGGCCTTGGAACCCAGCACATAGGCAGCAACACCAGCCAGAAGGAGAACAAAGACCTAATCCTTCAAATTCCATAGTTCTAGGAAAGTCCCTAAATGTTCTAAACTTGCCTTTTGGCTTCTGTAGTTCTGCTTCTGGGTAACTGTTCTTGTTAACTAAAATGTGTCAACCCAGGATGTGTTTTGTGTGCTTAAAAGCTCATCCTGAGAAAGGCTCAGGATGCAAATTGGATCCCAAACACCCAGTGTAGTGGCCATCTGGCTAATAAGGGCTTTCTATTGGCTTGAACCCATGGTGGATACCTCACAATATATGGGCATTGCAAAGGGTGGAAATGCATGATGTAGAGAGTGTATATATATGGAGTTATGGAGTTTAATGTTTCTACTAAATGTATATGTATGTCCTTCTGTCTGTGTATGTATAAATGTCCAGTGTGTGGCCATATTTTTTCTGTTCCTATTATTTTCCTTACTCTAGGATGTTAAGATGTAGTACCTATGCTATTGGCGGGCAAAGCAAGCTAGTGCTGTCATCATGGAAAAGACTGAAAATGTCCCTCAAAAAATATGAAGATACATCTACCATTGATGCAGGAACCTGACTGCTGGGAACAGCAAGATCCCTTTTACTCTACCTGACTAAATCAGGCTCCGACACTAGGATCTACTGGTCCAGGTAAGGCTTACTGGGCAGGCTGCTCCATGGCCCCACCCAAAGTCACCCTAATTGCCTGCAGGATCAAAGTCAGTAGCATCAAATGGTCCCATATCTTGGGCTCAAGGAAGTACTTCATGTGCTACAGTAACATTTTTATGGACCGAGTGGCTTTAGGAGCTGACAGCTCAAATTGAGGCCATTCTAATTTGCCTTTGCTCTGTAATCTCATGGAATTTGCAAGTAGTGAGATAACACAGAGCAAGGGATCTGGGACTAATTTTTGGCTTTTCTTGGAAACATCTGCATGATTTGGGGCAAGCTATTTAGCCTGGCTGGACTTCAGGTCCCAACATTGCTTCAAAGAGTTGTTATCAAGCCTAAACAAAATGAGTCTAAAACTGCTCAGAACTTTCTGTATTGGTTGTCAAGAACATTTCTTCTTCAAACCCGTACATTTATAGGAATAAATCCTCTTCAGCTACAGGGGGGAAAAAAGAGGTCATTTTATTTTTATGTACTCTGCTACCTGGTCAACAACCCTGGCTCTCCACAAATGTTTATTGGATTAGTACAACAATGCATGCATAAAACTGTAAGATTGGACTGTGCAAGCAGGCATCTGCAGAAGCCAGGGGTTTCTGTCCATTCTGGCTTGTGCCACAAGAAAGTCATGGTGCAGTTGTATAGGACACTTTGTGAAAATGTCTTCCCTTCTGCCCTAATATGTGGGCAGCGTATTTTTTTTTTTTAATGTATCTCTGTGTGATTGTGTGGAACTGCTTCCTGATGACTTGTTGATTGGCAGCTAGGAGTTTCTGCTTCCTGAGAGGAGTTAAGTCTCACTAGGAAAACCTGAGAGCACAGGTCAGGGGAAGCAGTGGGTCACAAGGCAGGGCTTGAAGAGGCTGTCTTTGGTCAAATCAACCAGAGGTACTGACAAACACCTGCAGAAACAGTGCTGTGGTTTTCTTCTGGAATCAATTGCTTTATTTATCAAGTACACATATTACAAAGAGTGACACAGCAACATATACACAGATACACATGTGTGGACACTACAGACAAACTTGATCTTAGCCAAAAGCCAAGAAACAATAAATACACACACACACACACACACACACACACACACACACACAGGTGCAGACATGCATGCAGATAAAGCACACCCTAACTTATGCACACAAACATACAAATGCACATATAGACATACATAGGTACACAGATGTGCATGTGTGTACATTATTGCACACACAGACATAAACTCATGTGTAGAACACATATGTGCACAGAGGTACATAAAATAATTTTCTTAGCAGTTGGATTATGCATTTTGATTATATTCACAAATCAAAGTCACTTTCTGCACAAATGCCTGGCCCTCAATATTTGCTTGACATTTATCAGAGATTCTTGAATAAAAGCATAGGATATTGTCATTTCTTTCCTAAACAAGTTCATTTCCTTGCTCTGATTACAGAGTAGGGGGCACTGGGTTGACCTCATGCCCCTCTTTCAGGAAAACTGGCTAGATTCACCAAGGAATTGCTCAAGTTCACTTCTCTTAGTCCAATTTACAGGCAGAATAGGATTGGAAGGTCACATTTTTCCAAACTTAGAAAAGCTTCCTGAACCACAAGATGAAAGAAACACACAGCTTCTTGTGACGAAGGCTCTTTGGACATTAAATAGCTTATTAAATAGCACTTTGATGAATTACAGTAAGTGTAAATAAATTAGAAACATATGGACTGGATTTCATTGAAACATGAGTGGATTTGGGTCACAAGAAAAATGATCTTAACACAACAAACAAACAAGTAAACACAACCTTAGAAATCCCTCATATGACTGAGCTTCCAAGAAGTGTCCATGGTCATGTTTAGCTTATATAAAACTAAATTTTCAGGAAATGGGGGAAAGCAAGTCATTTTCTTGATTGTAATTCAAAATAGATGCTTGTGAGTGTAGACTTCAAAACTAACCACATTGGTTATGTTTTGAAGACACCACATGGTCACCGTCCATTTCATCTGACTCAGCCATGTTCTCAGGCTGAAAAGATACATCACTTTCTCTGGGTCATTAAAACCAGGCATGTCCATCATCTCACAGGTAAAGCTTCACAGATGACTTAATTTAAATTCTTTTTGGAAAAGCTTTGCTGCTTACCAAGTTTAGAGCTTCATTTTATAAAATCAAATAGAAAGGGTGAGCATTCCAGATTGCTTGGAATCAAGGCCTGTTCTTACAGAGTTGAGAATCCTCCAACATGTCTACCTGTTTCCAAAACAGAATCATGTGAAGCCAGTATGGAAAGCAGTGATGTGGTTCACAAATAATGGTGGAACTATCCCAAGGCCCATTCTCCTAACCAGTCAGGACTTCTCATAGGAACCAAGTTCTTGTTCTGTCTAAGTAACTTTCTCCACGTGGCACTCATTTCAGAAGCATTGTTTGTGTAGTTGAAAATAGGTAGAGAGTGGAGAAAGGCTTTATTATGGCAGGGATGGGTATTCCTATGAGCTCCCATTATTTCCTCTGGGTTCATTCCTTGCTGTCAAGTGTGATGGTTTCTTCCTATTCCTTGCCTTCTCTAGTCTTCACAAAAACTAATGTAGACAGAGTCACCTCCTTCTTGTTCTCAAGAGCTCCTGGTAGCCTGTAAGAATCACATGCTCAGTCTGTTGTGATTTGGGAACCTCACAGTATAGGAGCAACTTAGAAAACTCCATGCCAGTGGTCCCCAGCATGAATGACCTACAGCACTCCTGTGTATTCTCATGTATGTGCCATGGGTTGTAAAATGAAAAGAGACCCCAAAGAGACAACTGGAGACATTTTCCAATAGCTTCAAATTCTTGAGAGGATTGCTCCACCACCTCAAAATAAAGCAAAACACCTGCTTGCCATGTCCTTGTCGCCTGTGCAGGCTCCGCCCACACCCACCTTGCTGAGATGCTTATAAGGGATGAGAACTGTTCCTCCTCCAGCTGGCTTTGAACCCACAGAAGATGGAATGAAGCCTCCACTCGACCTTCAGTTCTAGCCACTTGAGGCCTTACGGAGGAAACAGACGACACCTGCACAAATCTCAAGTCTCCCATTTACTCCATGAGCTCACTTGTTCTTGGAGAGATTTTCACAAAAGGCCCCACATCTCCAGGGAAGCTTTATGATGGTTTCTTTGGAAGGCTCTGAGCATCCAGAAGATTTTGTACAGGGGCTGGTGTGAACATGTTCGTTTCTCCTAACTCTTCCTCTAGCATCTACTCAGCACCAGCAGAGAGCATGGCCAAAGCTGTCTTGCGCATGATTTATGGCTGTCAATTCAGACATTTCAGAGTTCTTATGGAAAGGTCATGTGGTTTTCCTATGAAGAGAAGAAAATAAAAGCTTTATTTTTTTTTTCATTTGAAAGAAAGGTCATGTTGACAATTTGAGAATATTAAAAGTCTTTTCTCAAAGAATGTTTCCATCCCTTTTGGAAACTTGAAATAATTATTCCCTTATATTTGATGGCACTTTACACATTATAAACACCTTCTATTTCTGTCACATGATAATACCATTTAGCTCACAATTCCCACTAATGGCTTCCTAGTGGGGCTTTGTTCCTTGATTTTCCCTGAGCTCATCAAGCTCAAAGAGTGACATCTGAATAGCCAACCCAGGGGCTTTGAAATCAGCAGAAGCCTGGAAACACAGGGCATCAGTTCCCACAGGAATTACCCTTGTGAGGCAGAGGCAGCAAAGTTAGTACTTAGCTTTGATGTTGGAGCACTTAGCACTTAACATAAAAATTAGCCAGCAAACCTTCTTTGAAGCTCCATTTTTCACATTTGGAAAGTGAAGGGTCTGATGTCTAAATCCCAGGGCTGTCATGAGGAAGAAAAGGGATATGTGCTTGTGAAAGTTACCCTGAGACCTGCTTTCAGGTTCTGTGCAGCGCTCCAGTGGTTCCCCTTGGGATACTGTGGATGGTCAAGAGGACCAGTGAATGAAGGGTGCCATCACTATGGAGTCACCACAGTGAGCATGAGGCTTAGTGTATGGAGGGTTATGCTGTCATCACCAATGTGTATGCCTTTGAATTGCTGAGCATTCAGTCTTAAAAAGGGCTCACAACGAAACTCTTAGCCTTCCCCCTAAATAAGCATCCTGACCCTTGGAAAATGGCACCACGGTTGTCAAAGCTAGAAATAGGAAGAGGACATTGAAAACGTTTCCTTTAACTTCAAGATCTAAGCCATCCTGCCAAATCTAGCTCCAAACTCCAGGCAGTGTAAAATGGCAATCTTCCTGTGCCTGTATGTTTTGAGCTTCTGTCTACTGCTCTGAAGGGGTGAGTGCAGACATTAAGTTTTCTGAGTCCTGCTCTTGGTTCACTTTAGGATTCATGAGCAGCAAGGAGAATGGTGCCTGACATATAGATCACAATCCTGCCATGATGTGCTTAAGAAAAGATAGATTGGCCATAATTTGTCCTTCTATAAGTCTTCAAAACATACAGCCATGTTGGTCTAACTTATTAAGACCTTAAATCCCAACAGGTTGAGCAACAGAAAGAAATGGATGCTGTGTTTTCCTTTTCTTGTTGAGTGTAGGATTCTAAGCACTTACTCTCCGAGCACACAGGTCCCCTCTGGAGTATCAAGGAGAAAGTTCGGCCATCTCCATATATGTCTAGGGACACGTTTGACCAATCAAATAATGATATTTCCTGGGCAGCCAGATGTGTGAGGCTGCTGTACAAAAAGGAGTATTCTTGTGGAACCAGCGTCCTCTTTCAGTTTTCCTCCTTGTCATTATGGTGAAGGCTGTGTAGTGGTACACCCTTCATGCTATTGGTCCATATCCAATATGGAGTAACAACCTTGTTAGAAATAGTTATCGGAACATAGAACTTTTCAGGAAAGAGGGGCAAAAGTCATCACCAATATACCCTCAGCATCTCCATCTAATAGATTCATGGTGAAGCACCAGTGCTTGAAACCATGTACAGCCCAGGTTCTGCAGACTTTTGCCAGTCACATGGGGACTCATCTGTGCACACGTGAACACTTAGAGGATGATTGTGGTATTGTGTTCCCCAAAATATTGTGTACTCTAATAAATTTATCTGGGGTCAGAGAACAGACAGCCACTAGATACAAAGGCTAGAAAATGGTGGCACTCACACCTTTAATCCTAGCATTCCAGAGATAGAAATCCCTCTGGATCTCTGTGAGTTCAAGGCCACATTGGAAATAGCCAAGCATGGTGACACACGCCTTTAATCCCAGAAAGCCAGCCTTCAATCCCAGGGAGTGGTGGTAGAAAGCAAAAAGATATATAAGGCGTGAGGACCAGAAACTAGAGGCATTTGGCTGGTTAGGCATTTGGCTGGTTAAGCATGTGGCTGGTTAAGCATTCAGGCTTTTGAGCAGTAATTCAGCTGAGATCCATTCCGGATGAGGACTCAGAGGCCTCCAGTCTGAGGAGACAGGACCAGCTGAGGATCCGGCGAGGTGAGACAGCTGTGGCTTGTTCTGTCTCTCTGATCTACCAGCATGGACCCCAATAACTCGCCTCAGGTTTGATTTTATTAATAAGAACTTTTAAGATTCATGCTACAGATGATCTATGCCATTTTATCATATCAATAGCTTTGAGAAGCTAGTACCAAAATTCAGATGCAATACTGCTCTACTACAACACTTCCTCTTTCAAAAGAGAGGTTTCCTCCCACACTCCAATCCTGGCCACCAGGAGCCAGGGTGTTCTACCTTTATCACACCATTTTGGAGATGTTAGAGGAAAAGAAGTGTATATATATCCATCTGAGAGTAACTTCTTAACAAGTTCAATGATATCAGGAGTTCTGTCAAAGATGGGGTGTATTTCAACACTGTTCTTTTTTGTTGCTGACTCTCATTCCTTGCAGGACCCACCTGACCAATTGAAACATCACCAGGATGTGTGTCAATGGTCCAATACACAGTGCTACAAAAAGACAATTTCAGCAAAGACACCAATATTGTGAAAAAGTATCACTGGCATCACATAAAACCACTCTAGACCTGGAGGAAAAGAAGTCAAGACAGATGTCAGGACAAAGACACATGTGGATGACATCTCACTTGACTTAGCAAAAACAACATATTTATTATTATTTAGTCAGTTTGATGGTTATGAGCAATTTATTAACTTTCACAATGATATCACTTTTCCAGGATTAGTAAAGTATACATCCTTTTATAGAAAAGAAAGCTGTGAATAAGGTCAATGTAGAAACACATCAATACGATGTTATCATGGAGTTCTTACAAAGGTTTCTCACTTAGAAACTTCTGAATCTGTTATTTATTGCAATGTAAGGCTGATATATATATATATATAATTGATATTTTATATGTAAACATGCAATTATTTTTATTTGAATATTGGATATGCATATTAATGTATTTGTACAAAGTGTGATTGTATGCCTGTATAATCATATATACATGCATATGTGCTTTGTTATCAAATGTATATTTATGTCATTTGTTTGTGTTATACAGTTTTGTGCTGTATACATATTAAATACATAATTCTATACATTGTATTGGTCAGCTTTCTATTGCTATACCAAATTACCTTAAATGGTCCCCTTTCAGAGATACAGAGAGAAAGATTTACTTTGGCTCACTGTTGTAGAGCTTTCCTGGTTACTTGTTATTGCTGCCCCTAGGCCTGTTGTAGCACAGTAGGTCATGATAAGAGTACATAGTAGAAGCTGCTTACCTCCCAGGGGCCAGGAAGCAGAGAAAGATAGAAAAGTGCCAGGATTCTGACAGCACCTTCAGGAGAACACTCCTGGGACCTGTCTCTGTTTATGTAGGTCCCAACTTTTAAAGGTTGGACCACCTCCTAATAACATCATGGAGACCAAGCCTTCAACATATGAGTAATAGGGGACATACCAGATACTAGCTATCTTATATACACATAATATTGCATACACAGAGAACATGTAAAAGTTATGTGTATCATATGTGATCACGGGGAAGAAGTCTTTTTAGCATTACCATCTTGGAGAGTAGAAGGGCAGGAGTGAGAGGAAACAGGAACATTCAAGAATTCTCCAACGACCCAGGCAGTGGTGGCACACTCCTTTAATGCCAGCACTTAGGAGACAGAGGCAGGTGGATCTCTATAAGTTTGAGGCCAGCCTGGGCTACAGAGTGAGTTTCAGACTAGTCAGGGGTTCATAGTGGAAATCCTGTCTCAAAACAAACCAAAAAACAAACAACAACAAAAAAATTTCCCTGATGTAATGGACAGCAAAGTCTGCATAGTAAATAAAAAATGTCCCTAAACTTTGTAGCATAAGCAGACCAAGGTCCCTGATCCTCAGACCCAAATCCTAGTTGTCCCGATTTCCAGCGACTCCAAACCACAATGACTAAAGAAGTCTAGGTAACACCACAGAGCGATGCAGTCTTTGGCAGAAACACCTTGTTATTGCATTACCTTCCTTTCTATACTTGGTGACTATTTGCCAACTTCCTGTATGTTAGGCATTGCCCTAATTAGTGCAGCTTAGAAAAAATTAAGTAAGACACATATTCTGCCTATAAATACCTCATCATCTGGGGAGAGATGCCAATCCATGCATAGTCAGGCACCATGTGGAGGGATTTGTGAATGTGAATGCCCTGATACATGGGAGTGGGAGGAAAGACAGAGGCCTCCCAGCCAGGGAGGCCTGAATAACATTTATTCTTTGGACCTGGCTCAATAACTCTGAGTGCTCAGCTCTATCAACCTTCCCCCTTCAAAGGCTCAGGGAACTTTGCAGAAGGATTTGTAAGAGAAGAGCCATGGGATACTGACTTCATGACACAACTCAGCAGTTGCACACAACAGCTCATAACAGCTGCAGTTACTGGCCCCAAACCTGCAGAAGATCAAGCCAGTCAAAATTTTAGCATGGATAGGGAAAGGCCCTGAGGCTCCACCCTATAAGAGAAGCTATTGACAGTTAATGGCTCCTGAGGGAGGAAGAGTAACTCTGTTTTGAGAATGTGACTGCTGGTAGGTTGCCCACACTCCAGTGGATGGCCTTACATGCTTGTGCATATGAGTAGCACTAATTAGACTCAATGGGTTATTAATAACCAAAAGTAAATAAAAACAGGACACGGCATTAGGAAGAAGAATGAATTAGGATCTTGAAGGGGAATTAGAGAGAGGTAGTGGTGATGGATATCGTCAATATAAATTGTATAAATATGTGAAACGTTCAAAGAATAAAATATATTATTTAAATACAGATCCTGATGGTATAGGGTATAGATGGCAAAAGAGAGAGGTGAGCTCAGCCAGAACTGACCGATGTGTCCATAGAGGGATCTCAGCTGTACCCTCTACAGACTACAGTTGTCTAGGTGCTTATGGAGAGAAGCAGCCTTGTATTGATGGACTGAGGCCTGTGTGAACCAAAATTCCATAGAAATGTGTGAACTGCCAATTGAGGCTGAGGAAACAGGATCATAGAGGATACTTGGAGGTTCATACAAAAGGTAGCATGTATCCCATCCATTCTGTCAACACTTGGAGCACCTTCAGAACCTCAGGGATCACAGTTAACTCTGACACAGCAGTGAAGGAGACTCAAAGGAGAGAGTGAGAACAAAATAGAATGCATTAGATACTAATGGCCTTCATACTACTGTGGGCTTTATTTAAACACCATGGCTACAGAAGCCATTTCAAAGAGGCTATATTAGTTAATGGCTTCTGGTGGATCTTAGAAAATGTTGTTCACTTGCTCACAATAGAGCCAGGCTTAAAAAATAACAACACAGGCTGGCCATGCTTCTTTTGAATCAGTACAGCTAAGAGTGAAAATGACCTGAGGATATGATTCGACTCCACAAGCATGTCAGAAACAGACATTCCTCAGATCAGATGTGAAATGTGTTGCTTTGCTTGTCAATACAGCCAAAAGGAACCTTCCTCAAATCTTGATTGACTGCTGCAAAAAACACATGCTGATGGGTGAGCACAGAAACCATCCACACTTACAGCAATCAATCATGAGTCTGTTGTTTTTAAAGATTAGAAATATGGAAAATATTAATTCAATAAATGTTTATAGAAAGACAACTGGTGTTGCCTTTTGTGCTAAAGATTCAGAGAATATGACCCAGTTTCTATTTCCAGGAACACAACCCCCTGAGGGATGTAGCCATGCAAACAGGGACACTGGTGGGGTAAGAACTCGGAGAGGACACTGAACGCAATGTTCTGGTGGAGATGCTGGCTGGTGACCAAGACCCAGAGACTGGGAGGGCTACATTGTGCTGACAGGAAAGAGACAGCCACCCCAGAGCAATCGCCTGACCTGTGCTGGCTACTGTGCTGTCCTGGAGCCAAGGAATGTCAGGGGCTGATGACGGAGGATGAAGTTAAAAAGGCAGGTCAAGGTCATGAGACAGTGTGGTGGTTTCTATTTTCAGTTAAGTGTTTCTCAACCATGGTCCCATAACCTGGTGTGGTCCATGTGTACAGGCAGGGATGGGTGGGCATGCCTTATTCACGGGACTTAACACAGAACCCCATGCCTTCATTATTGATACTCAGAACAAACAAAAGTGACTCCTAAGAGCCTGTGACACATTTCCACAGAGCCCATCACATGCCATAGTGTCATGCCTGCCTGCCAAGGTTTCTCTTCTGCAAGATGGTCCCAGTGGTAGAATAGTAGGTCCTCTTGTTTTTGTGAAAATAAAGACGTTACTCGTGAAAAATACTGAAAATGTTCATAAATGCTACGCTTGTCAGTATCAGTGCGTCATTTTGGTGACTGTATGGCAAGGATGCATCAAACTGCTGTTACTGCTGCTGGTGTGGTTCTGTTAGACCCATACTACCACTGATGACTCCACCATAGCATCGCTGCCGCCGCCGCCGCCGCCGCCGCCACCACCACTGCTGCTGCTGCTGCTGCTACATCAGTTAACTTAACCTGTTTCTATTCATCTAAGTTTTGCCTTGGGGCTTTTTACCTTTCATTCTGTATGTCCTACTTCCCTGCTTCCTCCATGGCTGTCTGGTGTCTCCTTTTCTTTCTTCCTGAGCCTACCTAAATTCCTCCTCCTCCCTACTCTCCCTGCCTGGAAGATCTGTCTATACATCCTCCCTTGCTATTGGCCATTCAGCTTTTATTAGACCAGTCAGGTGCCTTAGGCAGGTAAGGTGAAACAGCAACACATCTTTACATAGTTAAATATTCCACAACAGAAGGTTCTATCTAATTCTTGGTTCCTGCTTCCCATTTACCACGTGATAATGAGGTGGTATTGTGTTCCCCAAAATATTGTGCACCCTAATAAACTTATCTGGGGTCAGAGACAGAACAGCCACTTGAAACAAAGGCTAGAAAATGGTGACACTCACACCTTTAATCCTAGCACTGCAGAGGAAGAAATCCCTCTAGATCTCTGTGAGTTCAAGGCCACATTGGAGACGGCCAGGCATGGTGACACACACCTTTAATTCCAGGGAGTGATGGTAGAAAGCAGAAAGGTATATAAGGGGTAAGGACCAGAAACTAGCAGCATTTGGCTGGTTAAGCATTTGGCTGGTTAAGAATTTGGCTGGTTAAGCATTTGGCTGGGTAAGCATTTGGCTGGGTAAGCTTTTAGGTTTTGAGCAGCACAGTTCAGCTGAGAGCCATTGGGATGAGGACACAGAAGCTTCCAGTCTGAGGAAACAAGACCAGCTGAGAAGTTGGCCAGGTGAGGTTAGCTGTGGCTTGTTCTGTCTCTCTGACCTTCCAGTATTCACCCCAATACCTGGCTCAGGTTTGATTTTATTAATAAGAACTTTTAAGATTCCTGCTATATGATAAAGATCTTTCTTCATCATATACTCCATTGCCAGCATGTCCTGCCCAAGACCATGGGAACAGGGAATCATGGAACAACCCCCCCTCCCCCCACCCAAGAAACATGAACCAATAGTAATGCTTTCTTTCTTAAGGTGTTTATGTGAGACATTTGTCACCGTGAAAGAAGATCTCATTAGTACAGAATGACAGCCACACTGCTGTTACTGTTGCTACAGTTGAGATGATGACTACAATGATGATCACGGTACTAATGTTATTGCAAATGATGTGGCTGCTACTACTGTGACTACTGCTATCTCCTGCTTCTGCTAAAATAGCCGCTGTTCCTTCTGCTGCTAGTAGAGTCACCTGCTGCCCTGATACTGCTGTTGCAAGCACTGTTGTAGCTGCCTGTCTTCCCTACCCCTCAGTTCCACCAGTGCTGCTGCTGCAGCTGCAGCTACTGCTGTGCACATTCCTATCCCCACTGAGGACACTTCCTACCAACAATGCTCACATTATCACTGCTGCTATGACTGCTGCTGCCATTGTTGCTATAGCCACCTCTTGTTGCTAGATGAATGAGTAGATGGAACTGTGATGTGAAGAAGGTCGGGAATATGTGCGGAGGCTTTCTTCCAAGGGATCTTCTCTTTGCAAGGTGCAATCAAGGGACTGTTTGTATTTTAATGTATTGTAAACAGTACCAAATAAGAGCGCAGGGCATGCTGTCTCTGGGAAGGTGGCCACCTTTAGGTTTCTCTCTTCTCATTTCTTGGTCTTCACTGCTGGCTTTAAAGACCCTTGTTCATTCAAGTGAAGAGAAGTATGCTGCTGAGAGGTGTGCCGTGTGTGTCCTCTGCAGGTTGTGCAGATTTTCTTGAGAGTAAAGCAACACTACGCTATGATATGAAAGCCCTTGTCTCTCTGGAGCAATCTGTTGTTCTTCTGTAGTATTATGTTCATCCAATTCAGGCGGGGACTCTCTGAATGATGTGTGGAGTGAAAACCAGGTAAATGCCAAAGTCCTTCTCTAATGCTTAAGTGGGCACTTTATTTGGAACATTGGAAGAATGATTGTTCTATGGTTATTCTATGTATGAGTATCTAATAAAGGTAAAATATTGACATTAAGTTCTGATTTTCAAAAGTCTACCTAGACCTAAATAACATAAATGCAGCTGTTTTCTTTAAATGTCCACAAGGCTGCCTGCACCCTCAGAGGCACTTTACTAGCCAGGAAAGGATGAATTTTGCTATAGAAACAAACAGATCCTAATCTGGGGGAATTGGAACAATGAAGTTCAGTTTTGTTTTCCTGTAGACTGCGTATCTATTTCAAATTGGCTTAGCATTTCTGATCCATATCCTGAATATTCTGAAATGTTAACAGCAAAGTCTTCACTGTTTGGCTTATAGCTGGCTGCCATAGCCGAGGAAAAAATAACTCAGCAATTTTACACACACACACACACACACACACACACACACACACGCACACGCACACGCACACGCACACGCACACACACACACACACCAACATTTAAATGTTACCACTCAACCTAATACATATCATTTCCCATAAAAGTGGATTCATCAAAGGAATACATAGGGCCGTGGGTGTGTTAACCTTCAAGGAGGGAGGAGATAGGAGATAACAACCCACTTATGCACATGCAAAGGACACATCAGCATCTACATCTATAGTTCACAAAAGCCACGTTCATTCTCCCTCCGAGTTAAATAGTCTCAAATCCTTTCTAAAAAGAAGAGTGCTCAAAGTACAAGATTGCTGGAGAAAAATGGAAGTTGGGAAGTGTGGTGGTATTGTGTTCCCCAAAATATTGTGCACCCTAATAAACTTATCTGGGGTCAGAGACAGAACAGCCACTAGATACAAAGGCTAGAAAATGGTGGCACTCACACCTTTAATCCTAGCATTCCAAAGGTAGAGATCCCTCTGGATCTCTGTGAGTTCAAGGCCACACTGGAAACAGCCAGGCATGGTGACAAACGCCTTTAATCCCAGGGAGTGGTGGCAAAACAGAAAGATATATAAGGCGTGAAGACCAGAAACCAGAAGCTTTTAGCTGGATAAGCTTCAGGCTTTCGAGCAGCAGTTCAGCTGAGAGCCATTGGGAACAGGACACAGAGGCTTCCAGTCTGAAGAAATAGGACCAGCTGAGGAACTGGTAGAACTTTTAAGATTCCTGCTACAGGTAAGAGAATAAAAGAGGCAAAAACACCTACCTTCTTACCATGCATTTCCACATCACCGTGAAGCAGTACTGGAGGAAGCTTGATGTACACCCGGCGTGAAAGAAAAGAAAGGAAACAACAGATACTCTGGAATGGAGCTTTGATATACCTGTTACCTGGCAGCCAGGGAATGTTCCTTACAAATCCTCTGTGGCAGTTTGAATAAGAATGGCCTGCAGAAGTTCATAAGTTTGAATGCTTGGTACCTAGTTGGTGGAACTGCTTAGGAAGGATTGGGAGGTGTGGCCTTGTTGAAGAAGGTGTGTCACTGGGGGTTGGTTTTGAGGCTTCAAAAGCCCATGCTATCCCCAGTTAGCTCTCTCTGCTTCATAGTGCTCCAGCACCAATTCTGCCTGCCTTCCTGTGTGCTGCCATGCTCCCCACCATGACAGACTCCCACTCTCTGAGACTCTAAGCTCCAAATAAACACTTTGTTTTATAAGTTGCCTTGGCCATGGTGTCTCTTCACAGCAGCAGAAAAATCCCTGAACTATCCTCTTGTTCTTATTCCTGTCAGAGCCTTTTTGTTCAGTTTCTTCCTTGCTATTGGCTCTTTTGTGTGGAGAATTTCCTTTTACTTATATCACCTATACTTAACGTTGCCTTCAGGCAACATTCTGGACCCCAGAAGTCTGAGAGCATTCCCTTCTCTACTTTGCCTCCTCATATACAGTAGTGTTATATATCACTTTATGCCTATATAGACAAGATTTTCTTAAGTGTTGTGGTTCTGACAATAGATTAGTCCCAAATAATTCACATGACCCTTATCTTTGTGGTTGATAATTCTAAAGCTATACCCACTCATTTTTTTGAAACATACACTTCAAAGTTACCAAATTTCTTTGCTAATTTTTCCTCATCTATATGGCAAATTTAAAATGATGTTATTAGACTTCAGGGAAAGGCTGCATTTAGAGACTTTTTCTTGAACAATTGTACAAAATCAAAATAGTGAATTTTTGGACATCCATTCAGAGTTTTTCCACACTGGGTACAGTAGGCATAGTATTCATTTGATTCTTGCTACAATACTAAGACTTAAATGAATTTGGAAAACATTTCTCCACATTACTGGTGATGTTGGGGTGAGATATTTCCCTCTTTATCTCTTATAAGTCTTCAAAATATATGGCCTTTCTGTTTCCCTTAGACAACTTGTTTCTCAACTCTTATCTCCTTTTTGACAATACCTCACGAGCACACCCTCTGGTTTCCAGGCCCTTAAGCTACATCTCACAAATCACCAGAGATGGAATGGTCACCAAATATGTCAGTACAAAACAATGGAACACTGAACTCTATCCTTGTCCAACTATTTGGTTTCCACACAACAGGCTGTATTTTCTGTTTGTATTATGCCAAACTTCAGATCTTGTTATAAATTTTATATGTAAAATGTATATGCTAAGGCCTTAACATTCACTCCCTTAGAATGAATTAGGGATTGCACTCTATTTTGGAAATAGAATCATTGCTTTTGTAATGGGGTAGTACAGCTGAGGCCATACTGACAGCTAATCCAATATGACTGATGTATGACATGGAAGGCCTGTCTAGTTCATGGCAGTCAGGTTGCAAAGAATGCCTGGGGCTTGGGCCCCAATATCTTTCTCAAGGACATGCCTCCAATGATGTAGTTTCCTTCAAATTTCCTTTTCCTCCCAAAGGTTTCATCTTCCGATAGTACCCTAAGCCATGACATAAGCCTTCAGAGAAATTCAGCATCCACACTGTACCAGGGCTTTTCTGAATCTTATCTTGTGTACATGCTTGCTTGCATAGTGGAAAAGTCCATAGTCTTGAATCAATAACTACAGGGTCACAGGGACATACGGGGACCGATCATCAGCAAACAGTGTTGAGCAGCTCCCAGCAGTTGGAACAAGGTCAGCTGATGTCTGGAATTCTAGATGGGGGAGGGGTCTTTCCTGGAGCACACAGATCATGAGATCTCAGAGGTGGACATTTTAAGTTTACCCACTGCATGGTATTGAAGTGGTATCAAAGAGTGGATGCTGTGATGAGGATTCCCTTCATTACTTCCTGGAGTGTGTCTGAGTGTCTGTCACCTACATCGTCATTGTTAACTCCTTATCCTGTTTATTTTATCCCTTCTGTCCTGTGGGGTGAATACAATAGCTGAAGGTCCTGTTGTGAGCATGTTGAAGTAGAGAAATCTGGCCTTTAAAATGATGTGTGCTTCTCTTATTTATCACATGAATCCCAGTGTTTAAAAAAAAAAATCAAGAGGACAAAAAACCACTTAGGTGTGAGGGGGCTTTGATAAAGAGGTGAAAACTATACCTGGTATCTTTGGGGTAAATGGAATTGAGTTTTCATTCCAAAAATTTAGCCAGTGTTGCAATAGTTGAGGAGACAAAAGAACCATCCCTCTAATATGGCTTAATGTGTGTAAGATTTCCAGGTCTTCTGGCTGCTATCATCTTTATTGAACTTGGAGGACTTCACAGGGTGTGGCCACCCAGGCCTTACACACATGCTCTGCCACTCACTCTATTTTTTCACACTCTGTAGCAATTGGCCACACCAGATGTGCAGCTTCCTGCACTGTGTCCACTGTGGAAATTCTGCTGGAGTCAGCCTGTTTGGTTCTCATAGACCGGACTGCATTACGCAATCAGCTGTTTCTGTCTCTAGCTGTTCTGGCGATCACAGAAACTCCACACATCAGTAAAATGCCCATTCTGGGATAACACTTCACTAATTCAAAGTTTTCTATTTACACCAGTTGAATGTTACTACAGTGATCCAGACTTCAATTAGTGAAAGCACTCCTCTAGTACTAAAAAAGGTCAAGATGTCTTTAACATACATTCTAATCTCACTTATGATTAATTTTTTTGCCTTCATCTTCCAGCTGTGGCAAACAGGCTTCCTGCCCTCTAGTCCCGGACTTGACATTTTCATTGCCATAAAAAAGTGGGAAAGTCCCTAGTGGACTGAGTTTGAATTGCTTGTAAGATTTATTTTCGTGTGTGTGTGTGTGTGTGTGTGTGTGTGTGTGTGTGTGTGTGTGTGTGTGTGTGTGTTCTGTGCCTGTGTGTACATGCACATACATGTGCAAGCCTAGGTACAGAGGAGTGCAGGTGCCTGTGGAGGTCCGTAGAGGGTGCTAGATCCTGGGAACTGAAGACATAGGCAGTTGTGAGCAGCTATGTGGATGCTGGGAACCACATAGCACATGTTCTTAACTGCTGGCCAATCTCTCTAGCCTCCCACAGCACTTTTCCCACTTCTGCTCTTCTGTCAGGAATCATTCGCGTGTTTCTTTCATTGACCTGATCATAGTGGGCTCTCCTGTTTGACTAGACTTGTGCTCAGATCAATGAATACTGATGCTAATAAGACATGATATATTGTGTCAAATACACCTAAAATCTTGGGGAAAAGGCTGGCACCTAGTACGCAAGCATTCCATTTCAGAAATAGTGTAAGGCACCCCTAAATAACTGACAGGACTAGCCCAAATGTCTTCTACAATGCCTGAGCTGTGTTGCCTGACTTGGATAACACCTTATTTTCCTCTTGCTAATTTGACCCCAGACTTCCTCCATTCTCCTGCTACAAATAACTTCAGGATCTGGGATGATGTAAAAATATTCCTGCATGCTGTCATTTAATAGATACTCTCTAAATATCAGGAGGATGAATGTTTATTGTCCAGTTGCTTAAAGGTACTTCCCAACGTTGAGCATTTATTAGAATCAGCTTAAGCCTAGCTAAAATACAAAGGACAACCCAGGCCCAAAGCCTCACATTCAGTCGATCCAGAGACACTGATTATGCATGTCAAACATGTCCTTGGGGAGGCTGAGTCGGGCTCCACAAAGTGAGGAAGTCCAGTGTAAATAATGTTTTTGAGCCCTGCCCACAAATCCATACTCTGTAGGTGGTTGCCTCTGGGGCTTCTACCTCATGTTTTTCTCATAACCAAGCCAAGTACAGCACCATTTTCTGAATGCTGTGGGTCCACCTGTCCGCTGTGGGTAAAATGCCTGATTTGTGTGTCCTGTGGGCTCTGTACTAGGACACAAAGTGACAGGAAACAGCTGGAGAGTCTGAGCAGCTCAGCGTACCTGATGCTAACAAGATGGACAGAGGATGTAAGGACACCTTAACTCCTTTAAGGTGGAGAAGGAAGGGGAGGATGACAAGGGAAATTATTTCCTTTAGGCATAAAAGGAAACAAAGGTACAAACAGGCTCACATCCCTGCTCTGTGCTGACTCCTTTGGGAGACATCAAGGGTTTCTTGTTTAGTTTTGTTTGTGGAGCTCAGAAGAAGACATCATACCCTCTGAGCTGAAGATATAGACAATTTTGAGCTGCCTTTCTGGGGACACTGTGGACCAAACAGCAAGTGTTCTTAATTGCTGAGCTTCCACAACTTTCAGGCCTTGTCTAGACTCCCACATAATCCTCTCCTTCTTATGTTGTTGTTGTAGGATCAAGGGGATTCATAACCCTGAAGCATGACTTCAGTTCAGACAGTGAATGTGGAAACTGACACAAACATTGGCTTCTGTGGCTCAAGCTTCTCAAGCTCCTCGAACAACCTGTTGCTGAGCAGCTAGGTCCCCAAGATCTGGGCCAGTTTCAGAGGGCTGTGAGCATCTGCACGCCTCCTTTCTCTTACATCCTTGACAGTGCTGGTGATGTAGCTTGCTTGTCTCACTATGACCCACTTGGGCAGAGCTGAAGGCAAGCAAATACTGGATTCCTACAGTCCCTTCCTAAGAAATGGCATAAATTCTTTGATGAAACGGTCAGAAAATAATGCAGTGTGAACAGTCAAAGACAGCTGATAAGGCCCTCCTGCTAGAACTTCCTGGTGGGAGAGTTCTGAGAACTCTTGAATGGTCTTGTAAATTCCTCATCATCCTCCATCTGTGCCTCAGCAGCCTGACTGGGAACTGGATGGGATGCGTGCAGACTAAGCTCGCACTGGGAGTGCTACTTCAACAGCTTCCAGGGTTTATCCAGTCTCCCTCAGCCCTCTCCTTCCAGTGCCTCCCTGTTCTTTCCTCCTGGTCTAGAGTAAACATGTTTATGGTATCAAGGGAAAATGGATGGAATCAGGGCTCATTAACAGTTACTGGTAATTATGAACATTTTTTTCTGCCCTGTGGATCAGCCACTTTCTAGTCCTTAAAGCTGTGGTGTTGTTTGTTGGAGCCAAAGATTGTAACCTCAACTATATTCTCAGAACACTTAAAATGCTTTCCTGTAATAGTGCCCTGCTCCCAGATGAGAATGGCTTATCCTGGGAGGCATTGAGTTCCTTGCTGAGGATGGTCTGGCGGTTTGGCTCATTTTTTCCTTAGCTCTCTTCCTTGGGGGTTATGTGTGACACCACTGCCTTTTCAAGCCATGCTTAAGTGCTGCTATTTTGCTTTACCCAATGTCTTCCTTACTCATGGTCACGTCTTCAGAACAAGTTCTATCAAGATATTGAATAAAGGTACTTTGTAGACTTATGGCACCAATTACATGAACACATTCCTAATAATCATTCAGACCTTGAGAGGGTGAAAATGAGCCAGATTAGTTCCGAATCGCAAAGAACAAAAACGCACTAATTTAGCATTTATTCTCTGCAGGAGGAAAGCACACTCAGAGCTGCAGAAAAATGAGCATTCCAGGTAGAATTCAAGAGCAGAGAGGGTGCTGGGCTGGGAAAGTGAGCGTTGGTCCTGGCTGGTGACGTGAAACTCACTTGCCCTGTTTCTTTGGCAAGTATCAAGTTGTATTCCTCCCACACTTGGCCCTTTGCAGCTCAGACATTATTAGATTTTAAAAGGATTTTGGGGGGGCGCTCCAAAGAAGTAGCCTTCTTTTTCCTACCTCCTTCTCTCCCTCCCTTTTTCTCTTCCTCTCTCATTCTCTCTCCCCTTCCTTCCTTTCTTTAGACAGTATCTAATTGTATAGTCCCAGCTGACCTGGAATATACTATGTGGACCAGGCTAGCCTTGAACTCACAGATCCACCTGCCTCTGCCTCCCTAGAGCTGAAATTAAAGGTTGTGCCACCAAACCTGGCAGTCTATAATGACTTAAGAAACTGAAAATTGCCTTCTTCCTGTGTACTCACTCTCTAGTCATCAGCAAATGCTCCCCCGTTGAAAAGGAATTCTTTAGGAGGGCTCAAAGTCCAAGGGGTGGCAGTTATGGGAAGTACTGGGACTCTTCAGAGGCAATAGCCTCTCAACCTTGCTGTCTTTATGAGAATACCTGTGCATATGTTCCCAGGAAGAACTTGAAGGGGACAGCTTGACAGAGCAGTTTTATGGCCTGGGTTCTTATTCACTTCAGGAACAAATTGGTTTCAACAGATCCCTGTGGTATCTTTTGAAACCTATCATCTTATAAAGATAGAAAAAGAAACAGGTGAAACAACTCTTTGCTAAGTATATACATACATTAGTTTGTAGGTAGTGGAGGAAGCCCCATGTGAGTGATGTCCTAAGTCAATGTGTATTTTGACATGGGCATGGCCATGTGAAGAACTCCCATGGAACAATTGGCAAAGACATTATCTATAAGATCCAGGCTGAAGAAGGGTGATAAAACTCTCCTCTGGAGTCCAAGTATGAGTGTTTATGAATTATGATTGATAGTGTATGCAAAGACCAGCAACAGCAGCTTCCTCCTTTTGGATACTTACAGTCTAAGATTGCTCACCTACAAAGGGCCCCTACCAAGTAAGACTCACTAACCTCCTTATCCATGTGTTATGCACAATAAACACTCTGAGGTTCCAGGGTGTGGTAGTAGCGGTTAGAGAGCCCTGACAGATTCCAGCTTTGCCGTGTGTGTGTGTGTGTGTGTGTGTGTGTGTGTGTGTGTGTGTGTGTGTGTGTATGTATGTCTTTTCTTTATTACCTTGCCACTTGTGGTGACTAGTCTTGGTTGTCAACTTGACTACATTGGGAAATTACTAAAACCCAAATAGTTGGATACACTTGTCAGGGATATTTTCTTAATTACATCATTTGAAGTGTGAAGACCCACTTTTAATCTGGATCTTTTGAGGTGGAAAGATACACCTTTAATCCATATCTGTTGAGATGGCAAGATGCACCTTTAATCTGGGCCACATCCTCTGGCTGCAGCCTATGTGAAGGACATGGAAGCATTCTCCCTCTTTGCCTGTTTGTCCTCACTCTCCATGGCAAGTCCATTCCTTCACTGGCATTAGAACCTACTTCTTCAGGATTCTGGCATATACTAAAGACCAGCTGAGACACCCAACCTCATCAACTGAATAACTATTGAGTTATTGGACCTCCCATTGGTAGTCAGCCACTGTTGGACTAGCCATTCTAATAAATTCCTGGTCAAGGTTCTAGAACCAAAGTCATACGGGTAAGGGCAAAAATTTCTGATGCACCAAAAAAACAGTAATTTTGGAAGCACAAAATGGGTCACACGTGAAGGTCTAAGTTTACCTAAAACACATGTCACCTGAAAATGTCATCTGCCTTCTTCCCATTGCTAGGGCCTGGCCATGGCGCTTTGTGAAAAACTGATTTCAAACTTATTCTCACACATTATTCCCTCGACTCATGTCTATTGCTACTCAGTACCGGTGCTGTGGCTTGTAATTGTCTACATCTTTCTCTATAACTAATGTTCAGGGTGGCAAGGATCTTTGGCAATGCACCACAATGGTCATAGTTTCTCCTACTGACCGCTGGGAAACACCAGCAAACAGTGTCTGCACCCAAGCTCAGTGCTAAGGACATGGGGAAGTCTGGACCTTACCTTAGCCCTTAGAGGCAGACGTATTTGACCCCACTTTGGAGAGTATAAAAACAAAACCCCAGAAAAACAAGGCCACTGTGCTATTAGGTCTTGATCTCAGAGTCAGCTTTCTTTTATGAGACTCCATGAGCTTGGTCCTCAGAGCCCAGACTCATCCCCTATTTCACCTTTGGGATCGTGCCTGGGACCTGTCACTTCAGTCTCCTAAGCCCAAGATCCTACTTGGGCTTTATCTGTGAGCCAAACGTCATGGACTAAAACCACCAAACCCGTGAGCCAAGAGAACCTTTTCTTTCTATAAATTGATACCAAATGCCTTGGACATTAGTTACAGTGACAGAAATCTGGCAACAGAGCCTACTGATCACCAGCAAGGTGGCAGGCTTCATCTGGCCATGGCCTACTGTTTTAGTCATAGCAGAGGTACTTGGGGATAAATCTGTTGAAAGATGGGGTATCCTGAAGGGGAGATTGAGTTGCTCTGATCAACGACTCCCATGATGTCCTTTCCTTTGCATATTCCAGAGCTGGGCTTGCCGGGGAAGGGTCTCATTTCTTCTTTAAGCTCATTCATTTCTTCACTCACTCCAGGAATATTAATTGCCCCCATAAGGCAAGCATACTCATATTTCCTTGAGAGTTTGGAAGTACAGATTCCAGGCTAGGTTGCTAATCTTACATATGAGACTGCCTGAGAAAGAACAATGAACACGTGACTTAGCCTCCATGTACTAAGGTTGCTCCAATTAAAAAAAAATCCCCACTGGTTCCATAATGAGGAATAATTGTGTTGAGCAGGTGTGTGTAATATTCAGGGTGGGACTAGGCACTGGATGAATACTAAATATGTGTTTAGCATCTCATTTCATGCCCATGATTTCATCAGCCATCTCCATGCTTACAGGGTAACATGTATGCACTTTATCTCAGGGTTGATGGCTTCTTCCGGAGTTGACCTCTAGACTCACCTTCAATTAATTACCTGTTGATATGATATCTCGAACTACATATCGGCAGAGCCTTTATAATCAACAAGTGTAGACAACATTCATTATTTCCCCTGTTTTCCTCACTTTGGTAAAAAAATAAATCATGTTTAATCCTATGGACCAAGCTAGAAACTCAGCCAGACCCTTGACACTTCCACTCCCTATCTCCTAACAGCATCCAGTTTCTGCAGATCTCTCTCTCCTCTCAATGTGCATACTGCTTCTAGCCCCACCCTCTCCTACCAGGGCTGTAATCAAATAGTAACATGTCCTTTCCATTTGGTACCCATATTTGAAAGACTCACTTTTTGTTTTGCCTAAAAAAGACTGTTTGTAGAATTCAGAATTGATCTTCTGTTTTCATATTGTGTAAGTCTAAAAGCCTTTCGGGAACACAGAGGCCTGTGTGCTGTCTGCCCCCTTTGGCTCTCCTAACTTAGTAGGCACATCTTGCCTGGCTCTGGGTGGTCTTTGTGGTGTGTGTGTGTGTGTGTGTGTGTGTGTGTGTGTGTGTGTGTGTGTCCTAGAATTGTCATCTTGAGCATTGGTTTCCTGAGACCTTTTCCTGAGCCCATCCATCTTTGTCCAAGTGAGTTTATCCCCTACTGGAGCCCTGTGCTCATTCCTGACCTCTCACCCAGAGAGCTTGTTATCAGTCTCATGTAGATCCACTCTTCATGCTAATCCAGTGGTCCCTCTCATTGTAGTATAGGAGACTTCTTATTTTCAGACATTGGTGTATAAAAGACAGACAAACATAGTGGATGAATGGGCAGGAAGATGGACACATGAATCAAAGGAAAAGGTTGGGGAGATGGGCATGAGTCCACCCAGAGGCAGAGTTCCAGTTAACCACATGCATGGGCATTATTTTAGGCTCAAAAAGAATACTAGTAAAAGTTACCATTCCTGAAACAGGATGCACATGTGCAGTGGATGAGTTGTAGGTAGGGTGGGGCTGTGGAACACATGAGTAAGGACGTCATGATGCAGACTGTTGGGATCAATGCTCATGTTTATTCAGGGCTAGTAACAACTGGAAAGTTGAGTTCATCATCAACTTTAGCCAAGCCTAAAACATCCCTGTTTGAATTTAGAAACGTGGATGAGCTAAAACTAGTGACACAAGAGTCCACTAAATTGAGTCACTGGGTCACTGTTTAGGGAAGGTTCTATTTTGGAACCAAGACTAACATCTGCAAAATGCTTAGGACTAAGTAAGGCTCCCATCCAACTGAGGAACTGATGAACTTAAGCTATCTTTCTCTATCTGAGCTATTTTGGATGGAATTCTAGCCTTGTGACCTTTGCCAGAAAGCAAAGGCTATTGAAACACTTCAGTCATTTCTAATTATATTTCATCTGCAATGTGATAAGCCCATGCTTGATGTTCAGAAACCATATTTGATAAATCCCCCATTTTTATACACAGAAAGTTGGTATGGATCATATAAGGAAGCAGAAGGAGAAAATAGAAGGTGTCTAAAAAAGAGAGGGCTATGCTTTCCTTAAGCAAACAGTGGCATTCAGGTGACTGGCACATTGTAAATATACCCCTTTGAATAACAAATACAAAATTATTTTTATGCCCTGGGGAAGCCTCTGCATTCTATTGTGTAAAGAATCCAGGTCCACCTACAAGCAGCTGGCTGTGGGAATCTCATTTTCAGTTATTTGTAGTTTCTCTATTGGCATAAGACCTTTAAGTACAAATGTCACCATTGCACCCTGACTTGACCAGAACTGAGAAGAATTGGAGGGTTGATGTGCATAAACTAAAGCGAAGCACTGGGACTGACTTCTCAGATATGAAGCGGTCCATCATCCAAAGCCCATCTCAGGCCAATGACTGCTGACACCATCTTGCAATTCTTAGTAACTGATGAACAAGGAAGTCCATGATTCCAGCTTGTATCAGTCCCCGAACATTATGCTTCTGGCCATGCTGACTACATCAGAAGAAAGTAGTGTAGGTGTCCCCATCACTGCCTCAGTGGAAAATAAAAGGATCAGCCCTAAGAAAAGGACTCCCTTGGACATCAAATCAACAAACAGTGAGCTTTCACAAAATACTATAAAGGTTTACACAACTGCCTGTGTTGGTTAAACTAATTACTTTTGTAGGCAAAAGGCATTCTTTCTCTGTTTCTGATAATTAAGGTCTCAGAGAAGTCTTGTCCAACAGTTTTCACTCTTAGTTTCTTAAATACAACATGTTTCAGCACAGAGGAGTCTTCTGAAAGCCACCTAAGGGACTGTTCTCTGCATGAGGCATGCATCCAAAGATACCCACTCCTGATCTTGGAGCCTGGAATTCTGGCTCACACAGGTCCTTGAGACTATGATAACCCTGTCATAACCTTTCTCTTCAGATAATGCTGGTAGCTCTGGAATTCTTAGGATAATGAACATAGTATCAAATTCTCAACACTTAGCCCTGTAAATGCCTCCATCCACAGAAAAACCAACAACTCCTCCTCCATGTACCCCTTACCGGTGACTTAGAACTGTTGTATCATACTCTTTATATTGTGTCTTTTCTTTATTATTAAGGTATGTATCCAATAACTAATTGATGAGTTATCAAATTCTATGAAGCCAGAATGCTGTGTCACGGAATAACCCCATCAGGACATTGCTGGAGTGTGATCATCATAAGGATTTCACTTTTTATTGTTCATTTGGTGAGAAATGATGGCTCTGTTAGAAGATTTGAGGGAAATACTAGGAACAAATAGGGTTTTCCAGAACCCCCTAAATGTCATTTTCTTTCACCCCCAAGCTGCTTCCTTCATTAATGTAACCACAGCCCTGACCTATTAATGTTTCTTCCCTAAGACTTTTTTTTTTTTTTTGGTTTTTTCAATACAGGGTTTCTCTGTGTAGCTTTGCGCCTTTCCTGGAACTCACTTGGTAGCCCAGGCTGGCCTTGAACTCACAGAGATCCGCCTGGCTCTGCCTCCCAAGTGCTGGGATTAAAGGCGTGTGCCGCCGCCACCCGGCCCACTTTTGTTCTTATACTTTAACTCTTTAGAGGTTCATTGGGGGCTTTATCATCAAAATCCCCCATCCCTACATACATAAACAAGATGTAGCTCATTGTCTATCTCCCAAATGTCTAATCAGAAAAGAAACTAGATTCCTAGGCATCTATCCCATGGAATGAAGCTTCATCTCTCTATCCTTTGAGGGACATTCCTATTTGTGTTCTAAATGGTCCTCAAAGAATCTCAATGATTATCTGCTTTGACCCATACCGTGAAACACACACACACACACACTCCTCCTCCTCCATCTTTCTTTCCCTAACTCTGGAGACTCATCTTTAGGACAACCATCAAAGAACCAGTTTTGAGCATCCATCTGGCTCATCCTTCCTCTTATGCCATCTCCCAGGTTTGGCCATTATCTTCAATAAAATCTATTTAATTTATGAGTATACATCCATTTGGGTATTGTAGTTTATTCTAGACAGTTACCACTACCACAGAGAACAATTATGTATACCTCTGAGTAGCCTCCATCTCAACTCTGTTTTCCCTTCAGCACAGAAACCATTTGTCAAAAAATGAATAACTTAAATAAACAAGTGATTTTATCACTGTATCTAGCCTGTAGATGCATTCTGATTATACTGCAGACTATCAAGACAATCTAGACACAGATGAAGATTTTGATAATGGCATACAAGTTCAGAATGTGAAGTAAGTGTAGCTGGCATCAGGGAGACTTATAATCCTTCAGGCAAGAATGTCCATTTCTGACCAAGGTGGAACACAGATACCTGATTTGTTTTCAAGACAACAACAAAAAGTCTGCTAAAATATACACAACAGTGATATTCAATAGTTTGAACAACAGCAGGTGAATTCTCTCCAGATAATTTCCAAACCATCATTCATAAAGAATTAACCTGTTTGGAACTTGGGTCTTTTGAAGTAAAAGTTAGAGATGGAGTCCAGGGGGTTCAAAGAGCAGGGTACATAGAGGAGTCAGGTGTGCAGAGAAGGAATTCAGTAGCTCCTACACAAACCCTCAGCCTAAGTATTGACTAGACCATGGCTAAATAAAGAGCCATCTGGAAGGATAATATGGTAGCATTTTTGGAATTTAGACAAAAGGGTACTAATCTAATTTCTACCAACAAAAAAGCGAAATTCCAAAATTCATAGGGCACCAAGGGCAGTCCTCAAAAATACTTCGGTAGTGAAGAAAATAAATACTTGTTCCAGTGTTGAACAAAGAACCTTTAATTTTGTTTAAACACATCTGAGTCACCTCCTTAACTCAACTGAGTTGTCCTCACTTCCAACACTCATTTCTCTAGTTATAAGCTAGGCAACAGCTTCAAAATATAACCCAAGTCCTGGAAGAAATGATTCTGCATGGCTGCTGTTTCTAGTAGTATAGAGATGTGTAGCTACAGTTTTCCTGCCTTGCCCACAGTCAGGACAAATCTTAGTTACCCGCCAGTCCCACAGCCGCTCAGACCCAACCAAGTAAACACAGAGACTTATATTGCTTACAAACTGTCTGGCCGTGGCAGGCTTCTTGCTAACTGTTCTTATATCTTAAAGTAATCCATTTCTAGAAATCTATACCTTGCCATGTGGTTCGTGGCTTACCAGCATCTTCACATGCTTCTTGTGCTGGCGGCATCTGGCAGTCAGTCCTTCTGCCTTCCTGTCCTTTTATTTCTCCTCTCTGTTAGTCCCGCCTATCCTTCCTGCCTAGCCACAGCCGATCAGGTTTTATTTATTGATCAATCAGAACAACTTGACATACAGACCATCCCCCAGCACAGCCAAGTGCAGACCATCTCAAACACCTGCACTCAGGCCCATGGTCCTAATCATCCTCTATGCGGACCTGCTGGGTAACGCCACAAAGAACCCAAGAAGGGCTCCCACAGGACATACAGAACATCCCACAGCAGAGATGAGTTCTGAGAGAGCATGCAAGATTAGAGGAAACTCTCAGTGTGGTTCCTAGACCTGTGTTTCAGCTTGGTTTTGTTTTTTGTTTGTTCATTTTGTTTTGTTTTGGTTATTGTGATAAAGCACCAACCAAAAGCAACGTGAGAGTGCAAAGGGTTTCTTCCATTTTTCATTTTCAGACTCATCAGTGAGGGGAGCTGGTACAGGAGCTTGAGGCAGGAACCTGAAGGCAGGAACCAAAACAGAGGGGCTGGAGGAGTGTTGCTTGCTGGTTTGCTCCTCATGGCTTGCTCATCCTGCCTTTGTATACAGTCCAGGACTACCAGCCCAGAGGTGGCAACACCAACAGTGAGCTGAGTCTTCCTTCAGCAATCATTAATGACTAAGATGCCCCTCAGACTTGCACGTAGGCCAGTCTGAAGGAGACAATTCTTCAGTTCAAGTTTATATCAAGTTGACAAAAACTGACCAGAGCAACATGGCAGAGAGCAAGTGCACTATGAATGACTGTTGTCAGCCTGTCTCAGTTACAGCTTCTGTGGTGAGACAGTTCTAAGGGAATTGATGCTCATTAGATGGAGAACTTTCTATATGGACTCCTGGCTACATTCCCATTGCCAGAGAAACATGCACGACTGAATCATGATGCCACGGTTTTGACAACTCTGTATGGGCCACAGAAAGGTATAAACATTGGCAGCTCTGCTTTGATGAGCATAGTGCGTTGTGTGTAGTTCATTATATACCTGGTAAACAATATTGCAATTCTCTTTGCCTTTCTGGTACTGTTTCCTCCATTTACAGTCCAAATGACTAGAACATGATAAATATAAATAAGAACTCTTGAAAAGAAACTAAATCTGCATAGGTCAGTTAACTGATTAGAATGTCAGTAATGTGGTGAGGCTGGAGTGTTGCAGGTTCAAAGCCTAATTACAATTCTCTTGGGCCATTCTTTGCCCCTCTCTGTATCAGAACAAATATCCCTTGACTAGCAGATAAAAACACTTTGGAAAGTATTAACTTAATAGAATCTTAGTTTTCACATGCCAAAAGGATAAGAGTCATTTGTGTTCCCAGGCCAAGGTCACTCATATTTGGCTCCAGAATAAGCTGTTTCTGGATTTTGAGGGGTGAGCGTTGTTGTGTTTTGTGTTGATGTTAATCCCAAAGATGTGAGGAAAATGACACCAACCCAAATAATCATGGTCAAATTAATTAAAGCAACTAAAGCAAGCTTTTTTATTCATGTACACAGACTGCCCTAATTTGAGGTTGAAGAGGTCAGCACTGGACATAGGCAAGGTAAGGGTTTTTATAGCTCAGGAGTAGGGGGTTTCCAAATGTAGCATTTGGCAGGCAAATAGGCACTGTTACAGGAGCATCACAGCAAGGTGGTCATAATAGCAGGTGGTCATAATAACCTTTGGAAACAAAGGCATGGTTGCCATTTCCTGGAACAGAGAATACAGAACCATTTGTAGTTAAGGTTATAGATGGGGCATAGCCCAATCCTTGAGAAACAGAGATTTAATCTTAAACAGGAATGAATCTAGATTGTCTTTACTATTGGCTTTCAAGTCTAAGATGGAGGCAGGCTGGTTCATCATTGATATATACTGTGTCTTATTACTGAATCCCTACAAATTCATTGAAGAGTATTTTACGTATTTAAGCTTTCCATATTTAATTTTTCCCCAATGTGGAGGAATTTGTTTATTATTTACCTACATGTGTTTTGTATTCTATTTCCACCACTTTCTCATGTTTTCTATCTAAACATACAGCTGATTTTAATGGCTTTATGTAGTTGACTTTTCTTACAAGCCACAAATAGAGACACTTTTCCCTCTGTTGCACAATATAGTTAGGCATCATTTACATTGTATTTATGGAATCAATTAAAAATATTTTTCAAGAGATTATTGAAAACACAGCTACATCTGACAAGATGATGCATAGTCAGTAATCTCATAATTCATCCAGAAGGAAAAATAAACACATGACAATAAAAGGAATGTATTACACAAAGCTAACAGCAATGAAGCCAGTTCTAACTGCCTTTGTCATTTTCCAAGGTGTGTGATGATGAATGTGCCAGTGTTTATTAAACCAAAGAAGGCCGTGACAAATGATTAATCATTGATAAGGATTTGAAAGTGAGACTTGTAATTGCTCCATGATGGTACTCTACATTTTTGTCTCATTAGACAACCAAGAAAGGTAGGGTTTGGCCAACAAGTCCATCACCCCCACCCCAAGACCAAGTTAACCACATTCAGATTCTGAACTTTTTATTGCCACACCATGTGCAAAGTCTTCACAGGCTTCCCTGAATAGTTCCTTCTCTTCCATACTCAAAAAAAACTTGCATTTTCCACATTTGATCATTTTCCTATATAATCTGCTGTGATGAAAGCTATTGGAAATGGAGAGAATGCATATGAATTTAATACTGCTTTTCTCAAATTGTTTTTAGTAGATATAGCTATGTATCTATTGAAATTTATCTGTAATGGATCAAATAACCAACCTGAGAAAAAGTACAAGGCAAGTCGAGATTAGAAGGTGAAGGACTTGTGTTTAGGTGAGGGGCTCATGAAATACATTTAAACATTATTTCCTTTTCAGAAAGGTAAGCAGGTGTACAGTGAAAAAAGAAATGAAAGGTTATGGGTAAGAGAAGAGTTCTGTAAATATGCGACTCTTACAGAGGAAAGGTTTGTGGATGATCTAGACAAGCAAACATGGTGGGATAATTTGGGACCCACCTACAAAAACAATGAAGCAGCTCTACTTCTCATAGAGTTTGTCATGACATATTTGTTGCCTCATTTAGTTTTTTTTTAACCTAAGTTAATCTTTAGTGTAGGCATTTGTGGCAATGGCCTTGTTCTGTATTGTGGTAGCAAAGACAGTGAAGGAAAAGATTTTGAGTTCTTAGGACTACATAGAAGACCATTCATGTTCCATAGTGATTTGGGAATCAGCACATTAGTGGGCAAAGAAAATGAATTACTCATATTCTTTGAAGTGGTCTAGTATGCTTCTTTCTATCTTTTCTTTTTTTATAATTTAACTTTAGTTTTACATTTTTCTCAATCCATGAAGTTTTGTTTAGTGTGTGTAATTCTTTTTTAAATCATTGTTTGAGAATTTCATATTTGCATATAATGCTTTTTAAACAAATTCATCCCCTTTGCCACCTTTCCCCATATCCCCCCACCATTAAACCTTTCCAATTTCATGTGTTCTATATTTAAACACACTGGATCCACTCTAGTGTGTACAGGTATAGAACAATCCACTGGTAATCTCCCAGGGACCCAATCCCTATGGGAAACTAAGTCTCTTCCCTCCAGCAGTCATGAATTGCTAGTAATGCTTCAGCTAGGTGGTAGAACTTAATGAGCTCCTTTCATATCTACGCTATGATTTTTGCGGGCTTAATATTTTTCATGTTTAGTGCATTTAGTCTCAGAGACTGCCCTTCTTGTGTACAGGAGTGCTGTCATGTCTAGCAGATACTATTTTACTCCAGACTATCCACTACTAGATCTTATAATCTTACATACACACTCATGATGATCTCTGAGCTTTGGAACATCTTTGGATGTGTACTTTCTAAGAGTCCTTTCCAGCTGACCTATTCTTCCCCACTCCTGGGTGTCCCAAGGCCTCTAAGTGTCAGAGTCTATTCTCTGGAGAATCTCACAGAGCTTCTGAACTGTTACAGGGAGTTCATCTGAAATGACCATTGAGACAATTTATATCCAATTGAAAGTCTTTATTCCAGCTGGGCAGTACTATATCCAGGTATTCTGGACCCAAGGGTAGCATTGCACACTTAGAGTAAAGGGTTTTTAAAGACAAAAAACCCACATTCTTGTATCCTGCTTGGAAGCAGCATGGGGAGGTTGTTGTTGTTGTTGTGTTTGTTTTTTTTTCTTTAAGAAAGCAGTTTAACAGAAGCCAAGATAAATAGTTAGCTTGAGGGGGAGATTCTGCACAAGCAGGTAGTTTAACAAAAGCAAAAAAGGTAAGTAGTTAGCTAGAGAGGGGGATTCTTCATAAGAAGGCAGCTTAACAGAAGTTAAGTAGTTAGCTGGGGTATCCTGATCTCTGGTCAAGGAGATCAAATATTGGTTTAACCTAGATTGTTACAAGAATACAAATGAAAGAATCTGAACAAGAATACCAGTTGGAGGAACCTCTGCACTGTCTTGCCCTGTCACAATATCACACCACCTCCTCTGAGTAAAATCTCTACAAATATTCTGGTCATCTGTCTACTACTACTACTTACATGAGGACTCTGCCACAAGGAAGAAAGAGCAGCCCTCAGGCTGCCTGTAGTAATTCAAAGCAAGGTGCTCTGATGTTTGGACTGAGAGGAACCCATCAAGCTTAGCAGCTACTGGCCTCCCATGATAGTTCATTAATTCTGCAACACTGGTGTGGATCAAACAATACCCCATGAACCAGGAGGCCAAGCATGAAATCATCAAACACATCAACCAATCGAGGGAGGCAAGAATACTTGTCCCCTGCCATTTCCCATAGAACACTCCCCTGCTCCCTGTCCTGAAGCCTGACACGAAAGACTTCCAACCAGTACAGGATTTAAAGGGAAGTCATCAAACAGGTGGAAATCATCCACCCTATAATAGTGAACTCTTACATCCTCCTAAGCTTGTTGCCACCCCCACCCCCAAGGAAGATCTATATAGTTGTGGATCTAAAAGACTCTTTCTTCTGCCTCCTGATGGCCCTGGTCAGACAACACATTTACCTTTGAATGGACCAACCCAGAGGGTTTATATACCAGTCAACTAACAAGTACTTGGTTGTTGATGCAAGGGTTCAAAAACTCTCCAACATTGCTTGATGAAGCCCTGAGTGTAGATCTATTGGAGTTTAGATCCACATAGCATAAAATATCCACAAAGAGTCCTGCTCCAGAATGTAGACAACCTCCTCACAGCTACATTCTACTGAGGAGGAATGTAGACAGGCAACAGAAGGTCTTTTAACCTTTGAAACCCTGAGGTACAAAGTCTCAGCCAAAAAGGCTCAGCTGTGCATCCCTTAGATCACATACCTAAGCTACAACATAGAGGAAGGGAGGCAGATACTTTTCCACTACCATATTTCAGTCATTCTGCATCTCCCCACTCACACATCAAAAAGACAGGTACAAGAATTCCTGATGGTGGTTGAATATTTGTGGCTATGGATAATGGGATTTTCTGACATAGCCAAACCCCTCTGTGCCAGCACCAGGAGTAGGCAGCCTTTGAAATGGACTGAGACTGGGCATTAGTCCTCCAAAGCCTTGACAATGGCCCTTGGGGCTGTCTCACGTCTGGCCCTTCCAGACATTACTAAGCCATTCCACCTGTATGTGGACAAGGCCAGAGGCATTGCTAAGGGAGTCCTCATGTCCTTGGCAGCCTTTAACCCTGTAAGTTTTCTGCCAGATGACAAACCCACACAACCCCTACATGACTCTCTTGAGGTAACTTACCTGATCCAGTCTACCAAGTTTGATATCACTGATGTCCTGTTGGCAATTGTAGATGAGGAATATTGTTCACAGATGGGAGCAGTTTTGTTCAAGATAGTATCAGGCATGCAGGAACAGTGGTGGTGACCTAAGATAGGATTATTTGGGCACAATCTTTAGGCAGGGGAACCTTAGCTCAATGAGCTGAGCTTTTAGCTTTTCCTCAAGCACTTGGCTGAGGGGAAGACAAGGGTACCACCATATGCACAGATAGCTTTGTCAAAATATGCTTTTGCCACAGCCCATGTCTATGGGGCTCTATGCAGGGAAAGAGGATTGCTAGCACCAGCAGGAAAAGAAATCAAAAATAGAGAAGAAATCTTAGCCCTTTTGGAAGTTAACTGGTTACCCAAGAGGGTGGCCATTGTCTATTCCAAAGGACACCAAAAAGGGTATTCCTCAGAAGCTAGAGGCAATGGAGAGGTTGACTTGACCACCCAGAAAATAGCCCTAGAGCCAGTGGGAACTCTCCAAGACTTGTTAGCCCTGAGGGAGACCAGTTCACCAGAACACACATCTGAAGATTTGGAGCTAGGAGCCTTAGATGAGAGAATATGTGACATTTGTCTTTCTGGGTCTGGTTTACCTTACTCAATACAATCTTTTTTAGTTCTCCATTTGCTTGTAAAGTTTATAATTTCATTTTTCTTTATAGCTGAATGATATCCCTTAGTGTACATGCACCATGTTTTTATTACCCATCTGTTGAAAGACATTTAGGTTGTTTCCATTTCCTAGCAATTATGAAGAGAGCATCAGAGAAGATGGCAGAGCAAGTGTCTGTGGCATAGGTTATTGAGTTCTTTGGGTATATGCCAATGAGGGGAATAGCTGGGTCATATGGTAGGCTTTTGAGGATTCTCCACACTGATTTCCAGAGTGGCTGCACCAGTTTGCAATGCCACCAGTAAATGAGGGGTCCCTTTGTCTTCCAGCCCAGATACTCTGTTTCTCACATGCTGTTGGGGTGGCTTCCCACTGAGGTTCTGATTTGGCTTGAGTTTTCCATTTTCAGCATCATTTCCTTTTGGTGTTTCTTCAGTAATTCTTCTGATTGAACTCTGTTTTGGTATCTTATATTGGCCTTCTTGTTTATTCATCTAGTTTTTATTTTCTTGGGGGTATATTTGTGTCTTCTGTGAGTTGTTTGAATGTAGTTATATTCTTTCTGTTGAATTCTCTGTCTGGATGTTCTTCAAGGACATCTTCATTGGGATCCATTAACATGAGGTTTCTAAATTTTGGCAGAAATATTTTGTATTGGATGTTTGTGCTGAAGTCTGTGCATTTGGAGTTAGTTAAATGATGGCCAAGGGCTGACGGGCTGAAGACTACTTTTCAGAGCCAGAAGCTAGGCACTGCACATATCATCTAACTTCCACTGGAAAACAAAGGAAAAATAGTACCAATAGGTATACATTCAAGGGTAATATCACTGTTTCTTTTTCTCCACCTCCCTCTACTTATTTCATTCCATATATTACTACTTAGGGTGGACAAATTGCATCCCAGTCAGATGTTGTATTTTAGAGTTACTAATTTTTTTCAGAAATGTAACTACAGATGAAAGGAAAATTTTGATTTCAGCACAATTAACTTTAACAGAATTCACATCATGCAATGGAAAATACATAGTATGGGTGTTTAACACTTAGCAAAGGTGACCAGAAGACACAAAATAGTGCACAGATAAATCTAAATTTGGAATTCATTTCCCTGTGTTCCTGAATAGCAAATATGGAGTCCTCATTGGGCAGAGTCCTTGGGTCTTTTCTCCCCTGGATCCACCCAGAATACTTGTCTTCACTGTGGATATCTGCTGTCATGCTGTCTTGACTTCCATGCATTGACCCTTGACTCCTTGTTACCTAAACTCTACTAGGAATCTTCAGGATTCAGAAGTATGATGCTGAAGTCCTTTGAGGAAATCCCACACATTGCTAACAAATATCCAGGGAAGGACTCATCATGGATAAGTCATGAGGCCAGCTTGCTCCGTGGAGCTTTTTGATGTGAGAATGAAAGATCTAAAAGCTGAGTTGGCTCTCCCATGCTCATCACATCTGGCTTATACAATAGTGTCCTCTCTTGATTATGACTAGTCACTGACACCCTTCTTTTTTTCTCTTGACATTTATCTAAAGGAGTTGAAACTAGAAAAAGCCAGTTTCTGAGAAAACATTAAATATTTAAGACTTAAGTGGTTGATACTATTACAGTGAGGTGGAGGGCCTGTTCAAGATGTGGCAGGAGGGACAGGTTGAGGCTGTATTACCAAAGCCCATGTGTCAGATACAGGTATATCAATTGTCTTCAGTAACTTGTTCACTAACAGCAAGATGACATCACCAAGGTTTATCCCTTTTCTATAGACATTAAAAGATATTCAACTCACAAAGTTTTAAACTCAGTGAGTGGCATATCAGGTGAAACCTCAGAAAATATTAATGGAAATCATCTCTGTGTTAGGACTTCTGGCCTATTGGTGTTTGTATCAGGCTTAAGAGACAGTGAAGAATACAGTTTTAAGATGGAGAGATGCTGACATGTTGACATCTTGGCTCCTATCAGGAAGTAGAGGACAGAGACTGGAAAGCCTGGCAGGGTAAGGAACAAGCCTCCTGGGGGTCAGGCACAGTTCAACTTCAGTTTAAAGTGAAGGCACAGACATTGAAGATCTTATCTGAGAGAGTTATCTGCTTCTTAAAAGTGCTGAGCTCATTTTTATGATCTTGCTTTTGACTCTCAGCCTTCCCATGAGAACTTAATAAAAACCCCATAAATAAGTGCCTATCTCTGTCTCTAGAATTATCTCAAGTTTTTTGTTGAGCTGGACAGTGCATTAAAATGTAATTTCTGTAGCTCTATATGAAAAATAACATACTGCAACACAGGTGACCAATGCATGTGTAAAAATGGCATTTGCCATATTAGGGACAGAAGAGACAAGCCAAGAATAGAAACATCTCTGTTTAGCAGATGACTGTATTTACTACTGTGGAAACAAAGTGATAGATTATGAAAATGTGGGTTACATTCCCATCCTTTAACAAATTGAAGTGTGACACTATGAAGAGCTGTAACGTAAAATTCCTCGTAACTTCTTGAATGTCTCTGAAGATGACACCAGCTGATCTTCATCCAAACACTTTTATACATTTTTCACACCAAAATTCAGAAAGGGAAGAAATAGTTACTCTGACTCTACTGCTAATTTCTAAGCTTAAAGATAGAAATTTTTATCAAAAATTATAGTAAGAATTACTTATATATTGCACCAGTGCCACATTCCTGGCTGTTATTACACTGCAGTTATGAAAGCTGTGGGAGAAGATGGAAGAGTCTATGAGTCTCTTTATATCCCTATGGATCCTCATAGAAAAGACCCATTAATTGTTCTAACATTTTAAGACACCTATGCCCATATTTCTAAATTGACCCTTTTTGATCATGATGTGTTATAGTTTTATGGATTGCTGGATTCTGTTGATTATATTTTAAAGGATTTTAGGCCCAACTACATGGGACTATAGTTAGAAATATGTTTTAAAATCATGGGCTCATGTGTGCCTTTGCCATCAAATAACTCTAACCATTTGAAATTTAGGTGCACAGTGCTCCTTTTCTGTTTTCAAAGTTTGTGTGTGACAGTGTTTATTCTTTCTTAAACGGTTGGTAGAATTCTTGGCTGAGACTGCTCAGATGGTATCAGGATTTGTGAGACAGCGCTGCAGAAGATATTCAATTTCATGAACAGATACAGGGTTTCTCAGATTTCACATATTTTTCTTGGAAAATTGAACCTTTCAAAAAATGTTTGTGCATTTCATTTAAGTTGTTACACTGGTTGGCTTCCACAATGATATAGTAATTCTCACATGATTAGTAGTAATAACATAATTTGAAGGTCATATGGTCTGTTGTTATGTCTCCTTTTTCATTCTCTACAGAAATGATTTAAGTCCCCTTAGTCTCCATTAACCTCTCTAGAAGTACATCCATTTTGTTCATTTTTTCATTCTTATCAAAGAAAAATGTTTCAATTTTATTGTTGAATTATATTACTTCTCTTCTATCAAGTAAGATATACATAGCAAATTCAGGTAAGTTTGATTAGGCAATGGGAGATTGTTTCCCTTGTATTATTTTTCCTCTTTTAATGACTATTCCTTTCTTGTACTTATTTTGAGATTTGTTACTTCATTTTTTCATTTTAAAGAAGAAATTTAGACCACAAATTTTAGCTTTCTTTCCTAATTTAGCCATTTAAAGCTATTTCTTTTGAAAATATAAGGTACATGCCTTCATTTTTAAAACTCTGTCCACTGATTTTAGTAGTTTGTCACTTTCCTCTTTGGTCAATACTATACATTTAATTATTGATTACTTGAAGCCTGTCTAGAGACCTTTTGTTATGTTTTATGAATTCTACTGGGATAATATAGGATGGTAAATCAAGTGACATACAGCATCAGAAAATAGATAAACAGCAGTTTAATTATCACATAAACTCCTGTTGGGAAGACAATAAAAAGACTATCCCAACATCAGCATTGTGTCTTGTGTCATTCAGATGGGATCACAAACACATGTCAAATTAATATACAAGAGCACAAATTGTTACTAAATCATTTGCTTCTCATCCATTTCTTAGTTTTTCATTCCTTTCTCCTTTCCTTACTTTCCTCTTGGTGTTTTGTCCATATATCAGAATTCTATTTTAGCTAATTTATAATGTGCTGAATATAGCACTTTGAAGAGTTTATTAGTGGTCATTCTGAGATTATAATGCACAGTATAACTTTATTATATTTTCATGACATTGGCTGAGGAAACTTGCTTTCACTGAGGTTTTATCCCCCTCCTACACATAAAATAAAGCATTTCTTTCCTGTGGACAAATATCAAGTAGAGGCCTTGTACTTTTCCCTTCAATCATCTAGTATGATTTAAGGAATTTATGTAAATTAGTCTTGTTTCTTATATTCATCACATTTTACACATTGCATTGTTTCTGCCCTCAACACACACACACACACACACACACACACACACACACACACACGCACACACACACACACACACATCATGCAGGATGCTCAAAATCTTTTTTTTTTCTGGAGCTAGAGAAGTTCCCTCAGTCCTTTTAAGAAATTCATTTTTAGTATGTGTTCATTTGTGTGTACACGTGTGCACACATATGTGTGCTCTTGCACACAGGTATTGTGCGGTGTGTATGAAGGTCAGAGGAAAACTTATGAGAGTTGGTTCTCTCCTCCTCTGTGTGAGTTCTGATGATCGGACTCAGACCATCAGGTTTGGTGGAAGGTACTTTGGTCCACTGCACCATCTTGCAGCCCCTTCAGGTAACCATTCCTTAGAGAAAATTTGCTAACATGTGACCTTTGCTTTTCTTTATCTAATAATGTTAGTTATTCTTCACCACTGCCTAGGAGTTTTTAGAAACTGAAACTCATAGTCAACACTCCATTTCTTTCTGTGTTTTATAAAGATTGGGTCATTTTCTGCTGTCCTTCATGGTTTCAGAAGAAAGAAATTCACTTTCATACAATTAGTGTCCTAGAGGTTAGCTGTCCTTTCTAGATGAACACCTGCAAGTGTTTGCCTTTGGTCTCAGTTTTCAGACTTCTAATTGTGCCATGTCTTAGCTTGGTCGGTTGGGGTTTATCCTGAAAGAGATTCTTTCACCTTTGAATCTGCTGGTTTTTAC
Source organism: Peromyscus leucopus (assembly GCF_004664715.2). Taxonomy (NCBI): domain Eukaryota; kingdom Metazoa; phylum Chordata; class Mammalia; order Rodentia; family Cricetidae; genus Peromyscus; species Peromyscus leucopus. The sequence continues at coordinate 26,068,602 of NC_051071.1, forward strand.
CTCACTGGAAACCTTTTGGTTTTATTTCTATACTTTCCTGTCCTGCTTCCACTCTCCCCTTCCTTCCAAAGTTCTCATCCTGTGGGTGTTAACCTAAGTCCCTGAATCCTAACATCTCTGTTTATTGTTTAGATTGGGTAGTTCCACTGATGGTTCCCAACTTCTCTATCATCTGCCATTGTTGCGGACAGGGGAGTGTGAGCCAGAGATGTAGCTCCCCACTGCCCCCTGTGGCCACCTGAGGAGTTCCTTCAGAGGCTCTGCTATGTCAAGGCAGGATTCCCCCCCCCCCTTTTAATTAAACATAGATTCTTTTCTCATACAATATAATCTGAATACAATTTCCCCTCCCCTAAGAGATAACGACAACAAAACATAATAAGACAAAACAAAAACCATCATATCGAAGTTGGACAAGACAAGCTGACAGAAAAATAAAAGAGCTGGAGATAGAGAACAGGACCAAATTACAGAGAGTTTAATTAGTAGCAGTTTTCTGTGGACAGAAAATGTCTTCTTAATCGTTACACATTTTTTCCATTGTCTTACCCAAAGTATAAACAATGTATGCTCCACAATACAAAGTATATCCAATGTATGATTCACAATAGCAGCAGTGTGATTATTACAGAACAAACTATATTCAGAAATTATATTCTATTGTTATCATTACAGAACAATTTTATTAAGAAAATTAGATGCACACATTCTAGCAGACAATTTCCAAGTAAATTCATTAACCCACAAAATAAAATATAAAGTCATTAATATCTATGAAAAAACAATGAGAAATAATCATATAATTGAAATAAACAAGCACAGTATTGCTTAGTATAATAGAATTTCAGGATGTGTGTGTGTGTGTGTGTGTGTGTGTGTGTGTGTGTGTGTGTGTGTTCTCTGTAACTGTTTTTTTGGCCCACATGCAACAAAATTCTCCAACATTATTAGGGCTTAATTCATATAAATATATACACACAGTGTACAACATGGTGTTTGGATCTATGCACATATGATCTCATGGCTAAAGTGAGTTAGGTAACTGAGCCATTGCTCTCATATCCATCCCTTTTAAATGCAGCACGTTTATGGGATCTACCTCATGCATTAAGAACCTGACTTAGAATGTGAGTGGCAGGAGTAAGTAGAAGTATCATTTAGGGCTCGATGGGTGTGTTATGTGCAAACGCCTTCTCAATGGGCTGTAAAATAACACTTGACTTGTTGCCTCATGCTTTTGGTAGGTTTGTGACGGTTTCTGCTCCGCGCTAGACACACTTATGGTTTTGGGCTGAGGGACACTCTCTCTTTATGTTCCAAGAACTTTCAAGGACAAGAAAAGACTCCACATTGCACTGCAGTCCCTAAAGCCTCCTTTTGGAAGTGACAGTGGACAACAGTGTTCTCTGGAGAAACTGGGACATACAAATGAAAAGGCTTTTCCAGCAAATATGGGGAAGAAACCCAGTTTGTGGCCCTTTTTTCTAGACTGTTTCATTTTGTTCTGTGTAATCAACTAGGAAACCCAGCCTGTGGCTGTAGACATCTCTCTCTCTCTCTCTCTCTCTCTCTCTCTCTCTCTCTCTCTCTCTCTCTCTCTCTCCTCTATCAAAGGGCCTCTAATGCTCTTCAGAAGCACTGGTATAATTTTACAAAGCATTTCTAAAACACCGTTAGCAGGCCAAACCCATGATTTAATCTAGCAGTGGTAACAAGTCAGACTAGCATTGAATGTCTCACCTGCAACCCTCTTGATGCTCCATAGGCTTGTAACATGCTTACGGAATTGTACAGGGCATGAACCATGCCCTGACTCCAGAAACTTCAATGTTTCACACAAAGGTGAGAGCATGCCTGGTGATACTGTGTTCCTGTGCCAATTCACCCTAACTATGATCATGAGAAAGCTGAGTCCATGTTAGTATTTTCGAACAGGGGATAGTTTGTTTGTTTGCTTTTTGCTGTTTTCTTTCTTTTTTCTTTCCTTCTAAGCAAGAAAATATTAACTTAGCTTTTGCGAAAGAACATGCTTCAACATCGCCCAACCCATGGAGTTCAAACTTGTTCAGACTCCTTCTATCCTATGTTTGAATGCCTTTGGAACCAAAAATGAGGTGAATAATACTTTTGGCAACGACATGAGCTATAAGGTGGGTACAATCCTGACCTCTGCTCGATGGAATTTTCTATCAGAAACCTCAGAGTCCAACCCATTTTCTCAAGTTGTGCACTTTCAGGCCAAAGAGAAAATAATATGGCTTCTTTTGTTCATTCTGGCATGCTAGGTCTTAGAGAAGACAGTCTAAGTTAACCATAATAGCAAAGCTCTGGGGCACAGATGACATCAGGGGAGAGAAATCTAACAAAGTCCAATGTGAGGTTGCTTGGGCTGGTGGCCAGTGTGACATCAGAGGCAGTATCTACTACTAAAAAGGGAATTTCTTATAGACAAAATTCTAATGAAACACACAAAAAAGGACACAATCAGAGGATAACTTAGAACTGGATCCAATTGTCATGAGGAGCAGCCAGGTGACATGATTTTTGTGATTACAACCCTGTGCCGTAATCTATGACAACTCAGGAACAGTATCTCTTCCCCAAATAGCATGTGCCGTAAGCACTGTCCTTTACAGCTAAGCAAAACTATTCAACAGCAGAAATGCCTTACTTTTTACAAGTAATATAATAGATCTGGAGCTTGCCAGCATCCAACCTAATTAATAGAAACTGATATATGTACACTCATACATATGTATTCATGTACACATGCATAAACATATATTTGTCCATAGGCACTTAAAAACATAAAAACATATATGCACACATATCTATGTAAATGAATATATACATTTGCGTATTTGTGTGTATACATGTATTCTAATACCTTCTCTGGTATTAGAAGGCTTAGGAATAACAAAGGTAAAGAAAGAAGCTCCATCAGACTTGCTATCTTATATTTGGTGTAAAGAAAGAGAGCTGACCTAAACTTTCTAATGAACACTGGGGATAGCTTAAAACATGAAGAATGTTTGTCATTTTATACACTTTCATATATATTTTATATTTGGTTGTGATTGTTCTGTTTCATAAAAGACTAAACTGACTCATGCCACTTGTCAGCTAGAAGTCAAGAGAATCCATCTCTCTTCCTGTTGGTTCATTTGGATTCCCCTTGGCCATTTTGTCTTTCTTGTCTAGGAAAAAATCTTATTCTTTGATTTTAAGAATTGATATTATAGATACAATTTTTAACTGATAAGAAGTGTCAGTTCATACAATACTTCTGAAGTAAAAATTTTAAGACTTCTTTTATTAAAAATATCACAATCCTTTCCCTATGGTCACTGCTCATCTTTGATCTTCAACTAAGATTGAATATAATTTTAATCATTTTAAACTTTTTCAGTGAAAATTATTATTAAAATATTATTGACAATGAAGGAATGAATTTTTTATGTGTGTGTTGTGTGTGTGTGTGTGTGTGTGTGTGTGTGTGTGTGTGTGTGTGTGTGCCTGATTGTCTGTCTGTCCACCACAGGCTTACATTGTTTGCAGAAGCCAAGTGAGGGAGTCATATCTCCTAGAAATGGAGTTACAGGTGGTTATTAGCTACCCACTGTAGGTCTGAGAATTGAACCCGGGTCTTCTATAAGACAGCAGGTTCACTAAGCCGTCTGTTCAGTCAGGTAAAAATTATTAAGTGTTTTATGGAATTTTATAGCCTCACTTCTTCTTGACACAACTTGTATTTTCCACTCTGAAAATTGGGTTAAACAATTCTAATAACAAGATTAAAACAATTAAGCTTTAGAAGAGGCAAAACTTACATTCTTACTCATTTAATACACATCAATGATACATAGTAAGCTGTATAATAAAGAGAATTTTAGGTTTCAGCCATTTTAGTAGATACATGATTATGGACATCCGGTTTTTTATTTTTCTTTCTTTATAAATTTGAGGTCTTCCCATAAAGCCCAAGGCTGCCTTGGACTCGGTGCCCCAGCCTCAGCCTCCAAGTGCTGTGATTACAAGCAGATGGTCCGTGCCTGACCCTTGGTCCCAAAGATTCTTCATGTTGAACACCTGTTCCGTGCCGCTCTCCTCTTCCAGTCTCCTGTTGGTGTAATAAGATACTCGACTGAAGAAGCTTCTAGAAGAAAGGCTTTACTCTGGCTCACAGTTCGAGGACGTTGAAACAGCAGGAGCTTGAAGCGGCTGGTTGAGTCCTGTAGAGCCATGCATGCTGCTAAGCTCACATTCTCCATTCCATACAGCCAGAGATCCCTAGCCCAGGGAATGTGCACACACACAATTTAGGTGGCTCTTCCCACCACACATAATCAAGACAATTCCCTCAGGCATATCCAGCAGCCCGCCAGTTGGCAGTGAACCTAACCATCACATTGCCCATTTGAATTTCTTTGATGAGTTACTGTTCTAAATTTTGCCATTTCAAAATTGATTTGTATCTGATTATTGAGTTTTGAAAACTCTTTATGTACTCTGATTTTTTTTTTTTTTTTTTTTTTTTTTTGGTTTTTCGAGACAGGGTTTCTCTGTGTAGCTTTGCGCCTTTCCTGGAGCTCACTTGGTAGCCCAGGCTGGCCTCGAACTCACAGAGATCCACCTGGCTCTGCCTCCCGAGTGCTGGGATTAAAGGCGTGCGCCACCAACGCCCGGCCTGTACTCTGATTTTTAAATAAAAGAATCGGACAAGTTGTACATGCTATGTGATGAAGAATACAATGGAAGTTTACCCATCTTGCTGATGATACCAAGTATGGGGATTGAACATATTGATGGATTAGACAGCAAAATAGAGAGGGATATTGCCATAAAAGATGTAATTATATACAAACGTTTAAAAAAAGGTATTACAAAGAGCAACATAAACATATAAGGAAGGGTATCAATAAATCATCGACACGTTTATGGCAATCATTTCCATATGGCTCAGTGTTGGGTGATTTTATACTTTAGTCATCCTTGAAATTAACTTAAAATTTGTATAATCACAAAATTAATTTTCACTGTTAACTAAACAGAATGTCATGGACATTGAGAGTGACTCATGGTAAAATAGTTTGGGAAACCTGAGAGAAGACTAGGCAAACCTAACGAGGCAGATGGAATGCGTCAATGTTCAAATTACACACGTACACCCACACAGATGCACAAACACAGACAGACAGACAGACAGAGACTCTCAGTATTACAAAAGAGAGTGTGAGATCACAAGAAAACTTGGAAAATGATCCGAGAGGCACCAAACAACCACACAACTTTCTTGCTCATGTGTTTAGGTCTCCATTTTTGTAATTAAGCTTTCAGAAAACTGGTAGATGTACTCCATAGATTCAAAGGCTTTTGTCTCCGTGAACTTTTGAACCCTTGAACCACACAATCAACTTCTCTAATTTATCTTTATTTCTACTGTTAGGATAAGTGCACTGTTTCAGAGCATTCATTTGTCATCCTCTCTAGTGACTCATTTATTTGCTTTGAAAAAATGCTCGAGAGCTTTTTCTTAGACACCATGATGATAGCTAGCATTTTAAAAAAGTTAAATAAATATCAACCAACAAACATGACTGTTGTCTAGTTTCCTATTTAGTCATGAAAAGAAAAGTTTTGAGGTGAATATGACATCAGAACATTCTAGGCTAGGTAACTGAAAGTGGCCTCAGAGGTCAAACTCTCATGAATACTTATTGAGTATTCATGCGTTTATTGTCACCCATTGCGTGTTTGTGGGTACTAGAAGGTAAAGTGGGCCTCAAATCGTATTTAAAAGGACACATATGAATGTAGATGTTCATACGTTAAAATAAATAAATCTGTTCACAACTTCAAATGCACAAGGAATTGAGTCATAAATATAAAAAAACTAAAAATAAGGATCTAGTAAAAATGCATGAGATGTGATCGAAATGATTAAGTGATACATAAATATGACCATCATGAGGATGACCTCAAGGCTGCCACTCTTTTTTTTTTTCAAATGATTGCAAAGATTCAATGCAGTCCCTGTAATTGCCTTTGCACTATATTGGTGGAAGAGAAGGAGTGAATTCTACAGTAGTGAAGTAATTCTGTACTTGATAGAGGATTTCACTGCCTGAGGCACAGAATACCTCAGGTATTTTTGCAGAGAAAGCCAGCTGTGCACCAACTAACATGAAAAATTATTTGATAGTTTCATCTGATTTGTGGTGTTAGTGAAAGAATAAAGGAGAACCAGAATAAATAGAGCCTAGAAACAACCCCAAGTGGGTGGTTTCTTGGTTTATGACAGCCCCAGAACAGCACATTCACCTCTCAACTGACGGTACCAGAGCAAACAGCATCCATTCAGACTGGGAAAGGTGGTGCTGCATGGAATCCAGTTCTAGTGGAGAGATTCATTTCCTGGGAATTTCATTTTTAGTTAAAAAAAAAAGCCTAGGTAAACCATGAAGTACCAGCTAATGGAATGCCATGAAGGCTAAAAAAGGAATGAGCTATTTGCTACCTGAAAATACGGATGACTCTCAAGTGCATATTGTCAACTGAGAGAAGTCACCCTGAAAAGGCCACACAAGGCAAGGCATCCTTTGTATGACTTCCTCGGAGAAGTGTAGAAATATGGGCAGAGTAGTGGTGGCCAAATACACCAGTGGATGTGGGAAGCCACTTGAATAGGTGAAACACAGCAGAATTGGGGAAAGAGTCAAGTTCTCACATAGAAACCAAAGCCATGAATATGCGATATGGTATTTTTTAAAGCCCAGAGCAGTTTGCCATTGACTGAAACTTCATATTCAAGTTAAAACAACACAAAACAGAGAAAAGAGTGTGAGGAATTCCAGGGGGAAATGCAGAGCAACAAAGAAACAAACTGTGTTAAAAATGTTTATAATACAGTTGTATCGTAAGGAATAGGTAAAGTGTTGACCTTGACAACTTTGAGAATAGAGACTCTAATGAAATGCCTGAAGTTCAGAATTGCTTCCCATGGGACTATGGATAAGACATTCTGAAATGTGTGTATAATAGAATAGAACAATTATTGGTGGGGCGTCATGTCAGCTCTTTCTTCTGAGTATTCCTAGTCCCAAGGCTCTAGCCAGTTGTGTACTCATCCTATATCTGTCTAGAATCTTCTAGCTCATCTCAGTGGCTTTACCAAGTCTCTCCTCTAGACCTGGGTGGTCCACTGCATCTCACAGGAGCCTCAGTTTGAACAGTCAATAACAGTCTTCAACCATTTGATATTGTTGTTGCAATCATATAGATCTCCAGGGTACCCTGCCATAATTCAACAAGCAATGTATAGTTATCATTTCTACCTCCTCATTGTTAAGTTTTCTGATTAACATGTAATATTACACATATTTATGAAGCACATTGTGACAATTCAGTACATAGATTAACGTAAACTAATCAAATCAGTTTAATCGACTCTTCTGTCTCCTACGGTTTCTTGCATGCAGAACTTCCATTCCAATGCATTCTTGTAGTTATTTGTGGAATACATAACCTGTGACTGTGAACTTCACTGTAAACCTTCCTGGGAGGCAGAACTCTAAGATGTAGTACTTCCATCTGAAAGACTCTGGCTACTGGGTCTCCAGCCCCTATCACACCTCTAAACTTTGCGGGTTTTGTTCTTTTCCTTTCTTTTTTGTTTATTTCTTTATTTTTTAAAATTCACTTTACATACCAACCACAGATTCCCCCTCTTTGTTCTTTTCCTTACATAGGTAGGCAGGCTGGCTAGACTGATATATAGCCCAAGTTGGTCCTGACGTCCTCATACTCCTGCCTCAGTTTCTCACCCTAACTGCTGGAGTTGCAGGCATGGCAGACCTCCTGAGCTATCATTTCCTTTTCCACAGGGAATCTACAAAAGTACTGACTGATGATTCTGCTGGCACCATAGGAAAAATGAGACAGCCTTGTGAGACATAGTCTGTCTCCACAGCACTCAGCCAGATGCAACATCACTTCCTCTGAGTTTTCTGACAAGGAGTTACTGCTGCCTTCACGCCCATCTCTCATCTCTCTGCTCCCCACACTGGAAACTTCCATGGGTTAGTGGAAACTCAGTGTGGACATTTCTGGATGCCCCAGTGTATGGGAGGAACGAAGACCAACACTGAATACTGCAGTAGAGTGGAACATTTCTGCTCTGTCAGTGGTAGGCTGACAAGGCTCTGTCAGACAGATGCCTGCGGCAGCACTTTCTTGACCATTCCTACGAAACATAGTCAAGGAAGTCATCGCCATTCAGGATTAGGAGTCTTCTGTAAAGGCTTCTTGCTTCTCCCACTGTCCCCAGAAAAGCACTGGTCCCAAGTTGCATGTTCCTTAGAACCCTGAGCACAACCAAGCAGAGAGGTCCAGACCAAGCAGAAGAAAGGGGCGGTCATCCCAGTTCTCTCCTGTTCTGCCTTCGCTGGCTCCTCCCTCCCATATTCATCTCCTAAGACTCATTGCCCCTTCCAGCTTTTGATCTGCCTAGCTGATGACAACTCCTTTCTGGAACCAATGACCCCTGAGCTCCCTAAGCCCCACAGCCTGAGTTATGAATATGGTCTCTTGCTCATGTGTTCTGTATCTGCTCTAGGAAGTGAACTCATGCCAAGAAGCATTTACAGAATGCCCACGTAGACATGAGTTTCTCTGTTCTTCTCAGAGGGGACAGAAACAAGGAAGAACACCATAGGGCTCCGAGACCACAGCGGGGAGAAGTATTGGAAAGCAGCATAACTTGAGCCTGAGGAAGGACAGACAGTACAGAGGCATGGTTACGACTTAGTGAAGAGGTGGTTCCCACCTGAGAAGATAGAGAAGACCAAAGTTCTATTTGAAAAAAGGGGTCTTTGTGGTTGTCCCCAGGTAAGTAACCAGAAAAAATGGTATGAAGGCACCAACATTAGAAAAGATGTAGAAACAGCATTGAGGGGAGGGACAGCCAGAGATGAAGCTAAATAGGTTCTCGTTTGGACTGCCAAAGTGAAGAAAGAGATGGCTCATATGCAGTTACTGAATGAATGAATGAATAATGAGTGAATAAATGAATGAATGAACTAATGAGTGAATGAGATTACTCATGAAACTTTGGCTAGTCCTACATTATATATAACCCCCTTTTTTTATGTCAACCAGAGAGCTTTGAAATTCCTAAGCATTTCTAGAACATAAATGCACAGATAACACATTTAAGTTTAAATTTTTTAGGAATATATTTATACACTAAAGCCAGTTCCTTAGTGTGAAGAAATATGATAGCGTTATACATTCCTATTTAAAATTAAAGCATGTCACTGCAGAACTTGACACACCTTGAGAGCATAGCAGTTTTTGGTTTTGGCGAGGGATGGTGCATGGACTATATTCACTATTGAAGGGGTTGAGTTTACCTTGAAGTTCCAGAATTGGTTCTGAATGCCTATTCTGGCTGTATAGTTCAACTAGCTCTATAGATTTTGGATCTGGATAGTTGTGGTATGTGATGTTTTTATTTATTTTAAGGTTTTATAAAGTAATAAAGTTTGTTGGGAGAGGGATAATTAGGGAAAGATCCTGGGAGAGTTGTTATGGCTGGCGAAATGGGAAATAGATACTTTCATATTTCATTGTATACACTTAGGAAATTCTCAAGAATAATTTTTAAGTAAAACATCAAAACAAACTGTCTCCTGGGAGAAGCAATGGCCAAAATCCGACCAAAAAAGAAACTTTAAATCATTTTCTATCTAAAATAATTATTTTTAATGTTTTATGTTTTAATCAATTATTTACTCATAGCTGCATGGTTCCTAATACAGATTTCAAATGACTTTGACTAGAAAGAAACTGTGATGCTTTCATAAAGGATGATTATACAGATAAAAGGATAAGATAAAAATAAAGTGGAATGAAATGTAATCAAGAAAGGGCATTACATATATCAGTGTTTTCATAGCTTCATGTTTTAAAAGAATTATACAAAGAAAATATTTTATTTCCAATTTTCAATTTGCACCAAAGACTAAAGCTTACAAAGGGTCCTACATGTCCTATGTCCAAAAGTCACAAGTCAGTATCCCAGCCTCTTCCACTGCAGGGAGCACTTTTGATACAGCACTAAAAAAACAGTATGTGTACTCATAGTGAACTACAAAAGTTCATTGAGCATCATACTGGCCAAGGAAAAGGAGGAAATATTCTTATTACATATGCAGCAATTCCCCAGAATGCTTGTCAAGGTACTCAAAATATGGAGAGGGTTGTTTTTTGTTTGTTTGTTTTGTTTTTTTTTTCCCTTAGAGAAACAGTTCTGCTAATCAAATAGTTTCAGGAATCTACATTTTCAAGTGAGAATTTTGTTCATTACTTTTTACTAACACAGTAATCCTGGGGATTTTTAAAGTACACATTATTGACAAAATAGCAACCTTCTCCAGACAATGAATAAGGAATAACACTGCCAATTGTTAATGGTTAGTATTCAGAAGTAGGAAAACTCTCAATAGATCCTGGAGTATTTTCATTCATTGTGCCCACATACACAGCTGGGGTTTCACAGTGGGTGTTTAGGCCCCATGATGGCTCCTTGAAAATCCAAGCATCAGCATTTTTAGGTTTTAAAGTCTGACTTAACTTTCATTTTCTCATTTACTAAGCATTTGTTGCACACCACACAATGGGCCAGGCACTGAAAACTGTTTAGCTTTTCATGAGGGTAGTGTGTTTTCATCTCTGGGCACTGATGCTGTGCCTTCACCAGCTTACTCAGGTCCAGGACAAAGGGAGGAAAGTCTAAGATGGAAAGCTGAGGTGGAAGATGAAGAGCAGCATACCAGATGGTCAGATATATGTGCTGTGGGATGTCTTTTTGTATTCTGTAAATATTCTTTGTTATGATTGGTTGATAAATAAAGCTGTTTGGCCAATGGTGAGGCTGAATAAGGTTAGGCAGTACATTCCAACTAGAGAGACAGGAAGAGGGAGAGAAGCCATCCCACTATCCAGGGAGAAGCATGTAATGGCACACAGGTAAAGCCACAGAACATATAGTTTAATAGAAATGGGCTGAGTTTAGTTATAAGAGCTAGATAGCAAGAAGCTTGAGCCATAGAATATGGCCATACAGTTTGTAATTACTATATGCCTTTGTGTGTTTATTTGGGTCTGAGCGGCTGTGGGACCAGAAGGGACATAGGAAAGCTTTCAAAGACATACCTGGGCCTGGAGACTTAGGAATAGGAAAGGTGGACAGTGTCACATGCAGAGAACACCAGCTGGCAAAAGAAGCAGAGACCAGAATGTCAGATTGTCAACAGCCACCAGAAACTAAGAAAGGGGCCTGGGGAAGCTCCTGAAGAATCTTGGAAAGAACAGATCCTGCTGACATGCCTATGCACACTGCTATCTCCAAACCTGTGAGATGGTATTTCTGTTATTCAAGGTACTCAGTTGAGTGTTAGCCAATAAATGTGGTCCTAAAGATCCAGCACTCTCTTTACAGATTCTTATTGTCTTTATCCTCCCTTTGTGTGGGCAATGCCCATCCTTTCATAATCTCCTAGAAAAATCCACTTCATGTCCAAGAGGTAAGCCAGGGCTGTCTCTTTCCCCTGCAGCCCTCGGGGGCCCATCTCCACAGTCATGTTTCCTTCTATGTTCCAAGTAAACCTGCTTCATCACTTAGTGGGTGCCACATGTGTCATTATTGTGTCTTTGTTACTCAAGTTGATATTTTGGTTGGGCAGGCAAAGCATGCTTGTTTTCCTCACTCCTGCTATTGATCTCAGAGTATGATCAGGAAATGTGAGCTAAATAAAGTAACTGAAATTTGATGACATTTTCATCCATTGTTAACACAGTGATTCCAGGACTTTTCAAAGTACACAAAGCTCATCTCCTCCAATGGTCCACAAAACCCATAGTTGTTGCCTCAGAGAGGTCACCGGAGGGCCACACATCTCCAGACACCTCCCTTGTAGCTGTATTATTTCAGCTGAGCTCAGACGTCACCGTGAACTGGTAGACGTGGACACAGGTGCTGCCTCTGGTACCCTGTCTCTGCTGCTCCCTGGTCATTTTCTGTTCAGTCATATATTTTCCTTCAACCCCAAGGAAGCCAAGGCACTAATATAAACATCAGATGATGGTGCTGTTATTACTGGCTAAAAGAACAATTCCTTTCTTTTTTTTTTTTTTTTCATGGGCAGGACATGTGTGATAGACGTTTTAAAGAAAAATTAGTAGACTATGGTAGTAATTGAATATAGATATCAAAGCAGGTCAGATCTTTCCAGTGTGTTAAGCTTGGAGGACAACTAGGAAAACATTGGGGTAAGACTAAGCAGATTTGATGGTTTGCACATGTCTTCAGTTAAATCTGTCTTGCTTCCTACACAACCAGCCTGACGTTCCTTCAGCCATACAGATCCCCAGGGATACTCATTGGCATAGCCCCCTGCTCTTCTTAGATTCCAGGAAATGAGCATTAACCTTGTAATATCTGACCCCAGTGTTGTTTGCTTTTCCTCTCTGAATCCAGTCCTCCATTGTTTGAACACACCATAGCATCCACACCCCATGTCGCTGGATACCCCTGTAGAATGCTTTTCTATAGGCATTCAGATGACCTCTTTTTCTGGCAGGAATGTGTAGTGTTGTTGAACTGTTTTTTATTTTGAAAAATTCAAACTTGAAATGTTCTTTAAAATCTCACCTTGGTTAGATTCGAGAAAATTTAAAGTCATTTAAAAGCACTTTGAGAATAACAAAGATTAAAAGATATTATTAATCCCCCAAACAAATGTTTTTTAGGCAATTTTTTTTTAGAAAAATCTTATGCTGTCTAGATATTGCTGCTAATTCTAGTTGCCAGGCAGACCAAAGGTCTTTAGCTCCAGTCTTTCCTTCGTCACTGAGTGCTGGAATGCCACATGGCCTCCTCCTTGTTGGATGACCAGATGGATAATGGGGGAGGTGAGCAGTACTGTCACCTTGGCATTTCCCTGCTTAGTCTCAGGTGAGTGAGCTCTCAGCTAGGATCCACTGCTTCTGTCTCTCAGCTGTTTGTGATTTAAGTTCTTTCATGTATCTTTGTCGTGACTGAAATTGTAGTGGTCCTGATGTTGAGGCGGTGGCTGAATTTAGGTCTTACATCCTGGATTATCTTTATCCTCTCTGACATCTCTAGGTGGATTTTGGCCTGGAGCCAATCTATAGTGGTCTCTCTTTTCTTTCTGCACCATGGCTATCAGACCCCTCTCCCTAAGATATCACGGTGGCTGAAATGAGAATAGCCCCAGTACGCTCATACATTGGAATACTTGGTCCTGATTTGGCAATGCTGTTCAGGAGAGGTTTAGGAGTTGCAGCTTTGTCGGGGAAGGGTGTTGCTAGAGGTGGGCTTTGAGAGTTTAAAGACCCATGGCATACCATTTCTAGTAGCTTTCTTGACTTAGTGCTTCCAGGTAAATGTGAGCTCTCAGTTTGCTGCTCCTGTCTCACCAAGCCTGTCTCCTGGCATGCATCCCTGCTGTGACAGTGATGAACTCTCATCATTTTGGCATCATAAGCCTAAATAAAATCTTCTTCCTAAGCGTTGTCTCAGTCATGATGTTTTATCAGAGCACCAGAAAATTAACTAATGCACCTGTCTTTCTAGACAGGAGGGTTGGGATAGTGGGGTGGACTTCTGCAGGGTCTCTTTTTGTAGTCAGGAGGGACCTTCCTGCACACTAGGCACAGACTCTCAGGATACAGTTGGGTTGTATTGTGTTCTGCCCAGTATGACAGCCAGAACTTTCAGAAACTAAAGAATCAGATTGAAGCAAAAGAGAGGAAGGTTTCCACCAGAACTGTAGCCATTCTCTCACTCTCTCAGTCTCCATGGGAACACTGACAGTGAGAAATTATACTTATTAAACAAACTCCTGCCAACATGCTAGCCATGCCAAAAGATGAACTTGTGGATAATCATGCCCCAAAGAATGATGGCAATTCCCCAACCAGTAGAAATTACAATAAAATGTCAAAATCCAGGTGAACCCTAGCTAATCCGCAAAGGATTGGAGTCATCTCAAGGAGAAACCTGGCATCAAATGTCCACCTGAGGGGTCAGTAAGAACTGAGCCCAGTGACTGTCCTCCATGAATCAGAACATACGAACTCAGCCTGCCAAATTAATAAAGAGAGAGAAAACTTAAGCTCCTTGTGATTCTTTTTGAAGCTCTGATTGGAAAGTGGGAAGGGGTCCAAATTTATATTCCCCAAATAGTAAAGGATGCAACCCAAAGCAGCCACCGACATATCTGATCCCAGACTGAGGGACATCAGAGGTAGTGACAGAAGTAACTGGAAATTCTTATTATTGCTCTCAAGTGAGAAGAATACAATATTCTTCTCAAGTACCGGAACTTCTCATCAAAAAATTAATTATATGCAATACATGTGTAGGTGACCTTGGAAGCCAGTAGAGGGCATTGGGTCCTACAGACAGTTGTGAGCTGCCCAACAAGTATACTGGGAACAAATTCAAATCCCCTAGAATGGCAGCAAGCATTCTTAACTATTCAGTCCCTTTCTCCTTCCCAGTTATTAAGATTTTAAACAGAACACAATGAAAAAAAAAATAACTAACCCTATGGGAAACAGACTTTTGCATTGAAAAAAAAAAGACCAAAATTCCTTGAAATCCTAGAAAATCAAAAGAAAAATTGTTCACTGCTGAAAACTCGGTGTCCAGATGAAGAAGCAGTCTAGACAATCAATTAGCAAACTAAAAGGTTATTTAACTTCAATAAAAAGAGTGAGAACAATAGGAGACAGAAAAGAGCAAAAGTTCAAGACAAATAGAGTGAAGTCTCATAAGCACAGCTCACAGCACCTTCAGAGGAGAGCAGAGACAGGAGTGGCCATTGCTCCATGAAAGCCCCTTCATGCGCTTCTCAGACTCTGGACTTCCTGTCCTTCCTGACTTGTAGCTTGGGAGTAGGGTCCCTGGGATGGCACCTCCTGGGCTCTGCCCTATGAACTAGAAAAAACAAACAAACCATCAGGGCTGGTCACCTCCTGCCTTCACATTAGCAGTTTCTTGGTGTAGTGGTTTAATGGAGAAATGCCCCTCATAGGTTCAGGTATTGAACACTTGGTTCCAGTTGGTGGCGCTGTTTGGGAAGGGTCAGGTGGTATAGACTTGCTAGAGGAGATATGTCACTACGGGGTGGGCTCTGAGATAACATAGCTCCCCTACTTTCAGTTTGATCTCTCTGCTTTGTGGTGTATGCTATAAAATTTGTAATCTCTCTCTTGTTCTGGCCTTTGCCACCATGCTTGCTGCTTACTACAATGCCTCCCTGCCATGATGGACTCTATATCCTCTGGTATCATGATCCCAAATAAATTCTTCCTTCTATGGGCCTCCTTGGTCATGTGTTTTGTTATGGTAACTTACATACTTGGTGACTATAGCAACTGTATGGAGTTAGATGTCTCTAAGTACAAGCAACCTCTCATACCCACATGTTACATATCTGTGGTTGTAACCAGGTGAAGGTCAGGAATACTCAGGAAAATACTGATTTTTGTACTGAATATGTACAGATGATTTTTTGATCAATATTATAAAAACTAATAGTATTGCAACAGTCATAAAGCATTAGGTACTATAACATAGAGATGGTATAAATGCAAGGTATCTGTTATGTAATATGTAAATGTTGTACCATTTTGTACAAGTGTCTCAAGAATCTATGGATTTTGGTTTCATGGAAGGATCCTGGAATCATCCCATGGAGGTTGAGGACCAAAACTCTGCTGTTAATTCTCTGCTTATAGCTCAGTCCCAAATCTTTCCCCTTTAGTATATTTTCTGACACCCAACTGCCTTTGGTGGCTACCTTGCAGTGTTATTGGTATCTTACTCATGAAGTCCCAAAGCACAAACTCTTCTTTTACATAGTGTTCCATTGATGCAGTTCTTGGGAATGGTAAGACTGTCATTGTCATCTAAGTGTGTGAGCCATTTCTCTCAGGCCTCATTTATTTTCCAACAGAAATCACACTGGCAATCATGCAGAATGTACTCATATTTGATTCTCATACCCCTACTCAGACCAAGGGCTTGTCACCATCCAGGTTAGATAGACACTTTCTAAGAGTCCATCTGGTTTGCCCTGACCCAAAAGGAAAGTTCACTGTAATCACAGAATCCAAGTTAATCTTACAGTACAAAAGCCAGCTTCTGCCCTCTTGCCTTAAGGTTCCCGGGATTCAAAACAGAATAATTGTCCATTGATTATTTGCTGATGCATAGAGAGTGAATGCACATGGATCAGGCAATTCTCAGCTTCTTAAAAGTATTGAAGACTGCTGAGTGTGGTGGTGCACACCTTTAATCCCAGCACTGGGGAGTTAGAGGCAGGCAAATTTCTATGAGTTCAAGACCAGCCTTGTCTACAAAGTGAGTTCTAGGTCAACCAAGACTATACAGTGAGACCCTGTCTAAGAAAGTAGGGAAGGAAGAGAGAAGACATCAATCCTGACAATAAAATATATAAAAGAAAACCATATAAATGAACATTAAAATACAGCCTAATATGCCCGAAAAAGTTAAAAGAAAAGAACACTTTTTAAAAGATTATTTGCTTGTCTGTTTATTTATTACTTACTTATGTGTATGGGTATTTTGCCTGCAAGTATGTCTGTGCATCACATAGTGCCTGATGCCTGTGAGGTCAGAGAGGGCACTGAAAACCCTGGAACTGGAGGTGCAGATGGTTGTGAACCATCATGTGGATGCTGGGAATAAAGCTCACGTCCTCTGCAAGAACAAATATTCTTAACTGCTGAGCCATTTCTCCATCCCCATAATAAGGTTTAGTATTTACAAATGTAAATGATTCCATATGCACAAGTTCATTATAGTAAAATTCACCTGTGGCAGAAAACAGAAGGAGCACATATGTGACACCCTCAACTGAGACAGGAATATTTTATGAAATTGAATCCTCTTGACCAAGTAGAGGAGGGAGCCTTACTCTTGTGACACGAAGACACCATTCCCTCCTTAGACAAAAAGCAGAGAGAAGTCTGATTGTGTTTACAGCACATCCTATCGAGCATTTGCATACAGAAGCCACAGAAATATACTGGCAGAATGGAGGCTTGTCATCATCTGCCAGTAACACAAATTCTTATGTAGGAAGGCCAAGGAATCTGCAATGCTCCATCAGGTCCAATAAGAATATAGCCAGCTTCCCAGCTATCAAATCAATACTGTGTCTTTAGACTATCCAAGAGGAATAACTTGGAAAATACCATAAATGCATTCATTTACTATCTCTTTGTTCTTGTGCCCTGGGTCTGTGACAGTTTTGCTGTTGTTTATTTGGGGGAATATTTAAAATACCTTTTACATTTTTATTTTAATTGTTAAGGTTCTTCAATTCTCTTCCACTGCGGTCACTCCTTTCCCGAATCCCTATTGTGAAGCTTTGCTTTTACTGGGAAAAGAAGCTAGGCACGAAGGAAGGAGCCCAGCTGTTTGCAACCAAGTTAGAGAGAAGACAAGGCCCTATTCATTTTCCCCATGCTCTTTCCAGAGACACCACTCCCGCCCCCTACCTTATGTCGGAGAACAGTGACCTTGATGACCTACAGAACTTTCCTACCCTCTGAGGAGGATGAAAAAATGGAGCAGCACAAGATACAGAGGAGAAATTCAACCAAAATGAGTATCCAGAGAATGTCTTGAGAAAGTGAGATTGATGAAGGTCCTTCCTACAGGGGCTTATTTTGTAGTGTGAAAATTACACTGGTCTCAGATAGGGGATTCTTTCAGGAAACAGTAACAGCTCTGTCACAGACAATGGAGTAAAGCAAATTCCAAAAAATTAGAATCACATTTGCTGTATCAGAGGTGGTGTTTTTCTACCCATTGCAATCATAGCGTCAAAGTGGCTGTTGACCTGATGAAATTATCCCTATTCTAATGTTATCTTTCGTAAGAGAAATCAGAACAAATTGTCAGGTTATGGTTCATTGGGAAACTGGAAAATTTGCTCTAGGATCTGTTAGTTTTTCTCATTTTACCAAAATACAGTTTGTAGGATGTAGACCTAATGTCTAGAGTTCTAATCATGTGTCTGATTGCCATATGAAGAAGACATTTTGTAAAAGGTTACAATCACATCAACACTTGTTCAGAATGAGTCATTATGATGGACTGTGTGCTGGCCCTCCTCCGGGGTGACATTTTTGAAGATGAAGATTCACTGGCAGTCAGCTCAGTTTGGTGCACTCTGTAGATCATTGCTTGCTGAAGAAGGAAAGAAAACATAATTGGACAGAGGAGGAGGTTGGGTTTTCCATCATTAGGAGGGATAGCATATTCGTTGTTTTCCTCTTTTAATATTCAAGGTGAACAGCTTAAGGAAGGAAAGATCCATTCTGGTTGCAATTTGATAGTATAGACTGGAGAAAGTACGGAGACAGGAGCATGAAGTAGTTGGTCAATCTGAATCAACAACCATAAAGCAGAGTGGGATGAACTGTGATAGTCCACTCACTGCTCCTTTTCAGCCCAGGACCCTAACACATTGTGTAGTGCCACCCACACACAAGATGGGTCTTTTATTTTGATGAATACTATCTGTAAACACTCGTCAGAGCTGTGATTATAAATCCAGTCAAGTTGCAAACAAAGATTAGTCATCATCAATTTGATATGCAATCTACCCTTCCTCAATTTGATACCCAACCACATCTTATATCATATCTAATTTCCAAATAAAGACAGCAACAAGATCATGGTTCCATATAATATGATCTAACTTTTCTACATACAACCAAAAATTATTCCAATTCTTCACCTAGAAGAGAGAACAAAGTCCCTGGCTTCCAAGGTCTCAGGCTCATCTCATAATCCAGGAACATTAACTCCATCTCTGAAAGTCTCCAAGGCCTTAAAAATTCTAACACTGTTCAAAATGTTTAGCATCTTCTAAGATTCGAGGCAATATCTTAACTGGCAGCTTCTACATAATCCAAAACAAATATTTTTATTTATTATTATTTATTGTAAAACATTTATATTAAATATTTCTAATATATGATGTCGAAGAATAAATATTCCCATTTCATAAAGGAGAAGTGGAGAAATATCTAGCCAAGACTGAGACAAGCCAGTACCAAACTCAAAACTTAGCAGCACATACACACACACATTCCCACATCTCCTTGCCCTGCATCTGGGCCTCTTGACGCCATCATCCTGGCTTCAGAGTGCTAGGTAACCCTGCCACTCACCATATTTCTGCCACCTGCTGCACACATTGCCTTCCTTCTCTTGGGGCAGCTTGACTCTGTGCCTGTAACTTTCCTCATTAGACCTGTCATGGTCTGGCATCTCCAACATCCTGGTGTCACCATGCGCCCTCAGTTTTACATTCACAGCTTCCGCTTCCCACAGTAGCCTTGAGAGGCTTCCTTGTAGGGAATCTGACTCTGCCATATATTGCACGGCTTCAGTGAATTCTGGAACCTTTTTCTGAAAGTCTTTATAGCCCTTCATTCTTGCATTATATGCCTGGGCAGCTGAGTCTGTAAAAATACTTGATTAAGCAGTTGTTTCTGAGCAGGAAGCCCTTTTACACTAACTTGGATTACACAAAATTTCCTTTTACAGGAACTTGCACTTGCCTAAGCTGGAAGCTTCAATGATCGGTTAGCTACCTTTCCTATCATCTCAGTGTCAACTACAAAATGTGTCCTTAATAGCACTAATCTCTAACAGATAAGACGCTTTGTCTATGCTCAACGAAGTTTTAACTTGTCGACAGTTTTAAACTTACTTGTTCTCTGTTCCAAACCAAGCTGTTTTATTCATGTTTTCTCTTCTACTTGCTGCTTTTTTCCTTTTATTTTATTTTACAATACCATTCAGTTCTACATAACAGCCACAGATTCCCTTGTTCTCCCCTTTCCTGCCCCCCTCCCCTTCCCCCCAGCCCACCTCCCATTCCCACCTCCTCCAGGGCAAAGCCTCCCCCGAGGACTGAGATCGATCGACCTGGTAGACGCACTTGCTGCTTTTTGCGGCTGTGTGGGGTCCTGCCCCACCAGGAACTTAGGTCCCCCGCCCCAGAAGGGAGACCTGGAACCAAGGAAAGGTAAGTGTGCTGCTTGCATTTCCATCCTCCCTTTTTTCCCTGGAGACAATCAGATGCAGCAGGGAACCAAGTCAAGCAAGGCTCATCTATTTAAACACAACAAACTCCTTTTAAAGCATAAAGAAAACAAGATGGGCGGGGGGAATGCCCCATTGGGCCTGTCAGCTTAAAGGGTACCCAATCACATGCCTAGTCTACAGTATTTACAGTGTTGTCTATGAGGGAATCATGTATTGACATCATCTTTCTTGACCTGAAGCTCTAATCATATTTTTTGTAAACAACTTGGGTTCCACCCTCTACACTCTCCCTGGGGGCCAACTTTACTATCACCTGGCTCCATAGGCCACACACACACACACACACCACTGTAAACCTAGGTGAAAACAGTGAACAGTAACCATGCCACAACCTGAATGCTGTTCTGTCATGAAATAGTTTCCACCAAACACATTAGTAAATTACTTGTAGAAACAGCCTCATTTAGATTTTTTTAGGGCATGGACAGAATGCACCTGGGTTCTTTTCCAAGATGTAGCATGAATTATTTCTATCCCATTCCCAATAGAGTCTTTGTTCACCTCTGAAACCTCATGAGCCTGCCCTACACTGTTGATACTTTTCTCAACACTTCTATCTTCCAAACTCCTACCAGAATTGTCTATTACTTTATGTTTATAGTGTCCCAGGACTTCTCAGGCCAGCAGCCCCAAATTCTTCCATATTGCTAATGCAAAGCACTTCTAAAAAAACAACAATACATGATCAGGTTTATCATATCCATAGTAATCCTACTCCCTGGAATCAATTTTCTGTATTGGTTACTTTTCCGATTGATGTGAGAAATACTTGACAAAAATAGCTTTAGAATAAAGCTTATTTTTACTCACAATTTGAGGATACAGTTCATGCTGGTGTGAAGGCCGTGTGGCAGGGACATAAGGTGGCTAGTCACATGTCACATTTGAGGGTACAGCCCATGCTGCTGTGAAGGCAGAGTGGCAGGAACATGAGGTGGCTAGCCATATTACATTTGCTGTTAGGAAGCAGAGAGAACTGGATTCTGAAGCTCTGCTCACCTTCTCGGTACTGAGTCTAGGACCTCAGGCCATATGTATTGTCACCTACATTCATGGTGTCTCTTTGGTTCCTACTTAAGCCTGTCCGGAAATGCCTTCAATAGTACCCAGTGGTCTTTACTCTGAGATTCTAAAGCCTGTCAAGTTGACAGTGAATAATAATAGCCATGATTGGCTAGAAAGAGAACTAGAGGAGGCCTGGTTCTACATCAGTGTTTCTAAGTTGTGACCTTTATCCTCTGCTCTATTCCATGTGTGCACCAATTCGAAAGGGAAGACCAGGTGGACACAGCCTAGATGTCGTCAGCTTCACTGCCCACTATATGTAGGGTAGCAGGAATAAACCCTTCCAAGTTACTTTCTGTTCCTCCATCCTTTCTGCCTCATAGGTGGGCTAGACCAATCTTCACAGTACTCTTGAAGGGAAGTGGGATCAGGTTTGTGGTTTTGTTTTTGTTCTGTTTGTTTTTCCCTGTGTGAAACAGTGTCCCATTACGTAGACCTGGTTGGCTTGGAATTCACTATGTAAATCAGGCTGCCCTTGGACTCACAGTGATCTGCATGCCCTTTGCTTCTTGAGTACTAGGATTAAAATATACTACAACACCCAGAAAGTATATGTTTTTAAACCTCAGTCTTTCTCCCTAAAATGGCACCTGTAGTGACTTGTCCTGTAACAAGTAGCAGATACCTCCAGACAGAAGGTATAGGGTTAGTGAAGAAAGACCAACTTGTTCACAGCCCTTGCCTGGAACAATGGGGACTATGGTCCATGAAGAAACATAACTTGATGGAAGGCGCAGCTAGGCCGTTCATCACTGGCACTGGGCAACAACTGGAGGTGCCTAAATGATGTAGAGAGGGATTGTCAGACTTGAAGCATCTACAGCTTGGGTATGAGGAGAACGTGGGTATGTGGCCACACCACCAAGGTCTTCTGGAGAATCAGGATAAAATGTGAGGTACTTGGCATGTTATGGTGTGCCTGGGGTTTTACTGAGGATCTGTGGAAATCATTATTTTGTCTCTGCTAGGATCTGGCTACACTTCCTACAATGGCCTATTTGCAACCCTGAAGTTCTAGAGTAAACAGTCATAAATTACTGGGTGTCCTTTCTTTCAACTCCAGCACTAGGCAGCACCCAGAGTGATTCCACTAAGGAGTGCAGAATGAGTAAGGGAAATAAATCTGGTAGATCCTGGGATGTGGACAAAGTGGCATCTGGGTGGGACCTGAGAACAGGGAGAAAAGACTTTGAAGTCACATGAGCTAATGTGCTGGGGTGGAAGTCAGCCATCCCGTGCAACTCCGGTTATATCATCTTTATTTAGCTAAGGAGCCCAGATAAGCAAGCTTTTCACTCCCCGTTGAGTGTGGAAGGGTCATGTAAACTTGCATGGGAGGCAAAGTTTCATCTGCTGCCTCCCATTTCCCATGCAGTGTCCCAGGTCTGCCCTTCCTTTTTTTTTCTAGGCAAATGTGTGATCTCATGCTATTCACAGATCTTTCTGCACATTTTCTCAAGTGAGTTCTTCACAAACATTTACCTTTTAACAGTGTGTGTATCAATTTTCTGTTGTGAAAGACAACATATTTGTAATGTGAAATTCCAAACTCAGAACAAAGAGAGCTTAGGAAGGTTACAGAATGAATGGAGAGTGGTTGGGTATGAGCTACTCCAAAGAGAAGAAACAAAACCAAGAATCAAGTTGATCAAGTTTGGATCCATGCTTACAGAGTTACTGTATAGTGCTGGTTCAACAAACCACGGGTCCCTTTGCATGGCTACCTTTCAACACACAGTACCAGAGGATGGAGGAGGGTGGACACTGTTAGCATTTCCTGGGGTCTTTCTGGATGTTAGGAAATGGTGACTAGACATCCAGCTGCACAAATGACTTCTAGATGGTAGGGTATTTTTATTTTCTTCTGGGGGGGTAGGGGGGTTTATCTTCACCACCTCTGTTTGTATTTACAAAATGGCAACTGCTCATTCCCATTTTGAAGGCAGGGAAACTTAGGCTCAGAGGACGAAATGGACTCTCTAATGTCAGAAAGAGACATTTTAAAAATTACATTTTCCTGTAATTTCTCTGTCTTTAATGTCTTTCCAAATATTATGAAAATAAAAGATTTTTAAACCCTCTATGAGACTTGGGAAAATGAGGCCAAGTGGTGCAGTAGATATGCCCTGATACTGAAATCAGGTAGACTTGAGTGAGAGCCTAGATCCACATTCTGCCTGCCACTCTAGAATACAGAAGCACTCAGACAGAGGCAATCAAGACCAGACTAGGGCAAGCAACACAAGGCACCCAGGTGAAATCCAAAAGAGAAGAGTGTACCGTAACAAAAGTTCTGGGAGATATGAAGGTGGTGACTACTGCTTCCAGCAACTTCTTTGAGAGATGGGCACATACATTTTGTTTGGCAAAGAAGGTTTTTGTGTTTTGTGTGTTTTTTTTTCAGGAGGTAAACACAGAGAATCTTTGGACCAGAACAAGAATCTTGCAGGTGGGGTAGGCTACTGAAGTCTGACAAGAAGAGCCTCAGAGTGTAGATTATTCTGAAGAGGAGACAGGGGAAATATGTTTTAAACAGGTATGCCAGTCCCTGGTCAAGACTACCAAAGACAGTGTGTGAAAAGGTAAAATGTGTCCGTTGCAAGCTAGGGGAGAAGAGACTCACTAGATGCTGAGAGCCCAGGAGCAGCTCAAAGAAATGGCAGAAAAGGAGAAGCCCCGTGGTGGCCAAGTAGGAGCTGACAGACATGGCTTCACACCCAAAGGATAAGCAATGAATCGTCCATATGACGAGGGAGAAAGGGCCTGGGCACCCACATGAAGCAGGTGGCTCTGCTCTGCCTCTGCTTGTCCCTTCTGGTGCTGGGCCACGCACACTCCAAAAAGAGATTCCAGGCTGGGGACTGCAAAAGGAACCCCACTACCAAAAGTGATCATCAAGAAACCCCTATGCCACCCCCCACCCCCCAAGAATGGTCTCAATAGAGAATTCCCTAAACCCAGAGAAGTCCCAAGTGGAGCTCAGAAGAGCAACCTGTTCTCACAAGCAGACATGTTCAGGCCATGAACAAAACATTAGTCCACGGGGACAAGATCTGAGTTGATACTGAAGCTATAAAAATTAAATAGTCTATTATCATTAAAGAATTTTAAAAGTTTACAGATGAAAACCAATAAACACAAGAATTTAAGAAATGAGCTATGTTAATCACCATCTATGGCAAAAAGAATCTTTCTTTGATGGGATTTGAGAAATGCACTATGGATACATTGGTAAGTCATTAGGAGTTTAATATTGCATCTATTTATCATAGTAATAGTAGTAAGTTCTCCTCTAGGGCCTATGACCTGTCAACAGCAGGTTCTTAGCCCTAATAACAGTGCCAGGTGGGTTCCATTCCATTGTGGAGCAGGCTTCAAATTCAATCAGAAAGTGGTCGGTTACTCTCATGACATTTGTGCCTGTTACTCCAGTGGCCATCTCTTCTGAGAATGGTCATTTTTGTAGCTCACAGGGATCACATCTGGATAAGACTGATTGTACATTTTCTTCTCCAGTAGTATGTATAACACCTTCCAGCACCATGAAAGCTATTCAGTAATGAGCTAAAGTTGTACAAAGAGCAAGAAGAAATTAAAATAAAACATTAAACAAAACTTGTGTAACTATGTCTGTCCATGTATGCAAATACTTTTTGAAACATAAGAAGGGTGCTATTATATACATGAAAAATGAAAAATAATATACATTTTTGGGTGAAGTCTTAGATGGATTAGTACCCTATGCCTTGTATCAAAGAGTTATTACTGATTCCCTATGTGGTGATATTTTGTTCCCTAAAATATTGTACACCCTAATAAACTTATATGGGGTCAGAGAACAGAACAGCCACTAGATATAGAGGCCAGAAAATGGTGGCACACACGCCTTTAATCCTAGGAGGATTCCAGAGGCAGAGATCCCTCTGGATCTCTGTGAGTTCAAAGCCACACTGGAAACAGCTAGGCATGGTAACAAGAGCTTTAATCCCAGGAAATAAGGGCAGGAAGCAGAAAGGTATTTAAGGCATGAGGATGAGGAACTAGAGCTGGTTAAGCTTTTAGTCTTTTGAGCAGCAGTTCAGCTGAGATCTATTTAGATGAAGACACAGAAGCTTCCAGTCTGAGGAAGATCAGCTGAGGAATTGGCAAGGTGAGGTGGCTGTGGCTTGTTCTGCTTCTCTGATCTTCCAGCACTTATCCCAATACCCAGCTCCAGGTTTGTTTTTATTAATAAGACCATCTAAGATTCATGCTACATCCCTATTTAAAAGTAAAAGGAAAAAAAAAAAAAAAAAAAAAAAAAAAGTAAAAGGAATAAAATGAGGCTGGAGATATGACTTAGCAATTAAAAGCATTTGTTGCTTTTGTGGAGGATCCAGGTTCCATCATCAGCACCTGCGTGGTGGCTCACAACTATCACAACTCTAGTTACAGAGGATCCAATGCCTTCTTGTATACAAAGACTATTTAGAAGCCAGGCTGTGGGCTCATGAGCAGATGACTGAATATGAACTGCATGCTTTTGGAGGTAATCAGACTGCTGTTGGAAGATCTTGAGACATTCATGTCAACTCAATAGATAACAGAAAGAAGTTTGGCTTGAATATTGGATGATGCTATGGTTTGGATACAGGTTGCCCCCTAGAGGTTCGAGCATTAAAAGTTTGGGCCCCCATGTGGCAATATGAGTAAGATGGTGGTACCTTTAATATGTAAAACCTTGAGGCCCAGTGAGATGCAATAAAGTTATGTGAGTATGACCTTTTGAAGAGATGAATTCTCTGCTCTTAGAGTCAGGCTAACTCCTCCAAAAGAGATTGTTGTGCACACAGCCCCCCCCCCAACCCAGCCCCTCTCATGTTTCTGGCTTTCAGTCTCACCACAGCATCCCTCCCTCTTTCAAACACTCTTGCCATGGTGATGTCATCCATCAGGAGGCCCTAACCCACCCCAAGCTGATCCTGTACCATACTCCATGACTTCTGGAATGGTGAGCTAAATGGAGCACTTTTCTCTATCATGTGCATAGCCTTGAGTGGCAAATGTCAGTATGGGGGGGTGGGTTATGGGCATCCTTAGTTTTAGCATGAATCTTAAAATTTCTTATTAATAAAATCAAACCCGGGGCCAGTTATTGGGGTCAATGCTGGTAGATCAGAGAGACAGAACAAGCCACAGCTATCTCACCTTGCCAATTCCTCTGCTGGTCTTGTTTCCTCAGACTGGAAGCTTTTGTGTCCTCATCCCAATGGCTCTCAGCTGAACTGCTGCTTAAAAGCCTGAATACTTAACCAGCCAAATGCTTCTAGTTTCTGGTCCTCACGCCTTATATACCTTTCTGCTTTCTACCATCACTCCCTAGGATTAAAGGCTTGCTTCCTGGGATTAAAGGTGTGAGTCACCATGCCTGACTGTTTCCAATGTGGCCTTGAACTCACAGAGATCCAGAGAGATTTCTACTTCTGAAATGCTAGGATTAAAGGCGTGTGCTATCACTGCCTAACTAGTGGCTTTTCTGTTCTCTGACCCCAGATAAGTTTATTAAGGTACACAATATTTTGGGGAACACAATACCACCACACTTAGTAGATGGGAAGATGATGGATTTAAAATCGCAGTGCTATTTTGAGATATTGTTTATTCTCTGAAGGTGTAAGAAAAGTACAAGTGGCGCTGTCTAGAGAAGAAGCTGTGAGGACACTCACCTCCCACTCATCCAAGTCCCTGTTTTAATTTACATTTACTATTTTTTACTGGGAAGCTTGTGGGCTTCCTTTGGTCAAGACAATTATAAGTGACAAAGACTCAATTAAGTTGTAATTCATTGCTCATTGGGTCCAAACACTCATAAGAACTATAGAACAACCTTGGACAATAAGTGCTAAGATCACACTCAGTCGAGACATTTATTCTGACAATGAAAACGAATCAAGCACTTCCACTGATGTTCTCTTTTATACCAGTAACACCTGTAAAGGCCCAGGACATGGCAGTTTGGGTTTGATGAGATCTTCAGATGCAATGTGAGCCTTGGCGTTGCCCGAGTCCCTGGAGGTTTGCCTCTTGGTGGCTTCCAGTACACACTGATGTTAATCGAGAATTAATCTATATTGTTGTAGAGTGAAAAAAAAAATCAATGAATGGGTTTTTGGTTTTTTTTCAGTCTTTATTTTAAGGATTCTTTTTTTTTTTTGGTCAATGGTTTCATTTCCAATTGTGTCAAAATCAATTTCAGTTGATTGCTTTCTGTTCCTTCCTTCCCTTCTTCCTTCTTTCATTCCTCCCTTCCTTTCTTCTTTTCTTCCCTCCCACCCCTTCCCACCTTCTTTCCTTCCCTGTTGCTCTGCACAAGAAACACCCTCTGGAGTGATGTCAGAAGTCCTGTCTACCTTAGCTCTATTTTTTTGCTTTTCTTGCTGTTGGGAGCCTCAGTTCAGTGTCACTGTGTTGAACAGCTGTCCTCACTGTAAGCAAGTGTTGAATCCACTACTTTATTGTTTCACGGCTAACTTAGCCCATTTTCTCTGTGACTTTGCAGGTTTGTTTTTGTTAAAATGGAGAGCTAGGAAGTGCACCAGAATCATGGCTGTCTTACTTAGGGTTTCTATTACCTTGAAGAGGCAACATGACCACAGCAACCCTTATAAAGGAAATTTGGGTGAGCTTAGTTTCAGAGGTTTAGTCCATTATCATCATGGTGGCCTGCAGGCACACATGGTGCTGGAGAAGGAGCTGACAGTTCCACATCCTGATTCATGGGCAGCAGAAGCAACTGTGACACTGGTGTAGCTTGAGCATAGGAGACCTCAAAGCCCACCTCCACGGTGACACACTTCCTCCAACAAAGCCACACCTACTTCAACAAGCCCACACCTCCTTATAGTACCATTACTCTATGGGAGCCATTTTCTTTCAAACCACCACCCTGGCCATCTGTTAGACCCACAGATCTCAACATACCACTGTGTAAGAATTTGCTCTCTCCCCCATCCCTCTCTCTGTCAATATTTTACATTTATAATCATGTAAGGGTATAGCTTTATATCTCTGTCTAACAACACAATGAATTGGACTCCTTAGCGATTGTGAACATAAGTTCATGAGCTTTCACACACGTACCTCAATACCTTGAGGGTCAGGAGAGCTGGTGTGGCAGCTGCCAGGACAGTGACAACACAGATCATCAATGTCACTCCCTTCCCTGAGCATCAATATCTCTTGTCAGACAATGACATTGTCCTTGGAATGGAAGCCTTTGTCCTTTCTGCCAACCCTACTAAAAATTGATGCTGTTCTTTGGATGTGCAGATATTAAGGATCTGACCCCTAACCTTCTCTGGCTTTCTGTTGCAAAGATCTCTTCATCTCAAACACTGCCACCATTGTGGTACCGTATAACATGAGACCATGTGATCTAAAGGGACCTTAACAGCACTGAAGCTATGCTGGTGGTCTCTCATTCTCCCAAACTGTGAGATAAATAAACATTTTTTTCTCTTCCTAAGTACTCAGCATCAACTATGCAATTATAGTATGAAAATAAATGAATATGCACAGCCATAAACTTAAAACACCTTTTATCTACCCTGTTGGTAAGACTGGATTTATAACCTAGAGCTACTGGAGTGACTGAAAACACAAAGCCCTACATTGAACAGGTACAGTGGACAGAGTCTCAGTGCCACATATAGTCACAGCCTGAAGGAGATCACTTTGTGTTAGGGAGGATCACAAAGTGGACCATGGGGACAGAGTAAAAGAAGGTGCTTGGGAATTGCAGTAACAACAGAGTGAGGAGTCATTTGGCTCCTAAAGGAGAAGCCCGAGGAGAATAATCAAGAGTTAGACTGTGAAGGTCCTGCACTCTCATCAGGTATCAAAATCATATAACAATGGTATGAGCATTAAATTTAAACCTCAAACCACAGAAGAAAGATGAAATAAATCTCTTCCATGTTCAAGGATAAAGTTGAGCAACAAAAGGGTGAGCCATTGAGAGCTTATTGAAGGATGTGGAAGATTTCAGGCTTTTGAATAACATTGTTAATATCTAGAAAAGGATAGAAAAATATTAATGTTCTAAGATAACATGGCTTTTGATATGTGACCTACAGATGATAACACCAACAATGTGAAAAAGAAGAAGAAAAAACATTATTTGACAGCATGGAGATTTCAAATAATATATTTCTCACAGCTATTTTTGCAAAACATCCAGAAGAGTCTTTCACCAAAATGAGACCTTCAACTGAAAGAAGTAAATTAAGTGGAGAAACCCAGCATCCAACTCAAGAGAGATGCAAAGTGGTTTTCCAAGTTGTTGAAGCAGGGGGGGCCACAGACAACCACCGACGATCAGACACAGAGAGCAACTGGCCACATTTGGAGATGGTCAGGGGACCCAAGAGAGAGCTTCCAGCAGGGCAAGAGCAAGATAGAAGCAGGACAGACATCAAGGAGGAGGATTAAAGAATGAAACTAAACACAGTGAGAGAATGCTTCATTAACTATGGGAGTACTGGGGGATAAATCAATAATAATTCAACTAAATAATAGCAGCATAATCCAAAGAAATGCTAGAGAATAATAAAACTCTTCACTGTGAGGACCACATGTACACAGTTCTACAACATGATGTATAAGCTTATTATTTATCTAGAAAATATGCCTGGAGAATGTGTGTCATGAGCAGGAATTAATGTTAATGGACATTAATCTTTACATTTCTTCATAGCATTGAAATTAAAAATTAAATTCAAGCAATTACCAGTGCAGCTGTGTAATTAAGAGACATGGAGCCGGGCGGTGGTGGCGCACACCTTTAATCCCAGCACTCGGGAGGCAGAGGCAGGCGGATCTCTGTGAGTTCGAGGCCAGCCTGGACTACCAAGTGAGTTCCAGGAAAGGCGCAAAGCTACACAGAGAAACCCTGTCTCGAAAAACCAAAAAAAAAAAAAAAAAAAAAAAAAAAAAAGACATGGAATTGCATCTCAAAAGAATTGTTACAGAAATTGAAAGTGAGTCTATCTTCTGAAATCCCAGATACACAGGAGGCTGAATCAGGAACATTGCAGGTTCAAGACCTGCCTGGGCTGTGGTGTGAGTTTGAAGCTACCCTGGGCAACTCAGTGAGATGCTGTTTCAGAATAAAGTGGAAAAAAAAGCACTAGAACTCAAGTGTAAATGTTTGCGTAGACCCTAGTTTTAACCCCCAATTGCCTTCCCCCCAACTTCTACAAAAAAGAAAAAGTGGAAGTTCAAAGTTTTCAATTCTGTGGGTTCTAAGATATTGAGGAAAGGGAACAGATTTGTTTTCATTAAAAATCCCTTGTGGAATAATTAATTTAATCTTAACCTTGTAAATCCACATCCTTAAACAATAAGTTTTTTAAAAAACAGCATTGAATAAATTTCAATGTGTTGATGATAAAATATTGCCAAGTGTTATAATAATGTGGCATTAGCATTATATATAGAAATAAAACAAGTTAATTAAAAATGTCCAGTGAGTAATGTTTTAGGATTCTAGTCAATAATAGTTAAGGATTGCTAAACTGACAGAGTCTTCATAGATGAGGCAATAGGTCCATAGACAGCCATTCCCCACAGGTTATTATGCGATTTGATGAATGGAAATTATAAATAATAGGAATATTTATTATGTGTGTACTTTCTCAATTAGTTCTGAAATTCATGTGTAAAAATAAAGTTCTAAATTCATAAAGCCGAATTTTTAAAGGAAAGCAACAAGGAATAGTCAAAATTAATAAATACTATAAAATCATGTCTATGAGCAGCATTGAATTGGTTGTAGGCACGGACATGTTAATGCATGACAAGAACATCACTACATATCTATGAACTTGTTGAGGACTCAGTGACGACAGCATTGGCATCATAGATAAGTTATCAAGGAATAAATCACAGAAAAAGCAGTGCAAAATGTAGGTCAAGTATGGGGGAAGAAAGACACCAACCTACCACATGCCATGTGCACTTTCAAACTCTCGATTAATCTTACACTTACTTGAACATGACAAATGGCTTAGAAACAAACATGCTCATACACATATTTAGGTATTTATACACAATCACAAATAT
This sequence comes from Peromyscus leucopus, assembly GCF_004664715.2. Taxonomy (NCBI): domain Eukaryota; kingdom Metazoa; phylum Chordata; class Mammalia; order Rodentia; family Cricetidae; genus Peromyscus; species Peromyscus leucopus. The sequence goes on from NC_051071.1 coordinate 26,100,010, forward strand.
TTATTTGAATGCTGAATACAAATTAGTGTTTTATTCTGACTTTAATTTGCATCATTTGGTTACTAATAAGGTAGATCATTGCTTGAATTTCAAATTTCAAGTGGCTGTCAGAGTTTATGCTCACTGTTATATGCATGCCTCTTCTAGCTTTGTAAGCATTGCTATGGGTGTTTTAATAAAGAGATTTTGTATTCTCAATCAAAGTTCCAAATCTGTTGAATTTAAAATTGGCCTGACTTAGTAAAGGCTTGAAAAGGGACTGGGTGAAACGGGAATGCAAAGCATGCGAGAGTCAAGCATGAAGGGTTTCTCCTTCCCTGGGAGGGTTCCATGGCAACAATCATGGACCTCTGAGAAGTGAGAGCTCCTGCATGCCCACAGACAGCAAAGAAGCAAGGCTCAGTCAGGAACAGGATCATGCCAAAAAATGAATGAGCTAGAGAGAAGACTCTCCGAGGTGAGTAGAGCTGGTCAACACTTTGATTTTAACTTTATAAAGACCTTTCCAGAGGCCCCAAGCATGCCATTTCTGGTCACCCACTATATAGTACAATATCATCAGCTAATAAATGCAGGTTGTTTTGAGCAACTGCTTTTTACAGAAAATGGATATACATGAGTAGAAATGATTGTTATCTGTTTGTCTTTTACATCTCTAGTTGCTGATAATTTTGGTTTATTTTCATGAAATAACGCTTCTCTCTTGCTGATCTTGAAACATATATGTATCCTAGATATTAATAAAGACATGGTGTGTTTACTCTCCCAGACTATCATTGTTGGTTTCTTTTTCTACTGTCTGACATAGAGTCTTTATTCTGGTTGGATAATACTAACCATGCTATGCAAATATGTGCTCAGTACTTGCCCATGTTGTCATTCTATATATCATTATGGCATATTATTATGATATATTACATTTGTCATATCTATGGTATATATAATGTAAGATTTCCTTTTAAAATGAGTGCTTTGCGGCCTTTTTGAGAAATCCTTACCTCATCTGCATTAGCCAACTCTACTTTGGTAGAATCTTAAAACAGCAAAGGTTTGTTTCTTATTTATTTTATAAATTGTCCAGTCCGCTGCTGTAGCTCTCTGCTTCCCCATGGGCTCTAGGGCTCCAGGCCTCCAAAGCAGGCCAATTTGGGAGGCAGAATGGAAAAGAACGATATTGGTACAGACATTGTAGAAAGGTCTTTATTGTGTCTGGGAGAAGGGGCTGCAAGGTTCCCCCTAAGCCAGATTTCACCATACAAAGGAAGTCACAGGCCATGCCCACTGACACTGGGTTGAAGAAAGAATGACCTTCTTAGAATCCTATACTTCCCACAAAGTTGCAAATTATTTACATGCACTTTCTTCCACTATTTTTTTTTTTTTTTTTTTTTTTTTTTGGTTTTTCGAGACAGGGTTTCTCTGTGTAGCTTTGCGCCTCTCCTGGAACTCACTTGGTAGCCCAGGCTGGCCTTGAACTCACAGAGATCCACCTGGCTCTGCCTCCCAAGTGCTGGGATTAAAGGCGTGCGCCACCACCGCCCGGCCCACTATTTTTCTTAATGGAATACAACACACACACACACACACACACACACACACACACACACACCACAAATACACACTCTAAAACCACCCACATACCACTAGCATGTACATATTGAAAGAATACATTAGTAAATTTGTGAAGGTATTACTTTGCATCAAGTGAAACAGAGGAACCCACACACTATTTTAAAGTAATATTTATTTTTCTTTATGAGTTTGAGTGTCTTCCTATCTGTATGTGCACCATGTGTGTGCCTTGTGTTTGTGGATACTAGTTAGGCTGTTGGATCTCATGGAACCAGAGTCACCATGTGGGTGCTGGGATCCAGTCCTGGGTCGTCTGAAAGAGCAGCCAGCACTCCTAACTGCTGAGCATGCTCTCCAGACGCATACAAACACTTTTGAAATTACTAAGGGACAGCCAGCTGAGGTCCTGAGATCTGCACAGCTACACCCACTGATTGAGAGTTTCAACAGAAGGCATTACAGAATTTATGGAAATTGGTATCCACTATAGTACAAACCAGGATCACCACACTGGCAAGATACTACTGACCATTTAAAAATGCATTACCTCATAGTCTGTTACTAGTATTGAATGAGGAAGAACAGTTCTTCCAAAACTATTCAGATCCTTGTGTTCCAAACATGAAATCATTTATCTTTGTCAAGACACTCTTAGTATAATCATTATTTTCTTAAGGGTGCTGTACATGCAGCAGGATTATTATTTGTTCCTTGGAGTACATCTCCCTAAGCAAGAGAGGCTAAATTGACATGGATCATGGGAGAGTTGCAGTGAACAGGGAGGTCACACTGTACTCTCAGGAAGTGATCCTTTCAGTTTCCTGTGAGCCTTCTTTGGTTCAGTCACTTAGCACAGAAAAAAAAAGAAAGTCAACGAAATCCAATTATCTCATAATACAGTGAAACTGTGTTGTTCAGCTGGAGGGTGTAGCTTTTTTTTCCCCTGTAGATCGTTAATGTTTCATTTGATGACCTTAGAATAAGAAAAAAAAATTACAGCTGTCCTGAGTTGTGCAATCTACGCCAACTTCTTTTTTGAATATAAATTTTCACATTTATTTTTAGAGAATATTAAAATAGGTATCATTTTGTTTTTAAATATTGGACCTATTAAAAATCTTCACTCAGTTTTTCCAGTTCTGCCTGCCTTGGAATCTGAACAAGAATTCAAGTCAACCTTCTCTTGGGCTCCCTTGACAGGCAGGTCATCGGATTTCACTCAGTCTCCTTAGAGTGCAGAGTAGAGCTGGGCATAGCAGAGCATGCTTAAAATCTCAGAATTTGGATGACTCAGTCAGAGCCCCAAGTTCCAGGCCGACCTGGAGTCCGTAGCCTGACTGTGTCTTCAAAAGAAGGACGGACAGACTAGCATGCTTGAGTAGCTTCCTTCCTGTGACAATTATGTCATACAACACATACATAGATCTGTGTGGTTTTAGTATGAGTCACAAATTTGTGTTTGACAAATGAAGTGATTCATGAGTCATTTTTACCTGAAAAGAGAAAATTTAGCCATTCAGATAGTGCATCTTCAAATTCAGAGCCGCTTTCTTCTCATCACATGCTTGTCATACTCAAACTCTTTGATTGTTTTTGCAGTGTGTGTTACATATTTATGTGGGGATGTGTGGGTGGGTGCATTTACCTGTGCCTGTGTATGTGTAGGCCAGAGGTCAACTTTGGTGTCTTCTTCTGTCACGCTTTACCTTATTTTGTAAGGCAAAGTTTCTCACTAAAACTAGAGTTCATGAGTCAGCTTAACTAACTGGCCAGCAATCCCCAGGATCTTCCCATTTCGCCCTAACGCTGGCGTCACAGGTGTACATGGATTTTCATGTCCTCACAGGCCACATTCTCTTTCAGACTATGTGGAATCCTGTGTCTGAAAACATATTTGCATTGTCCATCCCTGCCTCTGCCATCCCATCCTCTTTCTCCTTCTTGACGCCCCTCTCCGGTTCCTTCCTCCTGCCTCTCTAGTGGTCCCCTCTTCACTCTCTAGCACAGTGGTGTCATCAGAAGCGAAGAGATTTCAAGTTTGAAGTTTGCTGTATCCATGAGTTCCCCTCCATCATCTGCCATCATATATTGCAAAAATCTACCTGTTCTCAGCTCATGAAAATTTGCTCTTCATATTCCAAGAGGCTAGAATTTTATATCTCCACTTTGGTCTTTGATATGTCTCGAGTAATTCTTAAATTCTGTGAGAAATCACTCCTCTGCACACATACATCTAGTTTTTCCAGTACCAATTTCTAAAAAGGCCACTCTTCCCTCATGCCAAATTAGTTAAAAATCAATTTACCACTGTAGTGAGTCTTTCTCTGTTCCCTCACCCAGCTCCCAAATAACAGCACAGAGACTTATTATTAATTATGAAAACTCTGCCTTAACTGAGGGTTGTCCCACTAACTCTTATAACTTAAATTAACCCATTTATTTTAATCTATGCTCTGTTGTGTGGCTTGTTATCTCATCTCTCCATACTGTTCATGCTGCTTCCTCCCCACCTGGCTGGCAGCTCCACCCTTCTTCCTTCCAGAATCCTCTCTGTCCCTGGAATCACGCCTAACCTCTTCCTAGTTATGGGCCATTTGGCTTTTTATTACATCAATCACAGCAATACATTTTCGCACAGCGTACAAATATCCCACAACATACCACCAATTCAGGAGGGTTTTTAAAAAAATTACTGAACTCAGTTCTAGTCCATTAATCTATGTGTTTCTATTTATGCCAACAACATTTTCTTAATTACAGTGGCTTGTACCAATTCTCAGAAGTAATCTTTGGCTACTCTGGTCTCCTAGTTTTTTCACATGAGCAGTAAGATTAGCTTGCCTTTTTTTGTTTGTTTGTTTGTTTGTTTCTTTTTTTAAAGTGATTAGGAGCTAGGGAGGGGTTGTGATGAAATCCAATGTCTGGAATTTATTTATTTTCATTTATTTGTTTATTTATTTATTTATTTATTTATTTATTTATTTGTTCATTTATATGTTACTGGGTCTTTTGCCTGCACATATTTATGTGTACCACATGAATGCCTGGTGGCCCCAGAAACCAGAAGAGGGCATCAGATCCCCTGGGACTAGAGTTACAACTAGTTATAGGCAGTCATGTGGGTGCTGGGAGTCAATTCCCCATCTTCTGGAAGAGTAGCCAGTGCTCTTAACAACTGAGCCATCTCTCTAAGAACCTCCTGATATTTGAATGGGAAGGTCTTTTACTTTGTCTGTAGCTCTTTTAATATTTTCACATTTAAAAAATTCTCCATGTATAATATGCATAACTTTTTTAACCCCAAGCATGCAACAGCATTTCTTTTCTTTTCTTTCTTTCTTTTTTTTTTTTTTTGCTTTTTTAAGAAAAATTTTCATTCATTTTACACACCAATCAAAGATTCCCCTCTTCTATTCTCCCACCCTTCCCAGGTTCCTCCTCCCAACCCATCCCCGACTCCCCTTCACAAGAAGGCAAGGCCTCCCATGGGGAGGCACATTCAGTAAAGGCAAGTCCAAGCCCTTTCCCCTGCTTCAAGGCTGCAGGAGGTGTGCCATCATAGGTAGTGGGCTCCAAAAAGCCCCCTCATGAACCAGGGATAGATTCTGATCCTACCACCAGGGGGCCCTCCAAGCAGAGGGCCTACTCCAGTCCTATGCAGGCTCCACAGCCATTAATCCAACTTTCATGAGTTCCCACTAGTTTGGTTTGGTCGTCTCTGTAGGTTTCCCCATCCTGATCTCGATACACTTGCTCATAGAATCCTCTTCTCTCTCTTTGACTGGACTCCTGGAGCTCTGCCCAGTGTTTGCCTGTGGATCTCTGCATCTGCTTCAATCAGTCACTGGAGAGAAGCTCTGTGATGACAGTTAGGGTATTCACGGATCTGGTCACTGGGGCAAGTCAGTTCAGTTCAGGTACCCTCTCCACTATTTCTAGTAGTCCAAGCTGGGGTTATCCTTGGGGATATCTGCCAACTTTCCTAGCACCAGGTTTCTCTCTATCCCTATGATGTCTCCCTCTATCATGTTATCGCTTTCATTTCTCTTCCCCTCCATCCCTGTTCCAGCTTGACCATTCCATTCCCTTATGTTCTCATATGCCCACCCCTTATCCCCAGTTTACTCCTGGAGATCTCATTTATTTCTCCTTCCCAATGTGATCCATGTGTCCCTCTTTGGGTCCTCCTTGTTAGCTACCTTCTCCAGAGTTGTGGGTTGTTGTCTGGTTATCCTTTCCTTTACATCTAGTATCCACTTATGAGTAGGTACATGCTGAGTGTGGGTTACCTCACTTAGGATGATATTTTCTAGTTCCATCCACTTGCCTACAAGTTTCATTGATGTCATTGCTTTTCTCTGATAAGTAGTATTCCATTGTGTATATGTACCACATTTTCTTAATCCATTCTTTAGTTGAGGGGCATCTAGGTTGTTTCCAGGTTCTGTCTATTATGAATAATGCTGCTTTGAACATAGTTGGCATGTGTCTCTGTGGTATGATTGAGCATTCCTTGGGTATATATGCCCAAGAGTCATATAGCTGGGTCTTGAGGGAGGTTGATTCCCAATTTTCTGAGAAACCACCACACCGATTTCCAAAGTGGCTGTGCAAGTTCACACTCCCACCAACAGTGGAGGAGTACTCCCCTTGCTCCACGTCCTCTCTAACATAAGCTGTCTTCAGTGCTTTTGATCTTAGCCATTCTGACAGGTGTAAGATGGTATCTCAGAGTCATTTTGAGTTGCATCTCACTGATGACTAAGAATGCTGAGCAATTCCTTAAATGTCTTTCGGCCATTTGAAATTCTTCCCTTGAGAATTCTCTGTTTAGTTCTATAGCCCATTTTTTTAATTGGGTTGTTCATTATTTTGATGTCTAGTTTCTTGAGTTTTTTAAAATATATTTTGGGGAAGAGCCCTTTGTCAGATGTGGGGTTAGTAAAGATCTTTTCCCATTCTGTAGGCTGTCCTTTAGTCTTATTTACTGTGTCCTTTGCCTTACAGAAGCTTCTTAGTTTCAGGAGGTCCCATTTATTAATTGTTGCTCTCAGTGTCTGTGCTACTGGTGTTATATTTAGGAAGTGGTCTCCTGTGACAATGCATTCAAGACTACTTCCTACTTTCTCTTCTATCAGGTTCAGTGGAACTGGTTTCATATTGACATCTTTGATCCACTTGGACTGTGCATAGCAATAGATATGGATCTATTTTCAATCTTCTACATGTTGACATCCAGTTATGCCTGCACCATTTGTTGAAGATGCTTTCTTTTTTCCATTGTACAGTTTTGGTTTCTTTGTCAAAAATCAGGTGTTCATAGGTGTGTGAATTAATGTCAGGGTCTTCAGTTTGATTCCATTGGTCCATGTGTTGGTTTTCATGGCAATACCAAGCTGTTTTTTTTTAAATACTATAGCTCTATAGTAGAGCTTGAGGTCAGGGATGGTGATGCCTCCAGAGATGACTTTGTTGTACAGGATTCTTTTAGTTATTCTAAGTTTTCTGTTTTTCCAAATGAAGTTTAGTATTATTCCTTCTAGGTCTGTGAAGAATTGTGTTGGGATTTTGATGGGAATTGCATTGAATCTGTAGATTACTTTTGGTAAGATTGTCATTTTTGCTATGTTAATCCTACCTACCCATGAACAAGGGAGATCTTTCCATTTTATGACATCTTCTTCAATTTCTTGATATCTTACAAGCTAACCCCTTTACATAATATTGGAGAAAATTAACATACGATTTTATTTTCTAGCTTCCAGTCTGTGCTGCCAATGACAATCACAGGATACAATCTCTCTTTTCAAGTTTCTGTCTTATTGAAGTTGCCATTACAAATTTTCCACATAATACTTGTCTAGTGTCAAGATCTCTCTATATATAATCCAAACCTGTCTTGTGATCAGTCTTTCCAGAGATTGCACAAGCTAAATAAAGATCATTTGTCGATAATCCTACCTTAAATGCCCTTTTTTCCTTATATATAGAAATATCTTTTCATGAATAATATTAATAATAGTATTTCCATGAATAATAATAGTATTTCTTTTCCTTAAAAGACATAAGCATCCTCAAAAACTCTATGGATATAATAGTCTTTCCTTTGTCTGTAGAGGGCTCATTTCAAGACCCCCTAGTGGATGCCAGAAACCACATGTGGTACCAAAGCATTTAGCTGTTTTCTACACATATGTACACAAACTTAATGCCTTTCCCTTCACAACCAAGAACTTAGTGCACACTATGCTCATCCTGGTCACATTTTGGGGTACTCCAGAAAGAATACCAAAAACTTCCCTTTTCCCTTTTCACAATTTCCCAGACAGAATTTATTCTTCCTGTAGATCTTTTCACCCTCAGCAAACAGTTATTTTTCCTTATGAATTTGAGAAAAAGGTTTCACCCTTTTCACTTAAAGCAAATACTCTGTGGATTATCTTCAATATATATGAACCACTGGAATCATATACTGTGGAGCTTCCATTACCTAAAATAAGAGTTGAGCCAGGGCATTGCAATGTTGTGGTAGCCAATCCAATAACTAATGTCTACCAGATAACTAGCAGGGAGTAGCATATATAGTATGGACACACTGCTCTAAGGAAGGCTTCTCTTTCCTGACCAAGCATTATGGAATGCCTCAGATTGCATCACAATACTCACAATAGCACAAAGTTAAAGCATAGCTGATTGTTTCTTAGGTTTTCTATTTAATATACTTTTGAACTGCAATTGACTACAGACATCAAAGCCACAGGAAACAAATAATGTGTAAGTGGAAATTACTGCTGCACTCCACCTGGCTTCTTGTGTTTGTACTGAAAATATTTACTTTTTCAAATGGAAGTTGTCTTTATGTATAAATCTTACCAGGTTTGTTTCTACGGAGATCTTATATAATAATAAACCACATTTTCTCTGTAAACTCTTTGATAAAGAAAAGGAGATATTTACCCTTAAAATTTTTCAAATGATTTTTTTTAAGTCACATCAAAGTCTTCAGGTTAGTTATTTCATACACTCAGATGGACTTCCACACCTTCCACTTGCCCAGCCAGATTTATTCCTTTATGGCTCAGATATTAGAGCTGGGACTAGAAAGATGGCTCGGTTGGTAAAGGTGTTTTCCTAACAAGCCTGGTGACCTGCCTTCAATTTACAGAACCCATGATGGAAGGAGAGAACTGATTCTTGAATGCTTTCCTCTGTCTTTATACCATGGTAAGTGCATACCTTCACTCATACATATACATTACACACACAAAGAGAGACACAAACATATAACACATATACACAACACATATAACACATGCCATACATATCACACACACATCACATCACATGCATTACACATATCACACATCATGCACCAAATATCACACACACACATACACACACACACACACACACACACACACACACACACAAATAAATAAAATTTAGATACTTAGGGCCATACTCGTACTCAGACCTGTTTCATTTGATATAAATGTGGAACTAGAGCTGATTAATTTCCATTAAGAGAGATTGACCATGCTGAATAGAGTAAATCAAGACCAGAATCTGAGCACACAAATAAACTTGAACACAGTCCAACAAAATAAACTGCTTTGGAAATTCAGAGAATATTATTTTTAGGAAGTTAGAAAAGTCATCTATTTTCCCACTTCATTTTTCCCAGTTACATCCCGAAGTGAAACAGAAAACCACCATGGTGAAGGAGATAAGCAAGAAGGGGAGCCAGCCTCTGCTCACTTTCCAAGTCTCAAAACATGCATTAAGACTCATACTGTTCCATAGAACATGCATGTCAGTGGGTTCCAATGCTTTGCCTCTTTTCCTATCCTGCATGGACTCTTGGGAGTTTAGAGATGTAGAGCACAGAAAAGGTCTTCAAACCTTTGATCAAATCTTCAGACAGAAGCTTCAGTGCATCTCTGTCACACATGACATGCTAAGAACCTTGCATGTATATTCTAATTCTTCATTTTTCATAGCAAATCTCTCAGGTTTTATTGACATAAAAGTAGGGATCAGAATATGTGAAAAACCCTCCAGCTAAAACTATTGAGCCAAAGAATCTGACATGTAACAAATGGTTGAGGAGTTATTTAACACACTAGAATTTGAACCTCTAGATTTTACTGTCTTTCCACTGAAGTCAAGAAAAATATTTTCCTTCTCCATAATCAGTGAGTGGGTGTTGATGCTGATGCTGGCCTTCCTGACTTTTGGACTTTCCCTGTGTCTGATGTCATGAAATGAGATGACAGTTGATATCACTGACAACATTTGTCCTGTAATCACTGTCTGTGCTGGTTTTCCTTCTACCAGAATACCCTCAGAGAAGTGCTCCCTCTTACCAAAACAGTTTCACAAATCAACTTATAAATTTATACCATTTTGTCTCAATAATATACAGTTGGAAATTCATTTGGAGAATGGGGTGGTAATTCAGGTCATCGATCACTTGAAGAAGTGAGTGGGGTATTTAAATGTACACCAGCATTGACCAGGAAAGGGGCCACTGTCCCGGCAGCAAGTGAAGCTAGTAACATGAGCAGCATGGTCCTCACTCCCTGGGCCTTGCCTCCCTCACCTGGAGCTTTCTCAGTGCTGCCCAGGGAATCTGTGGGGACCAGTGACCGCTTCCCCACATGTAATCTGTTCCTTGGGGTAAATCAGTGTCTCAGCCAAAAGATTCTTAGGCCCAGAGTTTCCCTCGGAGATGATCAGGTTAGAGTAAAGGGTATGTAAGCCAGGGCTTGAGTCCCATTTGCTCCAGCAATGTCTCAGGAATACTTGCTTCTAGGAGAAAGTACAAAACAGATAGCAAAAGATACAGCAAACCAAAGCAAAAACCAACTCAATCCAAAATTTTTTGTTGTCACATGTCACACTGTCGTGTGAAACTTGCGTTGAATAGATGCATAAGCTATACATGAATATTTCACCAGCATATGGCAGATCTCAGCCCTTTGTTTTCTTTGACACAGAGAGCACTATTAAAACTAAATTCAGCACCTCGCCTGTGACATTCACTAGTCGTCTCCCTGGTTGTAAGAGCAATGCCTTTCTGTCTTTTTGATTGGTTACTGAGATCATGTGTTTTCTGACTCTTTCATAGGTAGCACTTGTTTTTAGCTCTAAAATCTGGCTTCCATAATGAGGATATACAGCCATGAATGGGATGGGCAAAATTCAGAGTGTTTCCTAAGTTAGAAAGCTCTGAGATCTAGTTATGACAGAGGCAGACCAGAGAACTGCAAAAGCCTACATGAAAGATATCCTTTACAGAACTATATGAGAAGCTGGACAAAAATCTTCCCATTATTTCTCAGAAATAGGATGTATTTTACAGAAAATAAATAAATCTAGTAATCATGTTTCATAAAGCATATATAAGCTTCATCCATTTAAGTTTATGAACTCACTAATATATAGCAATAATAATCCATACTACATTAAAATATTAAAGCATATTACATAAGTATCACTTGGTAAATATACTATAGTCATATGTGTATCCATAATAAATGTAAGCTTTGGGAAATATATTAATATATTAATGCATATGTTTCTCAAATGTATGTATATGTGGTATATACATACACATGCACGCGCGCATGCACACAGACACACACAAACACACACACACACACACACACACACATACACACACCACATCTTGGATTTGAATAATTCTAAATTGAATGTATTTGGGGCAATTTTATTTCCTGCTAGGAGCTGAGACTGGGAAAGCAACAGGAGGAGAGACGTGCTGGACAGTCACTGCACATCCCTTGCAGAAATCCACGCAGAATGTAAACAGGAGATGAAGCTGCACAGGAAATCCAGGGTTCATCAGGTCAGAGCCTCATTCTGGGGCTGAATAATTTTGGACCAAAATCTTTAAAATTTTAGATGTTTATCTGAAATAAGCCACATCCTTCCAAAATCACTTTTATTAATATTTTAAATAGCCTAGTGGGTAGTTTAATTTTTAAACCAATAAAAAAGCTATTATTTCTATCAGTGGTTTATGATTCTGGCAAGAATTCCTATCTTAAGACTCCCAGATCCATCTTTGTCTCAAAGCAAGAGTCACTGTTTCACTTTTGTGTTAAACCAAATAGAACTTGGTTTTAGGGAATCTTGGGTTTGGCAAAATGGTAAAAAATAAGCTGTAAACATCTGTGATTTAAAAACAAAGTCAAAACCAAGTTGGTGATGTCCAAGTCCCAAAAGCAGGAGTTTATTCCACTCACTTTTGCTCAAAACTGACATGAAAACCAGAATGATCTGACCCTGGTGTGCACTTGGAACAGCATCTGTGATGGAGACCCATTTATATCTTGGCTGCCTCGCTTCTTGGAGTTATTACTAAGACACTTCTCAGAGGGAAAATCAGAGGAGAGGTCCAAGTCGCTGGTTTTTGGAGAAGATCACAGTAACTGAAGAGTTTGTTATTCTTCCCTCACTAGCTAACATTATGTAGCAAAAACACCATGAGGTATCTCTGTCTAATTGGGTAGAATTTTCCAGAAAGGAGTATTAAATATTGTAGCCAGTGAGCTGAAAAGGTTTACATTGGTTCCTGGGTAAAATTTAGAATGAAATCAGCAAGGTCTTGATTTTAAGATAGAAAAGCATATATGATAATAAGTACCAGCAAATTGCAGAAATAAGGTCTGAGTAGGGCAAGAGAATGAAGCTGTGTTTCCTAAGATGGCAAGCCAAGACCCAAGACGCAGATGCTAAATTGTTCATTGCACAGATTTTTAAACAAAAATTTGGGAAACATCTTTGAGGTAGAATGGACAGGCTATTAGTTCAGGAAAGGCCATATTGCTGAATATCTAATATCATATTAAATATAATATTTAATATGAAATTAAAATTGCTAAATAGTGTACCTGAATGGAGAGAGAAAATATCGCAGCTCCATGGGCTAGACCATTAAGATCAAGAAATTAGAAAGACAGTAAAAACACAACTTCAACTAACCTTTAAACCCTAATTCTACATATTTTAAAAAACAGCAATATTTTTGTATGAGATCAGAACAGAATGCAGGAGACAATGTGGCCAGTACAAGTATGTTTCAACAGATTGATGGGATGAGGCTGCAATTGCCACAGCTGGAAGAGTCCTCTCAGGTCGTATCATTCTACTGTTTTCTGATTGGGTTTCACATGTCTTGCTCTATTTGTTTTCCCAACACAGAGACAAGTGCTTGTGGACCAAACCTGCACCCTCATGCATGGGAGTGGGTTTCTGCTGAGCTGATTGCTTCTATTTTTCTGTTTCTTTTTGTCCTTTTATGAAAATTTTAGTACCACTTTTAATAGCATTATCATTTATTTATTATTCAAAGTGTTTCCTTAGGAAGAAGCACCCTAGATGTTTTAGCTGGTGGGAACATGGTCCAAGGCAAGAATCCACCTGGTCAGGAAGGAAACAGTGATACAAATGCTCTTCTGGGATCATTCTTGAGCAGATCCTTAAATAATGGGTGATGGTGGTGCACACCTTTAATCCCAGCACCTGGAAGGCAGAAGCAGGAGGATTCCTGTGTGTTTGAGGTTAGCCTGCTCTACAAAGTGAGTTCCAGGTCAGCCAGGGCTACACAGAGAAAAACTGTCTCAAAAAAAAAAAAAGGAAAGGAAGAATTGAAATGAAACAACACTTACACTGTTTGAAAATAAAAGTAATATGTAGGTATAACCAACCAATATGATTAGGATTTACTACCGAAGACTACAAAAGCCTTGAGAAAGAAATAGATTCCTAATAAATGGAAAGATGCATCCTGTTACTGTGAAGACACAGTAAGGAAAAGAAATTGGTTGTTCTCAAGTAGACAGGGCTCTTAGGAAACATAGAAAAGATTGTTTTAATTATTTATGGAAAAGTAAAGGTACTAGATTAAAATAAATATGGAAAATAAGAATAAAATGCAATAAAGTAAAATGTGTCTTTAAATCAGGACTTATTATATATCTAAGATAATCAACACTGAACTATTGCCTGATGGGCAGATAGATACCAATAGAATGAAAAAGAGAACCCAGGCATATAATCACAGAAATGTGGCTGATTTTTCACATCAATGCAAAAAGAACTAAATATTCAATAACATGTTTAACAGCCAAGATTACAGAAGATCATTCTGGCTTCCTACCCAGGATCCTCCACCTGTGTCCCGTGGCTGAGCGCCCCGGGACCAGTCCATAGTTTGCTTCAGGGCTCTGGCCCAAGCAGCCCTAGGCACCAGATAATAGCTAATCCCTAAATACTAAGCCAATAGAGCAAAACAACAGCTCACCCCCACTATGTCTTAGTGCCCTCCTGAATACTGTCAGCACCTCCGTTGAAAGAAGAAAGGTGACAAGCAAAAAGAAAGAAAAATTAAACTAAAAACATAACTTCAGACTCACAAATCTCAGCACAGAAATAGAACAGCATGAAAAACCAAGATATTATGTCTTGCTGCAAAATTACTCATCCCATAATAATGGCCCCTAATAAAATAACCTGGGAGAACTTCCAGAGGAAGAATTTAAATGAATCATTATAACTATATTTAAGCAATTCAAACTAGACACAAATATACTCCCAAGGACAAAAACAAAGAGATAAATGAAATTAAGGAATGAATTGGGTCAGTCTGAGATATGAAAATAGAATTGAACAGAGTTAGAATTGCTGAAGAAATCCAAAACAAAACAAAAACAACATTGGCAATGAAAAAGTCAGTAGCCACTGAGGCGGCGAGCACCTGAATGGAAACCCTCGCCAGAAAAATGGATCATGTGGAAAACACCATTGGGGCTTGCAGACAAGGTAGAGGAACCAAATCATGCTGTAAAAGTTAGTGGTGAGTTCAGGAAAAATGCATGACTAGAACATGAGAAAGTTTTGAGATACCAGAAAGGAGATAATCTTCAGGTAATGAGCATAGAAGAAGACCATACCAAACCTAGAGAAAGAGCTGCCCCTCTCAGTACAAGAGACCTACAGAAAACTAAATATAGAGGACATGAAAATACACTCCCCATGATATATCATACTTCTAATATTAAAAACACAAAATAAAGATAGGAAATTAAAAGCTGAAAGAAACATCTAAAATGCAAAACGTCAAATTGGAGAGACAGTTCAGCTGTTAAAGACTGGGCTCACAACCAAAATGTCAAATTTAAAAGTAAACCCATCTTAAAACACTTTAGTATTATCAAGAAACTTTTAAAACCAGAAGAGCTCAGAAAAGTGTATTCCAAGCTCTGAAAGATTACAACTGTCAACCCAGAGTATTATATGAATATAATACTATCTATTAAAATTGAAGGATAAATAAAAAGTGTCCATGATCAAATAGATTCAAAGTATTTATGGCAAATAAGCCAGCTCTGCAGAGGATACTGGAAGGAATAATTTTGTCTAAAAACAGGGACAAACACACCTAAAAAGTCATGGAGAATAAATACAGAATGCTAGGACAGCCAGTTAATAGACATATGAAACATTATAAAATAACCAGAATGTCAGAAATTAATACATGTCTCGAGTTCTCTAATAATGAGGTAGAGACTAGTAGATTGGATTAGAAACAAGATCCATCTAAGAAAAAAAAAAAACAAAAACGTGTCTTTAAGAAGCTTACCTCACCATCAATGTTAGAGATCACTTTTGAGTTAAAGGATGGATGAAGTTAAATCAAGTGAATGTGGCTATGAAATGAAGAGATGTAGCTATTCTAATACATGACAAAATAGACTTCAACCCAAAAGTGGTCAGGTGAGATATATACGGTCACTTCATACTCATTAAAGCAACAATCTTCCAAAAAATTCTAAACATACGTGCATCCAAAACAGGTGCACCCTATTTCATATAAGGAATACTGCTGGATCAAAAACTACAGATTTATATCAACACAGTGATGGTGGGTAACTTCAGTAATCCACCCTACTTAATAGATGGGTCATCTGAACAAAAAACAAATACTGAAATTAGAGCTAAATGGTACTATAAATCAAATAGACTCTACAGACACCTACAGAGCATTCCACAAAACACTAAAGAATATATATACTTCTCAGCAATCAATCCAACATTCTCCAAAATTGATCACATAGTAGGACACAAAGCAAGTCTCAATAAATAGAAAAATAGAAATAATATCCCGACTTCTAAGTACACAAGCTCATAAAGATTAAACAGCGCACTACTGAATGATATCTAGGTCAATTAGGAAACTAAGAAGGAAAGTTTTTAAATTCCTGAAATTTAGTGAAAATGAAATTACATCACACCAAATCTATAAGAAACAATTAATGCCATATTAAGAAGAAAGTTTGTAGGATAAATGTCTACATCAGAAATTTTGGGAGATCATAAATTAGTAACAAAGATACATCTGAAGGCCTTGGGAAAGCAAAAACAAACAATACAACACCCAGAAATGGTAGATGAGAAGACATAGTCAAAATCAGGACCCAATCAATGAAACAGAAATAAAAAAAATAAAGAAAGAAGCAATAGAAAAGCTAATTCTGTAAAAAGATAACATTGACAAACCCTTAGCCAAATTAACCAAAAGAGAGAAATGACCCAAATTAATAAAATTAGAAAAAGTAGCAAAAAAAAAGGGAGGAGAAATTTTAAAAGATACCAATGAAACTCAGAAAATCCTGACACACTTTAATGGTCGCTGCTTGTTTCATAGTTCCATTCACTTGGGGTAACTTGTTCAATCTATTTTTTTTTTTCATTTTTTATTAAGAAAATGTTTTTCCACTTTACGCACCAATCAGAGATCCCCCTCTTCCCTCCTCTTGCCCCCAGCCTTCTCCCCAAATTGACCCCCAGCCCCCCACACACACACAAGAAGGCAAGGCCTCCCAGGGGGAGGCACATCCAGGAGAGGCAATTCCAAGCCCTTCCTCCTGCTTCAATAATTTTATCCTAAGGTAGTATCTATCTCAGGAACAGAGTATCTAATTATATCAATAAATGTAATCCATTTGATCAATAGGCTCAAAGACAGAATCAGCCAGTTCAAAAGTCCAGGGGGAGGAATGGGTCCCCAGTGTCTCACTCTTAGCTGAAGAGATATTGGCATTTAATGGCTGCTGGGTGAGGGAGACACTATTTTTCAGAGGGTGGTCATCAGTAGTTGTTTATCCCCCAAGGGATGACTCCATGACTGTGTGCATAAGGGTAATACTAGTTGAACTCAGTGGGTTGAGAGAGAGACAGAAAGACAGAGACTGAGAGACAGAGATAGAGAGAGCACAACACTGGAAGGAAAATGGTTTATGGGTGGGGAGTGAGTTGGAGGGAGGGGATGGGTGTGGATATTAAAAGACACATACCTGAAATTTTCAAAGAATAAATTTTATAAGAGAAATTAAATCTGAAAAGTAAATGTTCAACAGGACTTGAACAATATCATTGGGCATCTGTAATTCATAAAACAATTTTTATCTATCAAAATATGAATATTGATCTAAAATGAGGTAGATAATCTATTTCTGAGATTCAACTTTTCCATAAGAGGTTTTCATTGGAACAAATTTCTCAATAAAGTGCATAACAGATGAGAGAAGACACATTTCTTAAAGAGCCCTTCTGCCAGCCTGCCAGGGATACCCAAAAAACTGATACATAAGGTTAACTATAGTCAAACATGGATTTCTTGTTTATGTGATGTGGAATTAGGTTCATAAATCTCATAGTAAATATGAAAAGACACACTAAATGTTGGTCCAAAGGGAGAGAGAAGGAAAGCTGAGATACAGATGTGAGACTATGTGTCTATAGAAAGACAAGCTCTTCCAGAACCCAGGAGTTTTTGCCCATAATTTTCTGCAAGTCTATGGCATCAACAGTGTCTCCCAATAGGTGTGTAATGAGTTAGGCAGTACACATGCTAAGACAACTGAGGGCAACTGAGAACCACACTTGAATTGCCAGACTTGTGGGCATTCAAGTGCATGTGGAGGCTTCTGGTGCTTTGGAGAAAGAAAAGACAAACTTCTCACCAACTTCAGCATTTGCCCTCTCGTGGTGTCCTCTTAGCTAATGGTTTCTGGAATTCCAAGATTTTTCAAACTGATTATGCGAAGCTGTCCAGATAGCATAAGATTATTTAGAACAGACACACTCTTAGCAACTGTCTACTCCACTAGTTGAACACTCAGAGCCTTCCAAGAACTGGGTACATCACATCTTTAATATGCAACAATAAAGGAAGATCAATACTGCAATAACTGAAAAAATTTAGGAAACTGAGCAGATGATAGCTTTCAAAACAATATCAATATACTTGGCCCGGCAACATGAAGGGTGTCCCACATGGTCTCCACCCTGAATGGGCAGCTGAGGGAGCTGACGTAGGCAAGCTGCCATATGACTGGTTTACTAGAAGAACATAGAATGGATGCAACAGTGGTGTTTTAGGAGTAAATATGAAGTGACCATCAAATAAGCTCTGATACCTTATGTATAAAACTGACAGTGGACCTCATCTCTCTCAGCAGGAGTGGCCTCCTTTCATTGATATCAAATTGATAAGAAGGAGGAGGAGGAGGAGAGAAGAAGAAGAAGAAGAAGAAGAAGAAGAAGAAGAAGAAGAAGAAGAAGAAGAAGAAGAAGAAGAAGAAGAAGGAAGAAGGAAGAAGAAGGAGGAAGGAGGAGGAAGGAGGAAGGAGGAAGGAGGAAGGAGGAAGGAGGAAGAAGAAGAAGAAGGAGGAGGAGGAGGAGGAGGAGGAGGAGGAGGATCCATTTCTTCTGATTAATGACAGCAGGTTTTGCATAGATCTTCCTAGAATGTCATTTTTTCTGATCTACTTTCATTTAAAAGCATATCCTGTCTCTTTTTTCTTAAGTGTGAGCTGAGCAGAGGACCTTTGTGAGGTCCCCAGCACTGAAAGTGGAGAACAAGTGACTTTTCAGTAGAGGAATGGCTCCTCAGCCAGAGAGGACAGAGGGAGCTGGCAAGTCCTTCTGTAAATGGCCCACAAGCTCTACAGTCTTCCTTCCCCACATCTGAAACATTAACATATTCATGAGGAAAACATATGACCAGTCTCCTCATAGCTGTCCAGGAGAACATCACCAAGGTGTACCTGAGAAACTGTCACAAGCGAGAACATCCCAAGGACTCACCACAGCCATTGTGGACTCCTAGGACCAAGCCCCCATCCCATTGTTGATGAATATATACTAGATACATGAAGGCATCAACAGGGAACAGTGGCAGCATCTGGACCAGAGGCTGCAGATAATATGAGCCTTAATCTGGGACCCCAGGATCTCTGCACGTGGCCAGAATTAGTAGAATTAGTAGCACAGCCAAGGAGGTAATTGTTACATTGATGGGCTCTAATGTTACAAAGTGAAAAACACTGAGACATTTTTTAAGAGATCAAAGAGTGACCAAGAAGAGAAACATCTCTGAGGTACACAAAATTGGATGGTTTCTTGCTATGGGAGTTTAGAGATGTTGAAAGTATGCCCTTGGGGGTCAAATATGTTGGATGCTTGTCTGAAAAAAGTACCTGATGAACACTTTAGACTAATACACTGTCTGCTGGTTTTTCTTCATATAGTCTAGTCTCTTCCCAAGACAGCCTTAAGTTTTAAGTAATAACACTTACTTACTTCAAGAAGCTTAAGACTTACATATTTAAGCTTTTTGAAATGTATTCTATACTAGATGTAGAAGGAATCAATCAAAAACATGAACAGAGACTGGGAATGTGGATTCTTGGTAGAGCACTTTTTCAGCAAGCACAGGGCCCTGGGTTCAATCCCTACAAATTCTACAAATAAAAATAGTAATGGAAATTGTGATCATTTGGGTGTCTGCTGGCTGAGATTGAAACATGAGCATAATCAATGGGACTGAATTTGGTGGAGTCTTTCTGAGGCAGAAAAACACGTATGAAAACCTCTCAAAACATAAAATTGTATATTATTCAACTGTTGTTGGGGCTCAAACACACTGGTCCACTGTTCCCCATTCTTAACCCCTATAGAACAAGTAAGTCCATCTTTATGTCCCAGTACCTACTGAAATGTATAGCTGGAGAGCTTCTCTCCAGGTCCCACCAAGCCCCCGCAGTCCCACAACCCACGTATAAAATAATCACTCAGACGCTTATATTACTTATAAACTGTATGGCCATGGCAGGCTTCTTGTTATCTACTTATTTTATCTTAAATTAACCCATTTCTATTAATCTATAAGTTGCCACGTGGCTCGTGGCTTACCGGTACCCTACATCTTGCTTGTCATGGCAGTGGCTCGCAGGTCTCTCTCTCTCTTTCCTGTTCCCTCAATTCTCCTCTCTGTTAGTCCCGCCTATACTTCCTGTCAAGTTACTGGTCAATTAGTGTTTGATTTATTAACCAATCAGAGCAACACATTTGTCATACAGAACATCCCACAGCAGAAATGACCCAAAAGAGTCATCCCAAGCCAGTCACTCCCTGGTCCTTCCCTTGAAAAGCAGAACAAGATATTTTGTCATAGCCCCCCTCGGTCTGCTGTGTTCTTCACTGCCCTGTGCCTTCCTATATGGCCCTCCACTGTGTGTCATTCTCAATCTAGCAAATTGCAATGGCAAATATTGGTGAAATTATTAAGGCCACTCCACGTAATTAAAAGGAAGATTTATTTAGTGGGTGACTTACAAATGAAGTAAAAGGTAGATTTCAGGGGTCTAGGGAGGGTGTATTGCAGTCCAGCGGTGTTCTCTGGAGCTCTGCTCAGTCAACCTCCACCGTCTAGGGTCCAGGAACCGAGCGAGCATGCCCCCATCCAGGTCTCAGGTCTCCAGACGCCTCCCTTGGCTCTGCCTCATAGGCGTGACAGTTGCCAGAGTCTCAATGGGGGTTGGAACTTCCGGATCCAAGCTGGAATGGCTACCCACTACAGGCAAATGTCTCCTTCTAGTCAAGATAATTATTTCTGTGCCCGTGTGTCTTCGCACACACCCTGGTATCATTATTATTAACAGAGCATCTATCAAAGCATCTCATACCCCTATCTGGGAGGTAGCCTGTATATTTCTGTATGCAGCACCTATTCAGGCCTCATTATACTCTCCATTTTCCATGGTTTGATCTTTGTACCTAAATCTCCTGCTTCCTGCCTACAAACTACAGGTGGTGGTTTACTTTGACCCAGGCTGAGACCCTGCTCTAGGCATGCTATTGGAAAACAGTAGATTTTCAAAAACTGATTATAAAGTAAGTCAGTGAGTTACACCATGGGGAAGGAGTAAAACTGACATGAGAGATTTAAAGTTAGATAATTATATTTCTCTCTCTTTGGGACTAATGACAAGATGGGTTTAATACAAGGAAACTAAGTATATCTGCCAGATACCTTCTTTATTACAGGCCCTCAAATTTCATTTGCACCAAAGAAAGAAAATTCATTGTTTTTCCAAGCATCATCCCATTTGGGCTCTGTAACTTCAACATGGGAAGAACGCCCATCACATCTCTTGGTTGAAAAGTTCACCCTGACCTGCTGTAAGTTCTTTGTAGTGGTTCTCAGCAGAAATTAGAACATGAATACAGAACATGAATTTTTATTTATTTTGCATGCGATGTATGAAGAATTCATGATTTTTCCCTTAGCAGCAATGTCTAAAGGCAGAATGAAGTTTGAAACCAGCCCCAAGGACATGTCTCCATAACATTTTCTTGACAAAAGAAGTGACGAAAATAATTAAATCAAAACAAAATGTTCCTTCTGAACGGCCCACAGCAATTCTTTGCTGTTATTATTACTAGCCTATCATGACTCTGTGCCCAGGGTAGTATTCCTCAACTTCACAGTTTCCAGGAAAATCCCTCTCTCTTCGAGTCTTACAGCAAACCCTTGCAAATGTCCATCTGCTGTTTGCCTGGCACCCCGCATCATTCAAGGTTTCTTATAAAGTCAGTGTTTCACCTTCTCATGTACAGGACTCATTAGAATGAACAGTCACTCGTCATAGAGTGGGCCCGACTTTCCACTGTGGTGATTTGAGTGAGAAGGGCCCTCATAGGCTCATGTATTTAAATGCTTAGTCATCAGGGAGTGGAACTGTTTGAGAAAGATTTTTTAAAAAATAGGAGGTTTGGCCCTGTTAGAGGAAGTGTTTCACTGGCTTTGAGGTTTCAAAAGTCCTTGCCAGGCTGATGTGATGACACACACTTGTAATCCCAGCTGCTTGTTAGGATAAGACAGTAGGATCATCTGAGTCTCGGAGTTCTGGGCTCCAGTGTGCTAGGCAGATGGGGTGTCTGCACTGAGTTTTGCATCGCTATGGTGACTGTCTGGTAGCAGGGGACCACCAGGTTGCCTAGGGCAGGGCAAAGTACCAGGTCAAGAAATGCAACAGGTCAAAAGTCCATGCCAAGCCCAGTCTCACTCATTCGCTGTCTGTCAGTCTGTTTCTCTCTTTGTGTCTCTGCCTCTGTCTCTCTCTTCCTCTCTGCTTGAGTGCTGCAGTTCTGCCACAGCCTGGGTTCAAGTCCTGCGGCAGAGAAGGCACATCAGCATGAGGAAGTAAAGTAGGGTCTGACTACCAGATGAGTTTCGCACAAGTAGCCAACCCTAATTAGCTCAAGCTCTCTTTATTTATACTTCGAAAATAAACATGTTCTCCCGTATTAACAAACATGCACACCCATACCCCCACTCCAATGTTAACCTCTGGCAAAGACAAATATGTCAAATATGTTTTTCCCAACTTTTATATCAAACATTTTTAAAACAAAAACAACACATCATTTTGATAGTTTGGCTACATAATGAGCAAGATACAACCTGTCTGTACAAAAATAAAAGGTGATTGACATAGGTACACATTTTCTAGAACAACAATATTGTTCAAAACTTAACAAAGCATATTTACAGAAATAGGGGTGAATTGCCTCTGATCCCATTGGCACTGAATCAGGACAGCTCCCTGGGTCTGGAGGGACAGCTGGTATTTCCAGATAAGAATCCTGAGAGGCATCAGTTCCCAAAGAATTTTAGGGGAAAATATTTGAGAAAAAAACATGGGGTTTCCAGTAATGATGACATCTGTCTCGTGTGTGACTGGCAAAGTGACACTAAACATCACCAAGAGTATTATGAGAGTGTACAGGCTACATGTTCTTAGCAGTATTCTGTGCTGTCCCCAAGTCCACTAATCTTTGCCAAGTGAGACTGTCCCCATGGGCTTTTCTTCATGGAGACCTGTTGAACAAGCACTCATATACTGGTTCAAAACCAGGTCACACAGTTCCCAACAGCTGAGCAAGCCATGGGGAAAAATTCAGTGAGTAGAAATACTCTATGGCCTCTGCTTCATTGCCTTTCCCAAGATTCCTGCCTTGAGTTCTTTCTCTGACTTCCCTTTATGGTGAACTGTTATAAAGACATGTAAGCTGAAATCAACCCTTGCCTCCCCAGGTTGTTCTGGGTTATAGTCATTATCACAGCAATAGAAGCAAAGTGCTAGGGAGGCCCACAGAAATCCACAAAGATACCCCCACAATAGACTACTGGCAATGGGTGAGAGACAGCCCGAACTGACCTACTCTGGTGATAGGATGGTCAAACACCCTAATTGTCGTGCTAGAAACCCCATCCAATGACTGAGGGAACTGGATGCAGAGATCCACGGCCAGGCCCCAGGTGGAGCTCCAGGAGTCCAATTGGCAAGAAAGAGGAGGGTTTGTATGACCGAGAATTGTTGAGACCAAGGTTGGATAAAGCACAGGGACAAATAGCCAAACGAATGGAAACACATGAACTATGAACCAATAGCTGAGGAGCCCCCAACTGGATCAGGCCCTCTGGATAAGTGAGACAGTGGATTAGATTGATCTGTTTGGGAGGCATCCAGGCAGTGGGACCAAGTCCTGTGCTCATTGCATGGGTTGGCTGTTTGAAACCTGGGGCTTATACAGGGACACTTGGCTCAGCCTGGGAGGAGGGAACTGGACCTGCCTGGACTGAGTCTACCAGGTTGAACTCAATCCACAGAGGAGCCTTTGCCCTAGAGGAGATGGGAATGGGGGGTGGGCTGGAGGGAAAGGGAGGGGGGGGGCAGGAGGGAGAGAACAAGGGAATCCGTGGCTGATATGTAAAATTAAATTAAATTATAAAATAAAATAAAAAAAGCAAACTAATGTACTACTTTAAAAAATCCCTAACATCCCTAGTCATAGGGAAAGACAAATTAAAATTACTTTGAAATATCAACCCTCCTCAGTCATAATAGATAGACATGTGTGTTTCATCTAAATATGAGTGTACAGGTCACAGAATTACTAAGGGACCATGAAGAAGGCCGATTGTAAATGAGAAAAGATAGGCTAGAATGGCATAAATAATTGAAGGGAAATAACCAAAGAGGAATGGATAAATGAACTGGAGAATAGGGGGACAATGAGAAGATGGAATATAGACTGTGAAGTTTCACAGGGAAGTCTTAAGGACTTTGTTGGGGCCACTTGTTATTTTGAATTAAGATTCTGTGGTTCTGGTCAGCTGAGACTAAAGAACCAACTGTGATTAACAAGATATCAGAACTACTAAAGTAAAACCTTTGCTGAGACACTCGATGCTGGAGATAAGAAATACCCAGTGATTAAGAAGAATTGAGCATTGTTTAGAATCTTCTGGGTAGTGTTTCCTCAGAGTCAGCACACAGAAGCTGTATTCCAGAAGTGATCATAGTTGTGCCTCATGCTGCCAGCCAAACTTGGTAGTGTAAGAGTTACCCAGATAGTACTTGTTTTCAAGGCATGAAGAGGTGGGTCATGAGGAGCAGAGATTTGGCACTGTGAGAGGCCAGGAGAGGCTAATGGTGAAGGTGGCAGTTGAAGGCCCTGGGCTGAAGGGGTCATGCAGAGAAGTTGAGGCTTGGCACCAAGGAGAGGGTCTATGAGAAGTTAATGATGAAAGTGCAGCAGCCCAGTTGCAGCAGAAGACCCCAGTATTTTGGAGATGCCAGTACCATGGGGTGTCCATGAATACAGTAGCAGTGGTGGGATAGAAGCAGCCAGAGCCTAAAAACCAAGCTGTGTATTCTGCAGCAGGCAGAGCCAGAGAAGTGAACCAAGACCTTTGGAGGAGCCCAGAAGATTGTGAGTAAATCCCATATAAACGGACATTGCATTATTTACACTTTTGAAGTTTGGTTTTGCTTTTTTAGACTATGAGTGTGCCCAGGTTCTTCACTCTTGAAGAAAATATTTAATTTAATTTTGATTTTCACAAGAGCCCATAGCTGAAAGACTTTGAGCTTTTAAAAGAAATTTTGGATTTTTAGAGAGATTGGATATTTTAAAGAAACTGAACTTCTAATCTTGTTGAATTTTTAAGGACTGTGGAACTTTTAAAGTTAGTTATGTTTTATACTATGATATTAATATTAACATGTGATTTTGGTGATAAATGAGAAAGTTAAGATTCTAATTGAAAAGTGATGTGTTTGTGTGTCAAGTTGACAAGGGGTCAGTTGTACTGGCTAGCTTTATGTCAACTTTAACACAAGCTAGAGTCAGAGAGGAGAAGCCATCAACAGAGAAAATGTTCTAAGACTGGTCTGTAGGCAAGCTTGTAGGGTATTTTCTTAATTTAGTGATTGATGGGAGAGATGGTGCCATCCCTGGGCTCGTGATCCTCCCATAAGAAATCAGCCTGAACAAATTATGAGGAACAAGCCAGTAAGCAGCAACCCCCTCCATGGCCTCTGCATCAGCTCCTGCTTCCATATTCCTGCCCTGCACGAGATCCTGTCCTCACTACTTTTGTTCTTGTTGTTTTTGGGTTTTTGTTTGGATTTGTTTTGTTTTTCGAGACAGAGTTTCCCTGTGTAGCTTTGTGCCTTTCCTGAAACTTGCTTTGGAGACCAGGCTGGCCTCAAACTCACAGAGATCTGCCTGCCTACGCCTCCCAAGTGCTGGGATTAAAGGCGTGCGCCACCACCGTGCGGACACTACTTTTAACGATGAACTGTTATATGGAACTGTGAGTGAAATAAACCCTTTCCTCCCCTCTTTGGTTTGTGGTAATAGTGTTTCATCACAGCAATAGAAACCCTAACTAAGACAGGGAGAGATAACTAACACTAGCATTTGGAAAAATTCATATTTGCAAAATTTTCATATTTACAAATCTAAACTTTTATATATGAAAAAAAATCAGTCATCCCTATTTTGAATTCTCAAGGTACATACCCACTCATCAACAGTTTTTTATTAAAATCATATCAGGAAACTAATGGCACAAATGGATACAAAGAATTATGCATTGCCTTTGATGGCCAATCCATCTAGCAAGAGAGTTATGGCAGCCAGCAATAGCCAGAATGCTGTTGTTTTTGTTCCCTGACTTCAATGTGTCCCTCACTCACTTATTATATTATATAGATTATACTTGTAAGTGTGCCCTTCTAAACTTTAAGTTGTTCCCCAAGATTTTCTGCCAGTGGCCATGTCAGAGCAGCAGGTGGCAATTGAAGTTCTAGGTGTCAGCCCACCAGAGGAAAAACTCTCTGATGGGTAAACCTCCTTAAGCAAGGTCACAAGGCTACAGACTCTGTAATGTCTTTTGCTTTTGTTGTCCTTCAACATGTTGTTTGCTGATACAGTTTTTCCCTAGTATCTGGCATGGTGTGAGTGAATATGGAGAGACCCCCCACTGACTATATTGTAGTGTGTTTATCTCATGAATACATCCAAATCTACTGGGCATTTTTACCTGTGGATTATCAAGAAGATGATTCCTCCCTAAGTTGTATTGTCTAATTCATGATAATAATGATAGTCTATACAGAATTTTGATGAATAAAAATGAATATAAGAAAATGCTACACAGTCAGGGCTTATGAGTTTCTCCTAAGGAGCTACTTCAGATCATATCTCAAATTAATGATTGACTATGAGCCAAATTGGCTAAAATTCCTTTATACTTTTATTGCTGAAAAATATATGCACCAATAGTTGAAACAAAGCTTCAGAATAATTTAGATTAGACCAGAAACCTTGCTAATGGTTGTTTAGATAAACAAACCCCCCAAAAAATCTGTAGTTCACAAGGACACATAGCTGAGCTGTCTGGCTAGGTTGTAAGTGCAAAACAGCCCAATTATTGCTAGTTGAAGGTTGTTTATTTCCTTGCACCCATACCTGACCTCAATTTACTGATATGCACCCTGAAGATTCAAAGTTCAGCTGACTGACTGTTTTTTATGTAAGTCTAGAAAGAGAAAAAACTTTTCTTCAGGGGCACTATGGGGAAAGAACTTCTGACTAGTCAGGATTACAGAGAGTAATTTAACTCTGTAGCTCCAAAAAAGGGAGCTGTGGGTTCCTTTTGTGGTCCAGAGCCGCACACAGAGCAACAAGTATATTTTAAGATTAAAAACAGCATGATGCCATGGTATCTTGGAAAGTGCCGACTGAGCTGATGCTAAAAGATTTATAGTAGCTCAGGAATGTTGACCTGTGCCTGAACTAGAAGATTTATAATATACCAAGTGCCTCCACATCAGGAGACCTGGCACTCTCTGGTGACAAGCTACTTAGATATATTGCATGTGAATTGTTGGGATGACTCTGTTTTTAATCATGTCTTTACCTATAATCATTCACTTAAGAAATGGAATGTAACCTCTTTATGACTCTTGTATTGCCTGAAAGATTTTGTTGGGGTATCTAAGCAATAGAAAGACGTGAGAGAACAGAACAACATGAAGGGAGAATAAAAGAAGGAAACCATCAAGAGATTGTTTGAGTGCCTTCAACCCCTTACTCCTCAGATAAAAAAGTCTTAGAGTGTGCCATTGCCATGGATTTCTTTCGAACCCTGTGCTGCCTTGGAGCTAGTTCCCACAGATAACGATAATTTTCTACCTCAAAGCCACCAACAAAAACATCTTAACCTAACTATACTATACAATCTACATGTCTAAATTCTAAGGATGGTGGTTGAATCATTAATCTGCTCCAGCAGCAATGCTTAGAAAAAAGTCATCATTATTGTGAATATCAGTTACACTGCCCAATGAGGGGCTAGAAACTCCCTGAGAGTTTTCACATAACTCGGATTATGAGGGACTGGTGACCATGAGGGCAATAAGCAGAGCTATGCTCAATAACAGCATGAGGTCCTCGGGACATATAGTCCTTGGGGCTCTGCCTCTCCAAGGTTCACTCTTGCATGGTTTTGCTGACTGCCCAGCCATGTTCTATGAGTTCCAAAGCTGCTTGTTGTTCCCCTTATATGGCCCCCCAAACATACTTGTGTTATAAAACATGGGAAAATATAGCTGGTATTGACCTGGAATATTCATTCTTACTGACTGGCTTTCATAAGGCTGGAAGGTGCTTTGCCCACCACTAGAGGAGATAAATATGAACTGATCTTATCAAGTTGTGAACCTAAGATAAGGGTAAGACTTTGTGCCCACCTCTCCTCACCATGTCAGGATTCTGTCTGGCTGGAGTTTGTGTGGGTCCTATGCATGATGTGACAACTTCTGTGAATTCATATGTTCAACTGCTATTACTGTCAGGGGGTGGTGGAGGGCAGGCAGCCTCTAGACAGCTCAGTGCTCAAGGGGAAATTCACAGTGTCAGCCTATACTAGACTTTTTTATTTGAGGGGGTTAGGAAAAAAGACACTCACACACCCTCTTGATGGTTTCCTTCAGACTTTTTCTTTATTCTTTTTATTCTCTATTCTTTATTTTCCTGGTGATTTTCTTCTCTCATTCTTGATGTTTTTGTTCTAGCCCATTTTAAGCTAGCTGGGATAACCGGGACTCAATTTTTTTTCTTAATCATTAACCTAAGCCACAATCTATATGGATCCTCAATAGAAATTCATGTGTTGTAGTAGTGTGACACTATTGTTTCTATTTTCAATCACCAAAACTCTATTTAAACTAACCTTATTGTTATCAAGTAGATCGTATAGCTTAGAAAGAAATCATCTTCATAATAATCCACAGGTAAAAATGCCCAGTAGAATGGGATGCTTTGATAAGATAAACACACTACATTACAGGAAGTAGGGATCTCCCCACATCCATTTACACCATGTCAGATACCAGAGAAAGATAGCAGCAGCAAACATGTAAAAGGCACAGCAGAAACAAAAGACATTCTGGGTTCTGGGGTCTCGGGGCCTTGCCTCTATCTAAGATTCACCTATTGGAAAGTTGCCTCCTGGTGGGCTGACACCTTGAAGTCAGTTGCCACCTGCTGCTCTTCTGACATGGCCACTGGCAAACTGCCTTATTGTGTCCAGAAAGTACTTTTTCCTTGTAGATATCCACTGTCCCTTTTCTAAAATGTGGATAATTTTAGATGTCCCATTTAGATGTCCTGTTTAGGGTTGAGCATTTTGCAGTTTCTTATTCTCTGCACCTTGACTAGTTGTGGGTCTCTGTGTTAACTACCATCTATTGCAAGAAGATTCTAATGAGGACTGATGATGCTCTTGTTTCTATGGGTATAATGATAATTCATTTGAAGTCAGTTTAATACTATATCCTATTAGTGGAGTAGTAGTCTTAGATCCTCCCCTGCAAGCTATAATAATACTAGCTTGGCAAGACATACTCACTAGTACTGTAGTGACATGAACATCATGAAAATAACCAATTACTTTCTTATTAGATTTAAGGCCTGTTCTGCAAGTTGAAGCTCATACTTGGGACCAGTAATTTATCCAAGAACCTGTGGCTACATAGGTCATAGGACACAATCCTGACTAAGATACCACCATAGAGTTATTTGCAACAGTAAGAAAATGCTACCAACCTAGATGTCCATCAATAGAACAACAGAGGGGAAAATGTATTATGTATATAAAATCAACTATTATTGAGCTCTAAAGTAAAGCTGAAGTCTTAAAATTTGCAAGTAAATGGATGGATTTGTAAAGTATGATTCTAAACAAGGTGACTAAATTCAGGAATACAAAACAAAATTAAAAAAAAAACCTGTACATGTTCTCTGTCACATGCAAATTCTAGCCTATAATAGATGTATTTACACATGTAAATAGTTGTGAGTGTGGGTACATAACATTTAGATATTAGTACCAGTAGGTGATGAGGAAAGACGGAACATAAGCAAAGGACATGTGAGTCATAAAAGAGGATAGAAAACTAAATATTTTCTGGTTTTAACTTTATCATAGTTTATTTGTGGTGGATACCTGCATAAAAATGTAAATGATACTGGAAGTGTAAAACCCTAAGTGAAGCTCCATGCCTTCAGAATTGCCAGTCTAACTGAATAGAAGTTCACTGAGATCCACAGAGGTTGGGGCTGGGCAATTGACTAAGTGATATCCTTAATCTAGCCGTTTGATGGTTTTCATTTATGAATTCATCATAAAAAAAACTCTTTTTATTTCTGAAAAAGTTATAATGGAACAGGTAATAGGCCACCTGGTAATGGAAGCTTTTGCTCAAGTCTCTCTCTCTCTCTCTCTCTCTCTCTCTCTCTCTCTCTCTCTCTCTCTCTCTCTCTCTGTGTGTGTGTGTGTGTGTGTGTGTGTGTGTGTGTGTTTAAGCAGTGGGAAGTATTAGTTTGGATGAATGAAAGTGTTCTAGAAATTGTTGGTAGAGAAGGTTGTACAGCAATTCCACTCACCTGTACCATTAAAGATGGCTAAGATGTTGGAGTTGTTCCATGCATGCTGCACACACATATTAAAATTAAAATATCATGCTGACTTCACAGATAGGTCTGTGCTATAAAAAATCAAAATATAAAACATAATTTTAAAGTGCAGCTGTGGTGATATATTGTGTACCCTAATAAAATTTGCCTGTAGATCAGAGAGACAAAGGAACAAGCCACTGCCACATCTTACCTCTATGACTCCTCAGCCTGAGAAGGTTCAGTTCTTATCTCCTCACAGTTTATATACCTTTCTCCACCCAGCCATCACTTCCTTCTTAGTGCTGGGATTAAAGGCATGTGACTCCCAAGTATTGGGATCAAAGGTGTGTGCTATCACTGTCTGGCTCTGTTTCTCTCCTAGACTGAATTAATCTCATGTAGCCCAGTGTGGCCTTGAACTCACAGAGATCCAGACAGATCTCTGCCTCCTGAGTGCTAAGATTAAAGGTGTGTGCCACCACTGCCTGGCCTCTATGTTTAATCTAGTGGCTTATTCTGTTCTTTGATCTTCAGGCAAATTTTATTAGGGTACACAATACATCACCACATAGAGCATTTTAAAAATGGGAAAGATGATGAATTTTATATTATACATACTTTTTTGCTGCTGTAATTAAAAAATAGCATCATGCTATTTGTGAATTTTTAAAAGCAAAAAACAACTCCACACTTTTTCTGTCTTCCATATGGGCAATTCTAATTCATCAAGGTAAAGATACCAGAACAAATTAATATCACTAGATTATTTTCTCCTACACCTGGTCTCCATATTCAGAGCAACTCCGAATAATCTCAGAATTTCAGGATCACAGACATCTCCTCTCTTCCTTGAATGGAACAAAAGGAGTGACTTGCACCATGATTGGCTTTGGAGAGTCTGACAAAGGATGTGAGTCAGGGGATTAATTGCTTTATTTGCTATGACAAAAGGAAATTAAAAGTGGTGGGGAAATGACTCAGAGGGGAAATGTATTTACTGTGCAGGTGTGAGGACCTGAGTTTGAATTCTCAGAACCTGTGTTTAAAACAAACACACATACAAACCCAGCCTCAGTAGCCTGTGCATCTGTGACCCCAGCACTCCTATGAATCTACGGAAGATAGAGACAGGAGAATTCCTCGAAGTTCATGAGCAGCTGGCTTGGAATATGTAGCAGAGAACAACAAAAGGGAGACTGCTTCATTTCTATGTCATAAGCAAGGTGGAAGGCAAAGACCAAGAGTCAATGTTGTCCTTCAGTCTGCACACACACTCTGAACCATGGGCTCTTGATCCTTGCACTCATACACAAGAGAACACATCTCTCTCTCCCCCTCCCTCTCCCCTCCCTCCTCTCTCTCTCTCTCTCTCTCTCTCTCTCTCTCTCTCTCTCTCTCTCTCTCACACACACACACACACACACACACACACACACACACACACACTTTTAAGAAAGTTACATAACTTAAGGAAAGCAGAGTTTATTCTGGCTCATAGTTTAAAGATTCCATCCATCACCTTCATAGCTGCAGAAGTGTCAGGGCACTGGTCATATTTTTTCCTGAGTCAAGAACTAGAGAAACACATGTAGGCTCTCCACTTGTTTCCACTTTTTATTCAGGCTGTGATCCCAGCCAGTTGGATGGTATTGCCCACATTCAGTGTGCTGTCTAGTTTTATGTCAACTTGACACAAGCTAGAGTTATCTGAAAGGCAGGAACCTCAGTTAAGAAAATATAAAATCCAGCTGTAAGGTATTTTCTTAATTAGTGATCAATGGGCAAGGGTCCAGCCCATTGTGGATGGTGACACCCCTGGTCCTGGCTTGAATAAGAAAGCTGGCTGAGTAAGCCATGAATAGTAAGCCAGTAAGCTGCACTCCTCCACAACCTCTGCATCAGTTCCTGCCTCCAGATTCCTGCCCTGTTTGAGTTCCTGTCCTGACTTCCTTCAATGATAAACAGTGATACTGAAGCCTCTACAAGTTGCTTTTGGTCATGGTGTTTTATCACAGCAATAGAAACCCTAACTAAGACATTCAGGATGGGCTTTCCTTCCTCTGTTAACCCCTTCTGGAAAAAAACCACATAGGCACATCCAGAGCTGTGTTTCCATGGTGATTTTAAATGCAGTCAATCTAATCAGGAACAGAAAGCATTAGAATAGATGTCTTCAATAGTCTTCTGCTGTGAACTGCCAGGAGCTTCTCTCTTTTATGATGCTCTCCTTTTCCTTCTCCTTCCCAAAAGTAGGTTGCTTTGGAGACACAAATGTGTCCATCATGGGATTGAGTTCATTTGCCTGGGCTCAAACAACATGTCAGTTCCTATTCTGTTAAAACGTAACATCCTTAGATAAAGTATGGAGTATGGTGTAGGCAGCAGAACATGAAGTTGCCTCCTTTGAAGAGACAGCATGTTATATTCATAGTTCCCGACCTGAGGGCCATCCACTCCAGATAGGACCTGCTGGGACATGCTGAGTGGCTCAGGTGACAGATGGAGCAGAGAGACAAGGCGGCATAAGCATTCAATGAGGTTTCTGTGGAAAGGAATAGGTGGGGAGGAAAATTGGCTTAAGTTTTGCCTGATTGAATCATTTCAGGGCTGTGAGTTGAGTGTTTCTCCCTGGCTACCTGGTTCCTGACCCAGGAGTGATTGGGGCAGGTGGACTGTGGGCTAAGTTATAGACTCTTACAAGGGACCTGGTTGGGATGTGAGTAATAAATTGACTGCTTTGTTTTGAAAATTGCCCTCGTGAGAAATACAACCTAGAAATTATCAAGGGCCAACATCTCCAAGATCAGCTAAGCATCAGAACACAGAGAATAGAAGGCCCAGTTACTACATCATTTAACCTGGCAGCTGGCACACAAACTGAGACTTGCGGAACTTGGAATGTGTGCTCAAAGTAGTGAGGACTGATTTTCAGCCATCCTGTGCATGGGGATTTGATCATAAACAACCCAGTTTCACTCCTTCCAGGTTGCTCTGTGTGGTGGAGCACAAATGCACACCCCCTACATGTTTTTACTTTTTTGTTCTTGGACCCACCAGTTTCTTCACAAAGAGTCAGCTCTCCAGTTCTTGGCTGCATAGTTTATAAGCCTTGCCTAACCAATAACTTTGGCACTCGGATCTGCATATTTCAGCCAAAGGCTCCATTTGAGCATGTGATTATTCTCATGTCTTTCATATCCTCAAAAAGCATCAAGGACAATGCTTGTTTCCATGCAGGTCAGTTAGACCCTTTTGTCCTCTGTTCACATGGTTATCATTGTTACAGTCTAGTCATTGTTAATGGAGCCAACACATATCTGCAAAATGTTTAAAGCTCTTTTTGAGAACACCAACTTAGACAATGATTCAAATATAAAAGAAAGTGAGATTAAGCTATAGACTTTTTTAGTGATTCCCCAACCCACTTCAGCATAAACCATTTATTACAAACATTGTACAATCATTTCCTGTACGACTTTTTACTATATTTTTCTTGACTTGCTAAGATAAAGTAATTTCAAGAGTGGCAACTCAAAAATAACATAACAGTTCCTATAATTTCAACTTTCAAGTCAATAATTCAGGAGAAATTTTTCCACATTTCTCTGGTCCTATGAATGATGATGATCTCTTCATAGTGTTGGATGATTATTTTTTGTTTGGTTGGTTTTTTTAATATTTTAAATTTTTCTTTTATTTTTTATTTTTATTTTTATTTTTTTGATGATTATTATACCTGCATTTCTCTTCTTCCTTTGAGCTCAGCTGGAACTAGAGCTTCATCTGCACTAAACACACTCTCTAGCTGAGCTACAGTCACAGCCTAGATAAACTTTTTTAAACTATAGAACCAGTGAATATTGAGATAAACAAATTCTTCCTAGCAATGATGGCTGAGCATAGCTCAGCTTCCTACGCTACACACATATTCCAATTACTTAAAAGCTAAATGTGCTCAGCATGCTTTCTTCCTGGCTGGTGTTCAGATCCTGGCCCCATAACCACAGTACTCTTTCCTAAGTGCAGCGACATTGTGAAAATCCTACTGAACCTGTTCACTTTCTCCTTAGATACACTGTGTCCCTTATGAATGTGTAGGCTGTGGATGAATCCATACTTCTAGCCAGAGGGAGAATACTGGACAGGTCCCAGCTCCTTTCTTCCCATTTCCAACTCCAGGCATGATGCCAGGACAGAACAGAACATATCCTCATGAATTTTTGTGAAGCACAGTAATGGGTACATTTTACAAGGAAAAGCCAAGCAGAAATGAAAAAAATGAATACGTGTGATAAGCCAAAGATTGTGTGTTTGGCTTAGACCCAAGAAGGGTGTGACCAGTGGACTACTGCAGCTGGCTCTCTTACAGCTCCCAGATGAATGTCTTTGCAGAGAAGCAGCCAGGGTTCTGCCTGGCCCATGCTGTGCCCTGCTCTGGTTGCAACACAGTGGGCTCATCCTTTATATGTGAAGCAGGGACAACATGAAATATGTTTGCAGGAGAGGAGCCCAGTGACGACACAGAAGCGACTTGGGATTTAGATGGAGCTAAGGACAGGATGCAGTCACTCTTCTCCAGGATCTGATGAGAAATTCAAGACCATTTTCAATCTGACTGATTTTGAGAAGTGAGTTTAAGAGATGTGGTAAAATATGAATTAGTATATTATGACAACTACTAAACAACTGAGTTTTCTAAAATGATGTGAAGTATTTTCAACATTTGTACTCATAATTGAAATGAAAAACATTTTTATTTTTTAAAACTTTACTAAAATATAATGACATCATTAACCCCTTCTATTTCTTCTCTCCAACCTTTCTCATGACCTTTCTCACTCCCTCTCAAATTGATGGCCTTTTTTCTTTTGTTATTGCACATACATATAGGTAAATATATAAATACAAACTGATGAGTCAATTTAGTGTTATTTGTGTGTGTGAGAGAGAGAGAAAGAGACAGAATGACAGGCAAAGACAGAGACAGAGAAAGAGAAAGAGAAAGAGATAGAGATATCAGGGCTGACCACTTGGTCTTGGATAATCAGTTATAGGGCTCATCCATGAAAAGACTAATTGTCTCTCTATCATTGATTGCCTGTAGTTTTTTGTTGTTGTTGTTGTTTTTGTTTGTTTGTTTGTTTGTTTTTTTGTCTAAGGATAGGGCCTTGTGAGATTTCCCCTTTCCACATTTTGGTGTCTATTGGTGTTGTCATTGTTCAAGTCTTGGTTAGGTAAGCCATATTGTTGAGATATCAAGGATTTAACTTCCCTGTCATTTCTAGGAGATACAATCTCACTGCAGACTTCCGTCTTACGTGTAGGAGTTGTGTTGTGGATGAATCCTTTTGGACTAGGCACATCATGATCAGTTGAGCTCTGCATTTTAACAAGCTATGTTTTGCTATAATGGTTGATGAGATGTGAGAGACACACTTATCTATGGGTATAAGGAAGAATACACTTTAAGGAAGAATACACTTTAAAATGTAGTTAGGAATGATGCCTGTTCTAGTATTAGATTCTCCTCTAAGATCCATGAGCTCGCTAGTCCCCTGTAGTTAGCTAGGTTCTAGTACCAGGCATAATTTCCCTCCTATTCAGCTGGTCTTAAATCTAATTAGACAGCTCTTGGTTACTGCCAAGATATAAGCACCACTATTGGACCTTTAGGGATAGTTTGATAGGTGGGTCATTGTTGTGGTTCATCCGCATCACAGCTGGGCATGGCTATGGACTCTTTCCCTCCCTTGGCATCTAGCATAGCACCTTCTGGTACTATGAAAGCTAGACTTCAGGAAAGAGGCTTTTGGGTCAGATCAAGCTGGAATCTTCTGAGTCCTTTGTCCAAAATGAGCGTGATCAGTGCTATCCATAATAGGGGCTTAATTTAAACTTCTGGGTGGCAACCAAAGACAACAGCCTATGTAGTTTTGTGACCTTAGACACTCCTGACCAACAACTGGAAAATCAGTTTCTCCTGCCTGGGGGTTTCCTTAGGTCTATGGATCTGAGGCGCATTGTCTGCCAAAGTGACATAACTTCAGTTGAGGAACCTGATAAATACAACTTTGGTAATCAGGTAAGGGAAGGTAAATGTGTAAGGGAAGCAAGGTAGGTGGGTGGTATGGTCTCTCCATTCTCTTTAAATTCTATTTTCTCCTAAGTCAATGAATATCATGTTTTAGAATATGCTCCCCATTAAAAAATTGCAAAAGTATGTGATATTAAATAAATTTAATTAAAGAAACCACTCAAGAATCATTCATTCATCCTGTGTTAGACACTGTGACACCTGCCCAAGTATACTACTTGGGTTTACTCTTTGCTTTAGAGTCCAGGGCTGGGCAGTGTGGGTTCTTTCATACTGTGGGTATTTGTTTAGCCTACAGGCACGGCAGCCAGAAAAAAAGACAGTAAGCTTCAAACGAAGACTCGTGAGAGGGAAAGGACTGATACTTCAGCTCCTCTTAGGAATGTCCTTTACCAGTTCTAGAAGGCCCTTGAGCAATGGAGTCCCATTTGCAACAAGCATGGCCTCTTCTTAGACACATTTTTAACTTTTCTTCCTCCAGCATCTTAACACTTTGTTTCTTTTCATGGGGTTCTTAGGAGATCAACACCTGCTCTTGAGTCCTGTTTTAGGGTCTACATTATGGTGGAATCAAATCTAAAATAGCTATTCCTGTTGGAGGAGGCTTTTGGGGTAGGTAATGACTCTCACTCATGAGCAGCACAGTGTTTTGGGAACAGAAGGACACTACAGTATGAAGGGCTATGATAGAGCTTGTAGAAGACACTAAGCTATGTGGAGCAGATGGGAGTCAACTCTTCTACTGAGGAGGAAATGACAGAGGTTTCTTCTGGAGGAGAGTCCAGTGACAAGCTGAGACAGACAAGACTCATTACAGAGTAGCAATGTCAAATTCGGCTGTGAGAGCTTAAGAACTGTCTCAGGAGATGACTGGGCAATGGAAGGCAGAAGGAGCTGCAAAGTGTATCTGGAGCAGAATGTAGGAAAGCAGGCTCAGGCTGAGGAGTTTGACATCTCTACTCTGAGCAGTGAAAAGTCTCTAGGGATAAAGAGTCATTGTTACCCATACTAAAACATTGAAAAGAGTCATGATCAAATTACCTGCTTAGAGAAGTCACTTCATCTACAGTGAGAAGTATGGAAATTGTAATCAAGTCGACTACATATTAGCAAGATAAGATTGTATACATGGAACCAGAAGTGTAGCTCAATATATACTAGGCAAATACACTGAACAACAACAAAAAACCAACTGGCATGGTGATATACTAGGCAAATACACTGAACAACAAAAAAAAACCAACTGGCATGGTGATATACTAGGCAAATACACTGAACAACAACAAAAAACCAACTGGCATGGTGATGCACACCTTTAATCTCAGCACTGGGGAGGCAGAGGCAGGCAGATTTCTGTGAGATTGAGGCCAATCTTGTCTACAGAGCAAGTTCCAGGACAGCCAGGGCTACACAGAAAAACCCTGTCTCAAAAAACAACAATAGCAACAACAAATCTTAAAAAAAATGATTAATGTCTTGTCAGGGCTAACATTGGTAGAAGAAGAGAAGAAATAGGATAAGGGGGTATGAAAAAGGTGCTATAGCACACTTTGCTAATTCCAACACTCAGAAGGCTGAGATGTGGTTTTATGCCATACTAGGTTATATAGGGAGTACAGGTCAGCCTGAGTTGCAAACACCTCTATAGCCACAGGAGGAGCATGACCTAGATCCCCTGTACACAGAAGAAACGAGGAGTGGGGAGAGGAACAGTCATCAAAACACATCTGAGGTACTATTTAATAACTGCTTCATTTTCCATCACATAACAGTTGTCCAACCCTTAGAAAATGAGTATTTGAGCTATCTTCAATAGTTTTTAATATATATTATGCTTTCTATATTTCATTCATCTATCTATAACCATTATCTATATATCTACATTTATTTCTCTCTATATATATAATCATCATCTATATATCTAAATAGATATTGATCTATCCATAGAGAGAAGAAAAAAGAATTTAAGATTTTTGTATAAGTGTCTTCTCCAACTTTTTTTTTTTTTTTTTCGAGACAGAGTTTCTCCATGTAGTTTTGGTGCCTGTCCTGGATCTCGCTCTGTACACCAGGCTGGGCTTGAACTCACAGAGATCTGCCTGGCTCTGCCTCCTGAGTGCTGGGATTAAAGGCATGCACCACTACTGCCCAACTTCTTCTCCAACTTTTAAAGTCAGATATTTGAGATGAATTCATGAAATGTATTTGTATCTGTTCAACTCTGATGTACAGAGTAGGTTCCATCCAGATTCTCCACAGAAAAAAAATCATATACTCATACAAGGACTTGAAAGTGCTGATTCATTCAACTGGACAGTCCAAACTTGGCAAGGCTGGATTCCACAGGTCAGGACAGCAAAGTGGAAACACAAGCAAGGTTGATGCTATAGTATTAAGGCAGAATTTTCTTCTTTTCTAAATCTCAGGAACAATTTTACTCTCAGGAGATTCAAAAGATAAGAAGAGTTCCACCCATACATATTACGGAAAGCAGACAGACCCCTTTGTAGATATTCACTACTCAGTGTCTTCACAGTATCCGCTGGAGTGACAGATGATTGATAACTAGTTACTGCAGCTTTATCAAGTTGACATAGGAGGTCAATAATCACAAGTGACAATATGTGGTCTGTAAATGACTACCTTTTGCAGCCTCATTAAAGCTTTCATCTGCTCATTTCTGCATATGCTTCTTCTGTATGATGGTTTACTTTATACCTTTTCTTACCTGTCTACATTTTTTCTTTACTTTTAGAGATGATAGAATTTATTTTCCTAAGTAGACTAAAGATTTTCTGATATTTTAATGCTTCATTAGATTCATAGGGACTCATAATTGATATGATAAATATCTGTATATGACATGGTATTACAGATTCAAAATATCATGTGCAACCTTGTTCCAGCTTCATAAATTAACACTCCTCAAAAGAGTTGTTTACTGTCACCAGAAACCACTAGTTGAAATAAAGAAGTCTGTAAGTAAATGCATAGAACATTTTTCTGTTTGTATTAGATCAAAATCATTTGTATAAAGAAATAGATAAAAAGTCCAATATTTTGACCTCTATATCTAGCCAACTGTTTTAACAATTATTTAGATATCTACCCTTCCCCTGATGTCTATCTTAAGCCATAAGCATCCTAATACTCTATTGTTTCTTGTTTGTTCCATTGATTTGGACAGAGCAATGGTTAAGATCATACTTCTTAAAATGAGAGTAATAATTGTAATAGTTACCATTGATGGCTAAGGGGGCTAGAGAGGTGTATCAGCTTTAGAATTTGGTACCTTCTCTAATAGACTATGGTCTTGTTTGCTCTAATCTTTCCTTGCTGAACCCATAGTTCTTCCTCTGGGAATGACTGTTTATTCTGAGCCATCATCTATTGGAACTACACAGTTCACTAAGTGATTGGCTTGGGTCTGAAAAGAGGCACAGATTTTTGCTTTTGAAACAATGATTGAACTATAATAGAGTACAGTGACTTTAGAAGTTGAACTGAACACATTTTTAATTATGAGGTAACCATGAACCTATGACATGGGGTATTAGGTTATGGCTTAAATGTGGTTTGTGTGACTGGTGAGTTAACAGGGTAGACTCATGATTGATAGTTAATACTGATCATTAACAATTTTGTCTAGGAATATCTGTGAAAGAGTTTCTATATTGGATTAATTGAGGTAGGAAGACATAGTCTAAATGTAGGTGGCATCATTCAATGAGCTGGAGTCTCATACTGAGGAAGAAAAAAGCAAAAAGAAAGAGAAAACAAACTGAGCACCAGCGTTCATCTCTCTGCTTCCTGAATGTGGATGCAGTGTGATCAGCTGGCATGTCTGCCTTCCTGCCACAATGTCGCACCACCCCCCCATCATGATGAACTGTGCCATGGAACTGTGAGCACAACTAAACTTCTCCTTCTTAAGTTGCTTCTTTTGGTGGGTGCTTTATCACTGCCTGGGGGGGGGTAAGAAAAAGAAAAAAAACTACCTAGTACAATAATTCATGCAAAAGTTTCCTATAAGAAAGATGCAATTTCACTTTTTGTACACTTTGTAAATAATGATACTCTATGGAACTGTGTTGTGAAGTTCTTTCTGTTAGTCATTTAGGTAAGGATATAGAAAAAAGAGAGGTTTGGATGAAATGGACACATTGAAGCTTGCCTTAGTCATGACTGCTTTTGACGGTGAGAGGTAGTAGACACTAGACTGTTTCAAGCACGCCAAGACGCTGTTGCTCCCTGAAAACCCTTGCTCTCAGTCCTGCTGATAGTTGGAATTAATTAACATCAGATAATTGGTACCCCAGTGGTCAAATTGTGCACATATGCCACATTTGTAATGCAAATGCCACACATGTCCCTCTGGTCATTGCTTCCTGGAAATGTAAGCATCGCCTGAATTCACCTGCTTTGCACTCCACATCTGTTCCCTGGGGCTGCTTCTGAGCACGAGCATACCATTCCTTCACCCTAGCAAATCTTATATTGCTCCATCACTTATGTAAACAAGGGAAGGCTCCTCTGCTCCTCAAAGTCTCCAGATCCCTCGGGACACTTTCTACTGTGTTATGCCCTTCATGAAGTCTGGCTTCAGCATGAAGGCTCCTCTCTTCAGAGCCTTAGCAAACTTCTTTCATCATCCATCTATCGCTTCCACTCCTGCTTCAGCTGCTACCTTCTGTTCTGTATCACTCTCACAAGCTATCCTAACTCAAGTCACCATGCAGTACCACTTCTTCAATGAACCTCCTCAGCAGTAGCATCAACTGCTCCAAATCAGATCTCTCTAGGCTCTGAAACTCCAAGTGTGCTTGTTTTCAGTATTTTTTTTTTTTATGGATACCATCTGCCATTCTTAAATGGAGTAATGGGTTTCTCTCATTTATGGGTTAGTCTTCCAATATCTTGGCTGCTTCTTGAATTCATTTACTAAAACTGAGTCCCATCATTTTTTTTTCTTAACAAGCACAGATTCTCAGAACAGCAAGTGAGCTGAATTTCTTAATTCAGTAATCATCACAATATTATTTCTTTGTGTAAAAATTTAAGCAATGACTGAAACTTATAATAAAAGAAGTATGCAACAGCATGAGAAACGTAAACAGATGGGGAAAAAAAGAACAAGAATGGAAATACAACTGCCTCAGTCATTCTGCTGGTTATTCTGGAGGTTAATTTTTATCAGCTTGATTTGATTAAGAAATATCAGGGTAGCATAGCTGGAGAAATTGCTCAGTGGTTAAAAGCATTGATTGCTCTTTCAAAGGATCAGCGTTTGATTCCCAGCACCCATACAGTAGCTCACAGCCAGCTGTAACTCCTGTTTAAGGGATCGACACTCTTTTCTGCCTCCATGGGCACCAGCCATACACATGGTACACAGATATGCATACAGTCAAAATACCCATATACATAAAAAAATAATTTTACAAAGAAAGAAAGAAATACCTAGGGGTTAAAAGAGTACACTCCTGGGTGTGTCTGTGATGGAGTTCCCCAAGACAATGAAATACTGAAGCTTTGACTCACTAATGGATTTATCTCTTGAAAGGTTATTAATTACGATATTTTGGAAGATAGTGGAAAAATGGGAGGTGGGGGTCTTGCTCATGGAAGTAGACTACTGGGCTTACCTTGGGAGCTGTATCTTGTGCTGTCCCCTTCTTATGTGTTCTTTTCACTTCTTCCTCTCTTCCTCAGAGAAACTGCTCTTCCACATGGCTCTCAACCATGATTCATGATTCTGGGCACAACTGGCCCAGAAACACCGAGCCAAGTAAACTGAGGGTTGAACTCTCCAAAACTATTAGCCAAAAATGTACTTTTTTCATTAAGCTGTTTCTGCCAGGAAGTTTCATCCCAATTATTCCAAAGTAATTAGCATAAATTCCACATTACATGTGCACATAGATAATCACCTAATCATCCACCATGGTGTCTATCAAAGCCTGTCTCTGACTATCCATGACTGTTGAGAACATCTTACTAGAAGAGATAACTCAGGCTTATAAGACAGCAAAACCCAAATACACTATGATAGCTATAGACCTTGGGTGGCATTTTAGAAGGAGCATCTTTCCACACTGTCTTTTATTTCAACAAGAACAAAGTGTGAATTCTACCTACAGAGTACCTAGGTTCCAACATGCACTAAAAATGCTATGTCCTTTCTTCTTGTCAGGAGAGAAGACCCATATCCACTCTCATCATTTTGTTTGTAAGCTACTAGATTTC
This sequence comes from Peromyscus leucopus, assembly GCF_004664715.2. Classification (NCBI taxonomy): domain Eukaryota; kingdom Metazoa; phylum Chordata; class Mammalia; order Rodentia; family Cricetidae; genus Peromyscus; species Peromyscus leucopus. The sequence goes on from NC_051071.1 coordinate 26,142,614, forward strand.
TGCTATGTTATATTTAAATCCAATGATGGTGACTTATAGAAGAAGAGGCCACGTTGGTCAATCTATTTGAATTATGAATACCTTGAAGATAATTTCATGGCCATTCAAAACTAAAGTAATTATTTTTAAATGAAATAAAATATTAGTATTTCTGTTAATTTGTGTTTTCCTTAAAATCTTTAAATAGTCATGATCTTCAGTAAGTTAGGAAATGTTTCTAAATCTTCCCCTTTGTTTTTGGATTTTGTGGGATCATGTGGTTCAATGTCACATTAAATCATTTTGACATATTATTAAAAACACATTTAAAATTTTTAAGCAGACAGTTTTCTTGGAAGAAAATAATCAACATTACCTTTAACATCTTGGAGCCAAAAAATAAAGGCAAAATGGAATATTTAATTTCCCCATTTTTCCTTTGAAAACCACATCGTATCTCATTTCTAAAGACAGGCCCTCCTGGGTGGGGCATATTTTCAATTTCTGAAAAGCATAAGTATTGTATCTCATCTTGGATTTGAGAAAGCTGATGCTTCCTAACCTAAAGGAGGACTTAGAGTAGCAGTGTAGTACATGTGCCAGTGCAGGACATGTCTTGAATCACAAGAATTTATGAAAATCTCGGGGAGCAGATAAAAATCATTACACTCAACTTTTGTATGAGAAGAGCAAAGCCCCAATAATCATGTTAGCTTGCATGAGTTTCCTAAACACTGGAGCCAGGAGCAAGAGCCATGCTGTGTGGTTACAGAGCTTGTGGTCATCTTTCATGTCTTGCATGAAACAGGATTAGATGTTTGGTTGTATGAGCAGGAAGTGGATATGCCTTTGGATGCATTTCTAGTGTGATTGGTTTTTGTTTGTTACAGCTTTCATAACAGCTCCTATTCTATTACAAAATGAAAAATTATTCAATCATTCAACAGAATGCTAGGAGAGATGGTTTATTTTTTCACGATGAACAAAATTCCCTATGCATTCACCAGTGCAAATGTTCTCAATGCCTGTTCTAAGACATTCCCTAAGGAGGTAAAGAACAGGACATGAAAAAAGGAGAGGAAATGATATTCTTTAAGACATCAGCTCTTGTGACATGCCTCAGCATGAGGTCCAGGTATGTGCACTCAGCCTCCATCATCAGGGAGGAGAGAGAGTGGAGGTGATCTCAGAAAGACCAGCAGAAGCTTAGTTTAAAAACTTTCCTAAGGACTTTTATTCATATTTCAGGGCATGTAGGATACTATTGCCAAGTTCATATCCTGTGAGTCACACATTAGTATGTCCTGAGGAGAAAACCAAACAGAAAAAGGATGACTAGTCAAAAGGCAATCTGAACGTGATAGAATAGTGACCTTGAGTGCCACACAGATCCCAGGGATGATGGCAGTGTGTGTGATTCTGAACACATCCTGAAGGTTGAACAAACCGATGTCCTGAAGATTTATGTGGGGGAGATTGAGGACAAGATGGGAAATGTGGATGACTTCCGATATTGGTCCATGTTCTTAGAAACATGGGTTTCCAGCATCTACAGATAAGTAAGCTGAGAGCTTCTTGTATAGAAATTTCCTTTGAACTGAAATATTCTATCTTGAAGGGATGCTTGTTAGGACGCAGGAAGTAAATAATCCGTAAGTCTCAAAAAGCTCCTGAAATTAACATAGTCCACATAGCCCATCCACAAGATTATGTAAATGGTAGCAAATGCTGAGGAGAAGAAATGATGCACTCTATTGAACTGCAGAAAGTCATCCTGGAAGTTCCCTAAGAGGATACAGCTTTATCACCCATAAAGGGATAATCTTTTCAGTGAAGTATTTGCTTTTGAGCCCCTGCTCCTATAGGTAATCCTATAAGAGAACCCAATAAATTCACTGTCTCACTAAGCTAGGCTTAGATGGAAGCTTTTTTGTGGTCTGCTATCAATGTCATATTTGGAAAAGGTATATGTTTGTTCAGCTTCTCTGGTCCCAGAAAAAGCCCAATTTAGTTTCAAAAGTCTACAATACAAATAGTGCCTGAGTAAGGATCCACAGAAGCAAAATGAGTTAGGAAGGAGTGTTTGCATGCCTCCTGCAGTGGATGATGGACCCTGCAAGTGAGGCTGATCCATGTGAAGGTGGAGCATCCATGGGAGCAATCGCAGCACGACTTTCTTTCTTCTAGTGTGGGATAGTGTTCCTCTTTGCTGAAGTGGTAGTTACAGGCTTGCTGAGATGAGTGATAGGATACACAACCAAGGTGAACCAATCAGTGAGTAGAGAGTTATTTGGGAATTCCTATGGTGGACTTCTTCCCCTACTTGGGATGTGGTGGCACATAGATTAAGCAAAACATTGCATTCCCTAAAGTAACCTGTATGAGGCACGATTATAAGCAGGTTGTGGCATCATTTGCATGACCTTTGTTGTAGGTGATATGGCATGCAATGGAGTCTCAGCTGTATCCCAAGAAAAGAGTTCCCTAGGTGAAACAGGTAAAGGGTGCTGATAAGTTTTAAATCCCTGGTTGCTGGGTATCCACCACCACTGATGTAATAAGCCAAATCAAACCAAATTAATAAATCAAGGTTTAATGAACAGAGTAAAGCAATCCTAGGTGACCCTTGGAAAGGCAGGGGAAGAGTCACATGGCAAATATGGCTACCAGGCCTTAAGTAACCTGTAGGTGTGATCTTGAGCAGCTCCAGGGATGGGCTGGCTTTTGGTGGGCTTTAACGGGGAGGGTTTGGAGAGAGAAAGAGATGGGGAGGGGAGTTGAGGTGGAGCATACACCAGAACAGGCATGCAGTTGCTACCTTCTGCATTTGCCTCTGGCTTGGAAAGGAAATTAGAATATAGACAGACTGAAGCAGAGTTGTTTTGCTTGCTGTTTCTTACAACTAGCAGAATGTGTGATAGAGAGAATGAAAGGTCAATCTGTGTTAAAGAGCCTTTATTGGGGTTCAAATCTTGATATTCATAGGATAAGTCAGATAGTGAGGAAGAAGAAAACAAGATAGAAGTAATAAAGATACCAGTGATGGTTGGAATAAGAATGGCCCCCATAGGCCCATATACTTGGATGCTTATTCACCAAGGAGTGGGATTATTTGAAAGGAATAGAAAGAATCAGAGGTGTGGCATTGTTGAAGGAAGTGTGTCACTGGGGATGGGTGGGATGTAGGCTATTCCTCAACACCGTCTCTGTAAGTGTGGTGCCTTGCTCCCTGCCATGATGATAATGGACTAATCTCTGAAACTGTAAGCCAGCCCACAATTAAATGCTTTTTTTTTTAAATTTGCATTCATCATGGTGTCTCTTCCTGGCAATAGAATAGTGACTAAGAAAATGCCCATAAGATATGACTTATAGTACAGAGAAAATGAAAATTCATCATCCTGAAGGCAGCTTGGGGCCTTAATGATGAATGGCCTAATGCAAGAGATCATTGCAGTCAGGAAATATTCTCCCCGTTCCCTCCAAATTGTTTGACTTGAGGAGACCTTGCCAATACAATATTAGTGAAATCTCTCGTGTCTTGGTTTGTGAGATCTTGAATGTATGGGATCATTCTGGGTGCTATACAAGCAGAAAAGTTAAATAATCTAACTGCTTATCTCTCTTCAGAAAAGGCTGCATAACCTAAAGAAGAGAGAAATCAGTCCCCGACAGACTGGGTTATGTGAGCCATTAAGTACTGGAAGGTGAGAGAAGGAAAGACATAGTTGAGAACACCAGGCATGACAGAGGTGGAGTCTGACCTGTTCACTGGGCCAGATAGGAATTTGCTCACAAGGGATGTAACAAGAGATTGATTCAGCAGGGACCTCGAGACTGGTAGAGCACTCTAGGTGCTTTATGGAGGCCCAAGCTAGGATGTAGTCTTTACAGGACAGTTCTGTCAGAGTTGAGAAGCTTTGTCAGGCTTGTCAGGTTTGTGAATCACAAAGTCAGTCAAGAGGGGATGAAAGCTTGGAAAGCAAAGAGGTCTGCACAGGTCACTCAAAAGCAAATATGCCAGGTGTGGGGTCAAACTATAGTTCTTTGGGGAAAATAACAGGAAGGCAAATGCTCTCCAAGGGAGCTTCAGGAATATTCCAAAACCTGAGCAACAGTCCACAAAGGACATAAATGATGAAACAATGAGGATACAAAACTTAAGCCTGACCTAAGGGTGGGCAGTTATCCCTTCCTTCCTTAAGTTGAGAATATAAAGTTTACTGAAGGTGGAGATGGTCCAGCTCAGAGCCCTTTCAGCAGCCAGGTATGGCTAACAGAAAGGTAAGAGTCACAGCGCTGGCCCAGCGCCTGTCAAGAACTGAGTTTCCAGGAGCAGCAGCAGGCACAGCAAGCTAAAGCAGGCCCTTAGCCTAAGCCAATCCAGGCAGCCCAAGGCAAACACTCTGGCCATGGGATAGGGAAGGACACAGTGGCACCATGGCAACAATAACATGCCAGGATGAGGACACGGGATGGGGAAAAAAATCTGTGGATTATGAAGGTCTAGAATGGGCAGAATCCTCATCTAAGCTTCTGCACTCGCCATTAGCATTTTGATGAAGCAATTGATAGAAATGATAATAACTTTTTGTAATGTCTGGCTCTTGCTAATATTTTTCTAAATCTCCTTGACTATCCAAGGCCAACTAGCACTGATTTAGAATGGATAATGGTGATCCTTCATTGATTCTGCCCACCCACTGAAGAAAAAAGTAATGCTTCATTACATAATGCTAAACCTTACATGTCTAATGGATTTGTAAAAACGTCCAAAAGAACAGTTAATCTTGTTTGTTTCCTATTGCTGTGACGAAATATTCTGACCAAACACAACATGGGGAAGGAAGGGTTTATTTGGCTTACATGTCTCCATCATAGACTATCACTGAAAGAAACCAAGGAAGGAATTCAAGCAAGGCAGATACCTGGAGACAGAAACTGAAGCAGAGACAATGAAAGAACACTGTACTGTGGCTTACTCCTCAGATTCACTTACAGCTATCTTTATTATGCCTCCTAAGTCCATCAGCCCAGGTGTGGCATCTCCCATAGGGGCTGAGCCCTCCCACATCAGTTATTAATTACAAAAATGCCCCCACAGAATTGCCTACAGGCTAATTTGATGGAGGCATTTTCTCAGTTGAGGGTCCTTCTTCCCAGATGACTCTAGCTTGTGTCAAGTTGACAAAAACCTAACTAGCACAACAGTAAAGAAAGCTGTGGTGATACTTTGTTTGTGATCTAACAAATAAAGCTTGCCTGAAGATCAGAGTGCCGAGCTAAGCCACTAGTTAGCCATAGAGGCTAGGCAGTGGTGGCATACACCTTTAATCCCAGCACTCAGGAGGCAGAGGCAGACAAATCTCTGTGAGTTCAAGGCCAGCCTGGGCTACACAAGATTGGTCCAGTCTAAAAGAGAAACAGCCAGGCAGTAGTGGCACACACTTTTGGTTCCAGTTCTTGGGATCCCAGCACTATGGAGGTGGAGACAGGAAGTGATATGGCTGGGTGGAGAGAGGAATACAAGGCAGAAGGAGACAGGAGCTGATCCCCCTTTCAGCTGAGGATTTCACAGAGGTAAGAACTAGCAGCTGGCTGCTTTGTTTTTCTGATCTTTCAGCTTTCACCTGATATCTCACTCTGAGTTTTTATTAATCATACCAATTAGGACTCATGCTACAGGAAGCAGTTAAGGAGTTTAAATGAACTCATCCTGCAGCAGTGAGAAATGGCACTCTCAGGAGCCGTAAGATTGTTTGGGTAAAAATTGAAGTGTTAGGCCCTGGCTACTTCCCTATGAGTCATTTGACCAAGAAGGCATCTAACTCTGCATAAGCTAATGTTGGATACATGTCAACACTTTTAGCTAAAGAGACCTCATAGGGCTTGAAGTGTAAGGCTGCTACTAAAATGGAAGCTCCCTCCCTGATGGCTTGCTTTCATCGTAGAGTAAGGTGTCATGTAGGCTACTGAGGGAAAATTGTCACCAATAGTCCTTCTTGGCTATGGGCCAACATCAGACAAGATGTGCCCACCGGTGCAATAATGGCATGACAGTTAAATCTGCATCCAACTGTTTTCCAATTGGACCAAAGACCTACTCCACCGAAGAGAACCCTCTTCTGGTACTGCAAACCAGTGCAAAATCCCATGACTGAGAGGTCATAGGTCCAATGGGGAGGCCACTACTATTATTTTGGTTAAATGGATGTGGTGTGACTGTCAAATTGGCTTCTAAACATCTCTGTTTAGGCCCATAGATCACTATTGCTGCCAGCCTAAAGTGGTCTTTGGTGGATTTATCCCCACCCCCCAGTGGAAAGTGTACTGTAGCAATGCATGATCAGTCAAGATACTAAGAACAAGTGATTTTTCTGGGTGGACTTTTCAGTAATATAGCTGCCTTTGAATTACCCATGCTTTTGCAAATAACCCCAACAAACTCACTTGTTCACTACGTTAGGTTTTTGTAGTATTGTTTCTTTGATGTGTCTTTGGTTCCTCACCTGGGTTGGATAAACTTTTGTTCACATTACCTCACAAAATATCACACAATACTTCCTGAGATATTTTTGGATTCTAACATGACATATTGAAAATGAATAAAAGATTACATGTTTCCATCTGAGATGTTGAGTGGGTGTTTGGACACATGTGTGGATTTCAAAAGAGCCAGAGACCAATAGTTTGGATTTGCTCCAAAGGAATAAAGCCAAGATACCATGAGGCATTTTCAAATGAGCACTAGAGAGGTAGATAATTAAATGAGAAAGGATCACAGCCAGACCCTGGGGCTCTCCAATGAGGAGCCCTCACTGAAGAGGCTTACAATGGCACAGATGGGTTCTGATTGGGGTTTAACATTCACTTACTCACTCTGTCCCTGAAGCTGAGGTGTGGAGCCTTATGTCAAGATAGTATGGACTTGGGAATGGTACCCCCTCTACAGATCTTGTCTCAGTGTGGAAAGCTGAGGCAGAAGGACCTTCTTCTTCACCCTCAACTAAAGAATTTATCTATTCCTTTTGCAATTAATTAAGTCTTGCTGGTACTTTTCAACAACTTAGGCACCTGGGGACTAGGCATTTTGGGAAAGAGTCCCCATTACTTCAGTGACATGGTCAATAATGCACATTACCAAAGCACTCACACACCATAGCAAGAAGGGCCCACCAATTAAATCCATAGAGGTAGGAGATACAATGTAGGAAACAGACTATTAACTTCAATTATTACTACAGTTGAAGTTTGCCATGCCCTTTTTTCAAATTCACAGAAATATGTAATTTAGAAAAAAAAAGACATAATGAATCATACTGCCAATGTTCCCAAGAAGAAAAGTTTGAATTCTATCAGACCAAACACTTCTAGGATACCAATTTCAGAGATGGTGTGTAAGAGTGTGCTGGGCCTCACTTTGGAATGTTAGTCTATTCTTCAAGGCAGCCTCCACTGCTATGCACTAAGAAAAAAGGGCAATGAAGTGGAACGTTTCATATTTAATTAGTATTCGATTGAAACTTCACTGCCCCATGTCACCATGACTCTCGGGTTCATACTGTAATGGGGACACCCTTAACCTGAAAGACAGAGGTGTTCAATCTGCTGATGGCTTGAGGTAGGTAAAGATGCCACTTCACAGAGGGGTGGGGCAGAGCCTTGGATCCTGTTCATACTGATGCATGAGGAGGGAAGGACGACAGCAAGAACCAGCGAGGGACATCACACAGTACGAAGGAGCCAAGAAGAAAGCCTTGCCCTTAGAATATTGCAGACCATGGACTTCTTCCTCTCCTGCAACACCAAGTACAACACAACTCTCACTGTCTCCTGAAAGAAAACAGTAAAAGCCCATGTAATCAGCCAGCATGTTTTCCATGAGTCCTTTCTCATTTTTTCCCTAAAGGATAACTTCAAACCACTGAATGGCTTCCAGAGAGCTATTTAATTAAACGAATGAATGAATGAAGCATTTTTTTCTTTTTCTGCCTAGAATTTGACTAGAACATTTAACTTTGCCTGTTTCTGTTGAGAAGATTGAACACCTCACGTGGTGAGACGTAGATTCTCTGTCCAATAGGCCATTTGTTTCAAAATTTCATCCAGTTGTTCTTCCAGGAAATGTGTGTGAAGCCAAGTATATTTCAGGTGTGAATAGGGTGTTTGCCAAAGTGGAGATTGAGGCAGCGTGGTGAGCTAATGACAGTTTGTCAGGGGCCTTGCCCTCCACCATAGTCACTAAATGACTCATGAAGACATGTTGGCTATTACTTAATATCGGAACAAAATGGTTCATGCCAAAAAGATTTGAAAATCCACAGCCACAGGGAAGGGAGGGCACTGTAATCCAGTGCCGACCTGGCAAGTTCATTGAAGGCTGATGGGAAGAGGGCAAGCAACTGTGGCAGTCATAAGTTCCAAAGCCCACAGGGAGTCCCAGTATTTTCCAACACAGGAACACAACTGAGGAAGACAAAAATACAGAGCTAACCTGGTGCTTCTGAGCTGCACAATGAGGCAGGCACAGGTGCACAGACACTCAAGTGCTCCTCCATCTTTGTCAAGATTGGATCACTAACCCAGAAACACATTATTCCTAAATGCACCATTTAAGATACTCACAAGGTGAGCCACACACTTAGAAACTATAACCCAATTAACACAAACACCAGAGAAGTACTCAAGAGCTGCATTGAGATTTCTTAGCATAACTTTCCATCTTGAAGTGTCCATGTTCCACAAGCAAGTTCAGTCAATGGTGAGTCTCTCAGTTCCTTATAGGCTTGTTTGTCTGTTTGTATACCAGGGCTCACCATGTAGCCCAGAGTCACCTGAAACTCACAGTATCATACTCCTTAGCATCTCAAATGCTGAGATTATAAGCATGAGCCCCTATGTCTGGTTTATGTTTTGAGTTTCTTTTCATTTTCTTCCCACTGTCATGTGGTTTTTGTGCTTACCTGTGGGATGTACCACTCAGTTACCATATGGACACACACTGAAATTGAAAGTGGGTGTTGCCTATTGAATTTGTTATACTTTATTGACTTCTCTTTGTTCTCTATCAGTCTACCTCTCCTGGTCCACTTAGCAGCTATGTCTGCCTCATCCATCCTGTCTATCTCTTTTCATGTGGAGCAGCTCTGATCTGTAATGCTCAGTAGAAAGCTAAGTACTCTAAAGACCAAACAAGCAAAGATCCTTGTACCTGCTGAGCATGAGTGCACACACAATTGTGTGTGTGTGTGTGTGTGTTAACCAGTGAGGGTTGTCTTTAGATGTGATGACCAATCAGAGGTGATTGAAGCTGCATCAGGCACTATTAAAGATTCTTTTAGTATCCAGCTCCTTGGCAGGAGTCTAATTTTCCATTGTAAACAACATTATTCTTTGCGATTCATACTTGATTGTATTGTCCTAGAAATGGGCAAAATTGCAAAAAAAAAAAAAAAAGCCTTAGCTTTTATTATTTTTTTGTTATTGATTATAGTAACATTCAAAACAACATAATCCTGGAGAATATTTTTGATTAAAAAAAATCCTATAAGGTTAAAATTGATCTTTGTCCATACAAAGTCACTTGAAAAACTGCACTACCTCTTCCCCACATCCCAGTTGCTGTTCCTCTTCCAGTGGAAAGGCTGTCTGCCTCACCTGTGTTCCCCTCCATCCCCTTTATCTTTGAAACTCTTGGTGCTTATTTGTGCTGGGGGTCATCACACTTTTGGGGGATGCTGTTCTCTGGTGCTTGCTGCCCAGTTTGAAGTTCAGGCCCTGGCAGAGCATCTGGGCTCCAACTTGAGAACATTTCACAATATGACCCTGGTGCTATCTTCTCTGACGACAATATCCCAAGGCTTTTCAAGAATTTTATGAGAGATTTAAAAGGGATTGCTGTTGAAAGTCTCAGAAAAAAAATGCCAAAGAAATCATTAACTCACTGCAATGAATGCCAAATAAACCCAATCCTGGAGTCCCACACAATTCTAAGTGCTTTTGGGCTGTTGACTGAAGGTGCTAAGGGAAATGCTGGATGAGATTTTAGTGTGTGGATGATTCTGTTAGTTGTTTTCTTAAGTACACTCCAAGTTCCAGAGCTGGCCTTTGGGGGAATAACTTCCAAGGAAATTTGAATTTTTATCAAGAAAAATAAAATTGTCTTCTATCTATCTATCTCGCTATCTATCTATCTATCTATCTATCTATCTATCTATCTATCTATCTATCTATTCATGTATCATCTATCTGACTGCATGTATATAAGGCAGTCATTCCATACATGGTCAAGAGTATGGGCATTTTAGAAGGAAGAGATCTAATCCTGGTCTCTCCTTATCAATGAAGCTTATTTCACTTCTTTTAACTTCCATCACGTATCCTAATAACAACACTAATGATTTCCTTTGAAAAGAGAGTACACTGTATGAGGGTTCTGGCAATTTCCAGAGTAAGTATCTGATGGTACCAAAGAGTAAGCAACGATTAAGACTAAAAGTAAGCATATCAATTAGCATCAAGCTGTGTTATGGCACCTGGCTTGGGGTAGCTGTTCTCTCAGGATACTGATGCTGAATGGACAAAAAGCAATCAACTCTGAACTGACTTCTTGGAGATGAGAGCATGGGCATGAAGTAGACCATGGATATACAGTAGAGAGAGATCTTCAAGGATACAAGTGAACCCCCAGCCTCTGGTTTCATACAAACATTGTGAGCACGTTATTTAACTCTCCTGGCTCAATCTTCCTTCTCAATAAATCAGTATTAATGGCAACTGGCTTAAAAGGCCATTGAAAACATCAACAAAGAAACTACATGCTTAGCCTACTACCTAACACTTGTGAAATACAGCTATTAACTCTCAAATTTTTGCCCATGGCCCTGAACTGCAGTTATTTCAGGAGACCACAGAAGTTTCCCCAAACAGCACTTATATCAATCTTGTTTTTCATAAGAGGGAAAGAAAACTTCAGTATGAAGATACATTATCCTAGTCTAGATCATGGGCAAGCTTGTTGTTTCACTGGGACATAATTGCCCAAATCATCAAACAACAACAACATATATAATGTATGCATGTGAATAGATGATAACTGAAAATTAATAAATGTATACATATAGAATGATGGAAAAAGAAGGATGATTCAATGAAACAGTCATATTTTATCATAGTTTTGTTTTTTGATTTTTTTTACTCTTTACTCTTTGGGGTCCACCACCCAGCACCCAAATAATCACAAGGAGACTTATTCTTTCTTATGAATGCCCCTGTAGCTTGACTTATACCTAGCTAGCTTTTTTTAACTTAAATTATCCTGCTTCTCTTTAAATATGATTTGCCTCTTGGGTTTTACTTTTCTCTATTTCTGTATATCTTTTCTTTCCTTCTTATTTTGTTTCTGGCTATGTGGCTGGGTGGCTGGCCCCCAGCATCCTCCTCTCCTTCTCCTCTCACTCTTCCTCTTCTCTTCTTCTCCTGCCAGTCCCTCCTATCCCTCTCATGCCTAGTTATTGGCTGTTTAGCTCTTTATTAGACCAATCAGGTGTTTTAAACAGGCAAAGTAACACAGCTTCACAGAATTAAAAAATACAACATAAAAGAATGCGACACATCTTTGCATCATTAAACACACATTCTACAACATAAATGAATTTAACATATCCCAAACTAATACTCCACAACACTTTGTAAACATAAGATACACACTTCTTTAGACAAAAGGATTCCAAATTAAACCAAGAAATAGTAATTTGTAGATAAGTCTTGATATATAACATAGGCATCAATTATTTTAAGCCAATGGTATGTTTAATGTTAGAGGAACCTATGGGAAATGTAATTTAAATATAAGCACATTCCTTGAAATAAACATTTTAATCAAATTGTAAACATGTTATATGGTCTAACATTCAAAAAATCATATTGTTTTAAAATATTCAAGAGATAACTGTATGTATTTTTTTTTTTTTTTTGGTTTTTTGAGACAGGGTTTCTCTGTGTAGCTTTGCGCCTTTCCTGGGACTCACTTGGTAGTCCAGGCTGGCCTCGAACTCACAGAGATCCACCTGGCTCTGCCTCCTGAGTGCTGGGATTAAAGGCGTGCGCCACCACTGCCCGGCAACTGTATGTATTTTATTACAGTTATTATGAATTACTTACTCAAACCACAGAACCCTTCTTTCACTTTTCATCTGAATCCATAGTTTGCCTGCATTTCAGATGCACCTGTGCATACACACTCTTACATATACATGCACAGCCAGAAATACAGCCAGTGAATCCATTCCAGGCTATTTGCTTGAAAAGTTTTGAGTCTCTCCGAGTTTGGGATTTAGAATCATTTTGGGTACATCTGATCTCATTGACTGTCAGGTTTGAACATATCAACACGAGAAACTGGCTTTCACAAATTCCCACTTCCACTCACCAGCTGAGTCTATGTTATACTGTATTAGAGGGACACAGTGAGCTTTAATATCTGGACACAACAAATAAAGAATTGTCTCCTTTTGTTGGGTCTCTTTACTTCTTGTGTTACCAACAAACATGTGTCCTATGTACAGGATGTCCCCCTCCAATATTGGTCACACATTTTTTTTTCCTACAGAAGACATTTGCTCCAAGTTCATACTGATGGAGAGTGGGTCAGGGTCAAGGTGGGCATTCTTCCATTCATCAGTATCGTTTTCTTTTCTACTTGGAAATATACCCTGTGCAATCTAAGACAATCATGGTGATACCAGAGAAATTGGGGTCACCTCTTGGGGAGTCAAAGAGGACAATCTTATTAGAATTTAAAAGAAAAAAAATCTTAGGACAGATCAGAGCAGGTAAAAAAACTCCAGGGGCTGAAGGCTGAGAAGAAACTTCACACATCAATCTAGAAACACTGTCCTTCAAACCAATGCCACGGCATAGTGCCCAGATTACTGAGCTCACTGTTGCTGCCCCAGAACTGTCCCCATTGTGCACACCTCTGCCAAATTACTGACAAGAGCATTCAGCAGTACTAGGGTAGGGGGTGGGGGTTGCCTACAGCCATGGCTCAGTTGAATATGGAGGATAGAAATACTTATATATTTATTGAAGATTCTTTTGTTTGAAATTCAAATCATTTGGTAAACAATGTTTGCTAGTTGGGGAGGGTTTTGGGTGGAAGAAGTTTGGTCACTGATAAAGTACAGGAGTGTTGCCTCTGCAGAAAGTTGTTTTTATTGATAGGAGTCCTTCATCTTGTACATGATCCAGTCTTTGTCTTATGTTTCTTTTATCCAAAATATTTAGGCATCTAACACATTCAAACAAAATACCAATTACAAACTGTGAATTTTTGTTTCTTTGTTTGTTTCAAGACAGGGTTTCTCTGTGTAACAGTCCTGAGTGCCCTGGAACTTGATTTATATACCAGGCTAGCCTCGAACTCACAAAGATCCACCTACCTCTGCCTCCCAAGTACTGGGGTTAAAGGTGTGCATGACCACCAGGCAATACTGTGATTTTTATTTGTCAAAATACATTAAGTTTCAGAGTCACTTTGAGGAGTCAAAAGCTAGGAATTCTAAGTCAGTATGTGCATTTCACATAATAAGCTGTTAATGGTAAGCACAATAACATATACTAACCGGATTTTCCACATCTGTATAGTATGTTATATGTATTCTGTGGTATTGAGATTATAGAAAGCTCAGAGTGTCAGACATGCATTTAATGTGTGTTTCAAAAGAAATTTATGACAATTAAAATATTTGGAGACATACCATATTTCAATTTATACTATTCTTTTTTTTTTTTAACTCTGTCATTAAGGTATTTTGTAGGATGCCAAACCATAGCTGGAGAAATGAAGTTTAATAAATAAAAGATGGATTTTCTGGGAAAGAAAACATGGCTGGAAAGCTATAACACCCAGAAAGTGCCTGGAGAAGGAGAATGGAAGTGGTATGGACAAAATCCATACCATCTGAGATAAGCAGGCATGGGGGACGAGAGGAACGTGAGCTACCCTCCCCTTCAGAGAAAGAAACCTGAAGTATTAGAAAACAAAACCAAACCAAAATCGACCAAACAAAAGCCATACTTAGGTTCTGGGAAGAATCCAAAAGAAAAGAGAGAGAAAAATACCCCCCCACCATCGCCACTAAAAAAAGATAACAGAAAAGTTGAACCTTTCTGAATCAGAAAGGTGTGCATATCCACCGAAACTCATGGCCTTCTTGTAGTGTGGGGACTGAGCTGGGGTGGGAATTCTGGGAAGAAAAAATACAGGATCTTAATGAGGAATAGTTTATTCTGCCTATCTCTTTATCACGCTGGTCCCTCCTTCCTAGTGGTAGTCTCTTGGCCAGGAGATTTACTCACCCATTGAATGTTAGGTTTCCATCTGGATTAGAGATAATTTTCTCTTAACCAAGAATTTTTACTTAATGTGCTGTGCTTGCTACACTAACCATGCATTCCTAAGCCGCTTAATGAGGGGAACACGGCTCTGTGAGGAAGACTAATCAAGCATCTGCTGCATGTCCACACCATCAAAGCAGCCCCACCATCTGCCTCTGTTGGAATGCATTGCCTGCATCTAATGTAAATGATGTCTGACTGGCTGATACAACAGTGGCTTTACTTTTTACTTAGTAGCATCATTTGTGGAGGCTTTATGTACCACTGACCCCATGGAGCTACAATTACCACATACCCTATGTCTTATTGCTGCTGGCTTCTGTCTTTATGTGAACTAATGTTCTTTATCCTCAGGGTTCCTCACAGGTTCCACGTTGCATTCTCTACTTCCAGCCTTATAGCTCCATCCTCTGTGCAGAAGAAAGTAAGCATAAAATCGATGTTCTATGCTAGGACATCAAGAAACTTTCTTGACAGTATTAGCTTAATCATTACTGGCAGGAACCATTTTCTTTAAGCAGAGCAGCAGAAAATAGAGTCAGGGTTGTTTGTTTTAGTAGCAGACATTTTGCTCCTAAAAACCAAAGCAGTATAAATTATTCTAAAAGGTAAGGGCATGTGATGTCAGAGACTCTGTAATGTTTAGGTTCTTGGATAGTCTCAGGATTCACTCTCAGAGGCATTGATTTACTTGATTTGTACCATGAATAGGTCGAAGAGAGTCTTAGAAAAAAGAGATGGATAGAACATGCTTGCTAACAAAAGAAGAATACTCATTTTTCAAATGCTCAAAAGACATTTTTTAAAAGCAATAAAACAAACCCAACAAAATTTAAAAACTTGAAATGATAAATTGCTCTTACAATACAATGGATTCAAATTAGGAATTAATGATCTGAAACTAAAACACAGAACACTTAAATATGCAAGAATTAAAAAACACCACTTAGAAATAATCCATTATTAAAAAGACATTTCATAAAAATTTTTCAAAAATAAAATTGGCTAAAAATTTAAAATACAACATATATATATATGGAACTGAAGTGATTCTAGTAGGGAAACTTTATGTCATCTTAAATTCTCATAATAGCCATCTAAATTACTGCTTTAAGAATCTACAAAATAGAGCTTGGAGAGACAGTTCAGTGGGTAAGAGCACTGGCTGCCCTTGCAGCAGACCTGGGTTTGGTTTCCAGCACCCACATGGCAGCTCACAAGCATTGGTAGCTCCAGTTCTAGAGAATCCAACATGATCTCCTGGTCTCTATGGGTGTTACATGAACACAACACACATACATACATACATGCAGGAAAAAGGCTCAAACACATAGAATGAATAAAACTTAAAAACAAGAGCCTTCTATCCAAAAAGAATCTAGAAAGTAAAGACAGAAAAATATAAGCAAGTAGAAGACATCAGAAGTAAACAAAGAGAAGAAAAATGCTAGAGAAAATCAGTGGGAGAAAAAAAATCATTTAAGATATCATTATTATTATTGTGTAAAGACATAATACAAAAAAGCAAAAAACAGAGAGGCTAACGCTAAATGAAATATTGATTTAAAATTCTGTGTGGCAGTTGGAATGAGAAATATTCCCTATAGGCTCATGTATCTTAGTACTTGGTCCCCTGCTGGTTCCCTGTTGGGGAGGTTATGAAAGCTTTAAAAGGAAGTATGTCACTGAAAGTGGGCTTTGAAAGATTATGGCCTCCCCTACTTCCTGCTAAATCTCTCTACTTGCTTTATGATCTCTCAGCTTCCTGCTTCTGCCTTCATGCTCTTTGAATGTCACACGGGCCACTAAAAATTCAAAAGAGTAATTAAAAATAATTGCCATGAGATGCACAAGTACATAAAGGCAAATGCCACCAAGCCTGATGACCTGAGTTTGATATTCAGGTCCCACATGGTGGAGAGAGAGAACTGACTACCACAGGTTGTCCTCTAACCTTCTCTTGTGTTTCCTGGCATGCACTCATGCTCAATAAGCTCACACACAGGCATTCTCTCTCTCTCTCTCTCTCTCTCTCTCTCTCTCTCTCTCTCTCTCTCTCTCTCTCTCTCTCACACACACACACACACACACACACACACACACACACTACATGCACACATGCACAAATATTAATAAAAGTGTAATAAAATTTGAGGGGATAGAGAGATGGCTCAGCACTTAAGAGTGCATACTTCCCTTCCAGAGGACCCAAGTTCTATTTCTAGGACCCATGTCAAACAGCTCACAATAACCTGCAATTCCATCACTGAGGGATTCTCTGCCTCTTGCCTGTATGGTCACCTGCATGTATGTCATACAAACATGCATGCAGGCATACAAACACTATAATTAAAAATCAAAGTAAATTTTTAAAAAAGAAACTAGAAGTAACTTTGAAGGAACAAAATTACCTGAATTTTGTTAGAGAACAAAAGAAAGGAAGGAAGGGCTAGGTATGTGTTAAATACATTATACACGTGTATGAAATTACCAAGCCCTCCTCCCTCCCACTACTAGAAGTAATTAAAATATAGAATAGTAAAATGCTCAGTAAAATCAAAGGTTTGTCATTGGAAAAGGTAACTAAATAACAATTTTTGGTAAATTTTATCTAAAAGGGAAAAGGTGATAAATATTATTGTCAGGAAGAACAAAAATATTGAAAATGCTTCAGAAATTGAAGTGAAGATAATTAATGATGAATAAATCTAAAACATTAAAATATCTGAATGAAATATATATTGAATAAAACTGCAATTAAGACATATTAAAATTAATACGTTACATATTTTTAAATATATTGGTTTATAATCATTGTACCTGTGAATTACATGCTTAGCTATGTATTTTAGAAAGCTTGTTAGTAGTAGTTTTCATATGAAATTTTCAAAGGTTCATGGTGTTAATCATCTCTCTCCATACGCTTTCCTGTACTCTGCCTTTCCATCTCCCTACCCATTTATTCCCCTTTTCCCCTTCAGATCACCCTCATTCTATCTCCATATTTTTGAAATTCACCTGCCTCCCAAGCCTCTTAATAGTTTTTTGCCTTCTCTCAGCTTAAATATTGAAAGTTAGTACCCACAGATAAGAGAAAACATGAGTTGTTTGTCTTTCTGAGTCTAGATTACCTCACTCAGAATGAATATTTCTGCCTTTATCTATTTACCTGGAAATACATAATTTCATTTTTCTTAATAGCTCAGTAATATTCCACTGTGTAAATTACTGCATTTCAGTAGCCACTCATCATTTCCTAGATCTTGTGAATAGAGAAACAATGAACATGAATGAGCTAGTATCTCTCTACAGCAGGATAGGGAGTCCTTTGGATATGTGCCCAGTAGTGGTATATCTGGGTCATGTGGCAAATCTATTTCCAGCTCTCTAAAGACTTCCCACTGATTTTCATATGTGCTGCACCAGTTTGCTCCCCCACCAACACTGGGTAAATATTTCCCCTTCCCCACATCAATGCCAGCATTTGTTTTCTTTTTCTTTTCTTTTTTTTTTAATCTCAGCCATTCTGACTAGGGTAAGATGAAATCTCAAAGTACTTTTAATTGCATCTCCCTGATAGTTAATGGTATTGAAAACTATAAAACTATTTCTTAGCCTTTATTTTTATCTTTTGAGGACTTACTGTTGACTTTGAGGTCCTAACTTTTAGTTTTTGAGTTCTTTGTATGTTCAAGATCCTAACCCACTTTGTTGGATGTATAGCTGGAGATGGTTTTTCCCATTTTGCAGGCTGTGTCTTCACTGGAACTATGGTATCCTTTGCTGGATGTGTTTATATTTCATAAGGTACTCATATTAGCTGGTTTTGTGTGTCAACTTAACACAAGCTAGAGTCATCAGAAAGGAAGACACCCCATTGAGGAAATGCCTCCATAAGATCAAGCTGTGAGGCATTTTCTCAATTAATAATGTGGGAGAGCCCAGTCAACTGTGGTTGGTGTCATCCCTGGGCTGCTGGTCCTGGGTTCCATAAGAAAGCAGGCTGAACAAGCCATGTGGAGCAAGCCAGTAAGCAGCTTCCCTCCAGGGCTTCTACATCCTGGATCCTAGCCTGTTTGCGTTCCTGTCCTGACTTCCTTCAGTAATAAACAACAATGCTCAAGTATATAGCCTAATAAACTCTTTTCTCCCCAACTTACTTTTTGGTCATGGTGTTTCATCACAACAATAGAAACCCTAACTAAGACAGTACCATTTATCAGTTGTTAAGTCTTAATTCTTGTATGTCTAGTTAGGGTTTCTGTTGGTGTGATAAAATATCATGTTCAAAAAGCAGCTTGGGGAGGAAAGGGTTTATTTCACTTAGAGTTTCACATCATACTCCATCACTAAGGGAAGCTGGGGCAGGAACTTAAGCAGAAGCCATGGAGGAACACTGCTTACTGGCTTCCTGCCTATGGCTTGCTCAACCTGCTTTCTTTCATCAACCAGGACCACCTGCCTAGGGCTGGCACTGTCCTCAGTGAGTTGGGCCCTCCCATATCAATCATAGATCAAGAAAATTTTCTCAGTTGAGATTCCCTCTTCCCAAATGACCCTAGCTTGTGTCAGGTTGACCTAAAACTAGCCGGCACACTGTTACCAGAGTTTTGTTCAGAAAGTTTTCCCATGCTTCTAAGATACAAAGATACTCTTAACTAATGCAAATGTCTTTAATAATTGTATGTATAAACACCTTTGATAACCATTGCTTATAATATGTCATATGTCCAGCATTTTCCTTTTGGTGGGTCACAAAAGAAAGATAATTGTTTAAATGAATGTATATTCAACTCTATTCTGGACTACATTCTCTTCTTGGTAAAGCAGGAGAAAAAAATGAAAGATTAGAAACTCCACAGTGATGTGATGACACTCACTGGTGTCAGGATTTATAATAATGCATTTGGGAAATACAAAATGATCTGCAGCTCAGTTCTGATCATTAACAGTTTAGCCAATTTTATCCAATGAGAGTTTAATATAAATGCTCTGTTTTTCTAAAAGCAATAAAAATGAAAAGTTGAGCTAAAATAAAAAAGTAATTTGCAACCACATTAAGAATATCAAATAACTAGAATCAATTTTCACAAAAAAATAAAATTTAATATTTCTTGAAAATGCACATAATATTTGGCTTGGCGTAGGAGAAACAATAAATTTTCTTTTGGTCATTTTTATTAGTCAGTTTTCTACTCTATTTGAAGCACTTGAAGAGATGTTTGGAATTCTGTATTACTGAAACCATAGAGAAAGATAGCAATATTCAAAAGCTTTCCAGCAAGCAATAACCTCACACCCAAGGTCTGACCTCACACATACTGTCCATATAAATTTGAGATTTTTTTCTGATTTTTTCTTGTCTTTTGTGTCCTTATGTGTAAATAAAACCAAAAGCCTAAGATAAATGGGCAGACTGCATGGCACCCTGTACAGAATGGTTTTCCTTCGTAAAGCACTAGCTGAAGAAACAGTAGGATGCACTTTGTGAAGGACGCACTAGCGAATAAAACATATGGACAAGTTTGACAAAGTCACAAGTGGGCTCTGGATAGTAAATTAAATAGTTTATTGCTAAATTAAATAGGATTGTAAACACTAAAATTAATATGACATGCAAGTATTCTCATCTTCACATATTTTAAAATAAGGACAACTTTAAATATACTGTAAAAATTCTTAGTACTAAAAACCCAAAGCTACTATATTTCCTATACTATGAAAATAAGCCACATTTTAATTTTATTAAATGGTTCACAAATATTTACTTAGAGCTTTAAAGAAATATCCATCAAAGCCAAGGAACTTTAACCCCTTTTAGATGATCAGAAATGAAGCCCAGTCGCCATTTTGATTTATCTGTGCTATGGTTGAAGACGATGCTCTGTGTTGCTTGGTAAACAGGTGCTGTGGGTACTTCAGTCTATGCCTTCAGTCACCAGAGTCTAGTAGTGTTTCTCCTGCTCAGTCAAAGGCAGTGCAGATGCCATAACTTCCATTCAATCCACTGTATACCCCATGCTATTTCTACTGTCTTAAATCCATCTGTTGTCTACATTGAATGTGACATCAGTGTCATAGTTTTTACTCCACCTGTCGAGTTTATTAAAGTGTCAGTGAGAAAAGAAAGCACTGAATTTATTAACATGTTTACTTTTTAATTCTTACTTTCTGCCATTTGAAGATCTCTTCTCTCATTATTCCTTTCTGTGAAAATACTTTAGCCACGAGTAGAGCATCTCCTGGTATCCCCTTCTCTGAAATGCCAGGTTTCCATGGATAATTCTGCATTCAAAGTTGCTTTTGTTTGCCTTCTCTCTCTGCTCCCATTTCTATCTCACTGCCATGGATTTAACAGAAAGCTGCTGTCTTCTGAATGCTTTCCAATGTGTAGATGTCATTTCTTTCTTTTTCAGGATTTATTCACTGTCTTTAGTTCTCAGAAGTTTGACCCTGGTGTGAGTTTGTAAAGATTTATTTGGTTTTATGATGTTTGGAACTTGTTCCCCATCTTGGATCTGAATATGCAAGTCTCTGTTTAAATGGTAATGTTTTCACTCACCATTTTTTAATTACAGTTTAATGGTGATATAAAATTTCCATATTTATGGATTGCCATGAAGTGCTTTTGCATGTATGTATTTGTGTAGTATTCAAATCAGCGTTAAGTATATTCATTTCTTCAAACATTTGTTATTTCTTTGTGATGAGCACATTCAAAGAGTGAGCTGGGGTGTCCTGCCTCCTTCCTATAACAGCATGATAGAAATTATTATAGAAAGGAAACCCTCTGCATTACAACACTAGAAATCAGGTACACTGCTGGGATGAGTCCTGCATTAAGAAAACAACCCTTCTGAGGGCCACTTCTTTGGTTATTGTGACTAAAGAGAACACTTGGGTTTGTTGTTGCTGTTTTGTTTGGGTTTATATGAGACAGGGTTTCTTTGTGTAGCCCTGGCTACCCTGGAACTCATTCTGTAGACTAGGCTAGCCTCACACTTGGAGATCTGCCTGCCTCTGCCTTCCAAGTTCTGGGATTGAAGGTGTGTGCCACCACTGCCCAGCATGAAAATGCTGTTCCTAATAACTAGAGATTTAGAAAAAAATTCCTATTTTTCCTGCATCTTTGAATTACTACTTCTTCTATACAAGGAAGAAATAAGTAAACAAACCAAACATAATAGGTGACTATTTTCAATTGTTAAATTACTGTTCTCTGTGTATCTTTTATGAGACTACATTGTGAACACCAATTATGTTGGGGGGAGCTGTTGGAGTAGCCACATTTGAGTTAAATGGCCTCTACTTTTCCACTCTCTACTACATCAGAAGCAGTAGGAAATGAAGAAGTCAAGAGCTACTTTCACCTAAGAGACTCTTACAAGTTTCTTTCAAAAGGCTTCTTGCCCACTTGGTACCATTTATAGCTAGAAGGTTTCTCTGGTCCTGCTTAGCCTTATGGTCAGGAAGAATCTCTCCCACCCATTCTTGGACCCAAATAAACACACAGAGGCTTATATTATTTTCAAACATATGGCCTAATGGCTCAGGTTTCTCGTTAGCTAGCTCTTACGACTTAACTCAGCTCATTTCTATTAATCTATGCATTGCCACATGGCTTTGTGGCTTACCAGTATTTTCTCATCTTCTCCTGGTGGCAGCTCTCAGCATCTGCCCCATTCTCCTTTCTTCTCCTCTCTTGCCAGCTCAAAAGTACCGCCTAACCATATTCTGCCTCACCATTGGCCAAACAGCCTTATTTATCAACCAATCTGAGCAACACATATTCACAGCATACAGAAAGATATCCCACAAAACCATTGGGTCCCCATTTTCACAGCCAGATTCCTCAAACAAAGGGAAAGCAATAACCTGAACAACCTTCATACACATGGATTAGGACTCAGCTGAACAGCTGCAGGGTAGAGGAATGTAAGTGTGTAGTTGTGATCTGAGCTGCCTATTGTCCCACTAACAGAACTCATAGAATACCTAGAATGCTACAAGAATCCAAGGAATCTGTTAAATATTCAATCATTCCTTTTGTTGATGTTGTAGAAGAAGAAGAAGAAGAAGAAGAAGAAGAAGAAGAAGAAGAAGAAGAAGAAGAGAAGAAATTTTGATCACATACTCTACTGAGACCATCTCAGTGTGTGTGTGTGTGTGTGTGTGTGTGTGTGTGTGTGTGTGTGTGTGTGTGTGTGTGTGTGTAAGGGAGAGAGAAAAAGGGAGAGGCAGATATTTAACAACAATGCAATGCTAACAAGATAGTATCTTTGGTCTAAATATGAGTTGCAGGCCTCAGAGAAAAGCTCAATGTTCTAGAAGGCCTGTAAACCTGAGTAACTGTGCAGCTGTCTAGTCCAACTCAAAAGGCCTCTCTCACTCTGAAAAGAAAACTGGGAGCAAGCTACCAAACAAATGGCCCATAACCTGCTCTCATGAGCTTGAGAAGTCTCTACTTTGAAATGAGCGTATGTCTGCCCTACCCTAGTAGAAGTGAGCAAGCAAGCAAGTCCTCTACACATCAATTTGATGAAAGTCCAGAGAAATACAACAAACCAATTCCCACATAAGAAAGAAAGAAATATGAGTGGGAGAAGCAGCTGGGAGCAGGGAGGGTGTGACTAAACAGACGCCAAGATTTGGAGGCTAGCCTGATTATAAAAGCATCCCCACTGACGACTTACATAAGAACACAAACCAAGCTTTTAAGGTGCGACCTAGCAAAGTGGTATTGCAGACTTGGAGAAGAACTGAACGGAACTGCTGGAACTGAACACTAAAGATGGGATGAAGAGCACAATGCAAGCAAAGAGCCCACCTGAGGAGACAGGGCAGCATCAGGTCTCCAAGAAACCTTACACAGGTTTCGTTCAGTACCTGTGGCTCTTCTCAGCACTCCTCACCCCACTAAACACACACTCTAAACCTCTCCATTCTCAGGGGGTGGGCCTCTGCTTCCCTTCATCTACCTTCTGATTCCTATATAACTCAGCCCTTTTGACTGAAAGTTGTCTTGACACCCTAGGTTCCCATGTACTGCCTTGGTCCTCTTGGTGCTCTCTCCTCTTTCTTCTCTTTTTACTCCCCACCCCCATGGCCCATTTCAGTCTGGTCCTTTCCAGGTGGCCCTGGCTATATTCTCCCTCATATCTACAATAAAACCCTTCTCTGTTGTTTTAGAAATGATAAGTGGCGCTGGTTACCATGCAGAAAGGTCATGAGGCACAAACCACAACAAAACTCAGTATCAGAGCTTTATTAGGAGGAAGTGGGGGGAAGGGGGACACAAAAGGACCAGGCCTGGGGAAGAAGCACATGCAGAGAGGAGAGAGAGAGAGAGAGAGAGAGAGAGAGAGAGAGAGAAGAAGAAGAAGAAGAAGAAGAAGAAGAAGAAGAAGAAGAAGAAGAAGAAGAAGAAGAAGAAGAGAAGAGAAGAGAAGAGAAGAGAAGAGAAGAGAAGAGAAGAGAAGAGAAGAGAAGAGAAGAGAAGAGAAGAGAAAGCTGAGGAGAAGAAGGAGGAGTCTGTGGAGAAGAAGGAGGAGTCTGTGTCTGGCTTTTTAAGGATTCCCGTGAGCATGCACACAGGTGCTTACAGAGCTATGCCTTGCATGTGCTGATTGACCATGCCGCACACATGTAATCACCAGCATGCACTGATGACATAAGACACAAAGACTCCTTACTTAGCTGCTGAACTGTGCATGTGTAGCCATGCAGCTGGAGTGGCAGCAGAATCCTAATATTCTCCTTAACCATACCTTGGAGCAGTTATATCCTTATTTTCATCCAGGCAGAATGGAATGTGGCTCAGGAGCTATGTGATACTAAAAAGAGAGGAGCCAGTAGAAATATAGGGGATGGATACAGGGGGACATTATGAATTGAACTGGAATCTCAGAGTGGGGAGATGGCAAAGAGGCTTTGTCTTTGGTGATAACACTAGCAAATACCCCTAAGTTGACACAAGATACTGCTTCATGAATTTAAGAATTGTAATTAAGTTCTGAAAAACACATGAAATTTACATAAAGATGCAGCATGTTAGAAATATGGAAAGCAAGAAGTAAAGATCAAAGCCTTGACAGTAGCCGTGAGAGCCAAAGTTATGGTTTTAGTTTTAATCACTGTGTCTAAGAGATCCATAAAACAAAAATGCCTCTAACCTATAAGCTGCTTGCGCAAGGACAGCCTCTTCCTGAGATGCTGGAGGTTACTGTTCATATAAGATAACAAGTCACATATTGTCACTTCCCTAAACAAGTTTGGTTGACACAACTGTACTGGATATGCTTGATCACATGTAGGCGGAAGGTGCAATAGTCAGGAAGTACGTCAGGATATATGCTTGACCCTATTGGATGAAGGCAGGAAGTATGTAACTTTGTTGGTTTGTCTTTATAAGCACCTGAAAAATGTAGCTGGTAGCCATTATCCAGGAAGCCTGGAATGGACCGAACCAGTGTCCATCATCCTGGCCAGTATTTAATCAAAGCTTGCTTCAAATTTGGCTCAAAACTGTAGTGGTCTTATTCTTGCCCATTGGAATTAACATAGCCAACCAGGTTTAAGGGAGATTGTCCTACAGGAACCAGTGGTGAAAGCTGAGTTTTCACAGCTGATGCTATGATGGGCCAGGCCTACTGGTGTTGAAATGAGAGGCCATGAGGATCATTTCCAGATGCCAATGACATGAAACACGTCAACACAAGAAAGAGAGAAAACCTAGAGAACAACGCTAACAAATTCTTAACTGTTTCACCAAGAAGGAAAGTCAGCCCAGAGGAGGTCTGGGATGGAAGAAGAAACAGGAAATCAATACAAATGGCAAAGAGGAAAGCAGAATCATGCCCACCACCAGCTGGCAAGGTGGGGAGAATCTGCCAAGCAGCCCAAATCAAGGATCCTTCACTATAATAGGAAAGGTATTGGTTATTGATTATCATAGATAGTCAATAGTCTCTGTGATTTATAGCACTGTCCCTGAAATAATGGAAAAATAGCATGTACCTTACAAACCAACTTAGAAACAAAAAAGTCTGACCATACCACACCCTGGAGATGGTGCAAAGTCCCATCTTCTGGTGAACTGTACAGTGATGTCTCTCTGCTTATGAAGTTTGGAAGAGAAAGGCAAGCCTAGGAAAACACATACAAGTGTATCCAGCGAGGTTCAGGGTCAACCATTCAAGAAGTCATCATGTTCATGCGTGACCTTGACAGGGTGTGACAAGTCTATTTCTATAGTTTGGAAAAATCAAACACCTGCAGCCTTACTATGAAAGGGGGCAGGGGAGTCAAACAAATCCTCCTGAGTAGCCCTCTTGAAAACTCTAAAGCATAAAGAATCCAAGACAAGCCTTGAATGCAGTGTCCCAGGTGAGATTCTAGACAGAGAAGAACATGAGATTGAAAAACCAGAAAAAAGAAAAGAAGGTCCTTCCATTGCTGTTAATGTATTATATCACCTCCTTAACTTGAATTAGCAAAAATGGGGAATCTCTGCTCTAGGTCTCAGGGGCTGCGATAACATTCCTAGCTTTGGGGGCTTGGTGCAAGTGCTCTGACTACAGGAAGACATTCTAAAGAGTGCTCCTGTGTCCCTACCCCACGTTCCACGCTAGAGACAGTAGCCACCAAGGGGTTGAAACTTTCCCAGGAGTCTTGAAAAGGCAAAGGCTGTTGCTTTAGTGCCAACCGAAGGGGCTCTTTCCTCCTGGAAGGAGAGCCTGTGCAGGTTGTCAGACGCACCTGGAGCTGGGAGCGTTTGCCACAATGGCTCAGAGATGGTTAAGGTGGCCAGAACCAGTACTGACTTATGCAGACTTCTTACCCTCTACTTAAACCTAAATTTCATATCAGAACCCCAAAGACAGGCCACCTTGGAGGCTGGACGCTGGATCTCTTTATTTGTTCTTCTCCCCAATGGGGCCAGCGCTGTAGATTTCTTTGTCCTGCTGTGATAAACACCATGACCAAAGCCACCTGGGAAAGAGAGAGTTTGTTTAGCTTACACTTCCACATCACTGTCCATCACGGAGGAAAGTCATGGCAAAAAACTCAAGGCAGGAATCTGGTGGGCTGAGCTGAAGCAGAAACTCGGGAGGGACTCTGCTTGCTGGCTTGGTTTTCATGGCCTTCTTAGCCTGCTTCCTTATGCCACCCAGGACTGCCTGCCCAGGGGTGCTACCATCCAGTGTGAGCTGGGTCCCCTTTCATCAGTCATGACTCAAGAAAAAAAAAACCTACAGACTTGCCTACAAGGCCAATCTGATAGAGGCATGGTCTCTATTGTGGTTTCCTCTTCCCAGATGACTCTAGCTTGCATCAAGTTGACAGTAAATCAATAAATCAATAATCAATAAATCAATAAAATAGCCAGCATAATCAGATTGAGTACATCTTTCCTTGCTTTCACTATTGCTTATCTTCTAACTGACCCATTGGTGGTGGGTAGCCAAGCCCAGCCTATTAGAGCTGCTGAAGAGCCAGGGCTTTGATCCAAATGATCGCAGAAGGTACTCAGGGCTGGGTGGGCCTCTGCAGTGTGTGCTGGGTTTCTGTGTGCTGAAAAAAGAACTTAGACAGAGAGAGACGTGGAAAGTAGCAGGGACAGTTTGTTAGAGAAAGATAGCAGTGTGCACAACAAAGCAGCCCCAGGCCGGCTATGGACCTGCCCATCATTATCTGGGCTCCAATCACTCTTACAAAGTGGTCTGAAAAACTTGTAAGAACTGTGTGAAATCTCTCTGAACACACACATTTCCCCCTCTGCTTGGCACCAAGCAGCAGCCTTTTCCTTTCCCAGAGTGAGATTCTGGGAAATCGGATTCCTGGAGGCCTATTGTTTCAAGGGCCTGATAGCCACAGGGAGGGGCACAGTGGCTCCTTAGGGAACTGTCTCTCCTACCCAGAAGGTTAGGATTTCCACCGTCCTCTTTGCCAGCAGGTTTTGCTGTGTGCTACTTTCATACTCTGCATAAAGCTTTCCTGGACCACATTCTCTATCCTACTCTACCACCTCGTTAAAAGCTCTGGTAACACTGCTAACACATCTTAAGAGGTCTCACATGACAGTCAGAATGATTTAGGGCAGACACAGAGGTGAGTAATAAAAAGCTATTGAGGGCCTGAGATATCCCTAGATAATTCAGCTGTGCATCTGCAACATTCCAGCTCTTCCCAGATCAGAAAGTTATAATTGGTCAGTTAGCCTCATAGAATTCTTAATGTATGCACAGCTTTTTCTGGGCCCTTAAGTTCATACAAATGGATGATTTGAGTTAATACCATATATGGGAACTTCCTATGTGACATTCTTAATTTTTTTCTGTAAACCTAAAGAATTATTATAAAATCAAAAATTATTTAAAAACAGTGATTACGAACCAATTAAAAATAAGAATTATGAGCTATTCTGATATTGTATGGCTTTCTCCTGTAGGTCAGAAAATGGACATTCCATGATTATCTCATTACCATCTTGGAGTATAGATTAATCTTGGCTGGTGTATAAGGAATGAATAATCAGAATATACTCAAAACTAGGACTACAGCAGTGGTGATGGAGTTCTTAGCGCTTCCCAGTAAGAAAGGGAACCACAGGACTCCCACCTGCTCTGCCTCCACAGCCAGTGATCCTGAAAGACATTGAAGTATTTAGGAATTGAGGTTACTCATGGATGACACTGTCATCCATTACAAGGGGGAATTTTTTAGTGCTACAACCCTCTGGGGGTGACTGATCCTCTATGTTACCCTTCACCCATGCTCTGTGACTCATGAGTCCATCACATTGGACTTCGGTGAAATCCTTTGTATGTCATCAGGGTCCTATTTGGAATGAATAGAAGATCTGAGATCACCAGGGAAAGTTAACATAATATAATACAAAGGATGTGTTAGGTCCAAAGTGTACCCCAAAATGGCAGTGCAGGTGAGAGGGACCCAGAATGGGTAAACTGGGTTGTTAGTTGGTAAACAGAAGCCTAAATTCAGCAGCATTCCTCGGGGCTCTCAGGTGGGTTCCTATTTACCAGGAACTCCCTTAATCTACCTCCAAAGGTCAATGACCCAGAGCAAGGACATTTGGTTCCCAGTCAATCTGAACATCCTGTATCAGCCCAAAGCCCCCTGCCCTGCTGATTGCCATAAAATCCACTAGGTTTTCCTCCACTTTGCTTCCTTTTGCCTCCTGAGCAATAGCCCTGGCACTTTGTTCATCAAAAAAACTTTCTATCCATCGAGTAGTCCCATTGGGTGATTCTGGTGTACCCTCATTTACATTTGATGCTGAAAATGGAAGACACTGCCCACCCCAAGAAAGAAAGCCCTGTCCCTCCAATTTAAACCAAACTGCCAATTTGCCCCTCACCCTTCCCCTACGCCCCTCCCCACCATGAGGATCATTTGCCTATGCTGGCTTCTCCCATCCATTCCATTCAATCTAAAATTTCAGAGTCTGTCATTTCAGCTTCTTCCCTCTATTTGCTCTACCAAAACTCCCCTCTCTCTTCACCTACTTGGTAAGTGTCCTCAGTGAGGATGCCTTCCCACTGTGATCCCAGGCATCTCTCTGACAAGTCTCAATCTCTTTGGGGGACACCCTTGGATTGAGACTCTGTCCCTATGGCACTTGCCTGGCCCCAATGTGTCCACTCCTATGCTTCAAGGACATCTTCCTTACTCTGACAGGTCTCTGATTTAATTTTTTTCTCTATGTCTCCTTTACTTCCTTCAAACTAGCTGTGGGCTCCATTCAAGATTCAATCTATTCACTTCTGACTTTTTTCACCTGACTTCTCTAATCTCTTTCCTTCCTTGGACTTGGATATCATTAAGCCTCGCTGCTTTTTTATTTTTTACCACAATACAGCTTAGCCCCAGTACAAACTTGATAATCAGTTCCAATGACCAGAAAATGGAACATTCAATTTCCAATTTCTTACCGATTATTATAACTTCTGCCACTACACAAGCAAATGATCTGAAAAACCTCCTTATCTCTAATACCTTATAACATATCTATCTCTTTGTTTTGTGTTCTTGTCCCTTCCTCTGACCACTGGCTTCAGTCTTACAGAGATTCAAATGTCTTTTTGGTATGGAAAATACTGGGAAAATTATCAGATATTGTTTTACTCTATTAAAAAAGCTATCTCTAAAGATGGGATTTGGCCTGCCTACTCTAGACCCAAGCATGTTTGCTCAAAGACTTTCTACACAGCCTCTTGTCTTGGGTCGGGCTGTTTATCTGTCTCTGTGACAGGGAGAAGGTGAACAACAGAACAGCCCAGGAAAAAGACACTTTGCCCTTGAGAAACAGCTTCTCAAGTCAGGCCAATGGCTTATAATCTCTTCCTGCTGCCTGCAGATCCAGATGTAGAACTCTCAGCTCCTTCTCTAGCACCATATCTCTGACATGCCACCATGCTTCCAGCCATGATAATAATGGACTAAACCTCTGAACCATAAGTCAGCCCCAATTAAATGTTGTCCTTTTAAAGAGTTCCTGTGGTCATGGTGTCTCTTCACAGCAGTAGAAACCCCAACTAAGGCAGAAGTTAGTACCAAGGACTAGGGTACTGTTGTGATAGACCAGACCATGCTTTTGTTTGGAGGAATGTGGACTTTGGGAGTTTGAATTAGAAAAGCAGTTGTATGCTTTCAAGTGAGGCTTCATGGGCCATCCTAGTAGGACCATGTTGCCAAGGGTGATTTACACTGTGGTGGCCTGGCTCTAAAGAGGAGGAGAATTTTAGTATGTGGCCTAGAGACTGTTCTTGTGATAGTTTGGTAAAGAATGTGGCTGGTTTTTGCCCTTCTCCGAAAAGACTACCTGAAGACTTTTTGAAGAGTTTGAAATTAATTGCATTGGCAAAGGAAATCTTAAAACAGCCTAGTATTGACTGTCGTGTGGTTATCAGTGGTCACTCTTATACAGATCTATAATGAAAAAGGGCAAGCTGAGAAAGGAAAAATGCAAAAATGTATAATTTGAGGAAATACAGAGCATCAGGAAATGAAATGCAGCTAAGTCCTACGTTGGAGGAGATAGACAGATTAAAGAAAATTCTGATATTAAATGGAAAATAAAGGGAATGGTGGCCTCAGGGAAAGATCCCAGTCAGCTAAGATTCCAACTTTTCAAAATAATACAAAAAAAAATCAAAGACATGATCAGAGAAAGAAATTAAACCAAAATAAAATGAAGCCAATCAAAACACCTTAAGGCAATATCTTTAATATAGAAACAAAACATTAGGAAGATTAATCTTATTAAAATATGTAATAACTTACCTTATGCATTTAAATATAGTGGGGTTTAAATACTTTAATAATAAAGAATATAAATACAAGAAGATATGGCTAAACAGGACGTGTTCTTATTAAGGTTTCTATGCACAGGAAGGATAGGCACAGTGACACCAGTTGGTGAGCTTTTTCTGAAGGTGTGACAGGATGTGACTTTCAGGCAGGGGGAGAAACCTGCAGAGGATGTCATTACTGTATGGCAGGATGCAAATTAGGGCCCAACAGATTCTTCTTCCTATTAAATTTCACATCCTCTACTTTATCTCAAGCATAGAAATGATAAAATGGTATAATATGAATAAAGTAGTGATGGATTTATGTCAAGTGGACAAATTCTTGAGTGATAGAAATGATGAATCTCATTCAAACATACTACTGTCACCTAAAGAACTGGATATCTCAGGGACAAACTGAATCTGCAGTTGTCACCTTCCCCATGAGACAAAAATCTCTCCCCAGATGTTTTCAAAATTCAAGCTTACTAAATATTTAAGGAAAAATGGATTTGTTTAGACAAATCATTTGGTTAGAAAGGAAAATTTTCCAGATTACTCTATGAGACCAACATTGCCCTAATTTCAAAATCAAAGAAAGTTATGAGAGAGAGAGAGAGAGAGAGAGAGAGAGAGAGAGAGAGAGAGAGAGAGAGAGAGTCATAGCCACAAACCAAGACACTTCGTGACTATAGACAATGATGCCACTATTGCCTACTGCCTCCCAGGGTAAGGCCATTAATATCTTTCCCAGAAGCCTGCAGGACACCTTCCTGCTAGGTATCCAGGAGGGAGAAGTTCCCCATTTGATTTGAGATTGGTTTCTCTGTGTTCTGCAGCAAAAGTCTATGGTGGCTTCAGCAATAGATCTTACCATGTATTTATGGTGGGTAACTAGGACAATGGCAATAGCTTGTGTTATTATTAAGATACCTAGGACCTCCCTGGCCAATACCTTAGGGTTAGTCACTGTAAGATGTCTATCCCTTGTTTG
The DNA here is from genome assembly GCF_004664715.2 of Peromyscus leucopus. Lineage (NCBI taxonomy): Eukaryota > Metazoa > Chordata > Mammalia > Rodentia > Cricetidae > Peromyscus > Peromyscus leucopus. The sequence goes on from NC_051071.1 coordinate 26,174,300, forward strand.
GGTCTCAGACACTCTGTTAATAAGGGAACCCAAGCTAGCTGGTGCAGCATCGGGCCAGGCCAATAGGGACAGTGGCCACACCCATTCATGAAGGGCAGTCTCTCTTTCTCTCCATTTTGATTACCACTTCAATCACCAGGGGCAGAAAGCAACCAGAAAACAAAGGTCAAAGACGAAGGAATGAAATATACTGTCTTTCCCTGAGCAGAGCAGATTAGAGATAGGAAACGACTAGATGGAGGGTGAGGCATGCTGGGATGGCTGAAAGCAAACAGCACCACTACTACAGCATCCTAAGGTCAGAGTGTGTGTTGGTGTCATGTGACCACCACTGTGCATCAAGCTTTGATGTCTATTATTTCAATGAACACAAAATATAATTATCTATAATGTTCATGTCTCCAAATTTGTTCACATTATAATGGGTTTTAATGGCATTTTAAATATATCATTATTTTTAGACTGCTACAATGTACCTTGCAGTTACCTTATTTGATGAGCTAGCCAAACTCATCCGTATAAGAAGGGACTGAAATTTGAGAGGTCAAATAACTGTCTGAAGGAAAAGTTAGAACCTCCGTGTGAACTCCAGTGAGAACTCAGCTGGTGGCATGCTTCTGCCTCTTCTAGGAGGCTCCCTTATCCATTTGGTTTCCCCCTCAGCTTTAAGACATTTTCCCAACTGTACCTTTTTTGCAGTAGTGCATACAGCATGTAAAATAACTTCTCCCCAAATGACTAATTCCAAACTCATCTTTTACTAGCTAATTCTATCAATGGCCCAATGAGTAACTCTCTCAGAGAGACATCTGCCCAGTGAGATGTATTTGAGGTCTCCTCAACTGGAGAGAAAAGAACAAGCTGAGCAATCTCTAAACAAAGGGGACATAGGGAACATGCTGATAGGCTCTTGGGAAAATAGGAACAGGAGAAATCAAACAGCATTAATAAACAGTGAACTTTTGAGGATGTTTTAGGGCAGGATCATCATCTTGTTCTTTCAATACCTTCTAGAGTCTAGACAGATACCTCAACTGTCATTCTGCAAACCCAGAGCCACCTGAGAACTAAAGAAACTTGCATTGCTCCTGCTGTTGACTGTGACTAAATCCAGACCCAGCTGCCACTCCCATCCAATGTGAGGAGAGAGATCATGGCTTACATTTGGAATTAGCCTAGATAATATCAAGTTAAATTTAGGCCAGAGATTCCCTAGTCACCTCACACCATTTTACAGGCTGTCTAATTTATGGACATATGGACTCTTGGCCAATTGCCTAAACACCCATTTTGTCTAGCCATTTCTGCTTGTGACCTTGAGAAAAAAACATTTTTACCTTCTTCCAGATGGCTCCATAGAGTTGTTGTGACCATAGAGTGAGGCTTAGTCACTGGAAATTTCCCTTAGGGCACTACCTAGGGCACTGTCAGTCACCTAAGTAAGAGGATGAAGTGAGAGGATGTTTATGTTCACTAAAGTCCAGTTATTCTAGGCAGGAGCAAAGCACAGACAGTTAATGTGGGGGGGGGGAGATAATGCTGAGGGTCCCACTGACCAAATGCACTTCCACTAATGTGGCAGCTTATCACTCACCTCCTTGTTAAATTTGTTTAGAAATTCACTCTGCAGGATGAGCGCTGAATTCCGAGAAAGATCATCTTCAATTTGGACAAATTCTGGGGAAAGGATTTCCAAATCTGCAGAGGCTAAAATGCAGGATAGTGCAGTTTTATTACTTGATGTTCAATTATCTCCAGTAATAAAATCTACTGGAGGAGCAGATGTGCCCACTTTTAAATCACCGAGGGCTTTGAAATCACACCATTCACTTGGAATTACCCGCCAGCACAAGAAGAAAACATAGTTCAGGTCACCCATGTCCCAAGACCCCGAACTCTGTTGTTCTGGCATTCTCCTTCAAAAGCAAGTTTTAACTGTGCAGATGGAAGGAAAGAAAAACAGAAAAGACTGTGAGAGGGAGATTTAACTAGAATCTATTCTCTGAGAACCTCTCTGAGTTCCATTCCAAGTATAAACCAGGCCTTACCATCCATACCCCAGCCTTTACCACTTAGTTGCCTGGGATACAAAGAGGCCACATGACATCGCCAGCCCTACACAATCACCAAAGCAATTGCTGTTTCGGGGCAGAGGTCAAATAGACACAGAATATTCCAGAATTCGTGAAATCTAAAACCATCCTCTTCACCACATGAGATAGCCCTGAAACCTAGTTTCATGAGGGATAGTTGAACTACCAAAATCAGACCTCGATTGATCAGTTTTAGCAATTTGTATATATTTTTAGAGAGTTGATTGCTATTTATTTCAATTATGTTGTATGTGTTTGCTTGCATAAGGTTGAGTGCACTGTCCCTGCAGGAGCCTACTGAAGCCAAACTCCTGCTACCAGACTTGCAGCAGTTGTGAGTTATCATGAGACTGTTGGGATCCAAACCCCGGTCGTCTGTAAGAGGAGTCAGCTCTGTTAATGACACAGCCATCTCTCCAGCTCCTAGCAAACTGTATCTAAAAGAACAAGATAAAATATTTGACTAGCTGCCAGGCAGTGGTAGCACATGCCTTTAATCACAGCACTTGGGAAGCAGAGGCAGGCTAATATCTGTGAGTTCAAGACCAGCCTGCTCTATAAAGTGAGTTCCAGGACAGTTAAGGCTACACAGAAAAACTATTTCTTGAAAAATCCAATGAAGATATTTGATTAGAGTCCCCAAGTAACACTGATTCCAAGCTGAGAGTATAACCGAGCCAAAAGTTGTTTCAGAACTATGTTAGTAAAGGGTCAAATAAATGGTAACATTAAGAAGTCACACTGATATTCCAATGCCTATTAACATCAATGTCACCCAAAGTTTGAGAATGCCCTATTTGCAGAAGACATAGCAGTACCATTCAACTGCCTAAAAGCAAACAAACAGCATTCAAAGACATCACTATTTTACCATACTGTTCTTATCTTTTACGTTTCCGATTAAACATGGTTCCAAGGATAGACCAAGAAATATGCAATATAATCCTGAGAAATCTTGTCATACCAGAAACCACAAAGTATCAAGACTACTTGGATCATATCAAAAGAACTCCTGAGTTAACTTGAAGAGGTTATTGTAGCTAGAGTTTTCCTGCCTTGCCCACAGTCAGGACAAATCTCTGTCACCCGCCAGTCCCACAGCTGCTCAGACCCAACCAAGTAAACACAGAAACTTATATTGCTTATAAACTGTATGGCCGTGGCAGGCTTCTTGCTAACTGCTCTTATAGCTTAAATTAATCAAATCCCATAAATCTATACCTTGCCACGTGGCTGGTAGCTTACCGGCGTCTTCACATGCTGCTGGTCATGGCGGTGGCTGGCAGTGTCTCTCTACCTCAGCCTTCTGCTTCCCAGAATTCTCCTCTCTCCTTGTCCCACCTACTTCCTGCCTGGCCAATGGCCAATCAGTGTTTTATTTATTGACCAATCAGAGCAATTTGACATTCAGACCATCCCACAGCAGGTTATCAAGGAAGGATAGTCTGGGTATTAATGGGGTCATGCTTAGAATAAAGGGAAGTCTGCCCACCAAAAGGCTGCCTGAGTTCTAATCCCAGGGGGATGCTTGTCTTCTTCCTGCTGATTGCTAAGGCTGAGATTTCTTTCTGCATCTGCCTGAGTACAGATTTGGAGAACTATGCAGAAGTATCAAGACCTCTCCAAGGCACAGTTCAAAGGATAAAAAAATGTATTTTGATATTTTCTATATTAATAATGTAAATGTCTGTATTCCTTCTACAATTCTCAGTGCCCACTGATCTTCTAATTAAGAAACCTTAATTTCTGCACACTACCCTTGCAGTCATTATTGCTTTCAATTACAGTGTACACATGCAATCTAGTCTTCATGTGTCTCAAGTTCCAGCTGATCCACTGAGATTCACAGCTAGATTCTCTGCCTACAAAGAACCTCGACTTAAGAAAAAAAAAGTCATTTTCACTCTAGGGACTTTTTCCACAAGAAAATTACCCCAAGAGTGCAATCACTTCTTCTAGTTCGTTGTTCAGTGCTCTCAGCTCTAGAGGGAGAGGCAACTCTGGATTCTTTTCTACAAGGGCACTAACTATCGTGGACATCATTGAGACTCCACCTATGGACCACACATGGAGACTCTGTTATTTCTGTAGTTAGGATTTCCACTTGGAATTTTTTTAGAAACACATATATCCAGATTTTAGCTTAGGACCATGGGTACACTGAATTAGGGATGAAGCTGCTCCTATTGATGTCACCCAACCTCAATTACTACTCCAACTCTTTACAACAAGATGACATTCTTGGATCTGAAGTAGGTGGAACTAGCTTAGTTTTATATGAACCTTGTTTCCTGTTCAAGAATCCAGCCCATAGCAACACTCCTCACCCTCCCACCCACTGCCCTTCTTGTCTTCCAGTAGAGGCTGGAGTCTCTGAGCTAATATGATGTGCCATTGTCAATTATTATTAGCAGAACTGCCTCTCCTGGAATGTCTTTGTGGTTCCAAAAAAATGTTCTGTTCAGTGGCTGAACATAGAATTTTCTCCACTCTCTCTAATCCACTTATTTATTTTAATAACCTCACATGACATATGCTGTGGAGCAACTATGTGCTTATTCCGGAACATGGCTTATCTCACTGGATCTTAGCGAGAGTTCCCAGGTTTGGAGTAAGCTGCAGTTTACAGATACAGAACCTAAGTGAGGAGACACATCAATGGCTAGACAAGACCACGGAGACTGTAAATCATGCCAGACAGCAAGTCCTGAAGAACGCTCTGAAGATGCTCAGAGCTGTTTCTGGAAATCCTTTGAAGGTTTCTGGTTGATGAAGCTTTTAAGAAGAGAAATAAGTTTTAAAAATAAAAGCTATGTAGGCATGTATGAGATGGCTCAGTGGGTAAAGGTGCTTGCTGCCAAGCCTGAGGACCCAAGTTTGATCCCCAGAACTCATGTGGTGGAAGGAGAGAACTGACACCCACAAGTTGTCTTCAGACCTCCCGTCATAACAAAAGATTTTAAAACAATACATTCTAAGTTCCACCTCTAAATTTCATCTTCAGTAACTGTCCCACTTCTGTGGAGCTTTGTGGTTCTTGATGGTTTGGGGAGGAGGCTCACCAGGGTCTCATTTTGACTGATTTCTTTTCTACTCCTGACCTGGGGAAACTGCGGCAACTCCTCTGGCTTGAACTTCCAGGTCTGTGTAACAGGACTAAGAATAGCATCACTCTAAGAAAAGCTGCTGGGAGATTGAATAAAGTGGCATATTTAGGCCAGGAAGATGGCTCAGTGTGTAGAGGTGCTTGCCACCAAGTATGAAGACCTGAGTTGGATTCCTCATTAGGAACTATATGGTGGAAGGAGAGAACTATTCCCTACAAGTTGTCCTCTGACCTCCATGGGTGCAATTGCACTGTACTCTTTACACAAATAAACACATGTAAATATTTAAAAATAGATAATTAATAATAATAAGTTTAAAACAGTGCATGGGACATCTTCAGTACTCTGGCCTCCCTGGACCTTTGTCTGTGTTGTTGGGCTTCATTGGCCAATCCTGCAATAAGAATGAGGAGGAGAGGATGCCACGAGATCAATCAATGACGTCAATCCGAAAGGTTACTGGAAAAGTATCTTGGCAATCAGCATGTATCAGTCCTTGGCAGTTTTGTGAGGCTGATGATCTAAAAAGAACAAAGGGAGTAAGAGTTGATGAAGGATGCTGGGGAAGTAGAGGGGTCCCACTTCAACAATCCAGTTCTTATCAAAATACATCCATAGACACATTGACAGTTTGTTAGAGGGGGAGATACAATGTTTAAAAAATAAAGTCCTTGATAACCAGCAGGGTAATGTTTTTCTTTAGTTACACCTCACCAGATTTTCCTACAGACATTGCTGTTCTCTCCCTTATTGACTGAGGAGACCATAGTTCTCATAGCTCTGTTTTCAGGGAACATCTGTGCATATGTGTGTTCCCTACAGCTGTTAATTCAAGCAGTAATAGCTAGCACCCAGGCATGTGCAATTTCCAATCCTGCATCCATGTTGATGCCACACTTTCTTCATTAAATACATCATCCATCATATACATGTGCATATTGCATTCCTGACTGAGTGGTGGCCATGTGTGTAGCAGAAGGCTGTGTTAGAGGGAGAATCGGCCATATATTTCCACATTTATAAGGGATGGCTATCAGGGTGTGCTCAGAAAGTCACTACCTGTCTATATGCATCTTCATGAGTATTGCCTGGTCAGCACACAATCTGGGGACTGATGAGCCACCCAGGTTAAAGGAGAAGAGCTATGTATCTTAGTCCTGAATGTTGGCCTGCTTCCTCTCCTCTCTTCCCTGGGTGGCAAACAGACATGTGGTCTGTGAATGCACTCTATCCTGCTATGCTCAGCTCTGCCTTTTCTTAAATCTCTTCCTTCCCCCACCTCACAAAGTCACTCATCAATGGAAAGGCTCAGCTACCACATCAGAGACAATGGACACAGTCACCATAACCAGAGGTCAGAGGCAGGTGGATCTCTGTGAGTTTAAAGCCAGCCTGGTTTACCTGGTTTATATAGTGCATTCCAGAATAGACAGAGTTATAGAGAGACACAGTATCAAAAAGAAAGGAAGAAAGAAAGAGGGCAGAGGAGGGAGGGAGGGAGAGAGGGAGGGGGAGAGGAATGGAAGGAGAGAGGGAAGGAGGAAGGGAGGGAAAGTCATTGCCGTTACCTTACAACTGTTGATCTTTTCTGTATTCATAAAACAAGACTACTGGAATAGTCTACCCAAAGTGTGACACCTCAGCTGAGTTTTTGAGAGTAATCTTGGGTCTACTGAGTCCAGACTGCTTTTCTTGGTGGTCAAGATCCTCTACAGCATGAGTTCTGTCAGGTCTGGGAGCATCTCCTTACCGTCAGCTTCTGTCCCACTGGCACTTTCCATTTGCCCATCCTCTCTGTCCTTCTCCACCCATGCTGTCCTCAGCCCACCTCCAGTGGTATGTTTTCCTTTCTCTCCAAGATACACCCTCCTGCCTTACAGCATGGATCCTCCTGTGATGGTTAGTTTAACCATCAACATAGCCTAGAATTGCCTACATAAGAGACTCTCAATGAAGGACCACCACAGAAGACTGACCTGTGGGCATGTCTGTGGGGGATTGTCTTGACTGCCTTACTAGATGTGGAAAGATCCAGCCTGAAAGTGGGCAGCACAGTTTGCAGCTGTAGATTGTGTAAGAGTAAAGAAAGGTAACCACATTCATTTCTCTCTGATTTTGCCATGGATATGATGTGACCATTTTAAGTGCCTGCCACTGTGACTTCCTGACAATATCGATGTGTTACCTGGAATTTAGAACTGAAAGAAATCTTTTACCCCCCCAACTTGCTTTTGATCAGGGTATTTTTTTTATTACTACATCAAAAATGAAACTAGGACCCCACCCTATTCAGCAGGGCAGAATCATGTCATGTGACCTTGGCTCCCCTGGCTCAGCATGTGAACACATTGACAAATAACCACTGTTCTTTTAAAGGAGATTTCTGCCTCCTTCCAAAGGCGAAGGAATGCTAGCTGGGTCGAAAGTCCCTAAGCCATAAACTTCACATGGGCTCAGGATGTGGAGAACATTTCTTTTTCCTTATGACTAAAAAAGAAAAGGAAAAAGAAAAGGATCCAGCCAGCAGTCACTGAGCACCTGAGTGGTCAGCTGTCAGGTTGAATCCTCTTTAATGGTTTGCCCATATGAGGGGAGAGAAAAAGATGCATCCTTCACTCTTCCTGTGTTTTACTTCTGGCAACTGTTTCCTCTGGCAAATGTGGAAACTCTTGCAACAGTCATGAATAAAACAAAGCTGCAAAGTTTCCATCTCCTATGCAAGCCAGGATTTCCTCAGAACATGGAAGCCCAGTAACATCACATGCTCCTCTCAACATCCAGCTGGCAGACCTTCTCCACTGATGTGTGGAAAGAGGTGCTCTCTTGAGCTGCAGCCAACTTCTCAACTGTCCTCTTCACAGGGATGAGCTAGGAAGCTTGTCGGATATACCCCAAGACTCAACATGTGCAACCCCCAAGGCTGAGCCTGAGAGTTCTCATTCCACTAGGTCCAAAAGGAGAGACACATGGGCAAGCATCAGCTACTACACATGTAGCTTTCTTGCCTACATTTTCAGCCCCATTTGTCACCACTAGTACAATAACACACAGTTGAACAAGGCCACACCTCAGTGACAGCAGTTCCTTATAATATGCTCTCAGAACCTCCTGGCCCATCCATATCACCGTCTTCCTATTGAGTGTGCTTCTTACATCCAGCTCCACTTATCCTTCAGATAGCTCCCTTAGCTTTAGGAGCCCATCTATGTGACTCACTTTATGACATTCAGTGTGTCCCCACTTGTGACTGTCTCCTAGCCAGCTCCAGAACTCATCAACTTTACAAACAAACACTGGTTCTTTCCAACAATAACTCCTCAACCCCCTTCCACAGCAGCTGGCAATAGACTCTCACTTGTCAAGTGAACTTGACAACTGGTACTTCATACGAAGAGAATCATACAACATCTGTCCTGTGACCAGCTTATTTCTCTTAACATAATATCCATTTCTTATCATGTGTCAGAGGTTCCTTTCCTTTAAGACTGAACAATAGTCCACAAAGTAGAGGCACTCTTCCCATATATGTTGATCTACCCTGGGACACAGGGATTGTACCCACTGCTTAGCTATTGTACACAAAGGGAAGGAGGATACTGTGCTATGGATTTGAAGAAGGGCACTTCTGAGGTTAAAATAAAAAGAGAGAGATGATATGGCATGAGTTGGCTAAGTTATCTGAAAGTTTTGAGTTTTATATACAGAGAAACATCTGTCATGGGCCTCACGGGGCTAAGATGCCAGGGCTCCACATAGGATGCTGGACTCAGAATTTTAGAGAAGATGATATAGAAATGACTAAAACCGTAGCTATTTTCCTTGAGTATAGGACTCAGATACACAGGTTGGTTTAAGGATACCACAAGAGAGGAGAGGATAGATGACTTCTTCCAGGGAGGGTGAGGAGACTGCTCACCGAGATGAGCGTGGAAAATGACAGGGCCAAGTGTGGGAGTGGAATGTGGTAACTAGTCTTTGTTGCTTCAGGGTTAGTTGGATTCTATTAACTACCAATTAAAAGAACAAAAAATACTATTACATGGTAGAGTTTCATTCTTTCAAATACAAGACAGGAAAGGGAACTATTAAATATGTCTTCATTTCTCATTATTACCCCATGCCTTGTGACACTCAGGGCAGAGATGAGTGATGATTGAACCGTGGGTAGAGGGCTGAAGATTACCAGCCACCATAAGAAGTTAGGAAGAGCAGGGACAGACTATCCCGGGAGAGCGAAAGGGAGGGGGCTGGCCAACCCAAGGGATTTGTCCCCCATAACTGTGAGAGGATGCAGTTGTCTTGTTTGAAGTCACTGCTTTTCTTCCTGCCTTAGCCTTCTGAAACAAGTAAGCAGGGGAAGTGGGAAGGACCAAAAAAAAAAAAAAAAAACAAAAAAAAAAAACCCAGAAAACTGAAGGGTCCACAGCTGAGTCCTTCAAAGAGATAGAGATTGGCCTGGTGCTGGGCACCACACCGGGAGACACCACGTCACACAGATTCGGGGACCAGCAGGGTCTAGGCTGATCCTAAAGCGAGGGGCAGTGAGGGTTGGGGTAGAGCGTGCTGCTGTGAAGATAGCATAAGGGAAGAAGGCAGAGTAGTGGATGGCGTAAGACAGTGCAGAGAGCCCTGCAGAACAGTGCTCAGGCCAGCCAAGGTAGGGAGAAAGTGAAGAAGGCCGAACACAGGAGTGGCGGGATGACGAGAGCGGCGGGATGACGCGGAATGACATGGAGTGGTGTTATAACACGGGAGCCGTGGGTTAACACTGGAGTAATGAGAAACTTCTGCAAACTGATCATTGCCAGAGGCAACTCATCTTGGGGGGGCGGGGTGTATTGTTGAGATACAATAGGCCAATAGGGAAGGCCAGTTGGGAGTTGGTCATAACAACCCATGAGAGATGGAGGAGGCCTGAGAGAAAAATCCTGTCTGCCGAAGTGAAGGATCGTTACACAAATGGTCACGGGACAGGATGCTGACCACTTGTGGAGAACATGAGGGAGAAGGAGTGGTCTGTGTAGATACCATTGGGAGAGGCAGAGAAACTGGAGGAGTGGACGCTGAGCTAGACAGATAAACTACCCAGGAGGCTTTGCTTGGAGGGTGGAGGAGAACTCCCCAGCCAGCCCTCCCACACGGTGCGAAGTACGGAACACAGAAAGCAACTGCATGTGCAAGTCTCTACCTACTCAGGTGTGACCAATGGCTTAGGAGAAACAAGGGTCACCTGGAGAGAGCACTGGAAGGAGGGGAAAGACCACACCAGCAAAGGAAATCAGGGTGCTTCCAAGGGGCAGCAGTGGCCCGGCCTCGGGGTGAGTGGTAGTGAACAGTGTATGCTGATCTTTAGGAAGGACTGAACTGTGGGTTCTTTTCAGTCTTAGGTTTTCACTGTCGCTCCTTGTAACTGTGTGTGTGTGTGTGTGTGTGTGTGTTACACAGTCACGGAGAAGGATGGAATCTGAACAATCCCCTTGACTACAGGTGTTGGGCATTCTAAAACACTCTATTGCGTTCATAACCAGGAAGGAGCTGAGAGCTCACGGCACTGGCCCCGTAGGTCTTCTGGACCCGCGGAGACCAAAAGCACCACAAATTGTTTGCCTCTGCCTGAAGACAATCTTCCTCGTGCTGTCTTTCCTACAAATGGGAAAGTCATCCTCAGTGGAGAGAGGGCACCGACAGTGGAGCTGGATTTGATTTCCTCCAAGGGAACTACTCGCCAGTAGCTGCTTTTTCCCCACCTGACCCCATCTGGAGCAGTTTTCAACCTCCGTGCTGTGCCTGACTCCATGGAGGCTTGCAGAGTTCTCAGTGTTTACTTCTGTTGGTTTCAGGATGTGCAGGAACCCATAAAAAGCAAGCTGCTCTTGTGGATCTGTGACCTGTTCCGATGGGATGAGATTAACCGCAGGCTTTTCTGGGGTTGGAAAGCATGGCATAAGCGTTCACATTGCTCCTAATGCATCCTTTTCCCCAAGCTGAGACACAAGCCAGCGAGGGCGAGTGGGAGGTTAACTGCTTATGCCTTCCAACCTCAGCAGAAGGGCCATAAATCTCAGTGGGAAAGCAGGGTGCTCAGCTCCTACTAGCCATGGGGTTTCCAGTAGTTCAGACAAGGCTACATTTGCTCATCCAGAGGCCTCATCTGACCTGATTTCCATGTCCATCTCCTGTAGTGGAGAAACACCGATCACCAGGAAGCAATTGCCACTAAAGTTGGTATCGGGCTTACCTCTAAGGAAACACAAGAGTGCTCCCTGGTCTGCAGATGATACATTCTGAGATGTCAGTGGGTTCTTGACACAGCAAATGGCACCAGACTCTACAGAATATGCACTGACTTTTCTATAAAGCTGTAACTACGATAACTTAATTTAAGAACTAGTCACACAACAGTAATTGATAATAAAAGAGACCAGTTTTAAAGACATAGTATAATAGATTTTCCACCACAACTCATTTTGCATTTTGGGGTCATTATTAAGTAAAATAAGGATTTATTGGACACAAGCACTGAGACGCTGAGATAGTAGATCTGATAGTTAAGATGGCTTGAAGAGCACTGAGCTATCTCCCCCTACCATCAGCTGCTTTAGGCACCAACACCAAATGATCCTGGCATTCTGGTCTGTCCTCAGAAACAGCAGGACCATTAGAAGTCCAAGATTATGAGATGTAAGAAGTAAATATAATTGACTCTGGTTATTTTATGTAGACAACTAATATTTGAGGTGGAAAAGTTGATAAGGAATTATGAAAGGAAGTTTCCCTTGGAAGACATCATCATTGTAAGACACCAGCATCATGCCACATATTGTCTGCCACAGGTAGGCACCCCTAAGAGTTCAACTTGGAAAGGTACTTTGATCTGACCTCTGCAGCCATTTGGGCTGACACCCTCCTGGCCCTTAATCTTGCCCCTGAGACTCGTAGGAATTGGTACTGTCATTATGGCCAGTCAAAGAGGGGCAGGCTCCTCTACCTCAACCAAGACATACAGCACTATGGTGCTAGCATTGGAGCCAAAGTCCATAGCCTGAACAACCCTAAAAAGTGTGATCTATGATTACAGACCTGGCTCTCAGATGCAAATTCCTGATGCTCCAAGGCCTCCCATCCTGACAGCACTACCATGGGGATTATGTTTCAATGTGCACATTTGAAGGGACATACATGTTCCACTGAAGCAAAAGCAGGAAAGAAGGCCCCCGACTCCCCTTCTGGTCCAGAGGTGAGTACCCGGGTCCAACCCAGACCCCATCCCTGGGTACCAGCCACTCCGGGAAGACCTGCCCAACTTGGCACCAGGTTCTGGCCACCGGGCAGCTCCCCTTCTAGCCCCACCAGGAGGGATCCCCTTTTCCAAGCCCCCTGGCAGCCCCTGCAATCTCTGCGCCCTGCCCCCACGCCCATCTGCCCGAGACTCCAGCCACTTCCTGAGACTTAGAGACCGGCCCCCAGCTCCCAGCCTGCCCCCGATTGCCATTTTGGACCAGAGCCTGCCCCCGACTTCCCTTCTGGACCAGAGAGTTGGACAAGAGAACTCCCTTTTGGACAAGAGAGAGAGTCTTCCTGAATCTGTCAGCTCTTTCTGAAACAAGTACACTGATAAGACGAAGAAGGAACCACAAGGAGATGGGCAGACATCAAGGCAGAAGTACATAGAGCAAAATGAAGAGCAATACAGCATCACCAGAACCTAGCCCGCCTCCAACATCTAGACCTGAACACCAAAAATTGGAAGAAGCAGAAGAAAGTAGCCTTATGAGTAACTTCATGAAGAAGGTAGAGGCTTGTGTAGAGGAAAAGACAAGAAAATTGGAAGAACGCTGTAAACAACTAGAGGAAAGGGCAAACAAATTAGAAGAAAACAGTAAAGCCCTCCAAGAAAACAATAAAGTGCTGGAAGAAAACATTAAAGTCCTGGAAGAAAACAATAAAACACTGAAAGAAAATCATGAAAAAGCAATGAAACAAACAAAGGAAATAGTCCAAGAACTGAAAAGGGAAATTGAAAAAATAAAGAAGACACAAACAGAGGGAATGCTGGAAATAGAAAACCTGAGTAAAAGATCAGGAACTTCGGATGCAAGTATAACCAACAGAATGCAAGAGGTGGAAGAGAGGATTTCTGGCATTGAAGATACAGTAGAAGAAATAGTTTCATCAGTCGAAGGAAACACTAAAGCCAACAAAGTCATGAACCAAAATGTCCAAGAAATCTGGGACACCATGAAAAGACCAAACCTACGAATTATAGGGATAGAAGAAGGTGAAGAATACCAACTCAAAGGCACAGAAAATATATTCAACAAAATTATAGAAGAAAACTTTCCCAACTTAAAGAAGGAAATGCCTATGAAAATACAAGAAGCCTATAGAACACCAAACAGACTAGACCCCCAAAAAAGTCCCCTCGACACATAATAATTAAACAACTAAATGTACAGAATAAAGAAAGAATATTAAGAGCAGCCAAGGAAAAAGGCCAAGTGACCTATAAAGGTAAACCCATCAGAATAACACCCGATTTCTCAATGGAGACTTTGAAAGCCAGAAGGACCTGGACAGATGTAATGCAGACACTAAGAAACCATGGATGTCAGCCCAGACTAATATACCCAGCAAAACTTTCAATCATCATAGACGGAAGGAACAAGACATTCGAAGACAAAGCCAGATTTAAACAATACCTATCCACAAACCCAGCCCTACAGAAAGCACTAGAAGGAAAATTCCAACCGAAGGAAGTCAGATACACACTCGAAAACACAGGCAATAGATAAAGCCACAACAGTAAACCCCAAAGAAGGGAAGTACACACACACTACCACCAAAAATAACAGGGATGAACAATCACTGGTCGTTAATATCCCTTAATATCAACGGACTTAATTCACCTATAAAAAGACATAGACTTACAGAATGGATACGAAAGCAGAACCCAACTTTCTGCTGCATACAAGAAACACATCTCAAATTCAAAGACAGACACTACCTAAGAATAAAAGGCTGGGAAAAGACTTTCCAATCAAATGGTCTTAAGAAACAAGCAGGGGTAGCCATCCTGATATCCAACAAAATAGACTTCAAACTAAAATCAATCAAAAGAGATAAAGAAGGACATTACATATTCATCACAGGAAAGATCCACCAAGATGAAGTTTCAATTCTGAACATTTATGCCCCAAACACAAGGGCACCCAAATATGTAAAAGAAACATTACTAAAGCTTAAACCACATATAAAACCCCACACATTAATAGTGGGAGATCTCAACACCCCACTTTCACCACTGGACAGATTCCCAAATCAAAACTTAACAGAGAAATAAAGGACTTAACTGATGTCATGACCCAATTGGACCTAATAGATATCTACAGAACATTCCATCCTAACAAGAAAGAATATACATTCTTCTCAGCACCCCATGGAACTTTCTCTAAAATCGACCACATACTTGGCCACAAAGCAAATCTCAACAGATACAAAACAATTAGAATAACCTCCTGTGTTCTATCAGACCACCATGGGTTAAAGTTAGATCTCAACAACAACAAAAACTATAGAAAACCTACAATCTCATGGAAACTGAATAATGCTCAACTAAATCACCAATGGGTTAAGGAAGAAATAAAGAAAGAAATTAAAGACTTCCTAGAGATCAATGAAAATGAAGACACCACATACCCAAACTTATGGGACACTATGAAAGCAGTGCTAAGAGGGAAATTCATAACACTAAATGCCCACATAAAGAAGTTGGAGAAATCTCACACTAGTGACTTAACAGCACACCTGAATGCTCTAGAACAAGAAGAAGCAAAGTCTCCCAGGAAGAATAGACGCCAGGAAATTATCAAAGTGAGAGGTGAAATTAATAAATTAGAAACTAAGAGAATAATACAAAAAATTAATGAAACAAAGAGTTGGTTCTTTGAGAAAATCAACAGGATAGACAAGCCCTTATCCAAACTAACCAAAAGACAGAGAGAGAGAATCCAAATCAACAAAATCAGAAATGAAAAGGGGGACATAACAACAGACATTGAGGAAATCCAGAGAATTATAAGGTCATATTTCAAAAACCTCTACTCCACAAAACTGGAAAACCTAAAAGAAATGGACATTTTTCTGGATAAGTACCACATACCTAAGTTAAATCAAGACCAGATAAACTATTTAAATAGCCCAATAACCCCTAAGGAAATAGAAACAGTCATTAAAAGTCTCCCAACCAAAAAAAGCCCAGGACCAGATGGTTTCAGCGCAGAATTCTACCAGATCTTCAAAGAAGAGTTAATACCAATACTCTCTAAATTGTTCCACATAATAGAAACAGAAGGAACATTACCAAACTCCTTTTATGAGGCTACAATTACCCCGATTCCTAAACCAAACAAGGATACAACAAAGAAAGAGAACTACAGACCAATCTCCCTCATGAACATTGATGCAAAAATACTCAATAAAATATTGGCAAACAGACTCCAAGAACACATCAGAACAATTATCCACCATGATCAAGTAGGCTTCATCCCAGGGATGCAAGGGTGGTTCAACATACGAAAGTCCATCAACGTAATACACCATATAAACAAACTCAAAGAAAAAAACCACATGATCATCTCACTAGATGCAGAAAAGGCATTTGACAAAATCCAGCACCCCTTCATGATAAAAGTCTTGGAGCAATCAGGAATACAGGGAACATACCTAAACATAATAAAGGCAATATATAGCAAACCAACAGCCAACATCAAATTAAATGGAGAGAAACTCAAAGCAATTCCACTAAAATCAGGAACGAGGCAAGGCTGTCCACTCTCCCCATACTTATTCAATATAGTACTTGAAGTTCTAGCCAGAGCAATAAGACAACATAAGGAGATTAAGGGGATCCAAATTGGAAAGGAAGAAGTCAAGCTTTCCCTATTTGCAGATGACATGATAGTATACTTGAGTGACCCCAAAGATTCCACCCAGGAATTGATAAAGCTTATAAACACCTTCAGCAACATAGCAGGATACAAGATCAACTCAAAAAAATCAGTAGCCTTCCTATATACAATGGACAAAGAAGCTGAGAAGACAATTATAGATACATCACCCTTTACAATAGCCAAAAATGACATAAAATACCTTGGGGTAACACTAACCAAGCAAGTGAAGGACCTATATGACAAGAACTTTAAGTCCCTAAAAAAAGAAATTGAAGAAGATGTCAGAAAATGGAAAGATCTCCCATGCTCATGGATAGGCAGGGTTAACATAGTAAAAATGGCAGTCTTACCAAAAGCAATCTACAGATTCAATGCAATCCCCATCAAAATACCAACACAATTCTTCACAGACCTGGAAAGAATAATACTCAACTTCATATGGAAAAACAAAAAACCCAGAATAGCTAAAAGAAACCTGTACAATAAAACAACTTCTGGAGGCATCACAATCCCTAACTTCAAGCTCTACTATAGAGCTACAGTAATAAAAACAGCTTGGTATTGGCATAAAAACCGACATGTGGTCCAATGGAATCGAATTGAAGACCCTGACATTAACCCACACACCTATGGACATATAATTTTTGACAAAGAAGCCAAAAGTGTACAATGGAAAAAAGAAAGCATCTTCAACAAATGGTGCTGGCATAACTGGGTATCAACGTGTAGAAGGCTACAAATAGATCCATATCTGTCACCGTGCACAAAACTTAAGTCCAAGTGGATCAAAGACCTCAACATAAATCCAGCTACTCTAAACCTGCTAGAAGAGAAATTAGGAAGTAATCTTGAACGCATTGGCATAGGAGATCACTTCCTAAATATAACACCAGTAGCGCAGACACTGAGACAAACAATCAATCAATGGGACCTCCTGAAACTGAGAAGCTTTTGTAGAGCAAAGGATACAGTCAACAAGGCAAAGCGACAGCCTACAGAATGGGAAAAGATCTTCACCAACCCCACAGGTGACAGAGGACTGATATCCAGAATATATAAGGAACTCAAGAAATTAGACATCAAAACGACCAACAGTCCAATCGAGAAATGGGCTTTAGAATTAAACAGAGAATTCTCAACAGAGGAAACCCAAATGGCTGAAAGACATTTAAGGAATTGCTCAACATCCCTAATCATCAGGGAAATGCAAATCAAAACAACTCTGAGATACCACCTTACGCCTGTCAGAATGGCTAAGATCAAAAACACTGAAGACACTTTATGCTGGAGAGGTTGTGGAGCTAGAGGAACTCTCCTCCACTGCTGGTGGGAATGCAAGCTTGTACAACCACTTTGGAAATCAATATGGCGCTTTCTTAGAAAATTGGGAATCAATCTCCCCCAAGATCCAGCTATACCACTTTTGGGCATATACCCAAGAAATGCTCAATCATACCACAAGAGCACTTGCTCAGCTATGTTCATATCAGCATTGTTTGTAATAGCCAAATCCTGGAAACAACCTAGATGCCCTTCAACTGAAGAATGGATAAATAAATTGTGGCACATATACACAATGGAATACTACTCCGCAGAGAAAAACAATGACATCATACGGTTTGCAGACAAATGGATCGATCTAGAAAAAATCATCCTGAGTGAGGTGACCCAGACTCAGAAAGACAAATATGGTATGTACTCACTCATAGGAAGATGCTAGATGTGGAACAAGGATGACTGGACTGCTACTCACATCACCAGTGAGGCTACCTGGAAAACGGGACCCCAAAAAAGACACGGAGAAATGGATGAGATCTACATGAACAGCCTGGTCATGAGTGGGAACAATGAAGAGCGACGATCGAGGGAAAGGGAGTGGGAGATCCTAGCTGGATCAAGAAAAGAGAGGGAGAACAAGGAATAGGAGACCATGGTAAATGAAGACCACATGAGAAGGGGAGGAAGCAGAGAGCTAGGGAGGCCCACGGAGATCCACAAAGATACCCCCACAAAAGACTGCTGGCAATGGTCGAGAGACGGCAGGAACTGACCTACTCCGGTGATGGGATGGCCAGACACCCTGTTAGTTGTCCCATAAACCCATCCAAGGAAGGTCTGAGGAATCTGGATGCAGACATCCACGGCTGGGCCCCTGGTGGAGCACTGGAGTCTAATTAGTGAGAAAGAAGAGGGTTTATATGAGCGAGAATTGTTGAAGCCAGGGTTGGATAAAGCACAGGGACAAATAACCAAATGAATAGAAGCACAGGATCTATGAACCAAAGGCTGAGGGGCCCCAACTGGATCAGGCCCCCTGAACGGGTGAGACAGTCATTTGGCTTGATCTGTTTGGGAGGCAGCTGTGTGTTGGTGCCGGGTCCTGGGCTTGCTGCATGAGTTGGCTGTTCGAATCCTGGGACCTATGCAGGGACACTTGGCTTGGTCTGGGAGGGGGGACTGGTCTTGGCTGGACTGAGTCTACCAGGTCGATCCCGGTCCTCGGGGAGACCTTGATCTGGAGGAGGTGGGAATGGGGGGTGGGTGGGGGGAGGGGGAGGGGGGGCGAGAGTGGGAGAACATGGGAATCTGTGGCTATTATGTTGAACTAAATGATGTTGTAAAATAAATTTACTTAAAATAAAAAAAAAAGCAGGAAAGAATTAATGTTCTACACACAGAGATAGGACCAAACTGACCATGGAAGAAACGTGAAGGCCCATGTTATCTTGTGCTATCTTCTTCAGCACAAGTTCTAAAGTCCTCAGCAGTCAGAAGATACAGCAACTACAAAATGGCCAAGAAATGGCTCATTCCCATGAGGACAACATGGAGGAACCTGCAGAGTACAAACCAACAGCTAGAAATATTGAAAGACATGATTCCAAAGACATGAAGATTCAACAGTTCAGTTCCTACATTTATGTTTGTAGTGATAGTGAAGATTTTGAAGTGGAAACTGACTTAAGACCTCATTGGCCTCTTTTCTAAATGAGATAGGTGCTTCCTGGCCCTGAAGCTCCTGGAGAGGTAAATACGATCAGTGCTATAGACCAGAGCAGCAGGCCATTGCCAAGGAGGGAAACCCGAAATTTAACCAAGTGATCTTTAATACAGAATAATGAAGACCTGGAGTGTGTGGTGCTGTGGACCATTTTGCCAATAAATATTTAGTTGGTTGTCAAGCCCATTAATTTAGATAACTCTTTATTAATTATGGAATAAATCTTATTACAAAAAGAACTCCCAAGCTCCTGGCTATAATGCACCTTGTTCTCTTTGAATATTATATGCATGAATAAAGACCTGGGATTGCAAGAAAATAGGAAAACATTTTCTAAAATTTACCAATTTATAATGACAGCTAGGTTATTTGCTAGGCTAGTCACCAGAGTAGACCAGTCCAGGTACCTCTGGACCACTGCCAGGAGACCAAGGTGGGGTCAACCTTGTGGATTCCTGAGAGCCTCCCCAGCACCCTGCCTTTTCCTATTCCCATGATGTCCTCATCTATCATGGAATCTTCCTCCTTGCCCTCCCACTCTGTCCCTTTTCCAGCTTGACCCCCAATTTCCCTATGTTCTCATTCCCCACTCCTCGCCCTCTGCCAACCCCCCACACCCAGTCCACTCATGTAGATCTCATCCACTTCTCCTTCACGGGGTCATCCATCTGTCCCTCCTAGGGTCTTTTCCTGTTAGCTAGCCTTTCTGGAGTTGTGGGTTGCAGTCTGGCCATCCCTTCCCTCCCATTTAGTATCCATTTATGAATGAGTACACACTATGTTTGTCCTTCTGAGTCTGGGTTACCTCACTCAAGATGACATT
The DNA here is from genome assembly GCF_004664715.2 of Peromyscus leucopus. Lineage (NCBI taxonomy): Eukaryota > Metazoa > Chordata > Mammalia > Rodentia > Cricetidae > Peromyscus > Peromyscus leucopus. The sequence continues at coordinate 26,194,273 of NC_051071.1, forward strand.
TTCTAGATCCATCCATTTGCCTGAAAATTTCATATCTTTTTTTAACTGCTGAGTAGTACTCCATTGTGCATATGTGCCACATTTTCTTTATCCATTCTTCAGTTGAGGGGCATCTAGGTTGTTTCCAGGTTCGTTCTTGCTATTACGAATAATGCTGATATGAACATAGTTGAGCATGTGTTCTTATGGTAATATTGAGCATTCCTTGGGTATATGCCCAAGAGTGGTATTACTGGGTCTTGAGGAAGAATTATTCCCAACGTTCTGAGAAACCGCCATACTGATTTCCAGAGTGGCTGTACAAATTTGCTTTCCCACCAACAGTGTGTTTGGGGGGCACCCAGGCAGGGGGATTGGAATCTGTCCCTGGTGCATGGGCAGGCTTCTGGGAATCCGGTGCCTGTGGTGTGACACCTTGTACAGCCTTGATGCAGTGGGAAGGGGCTTGGTCCTGCCTAGGCTCAGTGAGCTGGGCTCTGCTGACTCCCCATGGGAGACCTTGATTTGGGGGCATGTGGAGATGTGGGGTGGCTTGGGAAAGAGGGCTGGGCTGGGAGGAGGGAGGAGGGGGGTCTGTGGATAGCATGAGGAGTGAGTAGAAAATTTCTTAATAAAGAAAATTTTTTTTAAAGTTTACCAATTTATAAAGGGTGGAAAAGTTAAACATTTTTGAAACCCTTAATAATTTGGTTATGAGTATCAATCTTTATCAAGATGATGGGAAAGAATATGGTTGAACAGATTTATGGAGACTGGGGTTGGAAAAAGAGCAATTGGTAGCTTGGGGAAGGGGGAGTGTCACAGTTCAGATGTAACTTTTGGAGTTAAAGACCACTCTGGGGGGGACTGTCATGTATTATCCTTCATATACCTAGAATTTGTTATTCCCAGCTTCACCTGGAAAGTATTTTCTTAGATAACTATATTGATGATTTATCCCATGAGACTGCCCTACTGTGTTTATAATATCGGGGCCTTGACTTATCTTTAAAACAAAAATCCCTCTGAAGCTGTCTTGTTTTGAGCATGGCTTCAATGAAGATTTCTTGCACCTGTGAACTGTGTCTTGGAAAGAAAGCAGAGTCTTCATTCTCAATGGTATTTGCATTAGCAAAATGAAACCATATCACCAAGCAAAACTTGTAGTTTTAATTTATTTAGTAGTGTATTTAATATGTGTGTGTGTGTGTGTGTGTGTGTGTGTGTGCGCGCGCGCGCCTAAATGTTTGTATGTACAAATTTGTGCAGATGCCCTCAGAGGCCACAAGAGAGTGTCAAGTTCCTTGGAACTCGAGTTGCATATGATTGGCAGCTGCCTGATGTGGGTCTAGGAACTGAAGACCTCTCCAAGAGCAATGAGTGCTCTTAATAGTTCGGATATCTCTCCAGCCCCTAAGTAAAAGTTTCAAATTTAGGATTTGGGTTTTAAAATCATCCACAATGGGCCTTTGGAATACTAGGTATGTAATTCCAGAGACAATACCTGTTAATTTATGCAAATTTTTGAAAGGATAAAGATGAATTCCAATTTATTAATTTAGAACTATTGGACATTGGGACAGATTTTTATATACTTTAATATAGTCTTCACATACAAACATGTGCATGTGTATACATACTGACAAACACACACATTTGTGTGTGAAAAGGGGGGGGGTAACAAGCCTGTAGCACACACATGGAGGCCACAGTACAACTTGTGGTAGTCAGTTGTCTCTTTCAGCAATGCTGATTCTTGAGATCAACTCATGTAGTCAGATTTGGGAGTAAGCAGTCTCACTACCAGACAGATTTTTGTTGGTTTACTTGTTTGTTTTTAAGATTTAATTTGTTTTTAACTCTTTGTGTGTGTGTGTGTGTGTGTGTGTCTGTGTGTGTCTGTGTGTCCGTGTGTGTGTCTGTGTGTGTGTGTGTGTCTGTGTCTGTGTCTGTGTGTGTGTGTATGTATGTATGTATACAGGCAGGCATGTAGGTCTATGCACAGGTGTACAGGTGTCCATGGAAGCCAGAAGAGAGGTTGAATTCCCGGAGCTGGAGTTATAGGAGGTTGTAAACTGTCTGATATGCGTGCTTGGAACCAAAACTGAATCCCCCAGAAGAGCAGTTAGCACACTCTCTTAACCACTAAGCATCTTTCCCAGCCACTAGACTTTTTCTTTAACAGGATATTAAAGGTCATTGAAAGACTGAGTGAAAAAAATATAGAGATTGCTCATATTTTTCTTATGCCCTTACACGCATCGCCTTCCCACTACCAACATCCCCTTACAGAGAGTGTGTTTGTTACCATCAATGGACCTGTACAGACACATCACATCCCCCAGAGTACTGAGTGCACACTAGGGCTCATTCTATGACACTCAACAATGCACAATGGCATTACCCAGTATGCTAGTATCACAGAAAGTATACTCACTGCCCTAATAATTCCACAATCTGTTGATCCAAGTTTACTTTTATTTAATTTATTTTTCACAAATTTCAAATATTAAATTAGAAAAAGCAAAGAGTGAAAGATCTCTAAATTGGCCCATATTCTCATTACTCCACCAGAGATCATGACTGGGACCATGCATAATGTCTCCAGAGCCATATCATTAGCTCAGGTATCTCTGTACACAGTCTAAAACAGTTAATCAGCCAATGCCATGCCTATGTCCCTGTGTTTTCTTTCATTCATTATTCAAACATCTACCTTCTCTCAGTAATGTAAAATGAAAGGTGGAATCCATGTATTTCCATCTATAAACACACTTAGCTAGTAACATTTATCCAGAGGACTTCCTTTTCTCTGGTGGCTTGATTTGGTATGTTCATCAAAATTAAGTTGATTGCTTTGATTTCAGCTGAGACATTTGTGAACCATAGAAGGTACTACTCCTCACTTTATAGCAAGAAGAGGAATGTCGAATAAAGTAGAAGTCAACAACTCTTCTTAGAACTGGGGGACACAGAAGGAGGGGCCATCCTGAAATCTGAAAGCAGGCACTCCTTTAATATATGATGTCGAAAAATATGTCTTGTATATGGAGAAAAATGCACAGAGTTCTACTTTAACCATATCCCCAAGTGAATTCCAGTCTATTGGGAGCCTATGTGTGAAATACAACACAATAAAGCTAACAGAAGACAAAAATACATGCATACATACATACATACATATTGACTAAAGAAAAATTTGTTTCATTTTTATCATGTAAAAATTAACGTGTTTTTTCAAAATAAGTAAGCATAGTGCTAGTGTTACCTCTGATAGATGACCGATTGGAAATCATTACACCTGTCCATAATACACCCAAAACAAAAAAGTGCACAAGGAAAAAGTCTTTGGCTTTTCCTAGATTTGTTAGAAATCTGAGGTTCATGAAATATGCACACTCTAAAATCTGTGGCAATGAGTCAGATAAAATCCTTTTCTCTATACCAGAATCCACAATGCACTCTAGTCTGTAAGACACTGAAGCAGCGAGTGGGTGTGGGCTGCAGGTGAGTGAAAGCTCCCTGGGCCACACTCATAGGCCAGTCACACTCTGCAGATCTTATCTAAGTGCAGCAAAAAAAGCACATGGGTGAGAATTCTCCAGCTGAATTTCAGCTGTCCCTTTCTCCCTTCTCTTCTTGACCCTCACTTCCCACCACCAACCTCCTTTCACAGCACTGAGATGGCATCTATAGCCATCACAAAATCCACAGCTGTCCTCTCCATGACACAGAAGCCTTAATCTCATATGATGTCACAAGGCAAGACTGAAGAATTCTTGTCTCAGCTGAAGAGAAATAACTCCATCGTATTTCAAATCCCTGTCTCTCTAAGAATAGGGTTATATTATAGTCATATTAGGAATGTTATAAGGTATGAGGGAGGGTAAAACTTTGGAGGACTGCCTTTCAAGGTAGTTTACTGTATCCTCCACAAAGATGGAATTAGTCAAGAGATTAACATACACTTAGACACCACAAACACATTGCCTAGTACTATGTAAAAAATGCTAATTCTCTGATGATCAGCACAAGGAAAGGCCCCAAACCAATAGGTGAGATAAAAAACTGAATGTATGGTGAGAATTTAATTCCTCCTGTTTTTAGCTACACCAAATATCAAACATCCCAAGTCCCAAAGCTATTGTGATCTTAGTACATACTGCCGAATAGGTTAAAGCTAATTCCCAATAACAGTAACAATGTAATCCATCTCAAAGAGGCAAGATACAATGCCTGAAGAGCAAAATCATTTATCAGAAACAAACTCCACAGTGGTGTAGATGTCGGAGCCATCAAATACAATTTAATATAATATGCTAAATGACCGAAAAAGAAAAGATCACACAAGACATGATGGTGACTATAAACAGAGAGAGGGGACTACAGATCAAATGGAGATGCTAAGCACCAAAACATCATCTCAGGGTAGTAGATGACTTTGAGGAGCTAGATAATAAGAAGAACCAACAGGAACAGGAAAGAAAAAAATAAAATTGAAACTATTCAAGCAAAAACACAAAGAAAAAACAAAACAAACTTGCTGGAGGACAGTCGGTAGAGCATGAGACTCTTAATCTCAGGGTCATGAGTTCGAGCCCCACATTGGGCGCCACTTGTTGCTGGAGGGCTTCTCTCCAGCTTCCACCAAGCCCCACAATCCCACAATCCACATATAAAATAATCACTCAGACTGTTCTTTTATCTTAAATTAACCCATTTCTTTAAATCTATACCTTCCCACGTGGCTGGTGGCTTACCGGCATCTTTACATGCTGCTTGTCCTGGCGGTGGCTGCAGTGTCTCTCCCACTTCTTCCTGTTTCCCCAATTCTTCTCTCTCCTTGTCCCGCCTATACTTCCTGTCTGGTCACTGGCCATCAGTGTTTTATTTATATAGAATGATATCCACAGCAACAAACAGAACATCTGAGCACCATAGTAAAGTATTTAAAGGATCATCATACATGCATTAAAAGACAAGGAAGAATAACCAAACTCAAAGCAAGTCAACAGAAACTATCCAAACTAAAATGCAGAGAAACAAGAACAGAATGCCCAAGCGCTGAGACAAAGCCTTAGAATGACCAATACACACTCAACAGAAATGTAAGGATGGAGCAAAAGAGAAAACAGGACAAAAGACAGATTGGAAAATAATAATGATCAAAATGTTTCTTGTATTACTGACAAACACCAAACTGCATATTCAAAAAGTTTACTAAGAGAAATGAAAAGTAAATAAATAAATGAACAAATGTTAAAATTAGTGGGTAAAATAATCAGAAAAATTTAGTACTTTTATGGTCTCTCCTGTATGCCCCAACTTTTTATGAATATGAAGTGGGAGACTAAAACTTTACAATAAGGTTAATACAAGTACTTCTATATCCCACCTCACCTCAATGATTAATGCTCTCAGTCCCAATCATGAGACATTTAACCAATGTGTATCCTCCTGTGAGACACAGGTAAAGATACACTATTCCCATGCTAATCTCCCACAAATGGACGCTTTAGTCTGAGGAAAGACTATGGTAAAGAGAGCAAATCAAACACAGTGTGCTTATCAGCTGGGTTATAGTGAGACATGCCTGGGAGATGAGCCAAGCTCACTTAGAGTGTGTCTTTGAAGATGTTTCCAGAAAGGACTATCTAAAGAAAAAAGATCTACCTTGGATGTTGGCTGTACCAACCACAGGCTATGGGGCTCAGAGAGAATAAAAGGGGAGATAGAATAAAGTCCACTAAAGAGGTACACTTTTCTCTGCTTCCTGACTATCATGGGGTGAGCTGCTGTACTCTGCCATGAATTCTCACCTCAAGGAACTACAACTCAGAGTCAAGATAAACCATCCCTCCTTTGACTCTTTCTGTTAGATGTTGGTAGTGATGGGAACTGAGGAACACCTCCAGAATGCAGAGCACATAACACATAACATGTTGCAAAGGTCATGGAAGACAAGAAAAGTATCAGAAGACTTTCCAGGAAGCAAGAGAGTCAGGAGGCCAGAGCACTAAATTCAGCCTTGGAACCTGAACAAGACCCTGAGCCAGAAAAGGGCTATTCGTAGAAAAGTCACAGAAATTCTCAAGATGAAAAAAATCTGCATCTGGTTAATGATATTGAATGAGCATTAATGTCTTCATTTTGAACTGTGTTAAGGACATACACATTATTAGCAGCTGGTGGAATGTGCACACCACATCTTGTGATCAACTTTTAGGTGAGTCAACTTTGGCCAAAATAACGATAATAAAATATTTCCTTTGTAAACACTAAAATGACTTGATGAAAGGAAGAAATAAAGGAAGAAAGGACAGGAGTGACATAGGGAAGGAGGGAGAGTAAAACAAAGAAGAGAGGAGGAGAAGAGAAGAAGGAAGAGAAAAGGGAGTATGGAGGAGAGAAGGAAATAAATAAAACAGTTCTTACATATTTCACAGAAACTAACTCAGAAAGAATAGCAGTAAGAAATACAAAATGCAGCAGTACATCTTCCAGAAGTTAATGTAAGCAAAACCGACGTGAACTTCAATGATATTTTTTTGGACACAAAACCAAAAGAACATTCATTCCCTTAAATAAAACCTAATTAGTTCATCTTCAGTTAGTTTTAAAAGAGCAGAAGACACTATTATGAGAATAAGAAAACCACATGCCTAATAAAGGACTTGTATCCAAACCATGGAAATAATTTTTAAAGCATAGCACTAAGGGAGCAACTCAATTAGGAAGAATATCAACCAAAGATTTGAACAGACATCTCAGCAAAGAAAATCTACAGTTAGTGAATGAAACTACATTTAACATCACACAGCCTGAGAGAATTTCAAATGAAAATAAGGAACTCCCTCTCCTCTGCTCGGAACACTATCTTAGTCAGAGTTTCTGTTGCTGTGATGAAACACCATGACCAAAAGCAATTTGGAGAGGAAATGGTCTATTTCATCTTACAGCTTGGAGTCAGTCTTTCTAACTTCTAAAGTTAGAGCAGAAACTCAAGGCAGGAGCTGATGCACAGACCATGGTGGAGTGTTGGTTCCCCACAACTTTGCTCCTTGTAGCACCCAGGACCAAAAGCCTGGGGGTGGCACCAACCTCAGTGAGGGGCCCCTCCCACATTAATCTTCAATGGAGAAAATATATCACAGGTCAAACTGATGGAGCCAATTTCTCAGTTAAGATTCCCTCTTCAAATGTCTTTAGCTTGTGTCAAGTTTATATACAACTAGCCAGCACAATTACTAAAACCCAACACATCAGTGATAATTAATGACAGACAGGATGTAGAGCAACAAGGACTCTCATTCACTGGGCATACAAAATGTTACAGCTACTTGGGAAGACATCGAGACAGTTCCTCCTAAACTAAGCATGCTATTATCACAAAATCCAACAGTCACACTCTTGTATTAATACAAATGAGTTCAAAATGTATGTACACACAAAAATTTGTGTATAAATCTTTATTACAGATTTCATGCACAAACTCCAAAGTTGAAGTCAACCAAGATATCTTTCAACAAATGAATAAACAGTGGTGTAGTCAAGTTATGTGACAGTATGCAATGATGAAAAGAAGTCCCATACTTGGATAGGAAAAGGGATGAAGGCTATCTGAATGCATAGCGCTAAGTGAAATAAACCAGTCTGGAAAATGCTGTTGACTGAAAAGAGCCTAACTACATAATGTTCTGTAGGGGACAGCAGAAAGAGTTTGGGTCTATGACGTCTAAGATGCATCTTCTTGCCAGTGGTTCTGGAGAAGGTCTTCTCACTGTGTCAACATGGCCTAAGAAGCTGAGTTCTCTGATGTCTCTTATTGTAAAGACACTAATAATATCGGATCAAGGTCCCACCCTTGAGACTTCATCTTTCTAGAATATCTCCGTACTCCAAATGCAGTTACACAAGGCAGTAGGGCTTTGATATAAAAATATTGGAGGGTGGGCAAAATTCAGCCTATTGTACTTGAATGCCCACTCTATCATTTTATTGAAAGTAAATTATGCCAAGATGAGGTCCAGAGAGAAAAGGGAAATACTGAGCAAATGGATTCTGGCAATCCAGGTATAAATAGCACATAGGACCATCACAGAGACTGAAGTAGCACTAAGCCATCTTTAACTCCCAAAGGAAAAATATGGGAGATCATGAGAATAGTACATCAATGAGCAACAAAATTATCCTCTTGACTTGGCTATTAGATTGTCACACAGTGCTGAGATGGAAGGGAGAAAACCCAGCATAAAAAGGCACCACAGAAAGGAAAGTGAGACCAAGAGTCGGTGCCACAGAGCCACCAATTGTCACTTGGAAGTTTCCTCCCAGGAAGATCAGCCTGAGACCCCAGCACGGGTTCTGAAATAGTGCCATCAGAAGCCCCAGGCATGCTCAGCTACATGAACCCAGATGACACCTGGCTTGATGAACCCTGAGTTCTAGAAGTGCAGGTCAAAAGTCAAAGGGCAAAAGGTTTCAGTGAGCCTGTTCCCAAGGGCACCCATCCAAGGCTCCACTCTACTTTCCTTCAAAAAAAAAAAAAAAAAGAGCCACTGGACCTGGCCCAAGCTCAGAACACTTTATCATTTTATTTTGTAAATAAACCCATAATTATATCTGAATTGGAGGGGATAAACATTGTGAATTCTTTCTCTTCCTGACTTTTTGTTGTTATCTTAGGCTGCTGGACTGTAACTCAGCACAGATGACTATCACACTTGTAAGCGTGGGCTTCCTCCTCACCGTAAGCCAGACAGCTTTAGAGTAAACACCAAGTCAGAAAAATAAGAAACTGACTTTATTTTTTTTCTCTTCATAGTCCCCCAGGGGTCCATTTCCCAGTTTTACTCATCTAATGACTACATTGTAATCACTGATTTCTCAAGCTGAAAACCCATTACCTGGGACATAGGCAGAAAGACACATATGGTTTGGGGAAAGCAGAATGTTAAAAAAATTAAAAACAACCATTAATAAAGCACATTTGACAAGAGCCTAAGAAACTAAGCAAACTACTGTAGTGATTTTGGGTTACTAGATCCAGTTATTCCAGACCAGGTTTATCATCCCAGGAAACCCACTCTATCTCTTCTAGAGACTCTAAGTCTGAAGTCAGGGTGCTGGTGCAGTAAAGTTTAAGACAGGCTTTTCCTGGTTTATAGACATCCCTTCTTTCTTATTGTCCACATGCTATCAAGATAGTGAGCCAATGTAATACCTTATAGAAGTAGTAAGACAATAGTTCTCAATCTGTGTGTGTGTTTGTGGGGTGACATATCAGATATTTACATTACAATTCATAACAGTAGCAAAATCACAGTTATGAAGTAGCAACAAAATAATTTCATGGTTGGAGGGTCACCACAATGTGAGGAACTGTGTTGAAGGGTCTCAGCATTAGGAAGGTTGAGAACCACTGAGGTAAGAGATCAACATCCTTCTTGTATAACACAAGACTGGAGAGTTAATATACCCTGGAAGTACAAGGGTAAAGGTATACTTTTGGCCTTGCTGGATGAAAGGAAATTGTGTCCAGTGGTCCTTGTGAACAGATAAAAAGAAAAATAAAACAAACATTCTCCAGATCAATGGATACTCCATACCGTGTACCAGGAGACATGCTAATCTGTTCAAGAAAGGATGCCACATCTGGCACAACAGCTGTACATGGAGTCATTGCTTGGTTCCATTTGTGAGTCAGCTGTCATTCTCCATAACTCGCCTGTCTTCTATGCAGGCCAAACAGAAGAGCTCAAGGGAGAGGGAGGAGCAGTCACCTCTGCAACTCTCAAGTCCTTGATGGTGGCTCTGTTTATTTAATCCCCTCAGGAATGTGATATTGTTTTAGGGTTTCAATTTTCTCTGGTAGAGGCAACTTGAATGTCTGTTTTACCTTTCCAATTCTGTTGCTGGAGTTTTCCTGTGCCCACCAGGCTCCTGCAGCCACTCAGACCCAAGTAAACACACAGAGACTTATATTACTTATAAACTGTATGGCCGTGGCAGGTTTCTTGCTATGTAGTTCTTATATCTTAAATTAACCCAATTCTATAAATCTATACCTTGTCACGTGGCTCATGGCTTACTAGTATCTTTACATCTTACTTCTTATGGAGGTGGTGGCTGGCAGTGTCTCCCTGATTCAGCCTTCCACCTCCCAGAATTCTCTTTCCTGCTTGTCCCACCTATACTATACTTCCTGCCTGGCTACCGGCCAATCAGTGTTTTATTTATCCATCAGTCAGAGCAACACATTCACAGCACACAGAAAGACATCCCCAGCACAACTCTGTAACTGTTGGATGGTTTTCAGTTTCATGCTTTAAACCAGGGCATCTCAGCCTGAGCATTACTATCATACAGGACCAAATAATTCTGTTTTTACAGTAGCTATTCAATACCTTTCAAGTAACAGCAAACCCCACTTCATTTTGAGCAATATCAATTTTCTTTCTCAGAGTGGAGACTGACATAATTGCATTCTCCCAGAATTTGTCACTTACCCACCTGACACATTCTCCATGACAACCATGGCTGAGGCTACACAGCCATGCTGCTTTGCTCCTTGGACCCCACCCATGTGACTCCCATTCTCTGAATCAGAGTCAGTTAACATGTTATGCATGAAGTTTTGAAACAGTCCTTTGCCAGTTTTCTATGCAATGTTACTAGGTACAGCAACAATTTTTTGGGTAAATGCAACAGAATATAGGGTCTCACAGTTCTGAGTGCTGAAACAAAGATGAAGGTTTCAGTGGAACTGATTCCTTCTGAAGGCTGTAAGTGAGAATCTGCCCAAGGTGTCTCCTTAGTTTCAGATGGTTAGCAACCTTTCTTCTGCCTTCCTTGGCCTCTCCATGTAACCTCTTGCTCTCTGTTTTTGTCTTCCCTAGTGTCTCATCTCTCTCTCTCTCTCTCTCTCTCTCTCTCTCTCTCTCTCTCTCTCTCTCTCTCTTTCTTTCTCTCTCTCCTTTCCTGTAACAGTCATGATAAATTCAGCTCACTCTAATTCTGCATTACCTCATCCCAATTTCATTTCAACTATAAAGTCCATATTTCGAAATAAAGTCATATTCACAGGCCATACTCTCATGAGTAGGGCTTTTCCCTCATGACAAGTTCATGAATAAGGTAAAGCCAATTTCAGATGCAAATAGATTTGCACAGCTACCCTGGTATCTCCAAACTGGCAAAGCTGATATGATGTGGTTATAACCTGGGCAGAGACCAGGCCCCACCAGCCAAAAAGAGGTCTGAAGACCTAAATGCCCATGGGATTTTGGCATAACATCAGGTGATCCAGAACACACCGTTTATTTACAGTATTTTGCATGATGGTGCTTGTGAAATATTGGCAGCCCTTCAGCATTTGCCTGTCATAATTATAGTCAATAGTCAAGCTTTTATCCAATCCCTGCTCTCCTACTCAATATAAAATACATGAGCTATGCAGACAAGATGTATCTGTAAATACACAGGACAGCAGCCCTCAGAATGTCTCTGGAACCGGCTGATAACTAAGCATGGATTGTAGCTAAGCCTAGTCTCTAGAATGAAACTTCCCCTTGGACAAGAATCTAGGAAAATTGCACATTCAACAAAAGACCCCAAAGGGTTTTTGTGCTCTAGGGATCCAGGGACTTCAAAACATTTACAGAATGTGTGGCCTGTCCCAAAAATTCTGGGCTCTCCTTCGGGCCCTTCCTATGGATTACTAACTTCACCCAGATCAACTTGCTGTTTTGACAAGTAAATCCAAATGATTACTAAAGAAATTATAGATTAGGAAGAATTTAAAAGAGAATAGCAAGCCTCTGCATATTGCAGGGTAAAATGAGAGGGACCTGCTGTCTTTTTTTTTCTTTTAAATTCTAGACATCTCCTCTTACTTTCTCTGTTATTTTATTGTTTTATTTTTGCTCACCAACTTCCTAAGTGGAAGAATGTCTTTCCTTTTAAATCTTTATTATTTCAATTCACAATATGGAAGAGTCATTATTATAATAAGTTTTGAACATCTTAAGTCCTCCATTTACAAATTTATTTTGCTCATTTCCTAGTGATGGATGAAAACTTTTCAATTTCAGTAGTAATGAATTTGAACTTATTAATAAGATTGTTGAAGCTGAGGCTGGAGATTTGTTCAGCAAGAAGTTTTGCTGCTCTTTGAAAGGACATGGGTTTGATTCCTAGCACCCAAATGCTGGGCCTCACAACCATCTGTAACTCCATTTCTGGGAGATCTGTAACCCTCGTCTGGCTTCTGAGGGCACCAGGAATGCATGTGCTGAACAAACAAAACACCCATACACAAAATATTTTTTGGAAAAAAATTAAAGATCACTTAAGATATGGGTTTATTTTGCATCCCACAAATGAGGGCTTTCTTGTTTTGTCTTGTGGTTTTGTTTGTTTGTAACTAGATAGATGTAAGCCCAGTGGTGCTCCCTCGAGGCTTCTTGGGCACATCTTACGAATCTTCTTTTTGCATCCTCACATTCTCATGTCCCCAGAGGAAGCAGCAGATGTCGACAGTGTACAAGTTGTGATGCTAGAGTTGGAAGAGCAATAAATGCCAACTGGTCCATGGGCCAAACCCCAACCACTCCACCCCAGAGAGGCACATCCAGGCCTGCAGACAGGAGCTTGCCTTCCAGTGAACTGCTGTGTTCATGACCTCACTCTGCTTTGTCATGGCTTGCCTAGAGAAAATTCTCTAGTCACTGAATCTCATCAGTGGGCCTGAAATTAACCCTTACACACAAATGCCCTGCACATCATGACAAAAAATTAAGACATTATGCTGTTAGCAATGAATACTCTTGCTCCTCTGAACTTACCTGAAAAATATCAGAATGTATTTCAAAGTGACTGTGTGTTTATTTTAACTTAAACCAGCAGCACAAGGGACTTAAGGTTGTACTCTAACTTTTTGTCTATTAATTTTCTTCATTTATTTATTCCTTATAGTGTGCTCTAGAAACACAGTAAAACAGAAAATGCTCACATATCTCTGCAGTTAAAGAACTTTCACTCGTATACTATTTTGAGAAGAAATAGAAACTACTGACTTTCTGTTGGTAGACATCCACTGCCCCTCTTCAGTGGAAATCAAAATTTCAGCTGTGTAGGGATTCCATTTCTGAGCCTTCTTTGTGGGCAAGTGGGGTACACTGGTCAATATGGGAAGACTGTAGGTAGTGAAGATGCTACCTTGTCTGGGCCTTTAAAGGAAAGAGAATGAAGGACTTCCATCCTACTGTCAGGATGGAGGACAGTAGCTGAAACAGCATCAGAGACCACAACAGATATTTGCAGAAAGAATTAAAGCCAGATACAATGGACATCTCCTGCATGGGTTCAAACCCCACTCCCAGTACCAGTAACTCTCTTAGTTGGGGTTTCTATTGACATGGTAAGACACTACAATCAAAAGTAGCTTGTGAAGCAAAAGGTTTATTTTATTTATACTTCCAGGAAATAGTCTATCACTGAGGAAAGTTAAGGCAGAACCTAGAGGCAGGAACTGAAGCAGAGGTCATGGAGGAGTGTTGCTTACTGGCTTTCTCTTTATAACTTGCTCAGCCTGCTTTCCTATAGCACCCAGGACCACCAGCCCAGTGGGATTTGGGTCTTTTTTCATCAATCATCAATCAAGAAAATGCACCCACAGACCAGTCTGGTAGAGGCATGTCCTCAAGTGATATTACTTCTTCCCAAATGACTCTGTATCTAGTTGACAAAAAAATAGATAATCCCTTGCTGTAGCTTATACTAGATGAACAGCTTCATGTTAGTTTTGGCAATATCTGAGACAACTTTATTAAATCCTGTTTCTATCACCTGCCAGCAATGTGGTCAAGGTCACCACACAACTGTGTGTGGATCTCAAACTCTTCATAAGTTGAGACATCCACATTTGTCTCATGCTCGTGTGGCATGGATTAGAGAGAATGAACCCTGAAATTTTGTTTTATATCCTTAAAGTGAACTAATAAGGATTTGACTAGGGATGTAGTGTGAGTCATACTTTGTGACTTATTCATGTGACTGGAAATTCAAAGAAGAGCAGGAAAAGTCAGCTATGAGGCTGGCATTCATCATCCTCTTAAGTATATGAAATTCAAAACCTCTGCATCAATTTCTACAAGTGTATATGAATTTAAAAGACGAAGTATGTTATCTGGCAACAGCTGATGTTTCTCTAGAGGATCTGAAGTGCTCTCCTTCTGGCTTCTCCAGGGCAAATGCTGGAAGTTCTCTGAAGCAGGCAGGAAAGACTTGCATGCTGTGCACTTTCTCTTCTGAGAGCCTTCATCCCACTCTCCTTGGGAACAGTCCTTAGCACAGAGCCAGGATGGGGACTCCTGAGTCAGTTTCTGGTCCCAGCAATAATTAACTCACATACTTTGAAATTTTATTTCAGTTCTGATACTTAGACTCAACTTGTTCAAGGAAAAACTGTGCAGTAGACTGTCACTTTGCAGATGATGGTGAGACCCAAGCCCACCCAGTGCATTTTAGACAAGTAGGGGCATCCTCTTTGTCTCCCTCATGATTCTGCTAGGGGCACTTTGTTTTGTTCTAGCCTCCTTTCTCACCTACACTGTGGCTGGGGAGGCTCCAGCTTCCCTCAGGTGTAGCCCATTCTAAAGTACTTCTTAGTGCTCAAGTGGCCACCAAACAGTTCCAATACTTCAGGGTACAGTCCCTCCCAGCACAGCATGACCTATATCACCTGAAAAGCTCCCCCAATTTTTTTGCAATAACTTTTATGGACCAACCTCCACCTTCCTCCAGCCACACAAATCAAACAGATGAATACAAGTTTGATGATAACCTCATTCTACAGGGATCTGGAATCCAGAGTCAGCCACATTCTCTTTCTCCTCCTTCTGCCTTCTCTCCTTTATTTTTATGCCACCTGTGGTTCATGATGCTTTGATTTCTTCTTCACAGTCCTTATCCTAAGATTGTATCTGCCACTGCCATCCTAATGACCACCCACCCATAGATGCACATAAGTCTGCACCATAAGTTCTATTCCGCAGCCTGTGGGTCCCTCCAGGGAACCCAGAATCATTTGGCCCCAATATTCTTGTTGGTAAGAACTATTACATTGTGTATCACATTGAGGTTGTTATAAAATGCCTCAGTCTTCTCTGAGTCCAGAATCCATCAGTCCACATCTCTGACAAACAGGACACCAGGCAAGACTGTCACCACTCTGTGACATGCTCTTGACCATGGAAATTCCAACAAGTTTGGGGCATGTCTTCCTAACATGGAGCTTGTGTTTGTCAGACTCATCCTTAACTACCCTTCTCTGTGTTCCTGTAGACATAGCAAAGGGTAATGGGAAATGCCCAAAGGCCCCTAGCTTAGAGATGCTTCTTGGATTCATCTATTAACATGAAAACTGTATATTTATATATTTCTACATGTTGCTAAAGGGTGTGGCAAATCCGAGCACATGGGAACACTTCATGAAAATGAAAGAAGATCTCATAAATTGTTAAATTTCCTATGCTGTAACTAGTTCATTCAGGATGCCAAAGCATCAATTTTTTAACTAAAGGTATTAATTTTAAAGATCAAGCAAAAAATTCAACACAAGAACTAATTGAATTGTTTTTAAAATAAACAACAACTGAAAAGATAAAGAGAGAGAGAAAGACAAGAAAGGAAGAGAGAAAGAAAGAAAAAAAGAAAGAAAGAAAGAAAGAAAGAAAGAAAGAAAGAAAGAAAGAAAGAGAGAAAGAGCGAGCTTCTAAAGCAGCACAAAAGAAGAGAGATTCAGAGTCCATTCTGGGGACTCAGTCCCAGTCAGGGAGCACTCTGTTCCCAGTATGGCATGCAATTAGAGGACAGGAGATAGCAGAGAAAGCATAAGAAAATTCACACCCAGGTCTTTAGGATACCAGATAAATTACAGAGGTTGGGGTAAAGCTCTGGAGTAGGAAGAGGAAGGAAAATGTGAAAAATAAGGGAAAAAAGCAATACTAAAAACATAAGGAACTGGACACACCATTGAGCAGACTTACAGTGTTAGCAACTAGGAATCCTGGCATGTACATGTCCCACAATCCTCTTCTTTTGGATTGGACTAGGACAATGGCAAGGGGTTATTTTAGGAAGAACCCTGCTGGATGGGTGGCCAGGTAGCTCTAAAGGCAAATTACATTTCAGTGTGGCCCATGTGGCAAACCAAAGGCAAACATCACAGGACTACTCTCCAAGTTCTGGCATGAAGAAAACCTCTAGCTAAAAAGCAAAAACTGAGTCAGAACTGTGAGTCAGTATTAAACCCAGCGGGAATCTGGTCTGAGCCACAGACATCAGTGAGACTAACTAGCCCTTCCAATGAGGGGTGAGCAGTGGCAAGAACTTGAAGGTGCCAGGTACTGAGTCATGGTGGTAGAGGGCATGCCCACAGACCTTTCCAGGACCTAGAATCTGAGAGACACCTCTAGTTATTGTACACACTGCCTGGCCTACAAACCACACCCACTGTTCACAGGGAAAAAAAATCAGAGATCATACCAAACAGGTTATTCTCTCATTGGAAGACACCAACTCAAATAGCCAGAGAAGGAAAACCAAGATGTTTTAGAGACAGGATATGATTGCTTCAAAAATTAGTAATTTCATAATAATGAATTCCAATGAGCATGAATTAGGTTAAATCCTAGACAAAGAAGTCAAAAGAATGACCATAAGAATATTCAGTATGATCAAAAGGGGACAGAAAGAAACTACTAAATGAATTCAAAGAGAATAAAAATTCAAAGCTGGATGAAATAATGAAGTCAATACAGGATATAAAAGAGAAATTCACTGAAGAGTAATTTTAAAAAATCAGATTTAAAATTTTGAAATGTAAAATTCAAGAAATGAAATAATAAGCTCAATTCAAATCCTTACTAGTAGAATAGATCAAGTAAAGATGGAATATCAAAACTAAAAGACAAGGTAGAAGAATTGCAATATTCATACAATAACACATAAAATCTTAAAATATGAACAGAATGTGGAATCTAATGGACTTTATGAAAAGAACAGATTTATAAATCATAGACATAGAAGAAAGGAAGAACAAGACAAAGTTATAGAATATGTATTTAATAAAATAATGGCAGAAATTTACCAAATCTAGGGTAAGAGATGATTATCCAGATAAGAGGCATTCAGCAAGACAAGACCAGAGAAGAAACTTCCATCCCACTCTACAGTCAAAGCATGGAGCAGACATAATAAAACCATACTGAAAGCTGCAAGAGAGAAGTACCAAGTCACATACAAAGGCAAACCCACCAAAATTACAGCAGATTTCTAAAAAGAAACTGAAAGCTAGAAGGCCATGGAGTAATGAACTTAAAATTATAAAAAACAACTGTCAAACCATAGTACAATATTCAGCAAAGCTAGCCTTCATAATTGAGGAAAAGGAAGTTTCCATGACACATAAACCAAAGAAGGCATGGCTGTGAACCCACAACATATATGAAGAAGTTTTACATACTAAAAGAGAGGAAACACATCCATGAGGTCACAGGAAAAATTAAACTGCGTCTGGGAGTAGGTCATCAGCTATATTATATTTTGTCATTCATTGTTTTTAAGTATATAAGCAAATAGAATGAGGAAAATAAAAACATAACAAAACCAAAAATTGGCAGGAATGAGTGTATGGCTTGTACTAACTCTTAATGGTGAGAGACACAATTCTTCAATCAGATGACATAAATGAGAAGATTGGATTTCAAACACAAGGTGCATCTATTTGTTGCCTACAAGCAACACTGCTTGCTGAAGAAAAGCACAACCCTTATATAAACATATAAAGAAAGATTTTCCATGCAAATAGAACTAGAAAACTAGCAAGTGTAGCAATCTTCATATCTAAAAATAATACATTTCAAAACAAAATTAGTTAGGAAACATAAAAGAGAGTTTACTTCATATTAATTAATGGAATAATCTAACAGGTATGTATATACACACCAACTATCAACACATACAATTTTATAAAACAGCATTAATGGAGGTAAAATATATATATATATATATATATATATATATATATATATTTTGACCCCAAGATAGTAACAATGGGTGACTTAAATATCCTGTCCTCACTGATATATAGATCACCCAGATAAAAAATAAAGAAATATCAGAATTAAATGACATTAGAGATAAATGAACTTAACAGGCATCTACAGAATATTCCACACAAACACTTCATTGTATAAATTCTCCTCAACAGCCCATATAACTTTCTCTAAATTAAGGCTCATTTTAGGACAGAAGGTTTAACAAGTATGAAGAAGTAAAAATAATTTCTTAAGTTCTACTCATTAAAATGGAATAAAAGTAGAAATCAAGAGCTAGAGAAATTCCAGAATATATACAAACTCATGGATATGACTAGCACACTATTAAATAATGGTTGTAGAAGAAATCAGAAGAGAAATGTAAAATTTTCTGAACTTTAATGTAAATAAAAACACAACATACCAGAATGTGGGATAAAATGAAAGCAATTTTAATCAGGAAATTTTATAGTTATAAAAGCCAAATCAGAGAGGTCTTCAATAAATGACTTAATGGTGTACTTCAGAAAATCAGTAGAAGCAAAGGAACAGAAATGACTGAGGCTCAAATAAAATAGAACATCACAAAGAGTTAGTGAAACAAAGAGTTTGTTCTTTGAAAAGATAAGAATGACAAAACTTTGGCCAAACTAACCAATAGAAAGAACAAATACCCTAATAAAAAACTAGAGATGAAAAGGAAAACATCAGATACTAATGAAATTCAAAGGAAAATTAGGCCATATTTTGAAAAACCTATATGATGTAATTCTTTGTTTAGGGCTGAGACCCTATGAGACTTTCAGCCTTCCAATGTTAACATGTCTTTTGCTATTGTCCTTATTTGGGTCTTAGGTAGCTATGTTGATGAGATGTCACAAGTGCAGTGTCTCTGGAATTTCTAGGAGACAAAATCTCACAGCAAACTTTCTGTTCTTCAGGCTCTTGCAATCTTTCTTACCCTCTTCTGCTATGATCCTTTAGCTTTAGGTGTAAGAGTTGGGTTGTAGGTATATTAGTTGGAGCTGTGTACCACATAGTTTCTAGTTTTCTGTATTTTTATCAATTTTCTATAATAGTCTCATTCAGTTGCAAAGAGACATATTGACTTGGTGAGGGGTGAGACTTATACTTACCTGTAGGTATAAAGAAAAATATTGAGAACATAGTAATTATGCTGATTAAGTAAAGTGTTAGTTGCAGGTTCTCCTCCAAATCCCATGACTTCAGTACTCCTGGGTAGTTGTTTTAGTTTCCAGTACCAGGCATGATTTCCCTCTTGTTGAATGGACCTTATGTCCAATTAGAGAGCTATTGGTTACCACTAAACTATCAAGCAGTAAACTAATGCTGATAGTTCAAGAAACAGTCTTCCCCAGAGAAGAGCTCTCAAATTGGTTATCTAATACCAAGTGGTCAGCCCTAAAATTATATACATACAAGTAACACTATACAGACTAAGCAGGTTGCATTTATATGTTTAGGTGTGCACATGCATGCACACATGCACACACACCAAAACTAATTCCGGAGGACATAAAAACTTAAAGTTATAAAAGCAGCATACTGAAAAGGTAATAACTTCTCCTAAGGTAGAAGATGCCAGGCCCAGTTAGACAGACTATGGAATTCTATCAGACCATTAAAGAAGAATCAATATCAGTGCTCCTCAAACATAAAACAGAAAGGGCAGGCACTCTACCATGCTAATTCTATAAAGTCAGACACAGAAACTTGGTAGGGACAAAACAACAAAGAACATTGTAGACCCATCTCTTTGACAAGCATGGACATAGAAACACTCAGTAAAATTCTTATAAATAAAGTTACACAATGCATTAAAATTGTAATTCATTAGCCGGGCGGTGGTGGTGCACGCCTTTAATCCCAGCACTCGGGAGGCAGAGCCAGGCGGCTCTCTGTGAGTTCGAGGCCAGCCTGGGCTACCAAGTGAGTTCCAGGAAAGGCGCAAAGCTACACAGAGAAACCCTGTCTCGAAAAAAAATGAAAAATAAAAAAAAAATAAAATTGTAATTCATTATAATCAAGTTGGTTTCTTTATAGGAATTAGAGATGGTCCAAAATTTTAAAATTAATGCATGTTACATAGAATATGAATCATTCAGAACAGAAGTCACATGGTTATCTCAATAGATGCAAGAAAGTTCTCTAGCAATGCTTAACGTGTCTTCATGATGGGAACCCTGAAGAAATTGGGTATGTTTGGAAGAAATATTAACATAATGCTACCTGTGACAAACCAATGCCCAACAGTGTCTAAAAAGAGAAAAACTAAGAGTGTTTTCATTACAATCAGGAATAAGGCAAAGGTGTTCAGTTTCTCAGCTCATGTTCTATGTAGTGTATGAAGCCTTAACTAGATCAACAGGGTAATAGAAAGAAATGCAATCAATACCAATAGGAAAGAAAAGTTAAGCTATTCCTACTGCAGACAATATGTTCTTATATATAAGATCCTGAAGACTTCGCCAGAAAAGTCATGGAGTTGATAACTATTTTCACTTTCAGCAAAGTAGCAGGATAAAATAATTAATATAAAAAACAAACAAAAAAAACCCCAAAAGACCACAATCAAACAAACAAAAATCTACTTCATTCTGAGTCCCTCTCAAGTCACTCAGAATGACCGACTCAAGTAAACAACAACAAATGCTAACCAGAATGCAGGGTGAAGGGAGGAGGTAAGTAGACCCTTTTACACTGATGGTGGACACGTAAATTGGTTCAGCCACAGTGTGAAGGTTCCTCAAAAATACTAACAGAGAACTACCATATATCATTTCTGAGTATAAACCGAAGGACTGTATATCAACATACCACAGACATATTCATACAGGCATGCCTGCTGAAGCATGTTTAGTCATTATGGTTATACTATATCATACTATATGTGTTTTAGAACATAGGGGGAAGCAAATGGAGCAGAGTGAAGTCCCATCAAATCCTACTAGTCTGGGAAATTATTCAAAGTAGCTCATTCCCTTCACTTCCATACTATGGTCTACTTTCCAGGGAGATCTTGAACCCCCCATACTCCTAGGCCAGAAAGTAGGGTGTGTTACTCAGAACAGAGCAGAGAGTGTGGGAATTGCTGCACTTGCACTGGATTCCAGGCCCTGCATCCCAGGGCAAGATGTGGGCTCTCTCCATTGCTGCCCTGATGTACTACCTCTCTCCTTATCACACCTGGCGCACTGCCTCTCTCCATTACTGCCCCTGGTGCACTGTCTCTCTGGAAGCCACTGCTCTGAAAGTGAGAATGTGCATCAGATAAAACATCTGGCTGTGGGATGTCCTCCTGCTTTCTCACCCTTGAAGGAACCAACTTTAGGGGCTCAGGGCAAAGAACTGAAAAGCCAGGGCACCTCTGGCTCACTTGGCAAGACATACAAGGTGCAAGGGGTCTCTGTAGGGAGCCCTCTGACCTGGCTTGGGAAATTTTTCAGGTAATTTGTCTTCAGGTATCGTGATTGTGTTCATTTTGTGAGATAGTTGTTCTTTCACTTGTTCTGAGTAAGCCACCATTGTCTGGCTTCTCTGACTGCTGACCTCTACTCCTTTGACAAACAAGCTTCAGTCCTTCCAGATAAGGTGGAGCTGAGTAGTATCTAGTCTCTGTCTCTCCCTAGACTCTACTCACAGCCATGCAGGAGCCAGGAAAGCACCACTGAGCAGAGCAGAGCAGAAGGAAGGAAAAGTGGTGGCATCAGACAGGGGGGACACATTACTGAGCTGAAAATGCAAACACAATTCACATGGCTTCAGAAAAGGGCAGGGCAACACAAACTTTGTTATTTTCTTTCTTTTTTTTTTCTTTTTTTTTTTTTTTGAGACACAGGGTTTCACTGTGTAGCCCTTGCTGTCCTGGAACTGTCTCTACAGACCAGCCTGGCCTCGAACCCACAGAGATTCATCTGCCTCTGTCTCCTGAGTGCTGGGATTAAAGGCATGTGCCACCATCACCTTTCTTGGGTTTTTTGTTTGTTTGTTTTTTGTTCATTTTATTTATTCATTTTATTTATATATTTATTCCTGGGTTTTTTTGAAACAGGATTTCTCTGTGTAGTTTTGGTGCCTGTCCTGGATCTCACTCTGTAGATCAGGCTGACCTTGAACTCACAGAGATCCACCTGGCTCTGCCTCCCGAGTGCTGGGATTAAAGGTGTGCGTTACCACCGCCTGGCCATTTTTATTTTTATGTGCATTGATTGGTGTTTTGTTGGCATGAATATCTGTGGGGGTATCAGATTCTATGGAGACAGAGTTACAGACATTTGTGAGCTGCCATGTGGGGGCTGGGAATTGAAACTGGGTCCTCTTGAAGA
The DNA here is from genome assembly GCF_004664715.2 of Peromyscus leucopus. Taxonomy (NCBI): domain Eukaryota; kingdom Metazoa; phylum Chordata; class Mammalia; order Rodentia; family Cricetidae; genus Peromyscus; species Peromyscus leucopus. Next base: position 26,216,699 of record NC_051071.1, read on the forward strand.
ACAGTCAATGCTCTTAACTGCTAAGCTGTCTCTCTGGTCCCTATTTTCTTGTTTTTAATCCTTAAGGATGTTTTAGATGAGGAAACCAAGGGCAAGAAACATGGCTTCACTTGGGATTACAGTCTGCAAACCAAGCGTAGAACCCTTTTAGAAAGCCCAGAAGGGACATCTTTGTGTTCTAGCCAACTTTGTGATCACTGCGAAAATTGACCATGGAAAGACTTAGCTCCTGGAGGCCTCTAATCATTCGAGCCCAAGGAAGTGCATGGCCAAGACACTAAACAGACCCAGTCACCTATAGTTTACCATCAGCTTCCTCATGTTTAACTTAAGCATCCATTCTTCCTTCAGATGAGCTAAACACACATAACCGTTGGGAAGTGGGAGACAGGTAACTGACCTTCTCACTATGTATTTCCCCTGTAATATCATCCTCTCACTCAGCTCCCTCTCTCCCACATGCTTGCAGCTAAGTTGTGATTGTGACCATCTGAGAGTTTAGTCTTTGCAGTCAACAACTCTGCTCCTCAGAAATCTCTTAGGACAAATGACAAACACTTCCACTCTGAGGAGGAAAGCCAGTACACATACAGAGCAGTTACAGAGGAACTGCTTTAATGTGTTTATTTGGTGTTGCTGACTTTCTTTCCTATCTGAAACACTTCCTTACAATACAGGCTACTCAATGTAGTTCAAGGGGCTAAGTAATCATGAATGGGTGATGATACAACACTGAACCACAATAAGGGTCTTGCTAAGAACAACAGCTTCTTGGGAATACCATGGTCTGGGCTGAGGTGGTAAGTGCACTTGAACAGGCAGTGTTTCACTAAAGACTCACAGATGCTGATGCAAACCTGCGTGAACTATAGCTACACACCATGTATTTTACTACTGAAGAAACTAAATCTCGATAAGTAAATAAGCTTTGCAGCTGCATAAAGTCACTGACTAGTCCATAAACTAGGAGTAAAATGCAGGGCTCATCCAAATGTGATCTTGGGATTCTGACAAAGGATCCATGTGGTAGCTAGGCAGGCCATGAATTCTCATGATTCCCCAGAGTTCTCGGTGTTCAGCTATCCCTCTACCCCCTAAAACAGTCTGCATACTAATCACACTATTACCCATAGTTTTAATCCCATTAAGAACATCTGTGGCAGAGGAAGCAAGGAATGAAACCCCATTCCTTACAAATGTCCTGTTAAGCTCAGGATAATTTCACAGGACACAGATAAGGGCTAAGTACCCTATGCTGAAGATCTCAGTACAAACTTCCCAATGGAAGAAAAATAACGCTTGTTCACCCAGGAGGGACACTGGAAATAAATTAGTTATGTTGTATCATGTTGTCCTTTCCTATAAGATCAAACTCAGGTATGATCCTTTGGGGAGGCAATTTGTGATATTAAATTTCACTAACTCCCTACTGGTGTGAGGAAAGAAGCTACTCACTGATTCTTTACTAATATCCATCATTCATTCACTTGTGCATTCACAAACCCTTACTGAGTAGATGGGAGCAGGGTTCTCTAGCCTTCATCAGGCTCAGTTTCTTAACTAGCACTGGAATGTACTCTGGCAGTTGATTGCTGCCAGTGTGGGGGATGACAGCCCATCATATGCTTTCCATATGGCAATATTCCATCAGTTCAGTTCTGCTGGAGAAATGCATGCTAAGGTCCTTTGTTAGAAAAATATATGCAAATGGCCTTTGAGACAAGTTATAAACCTGAACAATAGACATGCAGATGTTGTCCAACTATGATGCTTTCCACAGTCAACTAAACCCTGGCCCCTACAGTCATTATTCCACTTCATTTTACTCTAAGCATTTCCATATGTCAGTGATGGCCCATCCAAACCCCGCTGTCACTCTGGTGGGAGATCTGGAATCTTGCATCAAAAAGAAAATAGAAGTTACAGAAATAAATTGAATAAGCAAACTGATCTACATATAGGGAAATATTAAGATTCCCTCCAGAATTGTGTCATTGAGGAACATGCTAATGGAATAATAAACAAGGAAGACTCAAAATGCTTACTTAGGTGGGTGGTAACAACTTAGGAATGAGATTTACTTCATGTGTGCATACAGTTTCCCTAATTCATCTTCTGAATCCTATCTATCAGCACTAGAGGCCTGGAGTAGGAGAGCACATCTAGTATTTAGATTGAAGAAAAATAGCTGATCCTGTGTCTGGGGAGAGAAAAGTTCAGGTCAAGGCAAAAGCATCCTATACAGAAAGGGAAGGAAATGCCCAAAGAAACAGGGGCCTTTGAAGTGGGCTCCCCTGCTGCCCATAAGAAAATTGTAAGAGAAATAATGACTGTAAGGAAAATCTGAGTTTTAAAAAAGTAGACTCCACAGTGAAAATTAACAGAGGAGGAGAAAACCCTCTCTAATGCATGGATGTCAGGTGATAAACATAATAGAAAGGTACATCTTGAAAATCAGAACTGTGGAACATGAGTGGAGTGATTGGTCAAAGGAAGAGTTTTTCAACTTACACTGAAAATCACCCTAGGGGTTTTGGGGAAAGACAGTCTGCATTCTCTCAGAATCAAGGGGCACACTAAGGATCACAAGCCATCAAAAGGGAACAGAACTGTCTCGTGATATGAGGCAAGGAGGGGCAGTGCTAGATAGCATTTGCGTAAGAAATGTAACTGTGATTCAATATTGATTGTGCTTGGGGAGAAGGGACACATCCAGATGTTAACATGTTCTACAGAATACCTGACCTAAATGAAACACGAGGTGAAATTCTTGATCTAATTCTGGTGAAATAATTGGTGACAATTAATGGATGTTTTCCTTCTTTTTCTTCTCTTCCTCTCTACTTCTCCCTTTCTTGGGCAGCCCAGGCTAGCCTTGAACTCATAGAGTACTCTTCCTGCATAGCCTTCCAAGTGCTGGGATTACAGGTGTGGCTAATTAGTAGCTCAGGTATTCTGGCAGTCTTTGGAGTCTACTGAAGAACATGTGTTTCTTAAATAAAATTTAGATGGAGGGAAGGGTGAAATCAAAGACAAGGAACACAATTTTCCACTGAGTGCCGGCTTTTGAGAGATTGAAATAGGCACCAAGCATAGACGTATTAAGTCAGTGAAAACAAGAAAAATTGAGTGCTTTTCCAGATGTTACTTAGTTGGGGGAGGGTGTAGAGTACCAAGGAAGGCTAAGAAAGCACCTTGCTTTTCTTTGGAATTCTGCCTTTGCTTCCTTCTGGCTAGATGATCCTGTGAGAGCTGTTCTGCTTTCATTTAGCCTTGCCTACTCCCTGACAATATCGACCATTTGAAGTTCAGGGACGACCATGATTAAAGCACAGAGATGTGTTAAGAGTGTTGAGACATTCCAGTGTGTAAAGTTCAGACTTAGTGGACCAGTGTATCAGTATTTGGGGAATCCAAGCATTTATGTAGTGGTTATAAACAGAAATATAAAAATATTTGTCAACCTGTCTCTATAAAAAAAAAAGATGGTAGACTAAGAAAAGCAGCAGAGACTTAGCCAGGGTCAAAGTTGAGAGGAATGAAGGCCATTTAGACAACTATCGAATTATCTTTTGTTTATTCCATGTTCCTGACTACTCATCTTTACTTCTCTTCAGTTGATATGTAATTGGACAAATTTATTGTGAATAAATTGTTGAGCTTTGGCTCTTCAAATGAGAGTGCCCAATGGACTCATACACATATTAAATAGGTACAGTTCCTTTATCAACCCAGAAAATCAACTCAGAACCACACATATCTAAAGATCCAGCATGAAAAAGGCAGACAACACAAGTACTGAAGACATGGATTAAGAAGGGCTATGAAGACCATGGGTGGACATGTGATGGCCGTGGCAGTTGTATGTTACCTATTTGGCTTGAATATACACAAATTCTGTGCTCAAGCCTCTGGCTTTAGTTGTATACCTAATGGAAATGCAATTGCTATGAACAAAAGATGTACTCCGTGAATTCTCAAGGCTGCCATCAATGTAAACAACCCACATGTCCACAGAAGGCAGAATAGACAAGGGAGTATAGTATTTTGAACCCCACGCTGGAATCCCATAAGAGGATAAAAGTGTGTGAACTAGAGTTTTCATAGTTCTGATGTATTTTGGAGCCATGGTACCAGGTGAAAGACGCTACAGAGAACACACCGGAGGACTTGATCCATGGAAAGCTTCTAAATAAGCAAACTCATAGAAAGAATAGCTATCTATGATGTTGGAGGCAAAGGTCCTTATACCCTCAGATCACTATGTAAACCAGGGATGTTAGACACACAGGCCTTTTCCCAATGGAGAAGATAAAATACCTGTTTCCCTGCCCAGAAGGCTGGGAGTGGATATTGTTAATGACCTTGTGACCCTTTTGCTATCCGTGAAAGCAGACCTCACCACCTTTTACTATACAGACAAACCTCACCCAAATCCCCTAGAATGTTTATCCCAGACTCTCTAAGTTCTGTGGAGAGGGAATTACAGAGTGACAAGGGAACCAGCAAAGTTGTTGCAGGGTAGTGTCAGCTAGTCACAGAGGAGATGTCAAGGGAGCTGTGAGCAGTGCATACATGGAAGTAGCATTCTAGAGGCAGGATTAATGAAGATGTCAGCCATGGAATGGAAGGTAGTGCCAGACACCCACCACCTCCTTACCTGGGTGCTCACACAAAACTCACAGGGAACCTGCCAGGTGCACCCTTATAGATGTACAGACCCAATCCTGAAAATGGCAAAGCACAGTCAGTCCTGGACCCCACCCAATCCGCCCCTTCCTTGAGTTATCTCGAGTCACCTTGTCAGCAGCATCCACTGTACAGCACTGGACTGGAGAGAAAAGCAGGAGGACACATGTCCCTTATGTCCCTACTGAATAGGATACTACATAAAGGCCCCCTGGAACTGTACACTTGCAATGAGAAACCACCACACAGCTTTCCATTGATCTCCTATCCCTGGCCACCCACCCAAATCTCCATGAATCTGCTCCCCAAGTGTGTTACCAGGTGGTTTCAAAGACAACATCAAGGACCTGGCTTTTTCTTAAGGATAGCATCATTGCTCCAGAAGAAGGCTAGCCATGCCTTTCCCAATTCTAGGACTCTCTTCCATGTAGACAAGAGAGCCCGGTTCTTAGACCCAGTGGAAGTAGATGTGGCTTCTCCCTGTCTCTTCAAGACAACTTTGCCCACACTGTCTCAGCACTGTCATGACCATCCAGCAGATTACCTTACTAGCTTGGTTGCCCTCTATAACTGTTTAATTGCCTTCTGCATTTCTATTACTTAAGAAGAAGCTATCCTTCTGTTCACACTATACCCCTAGCTCCACAACCTCTAACTCACAACACCCAGGACATCTTTACACAGCTTCCCTGGAACCCTCTCTGCCTATTCTTCGCAGCTCAGAGTGTTCACTCTCATGAACAAAGCTTGCTTGGATAACCTCTTTCACCCACAGCCCATCATTGTTCCCAGAACTAGATTGATCTTTCTAGGAAACACTGTTATGACAGCACATGGCTCTTCCCCAACAGACAATATTCTCTCGAGTTAGGAGCAGTATCTCATGTCATCAGACTTGCATTCACAGGGTCTGATCACAAGACAGATGTTGGATGTTGCTGTTCCCAGAACCAGAAGTGCCCAATGGAGTTGCTTTTCCCATAAAGGAGAAGTCATCATGGAGGCAGAGGAGTTTGGGAAAATTGTAGCGGGTCATTAAGAGGTCGACAGACTCAGGAGTGCCTTGGTAACCATACTTGTGCTGGCTGCCACACCTCCTACCCAACCCTGGAGTCCTTCCCATTTCATCCACTCCCACCCACTGCAAGGTGTTCCCATGCGTTTCCTGAATCACAGTTGGTAAAAGTGACCTTAGGCTCCTTCCAGGAGCCTCTAATATTCTCTGACTTGGAGGCTGTAATCCTCTAACAGCCTCCATTCTTGCTCCCCCTTTCACATGCCCATTCACATTGAGAGGGTTTGGTTTGAATTTTGGAATATTTGGAGTTTTTTGTTTGTTTATAAGGGAGGTTAATTGGAAATCTCCATTTATCCCAGGCTGTTTTGGCCTCTCTAGTGCTGGGATTACATGAGTGAAATAAGTTACATGAATCAGTTCGATTAACCATTTGCAACCCAACAGGGGTTTCTCCCTGACATTCAGAGGATTGTTTCTGCATTTCTTACCCACAGCTGTATGCTTGCTTCTTAAGGATGAAGGCATGCTGTTTGACTCACTTCTGCTGGGGTACTGCATATGACCAGCTAGTCTGCTTCTTTCCCACCTTGGGCACCTCCCCTAGGAACCAGGGAATCATTCACATTTCCACTTTGTAGTTCGTATTTGTAATTGTGTGTGTATGTATGTGTGTGTGTGCACATGATGTGTGTGTATGGGAGGGAGGCAAGCACGCCACATGTTGGGTAAGCATGTGGTACTGTATATGTGGAGGTAGAAAACAACTTTGTCGAGTTGATTCTTTCTAGTCACCTTCATGTGGGTTCTGGGGATCAAACTCAGATCACCAGGCTTGAACAAGTGTCTTGGCTTCCTGAGTTACCTTACCAGCAGCTATGGTTTATACTTCTAAACATATGGATGAAGAAATGAAAGTCCCTTCTGCTCAACTAGGTCATACTTTTCTCTAAGATGGTGAATAGATGTTGCTTGCTTGATTTTGAGTTTTTCTTGTCCTGTTTTTTGAGCATATTAGACAGGATGACTTTGACCATTGATGGAGTCATTGGACTTTTTTCTATGATCAACCACTCTGCAAAAGCTAATACTTATAAACTGGTACTTGTGTTCTTATAGCATATGTGCTGCTCTCCTACCATTTTGAGAACTTGTGCAATTAAAATGCATCCTGTCAATGCAGTCCACCAAGGCCTGAAGTCTGGGTGATGCATCTATTCGGCTTTGCACTCTTGCATGAGCCTGCAACCAGCGACATTTCCTTTGGGGACACGTGCCACTAGGTGCCAGTGTTGTTCTACCAAAATGACCCTCCAAAGCACAGGTGGTCCCCACTTTTAGATGTCCACTCTTCTTCAAATATCTGGCTTTAGAAAGATATTAGAGGATCAGGCCCTATGGGGGAATAGACCATTGTAACTTCCTTACGCACAGGTGTTTGCAAAAGTCAAGGAAGGGAAGTACAGTGCTTGTCAGCCTGGATTAAATCAACTCAGAGGCAAGAAGGAAAGAGATGCTATGGATGTTGCAGACTAGGTACTATCAGTTGTTCATTGCCAAGTGAGCTAAAAGTTAACATCCAGTAATCTCGCTGTAAAAACAACGTGCTCCCCCTTCTTTTACTCATCCTTTCCTCCCTCCCTCCCATCCTCCTTATGTGCCTCCCACACTTCTCCCTCTTTATTCCTCTTTCTCTCGATCCTTCCATTTCTCTCTTTCTTGTTTATATTCCACTTTGAGCTTTCCAGTAAAAATGTCCATATATGGCAACTTAGAGTGCCAGTGTGCTTGTTTCAACATATCTTGTACCTGAATACGCACATTAAAAGGCATGGTCCAATTATAATCAATTAGAGGCAAGTTGATACCAAACTTACTTGTGTTTCTAATAAATTCTTTGGCTGTGTGTCAAGCTTGTGTTGTGGTATGTATGGGACAGCATGTGATCACAGCCTCAGAACATTCAGTAACAATATTGGTCACAGGAGATTTATAGCTCACGATCAGTGCTATATGATGCCTTCCAGAAGAGGTGAATGAAGATTTCACACATAGCACAAAAAAAGAGGCCAGACAACACATACCAAAATGATTTTGCATATGTATGTGAGCATATGTATAAGAAACCACACGTCCTCAGTATTGTCCCCCTGGTTGGGAGATAAGACAGCAACTATCCTCTTCCTCATAAGGTCCCAATGGCAAGTGAAAGCTGGATTCCACCAAAGTTCATCCTGGGGAACTAATGAGTTTATTAACTTACTTGAAGAGCGTGGGTGAGTGGTTACAGTCATGGGTGTCTCTAAAGCAATGACCCAGAATGGATAATGGCTTCCCTATATACTCCTATATATACTCTAGCCTCTCTCCAAGGTGGCCCTGTGTAGTCAGAGAAGAACTGCATGCAACTGGTTGGGAGGAGTGACTGGATACACAGGTGAGGGTCCCACGGCCCTCCCCAGCCCTCCTTTGCTAAGGGAACACTAACAGTTGACAAGCCTAGATGAGATGATCTTCTGCAAGCAGCCACAGCTGACCTCATGAAGATGGTGGTAGTTTGGCTCAGAGCACACTCCGACACACCGCTGCCATTCTTTCAGGAAAGCAGAACAGCAGGTGAGTGTGCGTTCTATAGAGAGTTAAGTGCCAGGGAATGCTACGGGACAGAATGGCTGTTTGTAGACACCATTGCTCCTCACGAGGCCAAATGCAGCAACTGACGAGGACTTTGCTTCCGTGGCAACAGCGAGGCATCTGGCTTTGGACGCTCAGGGAGATCATGTTTCTTGTACTGAAGAACAGCAACAATGAAGAGTAAGAAAATGTTCAGTCTCCTAGGTGAATATACCCTGAAGAACAGAGCTGTTTGGGTGGTGTCTCTTCCCAAGAAGCAAAGGCTTAGGAGCTACAAAACAGAAAGGAGCCACTTTTTCCAACAGCTCAGTGGAAGACTTAAATTCCTGGCTGTGAATTTTGTCAATTAAGGAAAACTACATTTAAAACAGTTATCCCTACCAAACCCTTTTATTTGCTTCGGTATAATAAAATTAAATGTATATTAAATGCCTTCATTTTATCCTTTCTTTGTGCTCTTTCCCTTAACAATATTCAACTATTTTTGCTTATTCTATAGGTGAGTATAGATAAAAATTGTATACTTATGTCAGAACTTTATTGACGTTTTCTGTATAAATAAAATCACCAGTGATTGCAATGACTAAGTTTGTGGAGAGCACGGTGAGAAAGCAGAGTTAGGATGCAGCTTAGTGGAGGGACATTTGCTTAGCACGCAGGAGGCCCTTGTCTTGGGTGCTAAGAATACAAGAAGAGGGAGGAGAAGCAGAAGGGGAGGAAGGGAAGAAGGAACAGAGAAAGGAAAGAAAAATGTTGAACCAAGAGGGTGTGAGGGAAGTGAGAATTGCAACCCACAGCCTCGCTGGTCCGAGCTGTGACATAAGCCAGCAGTGAAAGTGACTTGGAACACCATGTTGTCTCTTCATGAATGCACCAACTTGCTTAGCTGTTCAATTAGGTGTTGAAGGTCACGTCAGCATTTTCCAGTTTGAGATGGGGTCCTTTGGGACATACCCCGCTATAACTCCAGGTCTCTGTATTTAGAAAGAGTCTCTCAGTGGCTGGCCTCTGTGCTGATGCTTCCCAACAGCCCCCTCATTTCTGGACCTAAGGGGGAGATCTAAAGGATGGGCAGTAAACTTCTTAGGCTGTGTCCTCCTGTTGGAATCCTTCTCTTATCTTCTCTGTTGTTACTGTGGCATTCCTTGATGTCAATCATCCATCGGTAACAGAACCAGAAGAGGAGGAGAGCAAGTCCCTGGCTGCTGCTGTGAGTGGGGTCCTCTCTGCAGAAGTTTCAACGACCTCAGTTTACTGGAAGGGCAGGGTGGAGACTTGAGCTGCCTTCTGTACAGAACCGGGGTCTGAAAACACAGTTTTGGGAGTGCTTGCTGATACTGGATTCAAACAATGATTGGCTTCTGGTGGCTGGCTTTCTCTGCTTAGGCCCAGAGAATGGTAAGTGTTCTGGCCAGGGTTTACAATTGCATGAACAAAGATAGTTAGCTTTATTCTGTTTTTAATTGACAGAGTAGTTGTACAAGTTTGTGGGTCTAGTGTGATGTCTGGATATGTGTATGAAATGTATCATGACACCATTGCATTTGGCAGGGAGGAGCATGAAGGAAAATGATTCTGCTTTCTTCTTTAAACTAATGGCAGCCACTAATGCATTTTAAACAAATAAATTAGACAATTTCCCTGAAAAAGCACCACTTTCCAAAACTCATTAGAAGACACATTAAACCTCCATAGACCCTTGGCCACTATGATGTTAACTAAAATAATGCTTAAGATATCTATGCAAAACAAGGAGGCTTGCATTTACTAGGTGATTTGTGAATAGCAGGGGGACATAGACATGTAATCTTTTAAGTCTTCTGAAGAGAATGGAAAACAAGGAATTTGAGCAATTTTAAAAATGAAGCAATCAGAACACAAGCTCCAAATTTAGGTATGTGAAAAGACAAACTCCAGATGAAAATTACTTATGGGAATGAGGATAAATATCCTAATAGAATTGTAGAAATCCCAGCCACAAACATTTAAAAAAAAAAGATGCAAGTTGAGTTCTTGCTGGGAATGTAAAGTTGATTCCAGTGCACTCTCTTCACGTGATTCACTACCCTAAAAATTCAGGCAGAAACACACTTGACTGTTAGACTCCATGCCAAAAAGTGCTTTCTCTAGTAATTACAGAAAGCAACATAAGATGTCATCATGGGTTGTGGAACTTCTTCATTTCAAGGTAGAAACGAAGCCACGGGTGAGTTTTTCAAGGAGCATTCATGATAGTGACAGCAGTCTCCAGTGTCTCCATCCACAACGGGTGAAAACAGAGGTCCAGAGTGCACCCCTCCATGTGCCCAGAACAGAGGGAAAGCAGTCTCTTGTACTCATACGACTAATCTTGGTAATAATTCAGAAGCAGGAATTCTGACCTCATGTGACACTACTTCATAACATGAAAGCCAAAGTAAGAAATTCTGCAAGAAGAAGCAGCTCTAACACAAAGCAAGGAAATAGTAACACTGCAGACAGTTCTGGAAACTGAAGAAGAATGTAATAGAACTCATTAAGTCAGAAAATACACCTTTGATTCAACCCAGCAATTTCACTCACCAACACTATCCCAGCACAGTATCTGAAGAAAAGTTTAGCAAATGAGCATGCTTTCCTTCTGGTAACACTATAAGCAGGAAAAATTAGTGTCCTCAAAATCCATATATTCATATGAAAAGGAATGAAAACATGAGAAAACTAGAAAGAAGTTAGAAAACAATTCATACAGTAAGCTGAAAGAATATGTGGACCTCAGGATGGAGAGAATAATGACAGAAACAAAACTTACAAAAGAATATGTAGATCACATTATTGAACAAATACAAAAGGATGCAAAATGTTTGCTTGTGTTTACAGATTCACGTGTACAGCATGTCTGCATCCCCTCCAGACTTGGCTACTAACCATGTCTACAGGGCATGCTGCAGGCTTCCTGCACCACAGCTGGACACCCTCCACTTGTAAGGACACCTTCTGACCCTGTATAAGGGCTCACATAGAACACACACATTAGTTCAGAGCAGGGGCTTCCACTAGAAAAGAAGGATGCAGCAGGTCTTAGCCACACAGTGCAAATTGTTTGTCACGTTTTAGTTTGTAAGGAGTTACAGGGAGGGATGATATTTATCATAGGATGTCTTTTAACAATATGTCTTCATTTGAAATAGGATTCTCTCAGCAGTCATTAGTTGCCTACAGCTGTCTAGGGGCTGGACCCCCTTGAGATTTTACTCCCTTCTGCATCAGCACATCTGTTGATATTCCCATTGTTCTGGTCTTGTTTATTAAGCCATTTCTAGGTGACATTATTTCACAGCAGACTTCCTAGTATTCTAGCTCTTATGATCTTTCTGACCCTTCTTCCTAAATATTCCCTCTGTCATAGATGTAGGAACCATTGCAATATAGATGCACCCATTGGATTTGGGCTCACCAAGATATCTGAAGTATTTCATAATGTATATACCATAATTGTCAATCTTCAGCTGACATTAAATTCATAGTTCTCTTGCCTAGAGAATTACCAAAGCTCTATCTGCAATTCTCAGTGAGCTGTCTTGACACATACATCCTCAGACAGTTCCATTAACTTGACATTCTGGCTCTACCTTTACCATGACTTAGCCTTATTCTTATCTGCTACTGACTCTGGCTATTTTCATACTTAAAAATATTTTGGAGAGGGGACTGGAGAGCCGGAGTTATGCTCTCAGCACCTATTTTCCACTGGCTCACAACTTCAAGTGACCCAACACCATCTTCTGGCCGCTGAGGGTCTCACACACATATATTATATACACCCACACAGATACTCACACACACACACACACACACACACACACACACACACACACACACACTGCTACAAGCAAATCTAAATACATATGTGAATATGTGTGTGTGATACATTCTAGATGATGCTTTAGCAAACATTTAAACAATTCCTCAGTATTGTTCCTCTGCCAGCTCATGTCCACACGTTTCATTCTTGCTAATATTTTCATGGACTCTCATAGATGTTATAGACATTCCTCCCTCCCACTGTTTCCTGAAAAAGTGACTATTATTCTGAACATATGATCATGTATTTTACCTGAAGTTGGGTAACAGACATCAGTTACAAAAAAGGATAAAAGGCTAGTGGATTTTCTATTCTAACTGTGTCATATGTTTTTCATTTTCAGTGTTTGGTATGTGCGTAAAAATACACTTGAAAATTAAAGTATAAAATCCAATGTAAAGTTACCCAGTTTAAATTCTAAATGGATATTTGAACTGGCTAGAAGTTCATTGAGATGAATGGTCTTTGGGTCTGGTTAATTTGGGCATGTAATTTCAGTGGAGGTGTATTTTCTTGTAAGTTTTATTCTAATACTTTCATGAAACTGGGTCTGATGATTAGTTAGGAGAAAGTATGAAGGTTGCCAGTGTGGTCTTGAGAATGTGGTTCCTGCCATTACTCATTTACTTGTACACAGCCAAGCAGGTCATTACTCCACTTCCCTACAGACATTGTGTTTTCCTTACACTCAGCAGACTGAGCTTTTCTAGAATAAACTACAGCCTAACTCTCAGGACCAGTGCTGGCTCTCTCCCCTGCACTTGGTTTTCTTCTCACTCACAAGTGCATTTCTGAAGGAAAGGCTCATGGCCTGTTCATCTCTGACAGATAGACACAGCCACCACAAGAGATACCCAGTGCAGGACATTCCAGTATTGTGTGTTCCACAAAAGAAGACTAGCAGTTAACCCCTGCCTTATTGTTCCTCAGTTAAAGACAAATACTTTCAAGGTTCACCCAGTAATAGAGAAAAAGTTAGGAGAGCAATACCATCAGCATATGCCATCTCTACCATCAGAGAATATAGACAAGGTGGAAAATTTACTCTGGACTTGACAGACAAGCGTTGCATCTGTCCTAAAAGTTCATTTTCATCTCTCTCACCGGGGTTTAGCCCACTGTGCAGGCCTCGCCGCTCGTTTTCTTCCTGGATGACCTCAGACATTACTCAATGCTTCTTGAGTCTGTAATTTTCTGCGGAAGATCTAGACTTTTTTTTTTTTTTTTTTTTTTTTTTTTTTTTTTTTTTTTTTTTTGGTTTTTTTGAGACAGGGTTTCTCTGTGTAGCTTAGTGCCTTTCCTGTAACTCACTCTGCGGTGGTGGTACACGCCTTTAATCCCAGCCTCAGGAAGCAGAGCCAGGCAGATCTCTGTGAGATCTAGCTATTTTTGTAAAGATGCAGCATATATTTTGGGGGCACATCTTAGGACTCAGAGCATGTTTGCTAACTAATATTTTTTAAATTAGTATTGAATTAAAGACTTTTGCACAATGCTGATGAGGCATTATACTTTGCTGCTCAGCACTCAGTACCAAAGCAAGTGGTTGATATTTTAGTCATCTTGACTCAAACATCCCACACTATATGCATACATCACAATATTATATTATAAATAATACAGTTATACAAATATGTTTACCCAATTAAAAAAAACATCTCATGTTTTTACTTCACTGCCTAGGAATAATTTAAGCTCTTTGGTTTATCACACACACACACACACACACACACACACACACACACACACACACACAAAATTTCATTATTCGATAATCTGTTGAATGAATTCAGCCCAATTAATTTTTCCTGACTCTTATATTGCTAATGGTAAATCCATATAAAATTCTGCAATCTAGAACACCATCCAGAATCCAGGTACAGTTTAACCAGGTTCCCTGTATGTGAACAATTCATTTCAATCTAGGACTTTTCCCTTTTTTAACACAGGAAAACCTTCCCGTGGGGAAATTCCTCAAGTCCTAGGATAGCTTCAGTCCAGAGCCGACAAGGATGTTGAGATACCCACTCAACGCCACCCGCAGAGCTAATGTTGTAAGAGGGCATCCCAGAGAAGTGTCTGTATCCCAGGCAGCACACTGGGTCTGAGATTCATTTCTGATGGCTCTTGACTACACTCAGGATGTAAGCTCCTCTAGTACGGCAATTGCTTCATTAAATCACTAACTGAGAAGACCATAGAGAGCCTGGAGCAGGACAGAGCCATCATCTACACACTAAAACTTTGACAATATTGTTAGTTGGATATGTAAGTCATTAGGGTGCAAATCCCAGAGGATAAATGAGAATCAAGAGGTAGGAATCTTTGGAGAAATTTTTAAAAGACTACCTGAGACAGCCCTCCACTAGGACCTCCATTACAGATCTTCACTGTGACATGAATCTCCCCAGAAGCCTCTTAGAATTTTTAGTATGTTGATTCTCTACTGATTCCAATAACCTCTTTCATTCTCCATATCTACTCAAAATATAGCTTTCCCAAGTAATCAGATCCAGTTTTAGCTCCACTTGTAAATATTCATAATGTATTAGTCACTTGGCTTATGCTTTAATAAAACACCATGATCAAAGGCAACTCAAGGAAGAGAGCATTTACAGTTCTCGAGGGATAAGAGTCCATGGAGCTCAGGCAAGCTAGCAAGGACCAGCCTTGACAACTGGAGCAGGGAGCTGAGCGCTCACATCTTAAGCCATAGGCGAAGTGAGGCAGAGGGAAAAGGAGGGAGGGGGGAGAGAGAAGGAGAGGGAGAGGGAAACTGGAACTGGCAGAGTCATTAAACTCTCAAAGCCTACCCTGAGTTACATCCTTTCTCCAACAAGGCTGCATGCATCTCCTAAACTTCCCCCAAGAGTACCACCAAGTGTTCAAACAGCCGAGCCTGTGGTGAACATTCTCATTCAACCCACTATACCTGATCTTGTTTTCTTTCTGTCTGTTCTCTATCCATCATTCATTATCTGACCCCTTTGTGCCCATTCCATAGGAGATACCAATTTAGTGTTTGTTATACATGATAATTGTTTAGAGATTTTTCTTCTCTAGATGGTCAAGTCTCCAAGGAACAGTCTTTGTTTTGTTTTGTTTTGTTTTGTTTTTAAAAGAAATCTGTGTCCAGAACACTTTTTCACATCATGCCTAGTCCATAAGCACTCCCCACAAACCTGCAAACAGAACACAGGGCCTTGATTGCCATGTATCCTGCTGACATGTTAGGTCAGGAGTGTCTTCTGGGATTGCTCCCTTAGAGGCATACATAATTTAGAGGACCTCTCAGAAGTCAGAGGATTACGTCAGGGCAGGTGATTTAACGCTGAGTCATCTGTGCTGACAGACTGTCACACCCTACTAGTTCACCTGCTCTCAAAGTTCCTGGGGGGAAATCTCGAGAACTGGTATAGCCCGGAGAATGTTTCTGAGTAACTCATCACCACAGCTAGACTCACCGCTGGCAGGGTGGGGAGCTTGGCTGGTCCTGATGGGATATTTGTCAATCAACATGACCATTACCTGTGGCTTTGTTGAAACCTGCAGGGGACTCACAGAAGCACAGAAAGACTTGAAAGTAATGGTACTGGGCTGGGGCGGGGGTGAGGGTTGTGTGTTTTGTTTTTCTTACTGAAGATAGGACGCCACGACTGTCTAATTAAAGAAATATATTGTCTATCTGCAAACATATCATAGACTAAGATCCATAAAGACCTAGAGTCTCACAGCAAACTCCCATTTGAGAGTGTTTATTTCTTAACAGTTAGCCCTAATGAAGGTATAAAGATAGTGATCATCTTTCTTGCTATCTCTGGATGCATGAGAGAATATGCCACTTTTGTGAATTGGTAATTATCATACAAAAGTGTATATAGTTATTACATTTGTATGTAGAAGCTGTATTTGAGAAGCTTATTAGCAACGAAGCATTAAAAATAAGATTCTCTAATTACAACTTAAAGCCCATTTTCTGTCTCGTCAGTGGACTATGATATATTGAGAGATGCCAAAGCAAGTAGGTGCATCTTCTGGGTATTCATGGGAACTGTGAAGACTCAACTGTGATCTGTTGTGTGTCTTCTAAAGGCCTTCCTGATGGAGGCTTGTCGGATGCCTTTCTGTACAGGGAATACCAGCTTCACTTTCAAAGGCAACGTAGGGTGGCTGACTTGATGTTCCAATGTGGTTTCATGTGAGAAAATGGAGAGATTTGCCAAACACACACTCCTGCTTGCCAATGTACCATCAGGCTGGATGAAGTCACCCAACTAAGACTAATACCTTCTCTGTGGGAGAGGTGGTACCGACTTTAGAGACATTTAGGAACATCAGAAAATACACAAAGCATATCTCCTTGACATGTTAAGTTGGTCAAAGTTGAACATCACCAATTGGAACAAGAGTTATACATGAAATCATGTGCATTCCCTGGTTTCCACCAGGTGAGTTGAGGGAGAGTGGTCTCCACATGGGTTCTTCCTGAAGGAAGACCCCAGTCTCCTGAAGACACTGCTGATGTTGACAGTGTGCAAATGCAGACTCTGTGACTTTATGCTCTGAACTTAATCCTGAGACACCAGAGAGATTGTGTATGGAGCTGATCAGTTTACTCACACTCAAGTATCCTATTTGCACAAATACATCATGGGAAACCAAGAAACTACTGAAAAACAGTGAGGAAGGGCTAGCAAGGTACATGCAAGGTTCTGGCTTCTATCCCCAGCATGAGAGAAGGGGGCAGAGAGAAAAAGACAGGGAGAGGAGAGGGGGGATTTCTATATTTCTCTAATATAATGAGTCTATTAGCAATGCTAATGTCAAGTATTTAATGTAACATGTAGGTCCATAGTGCTGCTTTTATTTATAAATGTGTAAGGGCATTGAAACAACAGTAACTCTACAGCGTGAATTTCTACTGACATTTCTAACACCTGCCATTCACTGAAGTTTTAATGCTTAATTTTAACTTCTTTCCTTGCTAATGAGAAATCAGAATCTTATAATCCACCGTGTAGTTGGTTACTTAAATATTCAACTCTAGTGCTCACGTTTAGCTGCCTCCAAACTTCTAATCCGTATTCTTGTAAGGAACAAACAGGCGAAGCAAAATGTACTTATGTAGCATCTTTCTTCTTTTTCCCTCAGTACTCCATCAACACATGGTTTTGCAAAGTCATGTGATCTTTGCTTATCAGCCAGGGCAAAATTCCAAGATCCGCAGCAGTGGTCTACAGCTCTGCATGCTACTGAACCCTGTACATTGCTTCTCTGTAATCATGCTAAGGTTGAACTAAGCACATTAAGAAGTAAACAGCGTAAGTAAAGAGAAATTTTACCAGTATTCGATAATCAGTGTTTGTCTTTGAGGGCCACTTGTAAGTAAAATAGGGGCTAGTTAAACATAATCAAGGAATTGACCCCTCAGTCAATTTGAAAACCTACACAGTGGCTAAGTGGCTAATGGACCAGTACCACATACACTACAGATACATTGAACAAATGTTCAATTCTCTTCCAGTTGAAGTGGAGAACAACAGTGAGAGATTTTGATCACACTTGTTGTAATAGTGAATTATTTAAAATATGTAAAGTGTTTTTTGAGACTGGATTTATTAATTTTTTTGGAGACAGCTCAAACTTATCATGTGGCCCAGGCTGGCTTCCAACTCACCATCCTCCCACTTCAGCCTCCTGGGCACCAAGATTTATAGGTAAGTACCATCATGTCTCAGTGTAGGCATGGTTTTTTTCTTCTTCATTTTTGAACATCCACATAGTAATTTGGTGCTGAAATTCATAGCAAGTATGCTGGTTAGTTTGTTTTTGTTTTTGTTTTGTTGGCAACTTGACACAAGCTGGGGTCATTTGAGAAGAGGGACCCTCAGATGAGAAAATCCCTCCATCTGACAGGCCTACAGACAAGTGTGTGCAGCATTTTACTGATTAAGGATTAATACAAAAGGACTGAGAGAGACTGTGAGGGGTGGGGGTGCTATCCCTGGGCAGGTGGTCCTGAAAGCCAAATGTGAGCCTGACAAACAAACCAGTAAGCAGCATTCTATCATGGTCTTTGCTTCAGGTTCCGCCTTCTTGAGTTCCTGTGTTCAATTCTCTTAGTGATGGGCTGTAATTAGGACATATAAGCCAAAGAAAGCCTTTCCTCCCCAAGCCTCTTGGTTATGGCCTTTATCAAACAATAGAAATCAAAGTAAGACAGTAATTGACTCCACAGATAAGGATGGGGGAGGCTCAAGACTTACGTGAACCTTTATTTCCTACTCCATCCATTTTAGATGCAATAAAGTTTATACTTTGTCATCCATTCTGTGGAATTTAGCAAATGCCTACCATTTGTAAATATCACATCAAAGTACCCTGTAGAGCACATCCATCATCTCAGAACTTGCCATGGGCAGCTTTCCTTTCCATAATCCTTCCTCTCTCCCACAAATCCTGACAACTGCTCATGTTTTTTGTCTCTTCATTGTTTTTCAGGGAGTCATGTGTATAGAATCATACAATAGTACATCCTGGTCTGGATTCTTTAACTTCACACTCAAAATTAATGATTCATATTGTTGTGTGAATGAGTCCTTCCTTCTTTTCATGCTGAGCACTACTGTGTTATATGAATGCACAATTGGTTAATCCCATATATTATTGGAAGACAACTTAGTTGTTTGGGCAGTTATGAATAGAGCACTGAAGAACTAATGTGTAGGACTCTGTGTGGAGAGTTTTGCTTTCTACAGGCATGAACATGTTAGGTCTCATAAGAACTGTACATACTTAACACCAGGAGACTGCCAGGTGACTATGCAGAGTAATCTATATTGCATTTCACTTGTAAAATAAGTAAAATGTCACCAGTCTTCTCCTTCTTCTTCTTAAATGGATAGTCAACTCTTAGCATTGGTTTAAAAGAATCTCTCTTCTCCATTGATCTTTACAACTTTGCAAACAGCAGGCTAATCTTCTGCCATTCATTTCTGAGCACATTGATCTCTTTTATCTAGCTATGGCTGCATCCTTTAGGTTACTAGGAAATCAGATAATCCTCCTCTCCTTCCTCCTCCTTCCCCCTTGCACTGAACTTAACCAAAAAAAAGTTTCAAGTTTATTTCAGTCATTTTTTTATTTGTGACACCAGAAGGGTAGGTATAATTCTGAAAAGCTTGATTCCTTCTTCAAAAAATTCATTATGGTCTTTCAGTTGCAAGGCAGAAAGCAAACAGAAGCTTTTCCACATTCTCCTTCTCATTTGCTTCTCTACACTCCCCTAGGGTAGGGAGACCATCTAATCCTCCCATTCTGTCAGGCAGAGGTCAAGTCAGGACTCATTCCAGAAGACGAAGCTTTAGACGGAGAGACTGTTTCCAACATCCACATTCAGGCTTCCTGACTTTATAACTCAGCAGCATGTTAATTCATTGGACTTGTAACAAGGAACAAATTAGTTTCTAACTTAATTTGGACATCACTGAGGAAAATTAGCCTAAGAATGGCTTCCAGACATAAAAACAGGAAGCAACACATCCACTATGAGTGTCCTAGTCTGTGTTCTGGTGTTCTACTAAACACTATGACCAAAGGCACCTGGGGGAAGAAAGGGTTTCTTTTGCTTATAGGTTACACAGTCCATCGGAGAGAGAAGGCAAGGCAGGAACTCAGGGCAGGAAAATAGAGGCAGGAACTGAAGCAGAAACCACAGAGGAAAGGGGCTTATTGTCTGGCCCCCATGTTCTTGTTCAGTTAGGTTTCATATATACCCCAGGACCACCTACCCAAAGGAGGCACTGCCCACACACAGTGGGCTGGACCCTCCAACATCAATCAACACAATCCCTTACAGACATGCACACAGGCCAATCTAAAGGAGGCAATTCTTCACCTGAAGTTATTTCTTCCCAGGTGTGTCAAATTCATAACCAAGATTAGTCATCACATGGACACTGAATCAAACTGAGGTAACTGGCTGAGTGAGTGAGCTGACAACATTCTCACATTCTGGGAGAGAAAAGATGAACACTCCTTTTCATTACCCTGAATATTCCAGTGGTTTGAGAAAGACGCAATCACAGGAAGCCAGGGGGTACATTTTGGAGCCCTTTCCTGATGGGTTCCTCTCTTCCACAGTAGTGCCCTGGGTAAAGTGTGCATTCTTTTGTGTTAGTTCCTACTGAGTTCATTATGAGAAGTTATTTTATTTTAGTTTTGAGAACTTCGTGCATGAGCACTATATCTATATCTCCCCTTACCTCCTTCTCCAACCTCCAATTTCTCCCTTACCCTCCTTACCTCTCAAATTTATGGTATCGTCTTTAATTATTGTAACATATATATACATAGACCCATTGAGTCCATTCAGTATTGTTTCTTTGTACATGTCCAGGGATGATCCACTTGAAATTGAACAACCCATGCAAGAGCTCATCCCTGGAGAGATGAGTTGGATTCTCTCTGTTGAACTGAAAGGTAACTTGTTAGTGAAATATCTTTTAAAAAATATACTGTGGCTTTAAACTTATATCTCACCACACAGTATGAATTATATGTCAGAATTTAAGTGATAGTCACACAGTTTGGTTAGGGGACATAAATCAATCTGGAACTATGCTGGATGCTTCCTCCCTGCTAATTATATTTCATAATAACAGAAGTAGCTGGGAGTGAAAGGTCAGCAATGGTCTTCTCTAGCTGCAGATCTTGCATTCTATAATACCAACTTGTCAGGCAAGTTGCTTGCTGATGAAGTAGTGGCATGACTGTTATAGGCATAACCCACTGATATCTGATTAGATCTAAGGCCCAATTTCTAGGAAAGAGTTCACACCTGGACTTGATGGTCATTGGCACTAGAACTTTTATTTGTTGAATAAGATATATTGTCAAGCTGCCTTGTACCAGGTTTTTTCTTAAGGCCACCAACCAGCTCCCAAATCATGACACAGGGACTTTTCATTATTTTTGAGTGCTCAGCCTAGCTTAGGCTCATTTCTGACTAGCTCTTTTTAACTTAAATTAACCTGTTTCTCTTTATCTACTTTTGGTCTCTGGGCTTATTACCTTTCTCACTTCTTTATATCCTACTTTTACTGCTTCTCTATATCTAGCTGGCTGGTGGCTGGCTGCTTGGCTTCTGGCCCCAGGCAACTTCCTCATTCTCTCCTCCTCCTTCACTCATTCTTCTTGAGTCTAGATTTATCCTCCTAGTTATTCTCTATGGCCTCAAGCTCTGCCTATCCTTTCTTTGCCTAGCTATTGGCCACTCAACTCTTTCTTAGACCAATCAGGTACCTTAGGCAGTCACAGTGAAACAAATGCAACACATCTTTACATAATTAAACAAATGCAGCATACACAAAATTAACACGCCTTTACACAGTTAAAGTAATATACTTCTCAGCATAAACAAATGCAACATATCTTTTCCCTGCTACAAGCAGGAAAATGTAATGGAATTCAGCTACTATCACAAAACCTACTACTTGGAAAAGTCAAGGACGTTTCTGAAGGTCAAGCCATAGTTTAAGAAGTCTTGATGATATTTTAGCTTTTGTATATATGTTAACCAATTCCTGCAATGATTTCCTTATATGCTATGTACACTTCCAAGAACTCATAACAGTGTGTTTTTATCTGAAATACCTATCAAGCATCCTAGGCCAAACGATCTCCTGAATTAAAGTAAATTAAGTTCAGATCCTTCTTTTGTACATCCTTACTGGTATTTATACTAACATTATAGACTCCTAGCATTTACCTAACCATCTCTAGAAATGTGGTTTGAGCACACAAATTCCCTTTTTGATATATTAACTGATCTTAGCTCTCAGTTGACCTCCTCCTTTACCACTCACCTTTTGGGTTGTAAAAGAAAGCCTGATGGTCACTGCCTGAGGAAAACCTTTGTCTGCCTTTATGACCCTGTAAGAATTCAAGCCTGGTGACCTTGCTTTAGCTAGAGCATTACTATTGCATGGGTATATAACTGTAAACCTCAGAGACTTAGAGAGGATTTTGAGGAGTTTAACTGGAGAACGAGATGGAGAACTAGAAGAATGAGATGGAAGATGAGGAAGAGCTAGGTGGGTATGAACAAGATGAGAAAGACTAAGATGGGGCAGAACTAAGATGAGAAAATTAAGATAGAACTTAGAGGGAACAGCAGATAAATGTAGAGGGAAATCAGGCAAGAAAGGAGCTAGGCATGAGAACAGAAATGAAGCTGTGTAGATAGGATTTTCATCCTAGAGGAATAAAATAGACAGACTAAGAGCTTGGTGTACTTAGATTATTTTCCCAAAAATAATTATCTGAATTTGTAGTTTCTCTTCTGGGCCCCTGGGAAGAATATTATTAAGGCTGGTCCTTAATAATATTTGAGATTACCCAGTTAAATTAATATAATATTCCACAACATTTCCCCCTTTGTCTTAATAAAAAGAAGAGTTTTAACTTTAACATAGTAATACTATATACAATAAGAACAGTTATCAAGTAATAATTATATTTACAATATCCAGTACATTTGTATTTGACAAATTCAGAAAAAATACTCCATTGTTATAACTATCTTGGTACCTAATTTACCTTCTGTCACAACTAAGAAAAACTGCAACTATCTAGTATTCAACTCATCAAAGACCCCAGAAGGATATATTATCCAAGTAAAATGAAAGTGCAGTGCAAACCACTTCCAAGACTATAGAATCAACAAAGATATCTGGTTGCCTGAATAGTCATCCAAGTTCCTCTGTAACATTGGGATATCCAGCCAGGCAGTGGTGGCACATACCTTTAATCCCAGCACTTGGGAGGTAGAGGCAGGTGGATCTCTGTGAGTTTGAGGCCAGCCTGGGCTACAGAGTGAGTTCCAGGAAAAGCACAAAGCTACACAAGGAAACTGTGTCTCGACAAACAAAAACAAAACAAAACAAAAAAATTGGGGCATCCATCTTTGGCCTACAGGCCTAAAATATCTGTCAGACTCTTCTATGGAGCAGGAATTTTGAAAGACTGTCCTGCCCATTCTTGGCAAAATCCAGCAGTCACTTTCCTGTGTGTCCTGCAGAATAACTGGCAGACTTTTCTATGAAGCAAGAATTTTGAGGGACTGTCTTGCTTGTTTTGGCAAAGTCTGGCAGTCTTTTCTTTGTTTCCTACTTACCCAATTTGTACAGCATACTGTCAGCTGTCAAGGGAAGGGCTGTTTCTCACGCAAATGGTTAGCTTTGACATAATGAAAGCAAACTCCATATGGAGGTTCTTCAATATCCATCATCCTTTTATGAAGTAGATTGGTGCTGCCATGAGCAGACATGTCTCATTGTCATGAAAAGCCTCAAGTTATTAAGCATCTTAATTGCTATATTCTGTAGGTCTTTGAAGTGTTTGAAGATCACCTGTCTATCTAAAATACATTTGTTTAACTTTGAAAATGTACCTAATATGACTACAAGTTTGATTATTACAGACAACCAACTACTAACCTGCATTTCTTAATTATACATTGCATTTTTAAATGAGCTGCATGAGCACAATACCTTAAACAAGAATAGAAATATACATACAGTATAGCAAAAATAAATTTAAATTTGTATCAATATACCAAAATCCATACCAATGTAAAATATTTGAGGTTAATAGTTGTCTTTTTATTCTATATTCCTATATCCCACTAAATGATAACAAACATCCTTAACCCACCTAATGACCAAAAAACCACCCACTCTACCTCTTGGGAATGTGGGTTTTGTGTTATCCAGACTGCTTCTTGTTGCCTGGGGATGAAGACATCTTTTTAGGAAGCCTAAGAAAATTGAAATAATGGTCAAGTTCTGGGGAAGCTAGTTATAATGTGGGGGCCCACAGAGGCTTCCTAGTGAGAACTTATTCAGAGTCAGAGAATCTGAGCTTGCTCTACCCAGTAGGGCTTTGCAAGGATTTGATTTGGCCACAGATTTGTTTACCAGGTGTTTGGAAGGGTCTACACTTGACTGTATGATGTGTTTTGATCTTGCAAGGGGGAGGTCTTTTGCCTCTCCCATTGGCATCTTATAAAAAGCCCTTTTCAATAAAGAACAAGGCTGCTGTTAGGTATTGGTTCAGGCCTTCCCAAAGCTAACTTGTGTCTCTGTCTTTCTACTCATTATCTCTTTCTATCTTTCTACCTAATATTTTCTTATCCCTCTCTCCTCCACCTAAGAACCCTTCAATACATGGGAGCAGGTCAGAGCTAGATTCCCACAGACTCCCACAGACTCCCACACTATAACATTTATTGTCCAGTCTCTGTGCAATGAGGAAGTACAAGGCTTATCTGCAGTCCTGGCTAGAATAGTCTGTGAGGCTGGACCATCTTAGCCAGAAGCCTTGACGCTGTTCTGAATGCAGAACTCTGAGGAAACCACAACAGAGGTCCTCTGAGAGTCTGGGTCATCTGGGCCACTGTTTTCATTGGTGCCTGGTCCCTTGCTCTGAAAACATATAAACATTTCAAAGGTTACATACATCTGCATTAATACAAGTATGTACTGTATGTTGTTCACAAGCCAGCAAAAGATGAAG
The DNA here is from genome assembly GCF_004664715.2 of Peromyscus leucopus. Taxonomy (NCBI): domain Eukaryota; kingdom Metazoa; phylum Chordata; class Mammalia; order Rodentia; family Cricetidae; genus Peromyscus; species Peromyscus leucopus. Next base: position 26,241,457 of record NC_051071.1, read on the forward strand.
TTTTTGTTTTTGTTTTATGTTAGAGCAGGTAAAATACTTGTTACCTCTCTTGTAGTTTTTCTAGGTTTATTTCTTTATATCTTTAGCCAAGATTTTCAGGGCGTCTTCCCCAATCAAACCTGATCACTATTAACCTTGCGCAAAACCACAGCTTTTCATTTTCCTGTGAAAACAAAAGCACAACCTCTTCCCCCAAGCAAGACATTTCTGACTTCCATTTCAAAGTTAAGGCATTCCTAAAGTATATAGACTGGTTTAATTCAGCAATTTCTTTCAAAATCTCATGTCTCCCAGAAGCTCCCCTTTGCTTATCAACAATCAAAAAAATTCAAATGCAACATAATACCATACAGGATCCAGTCTCCCTATATATTTCCTATCTACAGAGCTTACTTTTTATTATTTATAAGCTATTTATTTTTTCTATGACTATCTATACCCATTTTCTTTTCTTTCTTAAGCCTACTCACACTTGTAAATACACTGTAACCTGTTTAGAGGCCCCCCCGCCACAAACATGCTTCATATGTATCTCTAGTCTTTTTTTGTCTGCATGAGCGAAATCTTAAACTGCTAAGCTACCACTGAGTCCTCTACTGTGACATTGGAGGTTGGCTCCTCCACTGCCTCAGGTCCCTGAGAGCCAACTCTTAAGCCTGCTGACTAGTCCAGAAGTATGTGATCAGGAACTGCATTCAACCCTCCAACTCTAGGAAGTGGGTGCCCTGCACTGTGGCAGTTGTTTTTACTTAGCTTTCTGTTTCTACTTAACACAGTGGGTGTTTAAGTGTTCTGCTGTATGAATGAGCATATATTCTCTCTCTCTCTCTCTCTCTCTCTCTCTCTCTCTCTCTCTCTCTCTCTCTTTCTCTCTCTCTCTTTCTCTCTCTCTCACTCTCTCTCTTTCTCTTTCTCATGCTTTATGTGGAAAATCAGGTCTCACATTGGAATGCCAAATATACCAAGCTGTTTCTTTTGGACCACCAACCAGCTCCAAAAATCATGACACAGAGATGATTTTATTAGTTTTAAATGCTCAGCCTAGCTTAGGCACATTTCTGGCTAGCTCTTTTAACTTAAATTAAACTGCTTTTCTTTATCTACCTTTTGTCTCAGTGCTTTTTACTTTTGTATATATTACTTTCACTGCTTCTCTATGTCTGGCTGGCTGGCTGGTGGCTGCTTGGCTTCTGGCCCCAGGTGTCTCCCTCATTCTTTCCTCCTCTTCTAATAAAATACATAATTATTTAGGTTTTAGAAATAACTTACTATTTCCATGGAGAATTTCACTTAACTTCTGTAAAATGTGCCACTTCATGACCCCTGGCAGGCTTTCTCACTGAGTGTATCCTGGCCCCTGGCAGGCTTTCTCACTGAGTGTATCCTGGCCCTCTTTATTCCTCTTTGTTCCCTTTAGACAATCTTGCTTCTACTTCCAATTACTACATATGTACATGAATTTACACAACTATAGGAACTAACACATGTGGACAAAAGAAGTACCCTTGTCCACTGCTTGTAGAGCTATAATTCAACCTTAATGGAAATCAGGATGGAGGTTTGGCAAAAATACCTATAAATCTATCTAGCAATGACAGAGCTATACAGCTCCTGGGTGTTTACCCAAAGGCCTCCAGGTTGACATACCAAAGAGACATGGAGATACCTGCATTTCCGCACATATTCCAGGCTTGGTTTAGTGCAGCAAGCACACACTGTTCTCCTGTCCTGACTTGCTGTTTCCCAGAATATCTGTGATAGAGACCCAAGTTTGGTGTTTGGGGTTTTATCTTTGGTTTATTTTATTAATTTCCAATTTCATCTGGGCAATTCTTTTATAAGATACAATTTCAGGGGGATGGAGAGATGGTTCAGCAGTAAAGAGCACTTGTTGCTCTTGCAGAGGACCCAAGTTCAATACCCAGGACCCACATGGTAGCTTAAGGCCACTCACAACTCCAGCTCCAGGGGATCTGATGTCCTCTTTTGACTTCTGTGGGCTCTAGGCATGCACAGTACACATATATACATGGAGGCAAAACACTCATTTACATAAATTAGTAATTTATTACAGAATAAATTAGTCTAAAGAAAAAAATTAAAGGTACAATTTCAAATTGCTCGGAAGTTTCTAAGTACTTTGTATTTCTGGCTTTGTCTTATCACTGAAAATATGAAAACAAACCAATTGGCACTAAGCAGCCAGGCTCAGCCCAATAGCACAGTCGTCTCTGGCCCAACCGTGGCCTCTTGGAAGTCTTGTGATGGACCAGAATCCTGTATACTCATTCCCTCATGCACAGATAACCAAGTAAAATTCAGTGAAGAAAACGAGAGCACACTGTACACGGTGAGGGAAGGTCCCCTTACACTTCTAGAAACATTTCACTTCACATCATCAAACTGTGGTTCCCCTGTGTCCTGACATTCCTAGAACGCAGGACTTCCTGGAAGCACACGTCCAGATTGCCGTGCTGTCTTGTGCTCATTAGCTCATTTCACCACAACTAAAACACATGGAAGTTGGCAGGAAAATGTGTTATCCCCACTGTACAGACACTAAAACTGATTCTCAAAATAGCAGGCTCAGGTTTTCAGACAAGACCCTTAGGAGTTTGATCTCTCTGCTACAAATCAGGCTAATGGTGGTAATTTGCCCTAAAGAAGACAAGAAGAAGAGGAGGGGGAGGAAGAAGGGGGGAGGAGGAGGAGGAGGAGGAGGAGGTGGAGGAGGACAAAGTCAAGGAAGAGTGGATGCATGGTGAACTCCTCTCTCCTGGCTACATAACGACACAATTCTTCACTCCCTTTCTAAGCCTGTCACCAGGCATTGCGCTTTCAGAGTCAGATGCTTTCAATAACCACATAAATCTGGTTCTGTGTCTTGGATAGATGACATAGTGGGGACATTCGCCAAAAGTTCTCCAGCACTTATGAGGCAGATTTATCAGTTGTCTTAGCTTTTGAGCACCAAGGGACCAAGCTGCAGGGGCTGATGGCGTGTGCAGAGTGGCTCTGAGGATCGTAAGCCCCCTGCAGGGGCTCCTGGAATTCCTCACAGCAACCCCCTGCAGCTGTCCCTTTCTCAGCCCTCTGCCCACAGATCCTTCTCCCTCTCAATGGCTGCCTGCTTTCCCTCAGTGTGACACTGCTCTGCAGCTCTCCTGGCTCTCTGCCCTGTGTCTGGCTCATTCCTAGCCAGACTCCTCTCTGGGTTCTCATCTTTTCATGTCCCTCCTCTTTTGTCGGTGCCTCCCTATGGAAGATATTGTGTCTCTTTGCTTGTATCTTCTATGAACCTTGTGTCTAACTTTAGCATAATCTTGACCAGCATGCTAGGCACTCTATCTGAGTTTTATCCAGTCTCTAACTTTCTGCCACCCGGGAACCATAACTACCTCCCATTGCCCACAGGTATTTCTACATGGACCTCCACCCACAATTGGGCTCAGTATGTTTGCTAACATCCTTACTTCCCATGGAGGACTTCTTTGTCATTAGCCTGAGATCTGACCTCCTTCTTCTGCCTCCAAGAAGCATCCAGCTCTGTTTCCACACATGGAAAACTTCATCTAAACAATGCCCAATGTCGAGCTAGAGGACAGCATCCCAGGAAAGAACTGGAAAGGTTCAAAGCTGGGTTCCCATGCATGCAGCAGGTAGGGTCTCTTGCAGCTCAAGTATGAGCAATGGTTTCTGAAGACAGTTGGGTAAGAAACAGAAGTGAAAACTTTGAGAACGGAAATTTCAGCAGGAGGAAAGTTAAGAACAAAGATCAAGTTTTATTAGGTTAAGTCATGAAGGAAATAGGAGACAGAAATAAAATAATTAGAAAATGTAATATGAAACGTGTTTTGCAACCACTCGTGATTTTACTCCTTAAAGGGGCCCTAAGAAATGGGCTCAGTGCTGCTCTCTCTCTAACCTGACTTAGGAGGAAATTGCTGGCCAGCTCTTGGGCAATGAAAAACTAAGAGATGAGAGTGAGCAAGTGTGTGGGAGGGGGTGGGGGGAGATGGAGAGAGATAATTGATTCAGAGTACAACAGTGCCATATTGAAATATTTTTAACCACATTTTCACAGAAGTTACAAAAATAGAAACTGTACACCACCGTCATGATGACATGGTTGATGATTTCTAAAGAGTGATTAGAAGGAATATCACATGTTATTAAACAGAGCAGTTAAAACAAGTAACCAATGGCTGAGGAACTTTCTCGTTCTTCTCATTTCCTGGATAATATCTGTGGTCTCACAGCTCTAATATATCTCTAGGGTCTGTAACAAAAGCAAAATTGCTGTGGAAGAGGACACAATCACCAGGAAAGCTTGCTGATCAAAGTTGCCCCTCTCAGTCAGAGCCCCACAGCCTTTCTAGTCTGGAATTCATCAGCTGAGCATGCATTTTCACACTTTATTCAAGACATAGAGATGCTTTCAATGGAATTAAAGCACCTTGTGTGGGGTTTTGCCATTCGTAATCCCTACACTGTTTTTGGCAAACCCTTATCTTACTTAACGTATTGATTTATCTCTTTCCTTTTCTTTGGTTGCTAAGGCAAATTTCTTAAGGAGACTAACCCACTATATCAGTAATCTTCTCTGTGAATGTCATAAAAAAATCATGAGTGGACTGACTCAAAATAAAACTTCTCTATCAAGTAAAAGGATTCTGAGAGAAGGAAGCTGAATGGTTCAACTGGAGGCTCCTGGGGCCCCAGCATCTTCCTTCCTGTACCACTGTCCCAGTCCCTGACTTCTACATTTAAAAGTTCCTCATGGACCCACGCAGTTGCCAGGGTCTAGCCAGGACATCCACTGAGACGTGGAGGGAGGAGAGAGGAGAACCAGAGGAGCCTGCTCCTTCTTTTAAGGATGGAATTCCTTCCAGCTGCTCTTGACAGACGGAGCAGAGTCCCTGAACTCCTCACTACCCAAACAGTGGGAGTGGTGTCTCCCAGGTGGCTGTATTGACTAGAATTCTGCCACCTAGAAGAGGAGAGAGGATGATGGGAAGTCACATGGTATCTGTCATTCTGTGATTTTTTTCACACGCATGTAGATTTACTTCACTCATGCTTGAAATGTACCCTGTCCTGGTTTACATTTACTTATGGGACAATATCACTTTAAGTCATGGAATCCTGGAGTTCATTTCATATTCTCTGATAGAGAGCAACATGTAATTCTATGTGAAGATTTTGTTCATATGCATTCTCTCTTACAGTTTTATGATTAATCCTTCAAATTTGCAATCTTCCATCCACTGAGAGTTTTGTATAATGTTTAGTATATAGTAGAGTGCTAAAATAAATAGGTAAATATGCAGAGGCTAGCCTGCCTTCCCAGCACGTTGGTGCTGCAGCCCTGTTTGTGAGCGTTCATTCTTCCTGCATGCTAGCACCCTGTTCCACACCCCCCCCCACCTCCTGTGCTGGCCTCCCAAATGTCCTTCCTGCTCCTTTCTTGTTCCCCCAGCAAATCCCACACCCAAACCACAGACTCACTCTAAACAGAACTCAGACATGATGGCTCCATGAGAACCACACTGTTTTATTTCTTATAGTGAAAGAAACAATTGCCCCAACACAACTCACAAGACCCTCTGAGATGAGGGTATCTACTGGATTCCTTCCCAAGGCCACCCTGGCTCCCTTGCCACACACCTGTACTGTTGTGGTGCCAACCTCAGGCCCTGGCCCAGAGCCAGTATCCCACATTGCTCTTACCTGGAAGGCTGGCTGCTTCAAAAAACTTCCAAATCTTTTAGACTTTTTTTCTGTTTGTTACACACACACACACACACACACACACACACACACACACACACAATGTTTAGTTGTTTTATGGCTTTCTGCTCCTGAGAAAAGAATTCTTCCTTTGCCCTGTTTAGAAATAACAATTCTTTCTACATAGGAAATGTACTTGTCTGTGCATTTATTCTTACCTATCCATACTTTACTGTATTCAGGTATTAACCACAGTAGCTTCTGGATTATTCCTCCCAGTCTTCCAGTGGGACTACACTATGACCTGCAAATGATGATGGTTTTATCTCTTTTCTTTTTCATAATTCAATGGATTTGATTATTGCTTCTGTTTTGATTTTATTGCCTAGACTTTTCAGAGTGATGTTGAAAATGTTGTTGACAGGAAAGGACTGGAAGAAGTCCACTGTGTCTCTGCTGCTGTAGGGAGCTGAGGCATTGTGCTGCTACAGTATAACACTGAGGGGAACATGCCTTGAGTCACATACAGTACACATGGGCCAGCCTCAGGTGGAAGTATCAGTTTCCAATGTGATGTTCCTTCCTTTGCTATTTCGGGTAACCTACCCTCCAACCTCTGTGCAGTGTTCAAAGGTGTCCACCCCCACCCGCCTGTGTGCAAGCTTTCCCTGGCTGTCCAGTCCAGCGGCTGCTTACCCATTGATAAGAATGGTTTTCTTCATTCATGAAGACTGTCAGGGGCAGTAGCTCTTTACACAATGAAGCACGTCATAGGAAGTTCAAAGGTGCTTCCTGAAAATAAAACGCAGTGGCAAAATAAATTCCAGAAGTGCTAGGATACACAGCATCTAATTGTTCTTTTGTAAGTTGGGGATATCCTTAGGGGCTGGCATTGTGGACACTCATGGTGAGTCATTCATTGAGAAGGAAGTGGTGCACACGTACCTTCCCACACTCTGTGAGATGATGAGGAGCATCCCACACCCACTGCCAGCCTCTGTTACTAAACAATGTGCTGGAAGACATTAATAAAAGGTGGGAAGAAGGCAATTGACTGGCATTTATGAGCCTATGGGTTCCAAAGCGCAGCTGGGAATGACTTCCTACACCTTCCCTTCCAGTGACCCTGCAGCACTACATGATGGGCCCACTTGGCTGATGCCCATAGAGAAGACACTCAGTTATGACAGAATTCATGGAGGGTTGCAGGGCAGCCCAGCCCAACCCAGCCTCTGCCCCTGGTTGCCACACCTGCCTGGTGAACACAGTGAGACACCTGCTTGTGTATCTGTCTCCATGGCTATGCTAACTGCAAGCTATCCCAAGGAAATGGAATTCAAGGTGTCCTCTCCTCTCTCCATCAGCCTAGTGCAAAAAGCCTAGTGTGCAAAAGCCTAGTGCAGGGCAGCTTCTAAGCTACCTAACTTGGAGTTCTGCAGGGACCCATTATGTCTTCAGCATTACCCTTAAGATACAGAGACACTTTTTTCACCCACTCATTAAATTTTCTTGTTTGCTTTAGGAAATAGAGAACAGAGAGCTGGCATTTCCAACTGCTTCTAGGCTATCCCTGGGCACTCTACATAATGAGAGAAATGAGCCTGGAATGAGGGGGATCGTCTTACAAATCCAAAAAGCCTTCAGATCAATAGCACAAACTCACCATGCTCCCAGGGTGCTTGATCTCTGCCAGATGTGTGGTTCTCTTCTATGAGGCTTGCCCTCACAGGTACATACTGTCTCCAGAATCTACTGCATTTTCCCAAGGCCACCTACTACTTCTTCATGAATCACTACAGAACTCAGTACAGAAAGCAATGCTCAATTACCATACCTCATAGTTGTCTTCTAATTTATTCATACCCTCTATGTTTTCAAGTTATGAGAATTAAAACAATTGCAGGACTGGGGAGATGGCTTAGGAGTTAAGACCTCTTGCAGCTCTCACAGAGGATCCAGGTTCAGTTTCCAAAGTGCACATGGCAATTTACAACATTCTGTTACTCTAGTTCTAAGGGATCTAGCACCTTCTTCTGGCTTCTGCAGATACCAAGCTCTCACGTGGTGCATTAACTTACATTCAGACAAAACATTCGTACGTAGAAAACAAAAACAAATCGATGTAAAAGAACCCATACAAAACCTGCAACACCAGAGCATGAAGGGTCCAGTCAGTATCCGGATAGAGACTAAATGCCTGTGTGGATTTAGGCTCAAGAGCAGCGACATGGGTAACTGGTGAGCAAAGAAAACTGTCATGGCAGAATCCCCTGGGATATGTCTAGCAAAGTTTCCAGATTGGGTGTGGTGGAGAAATGAAGGGGAGCCTCGCAAGCCGGGATGACATCAATCCTGCCATGTCAATCAAACTTGTTCCTTTCCTTTTTTCTTTTCTTTCCTTCCTTTCATCTCATCTGTCTACAAAACAATAGTGCTTCATCATCAACAGTGACTTGAACAGTTCGCTGCACCCTCATATCCTTCTCTCTGTGGAAACCAAGGCCTGTCTTGCTGCCTCGTGGAGACATTGCTACTAGAATGTGATATGGGCCACAAAAAAAAAAAATGGCAGATTGTGGTGTTTCTTTGCAAGGAGACCTGATTCTGGCAGATCCTGCCAGCAAGCATGCTTTGCGCACTGCTTTAGGAGAAGCCTCAGTCATGGCAACAAAACTGTCGCCTCAGGATCCTGGGCAATTTGATGTGGAAAATGAAGTTTTGAGCCATCTTCATTTCTATACACATGTTAGGAAAATGCCAGATAAACATAAAGGAACAGAATGTTTGTATCTTGTCCAAATACAAAGCTGACTTTTCTCGTGGGTGTAAGCATTTGGCAGGAAGCACAATGCATACTCAGGCAAATCTAACCCACCATGCCATCTTCTTACCCAGTAAAAGGAAAATCTCTTACCACTTTATGTGCAACCCATGGCTAAATGGCAAGTGATTTGGAATCTTCTGTCCCCTCTGGAAAGTGTGAGTTAACAGGAAGGTTGTGATAGAGCACATTCCCCAGAGGAGCTGACCAGGGCGGTGGCATTGCTCAGCTGTGCCAGCATGGGATACAGAGAAGTACACACTTCATCTCAACAAACTCTAGCAATGCCTGAAAGGGGGTTCCTGAGGTCCAAGGACCTAAGTGGACAAATAAACTGTCAGCTCTTGGAAACACCCTTTCCCACAGCTCAGCTGGGTTCCATGCTCACAGCCATCAGCCTGCAGGAATGGAAGACTCTGAACCTCCATGGAGAGCCTCCCTCCATTCTTCCAAATAAAATCAAACACCCTCATTAAAGGAAGATAAGAGAAAGTTTAGAGCTATTGAGACCTGACAGTATTTGGAAGACTTCTGAGGCTGTTATTATGAAATATTTATTTAAATGTATAGTCATTGTTTTCATTAACTCATCAAGTGTCAATTAGAATAAAATAAAGGTAAATTCTTGGAAGGAAATGACATTTTCCTCATTGTCTTAGTTAGGGTTTCCACTCTGGGAAAAGACACCATGACCACAGCAACTCTTATAAAGGAAAACATTTAATTAGGATGGCTCACTTACAGTTTCAGAGGTTCAGTCCATTATCATCATGGCAGGGAGCATGGTGGTGTGCAGACAGACATGGTGTTGAAGAAGTAACTGTGAGTCCTACATCTTGTAGGCAACAGGAAGTCCACTGAGATACCGGGCAGTGGTATCCTGAGCATAAGAAATCTCAAAGCCCATCCCCACAGTGACATACTTCCTCTAACAAGGCTATACCCACTCCAATAAAGCTACATCTCCCCAATAATGCCACTCCTATGGGCTTCTGGGGGCCAATTACATTCAAACTACCACATTAAACCTAATAATAAAGGCAGAAATAGTTACAAAGTAGATGTACATGGATTGGGATGTAGCTCAGACACAAGGCTTCATTCCCAGACTAAGAATACATGGATGAATGAATAAATGAAGAAAACTACACTTGTGTATCCCAAATTCACTACAAACAAAGACAAAAATTAAGAGCCAAACTGCACAAAGTCCAAGTATCACACTGAGGGAAAGGTGGGCATCTCTGGTCTATTAAAAGTTCTTATGGAACCAGTGATATGGCTCAACAGGTAAAGGCACCAGCCCCCAAACTTCATGATCCACATTTGATCCCTGAGACTCAACATGGAGGAAGGAGCAAACCAACTCATACAAAGCATCCTCTGCCCTCTACATGTACCCTCATGACACACATAGTCTATGACACACACTGAGAGTGAATGTGCACACATATACAGAGAAAATAAATAAATGAATGTTAAAAAAGGAAAACTTTCTATAAAATTAAGAGAGAAAGAATAACACATGGAAATAAAAACAGGGAAATATGTAATACAGCCCCTGGGAAACAATGGCATTTAAGTGAAAAAAATACATATATATACTTCATCTGCACAAACTCACAGCTTGGGGGTGCCACTTCTCTTCTGAAATCCATTTTCTCACCTAAAATGTGTCACTGCACTGCCTGCAAAGCAGGTTGCTTGATTTCCACATAGTAAGACCCACATGAGGAGAGTACACATCCTCTGTGAACAAAATGAATCAAAAGAATTTTTAAAAAATTTTAGAATGCTGCAAAAAGCAAAGTTTGAATTTACTCCATATTGTGTGTTTCACAGAATCTGTGTGAAGTGATAAATAGGCATTCTGCTCGTGCTATAACTAACATAACAATGAAATACAGAATTTCAGAGCATTATGTGCAAAGACAGTGCCATTTTTATGCAAAATATTCAAACACCTCAGATTTGGGGACTTACGAGGCCCTAGAACACAGTCCTGGTGGTACTGAGGGCTGATGCTATTAAATGACTATGTTCCTCAGTGGCATTTGGGTCCCCAGTATTATTTCTAGAATATTCCTTCACTTCCCAACCACTGGTGCGTCTCTTGTTTGATGACCTCCATGTTGCACAGAGGCTGGATGTGTCTCTGACTCAACAGTCCTCTCTAGGAAAACATCAGAGAAGCACAGACCTTGTGCCTATAACAGCCAGGTCTGCCTGTCATCAAGACCCATGGCTGTGTAGCAGAATGTGATGGTTTTGACAGTGTGGGTCACCCCCCCCACACACCCCATGACAGCTCCACAGATGGACAGAGTACTGCCATGGAAATGATGAGCAGAGTATAAAGGTGCCAAGAAAAATTAGCAGAAATATGTGAGCCAGATGTGTGTCTAGACACTCAAAGATCATGACCAGAATCCAGGTCCACGCATCCCATTGTCTTCAGCCCTCCATCCCACGTCTGCGTGCCATCCCGTTTGGTGCACGGCACAGTCCAACTGTGGACACATGTTGAAAGGAAGACTCAGACTCATCCTTGAATGAGGTCCTAGAAGGAATGACTGGCATTCCTAAAAGGGGGGAGAGAGGAAAGACCTCTCATTCACAGCTCCTCAGAGGCTGCAGGAACCAGGCATTCGGCATAGGAACTCCCCATGTCCCAAATATGGACTTAGGGGATTGGTTTGAGCTAAATCATGTCATAATGGGATAGCTCTGGGATATGTGGGACCCTGCTGTTGGCAAGCAGGCAGGGCTTTGCGTCCTGTGTGCCTGGGGACTAGCCATACATTGTCTGCTGGGAAAGCTGGAGGCTGCTACACTACAGAGGAAGAGATCACTGTACCAGGTCTTCTCTGCCGTGGGAACTTCAATGATCATTTCCTGCCTAGAGATGGACACGTGGGAACGATGTTTCTAACAAAGCTGAAAAGTTACAGCTTTTTTTTTTGGCCTTTCTTCCATTAACATCCCAACTACCCACCTTTCCTGTTGTGACTAACTGGAACCTACCGCAAAGGGTTTGAGTTCAAAGATAAGAAAGGGACTCGCTGAAATGAACTACAAAATAATTACACACTGGTCAACTCTGCGGGCATTCTTGGGTTGTGGAACATATTAATGAGGTCTTCCTGTGTCACACAAGGATCCAGAGAGGAAGGGGACAAGTGGAGGACCTTTCCTGACTCTTTCCATTAGCCTTTTCCTGAAGTGTTTGACACAGATGATATTTTTTTTGTCCAAAGAAATAGAAAAATCCCAGTTTGGGAAACATGATGGTTAATTTCTCTTTCACATAAAAGGCACCTGGGAATATAGTGTCTAAAGATCAGGGGATAGTTTCACAATTTCATCCAAACACTAAGTCCTCCTATCTTTAGAATATGGCCTCTGTCTTCTAATGTGCCTTATTACCCCAAATGGCTACTGAGCTTAGAGGTCATGCCCTCTGAGGAAAGGTCCCAGTGCCATCTGTCCTACACTTAGCTGGATGGAGGCATGGAAAATGACTTTATAACTGGGATACTGCAGCCCCAAATAAAACATTCGTTAAGAAGAGGACAACTTGAAATCCAGCAGGTATAGATTCTCACCACAGATTATAGGCTGAAATACAGAGCTCTGTCCATCCGAGATGTTCTATCTAGGGAGCCTAAAAAGCATTCCTACATCCACCTGAAGATGGCCTTGCAGAGTGTTGTCTTATGCAGCAGTGAGCACACTAAACATCTACCAGATAGTGAGATGCAGGTGAGGCCTGGGCGATGAAACAGTGGCCCTACCATCCAGCAGCCATCTGTGGTGGTTTGAATGAGAACGGCCCCCATGGACTCATAGATACCAGGGAGTGGCACTAATGGAAAGGATGTGGCCTTTATTGGAAGAAGTGTGTCCCTAGGGTTGAAATCCAAAAGCCCGAGCCAGGCCCAGTGTGTCTCTCCCTTCCTGCTGCCTATGGATCCAGATGTAGGACTCTCAGCGACCCTCTCCAGCACCACGTCTGCCTGCGCGCTGCCATGCTCTCTGTCATGATGGTCATGGACTAAACCTCTGAAACTGTAAGGAAGCCCTAATTAAATGCTTTCTCTTATAAGAGCTGCTGTGGTCATGGTGTCTCTTCACAACAATAGAACACTGACTAAAACACAATCATACCTCTGACCAGGTCACATTTTCCCTGTTCATGAAGAGAAAAGATGCACTTGCTTAGGATGACCAATATCTATCCCAGGCTCTGCAAACATGATGTGGCCCGGAATCCTTTGCTGCTCAGCCCACACTCAGCACCATTCTCCACAGAGGATTCCATCTGTGGCCACTGGCTGCATGCTAGGCAGTGTTCTTAGGATTTGACACAGACTTGGTTAATTTTTTTTTTCACAGAAACCTCAGGGGTAGGTAATTATTGCCCCGATTTAAATGAGGAGATTGAGCAGAAAAACATTAAATATCACACAGAGGAATGTAACAAAGCTAAGTTTCACCCGGGGATGATGGTACACTCTGCCTGCCCATATGAAATCCTCTAAAACCCCCTCGTATGGTCCTGGGAGACACAGTCATGCCTAATGCTATGCCCTGGGATTCTGTAGCTGAGTGACCTTTGTAATGGTGGGAGGGGATGCTATTCATGGCTATTGTTGCTCAGAAATTTCCCTTCACATGCACTGATAACCTCATAGCCCATAGGTGGCACAATGCACATCACACTTTGTAACTGCGAGAGGGACCTCTTAACTGGTACAGTGTGTAGCTTGTATGGCCCCCTCTTTAGAAGATTGCCATCATGAACAGTACACTTCCTCAGGAATTGTATCAAGTCTTGGGGAGCTGTCAGAACCCCAAATTCATTGCTCAAAGACTATGAGTGGTGTCTCTCAGGAGAGCAGCCTCCTTCACTGGGCCCAAACTGAGCACATTTTCCTTAGGGGAAATGGAAATGGGATCCATCCATCATCTGTCCCCTCAGCCTGTGGCCTTTCCTTAGTTAGCCCCACTGTGTGTCACATTCAAAGGCACATCCTGCCCCTCTGTCCCTTTGTTTCTTCCTGTGTGGAATTTTGTTTCTCTTTCTACATTTATTTCTTTACACAATTACACCCATACTTTCTAAGGACCCCTGGGACTGGAAGGATTTTGGCCTCCATTCTAGTTCTTCCTACTAACTCCTTCTAAGACTGTCAGAAGCTGAGGAATCCTCCTCAATCTCCAGATACTTCTGCCCTATCAGCCCTGCCTTACCTTGCCTCTCTCTCTCTCTCTCTCTCTCTCTCTCTCTCTCTCTCTCTCTCTCTCTTCTTTCCTCCTTTCCTTCCTTCCTTCCTTTTTTTCTTTCCTTTCATTCTTTTTTTTTTTATTGAGAAAGCCACTAGAACATGTAAAGAGCATGGATGGACCTCATCTATGTGGACTGCAGCGGGGGACCAGCCCTGTGTCAGCCAAGATTTCTAGAGGAACAGAACCAACTGGACACGTTTATAATTGTGTGTGTATATGTATATAAATAATTTATGAAATAGCAACAGCATCCATCTCTACCCTGAGAGGCTGAGAACCCTGTAATTGCTCAGCTCTAGGGGCTGGGTGCTCAGTAGTAAGAGCAATCCCACAGTGGTTGTTTCTCACTGGAGAGGCCCACAACCTGTCAGTTTGCTCAGAAAGGCTGGCACCTCAGCAGTCCTGGTCTGGCACCAACAACCTATGGAGTTCCCAGAGATCCACTGGTCCCTAGTCCAGAAGCAAAGCCTGAAAAATGCTGGTTCTGACATCAGCAAAGGAGGCAGTGAGCAGATAAATGAATGTAGTGACAAGAGGAAAGGCCAAATGAAAAAGATGACTAATCAACCTTTCTTCTGCCATCTTTTATTTTATTATTTAATTTGACCTGCTATTAGAAGGTTCCGCCAACACTTGGGGTGGGTCCTCCCACATCCACTAAGGCAACCAGGACAATTCTCCAGGAGCAGCTTTCAGGCGATTCTGATCTGTGGCAAGCAGACTTTAAAGCCAACCATCACAGCACTTGTTACACTCTTAGAGGATGATTGTGGCCAAGGCACTCATGATATTTGCTCCTGAGAGTACACCCAGGGGGCCAGTTGCCGCCCCTCCAATGAACCCATCAAAAAGTTGGGCTCTACAACCCCAATCCAGACCATTTTCTAAAAGAAAGCCCTGAGATTCACATGTTCCAAGTTAACACTAATATTGAAAGCGTCTTGGTCAGGGGGTGACTTGGTCAGGGAAGGTAAGAAGTCCGAGAGAATTGGAGAATTTGGAGAATTGTGGCCTCTGGTGCAGATTTTGCATGCCATTATCTGCAAGGCAGGAAGTGAAACTGCTCTTCCAGAAAAGAAACCTGGTCTCATTTCCAGCATCCAGTTGGTAGCTAACAACTGTCTGGCTTCCAGTGCAGGAAAATCAGGCCTCTTCTGTACTCAGTGGGCATCAGACATACAAGTGGCACACAGACATTTGTGCAGGCAAAACATCCAAACATGTAAGACAAAATAAAAGATAAGGAAATGGGACCTTCCTAATCCACCCAGACAGGCTCATACACTTGGGAATATACTCCCGGTAAAACTACAGAGTTGTAGAATGACCTATAACCCATGTGCATTATGCCACTTATAGCAAGGAACTAAGTCTTCTCTATGCACATTGTAACAGCTATTCCCAGACCTATAGGGGAAAATCAAGTCAAAGCTTTAGGATGGACATATTTTCAATGATAGTTACAAGAGAAATTTTACATAGAAATAGAACACACTTTAACAAGTCTGGAATGAGGCTTACAAAACAGAGAAGACTCTTGGATTTCAGGTGACTTCCCACTAATTATGACTACAACTTCAGCCAAATGCCAATTGCTCCCCATCACAGAGGAGTCAGCCACAAGGTGATTTGGGCTGGATTACTACACTTCTGTGGGGTTGAGATTTCTGAAAATGTAGGGGAAAAAGGGAGAAGTTTGCTAGAGTGTAAGGCCTGTTTCTTTTGATTTGCTTCAAGATTTCTGAGCTTTCATTCCACTGTGAGGTGAAATTTTAAAAGAACTAGAGGTTCCACACCAGCTGTCAGAGAGAGTGTGGACAATATAGTTCAACATATTGCAAAAAGATGTCATATAATTATAGTACAACATCGCAACCAAAATAATGACATCAGTACGAGCCACCAACCATCCTTAAATGCTCCTGGTTGTGTCAGTTTCCTGTATGTGTGTGTATTCAGTTCCATACAGCTTCACCAGAACGATGCTGTGGCTCCTTGGCTCCAGTCAAGGTACCGAACAGTTCTGAGACTGTAAAGATGACTCAGGTTGGACCTCATGGTTAATCCCATGACTCTGGCTTCTGGCAAAAAAAAATTAATCACCTGTTTTTAAATTTGACATTTCAAAAGTACTATGATAATATAGTAGTGGCAGGGTATGCAATCATTTTCAATTTTTTAAGCTCGCTATAATCCTTTGGAGATTCTTCTAAGGAGTTGTTGGAGTATCCTTATCTGTTCCTTTATGTTGTAATATTACACATACAGATGTTGACTGCTTGCCTGCTCATGAACATCTGGATGGCTTTAACTTGGCCACCTACAATAAAGATGCTGTGAATGTTCCTTTTCAGGCTTTTGTGTTAACATGGATTCTCAGCCACCAGCTAATGATACCTGCTCACATCTTTTCTTTGACATTTGGATAGGTATATGGCTGACCCTTATTGTGTCTTTTTTATTATTATTATTTGCTTTGATCTGAGAGCAGTGATATAAATCTCTCCAGGTAGAGGCTGGTCATCAGGTGCTCACACTTCTGGCAGCATTTGTCATTGTCCTTTGCCAATTTTTTAACTAGCTTATTTCTGTAACAGCTATTTTTTGTTTGTTTGTTGGTTGGTTGGTTGATTGAAGTTTTCTATATGTCTTACAAACCAGTCCTTTGTGGATTTATAAATATGGTTTGCACATACGTTCTCCTGGTCTATGGGTTGACTTTCAATCCTCTCTGCAGACTTTCCTAGAGAAGAGTCTTAAATGAGACCTGATTTACGTGTGTTACTTTTATTACCTTTTATATCTCATGATTCATCCATCTTACTTTTATTACCTCTTATGTGTCATGCCTTTGGTATCCAGTCTTAAAATTCTTTCCTGACCTTAAACTTCCAATATTTCCTCATATCAACCTCCTAAAAGTTTTACAGTTCTACATTAAAGTTCCATAATTCATTTTTTTTAAAGTTGTTTTCTGATGAGGGCTATGAGGGGTGAGTGGCTGATGACATCACGCATATATATAGCTGTGCTATTTCCAGTGGGCATTTTCCAGCTTGGTCAGGAGTCAGTTGAACTGACGAGGGCACAAAGGCTCAGCAGGTAAAGGCTTTTACCACCAAGTCTGACAAGCAGAGTTCAATTCCCTGGACTGACACGTGGATTGTGAGAACCAGCCCTTCCAAGCTGTCCTCTGTCTGTCACTTACACTCTGTGACACACAACCCACCTTCCAAATAAATAAATGTAGTTCATTTGTTCATATCAGCAGGACTTTCAACCATATTGACTGAAGCACGTGACGTCATCCATTACCCTCAGGAATGCCTCATGCTCTGCTATGCTGCCTTTTATTTTCATTTAGTATTGTGCACATTTTTTTTTTAGTTTTGTTGTATATATCAATATGTATTCAGTAGACATACCATAATACAATCCAGAAACAGAGCCAAATACATATGGTAGTTTAATTAATGATTGAATTAGCTTTTATTTCCTTTTTTATTTTTATTTTTATTTTATTTTCAATACTATTCAGTTCTACATAACAGCCACAGATTCCCTTGTTCTCTCTCTTCCTGGCCCCTCCCCTTCCCCCCAGCCCACCCCCATTCCCACCTCCTTCAGATCAAGGTCTCCCCCCGAGGACTGGGATCGACCTGATAGACCCAGTCCAGGCAGGTCCAGTCCCCTCCTCCCAGTTGAGCCAAGCGTCCAGAGGAGGGTTTATATGAGCGAGAATTGTTGAAACCAAGGTTGGATAAAGCACAGGGACAAATAACCAAACGAATGGAAACACATGAACTATGAACCAAAGGCTGAGGGGCCCCCAACTGGATCAGGCCCTCTGAATAGGTATTGTGCACATTTTTGTTCCTTTCGAGACCTTCTCCTGACTCATGAATTATTTGGAAATACATTGTTTAATTTCACACTATTTTCAATAGTCTTTCCTTGCTAGCTTCTAATTTGACTTCATTATGTTCAGAAGATGTTCTGTGTGTTATGCTGGCTCTTAAATTTGATGACTTGTAACAGCCCGACTTGTCACCCACGAGTATCCAAGAGCTGTTTGCGAAACACTGCTCTTCAGGTGTCAGTTACGTCCCATAGTTGATGACTCATTGGCTCCTCTGTTAATTTTCAATTCTCTTGGGTTCTGCTCAGCACATTTTTAGGCTCTTCCCTTTCATGTGCAGTACTGTGGATTGATATGTCTCCCCAGTGCCGGATGCCTTCCTCATTCATGGCTACCAAATGTCACTCTTGGCCTCAAGTGATTTTCTTTGCTTTGAAGTCTGCCTTACCCGATATAGATAATGCCATTTGTGTTTTTTACTCAATTATAGATAGATGTGTTCTCGTCATTCATATTTAGAATGTAACTCCTGTGATAATGCTTGTCTAGCATTTTATTATCGAGTTTCTGACTTTTTACAATGGTTCACTTTCCTTTATCTGATTTAGACTTGTACAGTCTGCTGCCATGGCTCTTCATCATTTTAAATGAAGTGCTGAAGCTCCATGTGCATTTAGGTCCTTTCATCCTCCCCACTTTTAGTAACACTGTCTCCTAGTAACAGACAGCATTATAATTGTTATTTAAACTACAAAATATCATTATAAAACAAGTGAGGTACCAACAAGTTATGTACCAATATTTCTCTTCATTTGATACATCCCACATACCAATTTGGTTCTCAGCATATAGAAATAATGCAAAAGAACAGAGTCCAGACATAGGCTAATGTACATAGGAAATTTTACATGATCTTATACTCTAAATCAAAGGAGAATAAATCATTTTGTTATTGATGACAACACCTATATTTATTATATGAAAGAAACCTTTACAGTATTCCATAAGCCAAAATAATCTATTCATGAGAAGCACAAAACCAGGAACAGTTTAAAACGTTTTAATCTGATGCTGAGGTTTCCATGTACCATTCCCCAATAAGCCGTAGATTGTATTTCCTCTTCTAGATATGGAAGAAAAGGGGACATGGAGAGGGTGCATCTGATCATGTGTGCTGCTGGCAAAGCTGCAAAAGATGGGGGGAGATGGATACAGAATGAGCAAAGTGCATCAAACAGGCAAGACACAAAGGAAGAAATCCAAACGCCACTTAAAACTGAAATAAACGCCCTGCCCTCCCCATAGTACACTGCTGAAGATGAGACAAAACCATTCACAAAGGGGACCTGAAGGACTAGAATCTCCAAGCAGTTTCATAGTGGAGGTGAAGATAGGCCACCACAGATCCCCGGCACCAAAAAAGGGACCTGCCTTCCAGAAGAAACATGGCCTGGAAATGCATTGCCCTGGCTTTGGCTTCACCTTTTCCATAATTTGCAACATTCTTAACTGTAAGGCAGAGACAGATCAAGAATTTCTCTCTCTCCAGTCAAAACTCCTAATAAAGTTGCTTTACAACTCTGTCTCTATACGACATTGTTTTTTCTTATTCTGTACAGAGTTCAGACCCAGAGCCATGACTTATGGATGGGGGAGTACAGGAAGGCTGCTCTCAGGTCACAGACACTGGACTGTTGAGTGATGCTCCTTATTTTTTCCAGTTTATATAAACTTGGAACCTCGGCCACAAATATTCACTCTGGGATGGAGAAAATCAACCACATTTGAGCTTCACAACAGCAGGCCACAACATCAGATATTGCATTTGGTCTAATGGGAAGTGGGCCAAAATGTGCAAGAAATATTGGATGTACCTATTCACCCAAACACTCATGCAAGTGCACAGAGATGTGTATGTGAATAGCAGGAGGTAGGGTAGTAGAAAATGATAGAGAAAGAAACTAAAACTTCAGCAGTAAGTTATAAACAAATTACACACAGCCTTGATGCAAGGGGAGGGGCTTGGACCTGCCTCAACTGAATGTACCAGGCTCTGCTGACTCCCCATGGGAGACCTTGCCTTGGAGGGAGTGGGAATGGGAGGTGGGGTGGGGGGGTTAATGCTGGGGAGATGAGAGGAGGGAAGAGGGGGTGTCTGTGGTTGGTATGTAAAATGAATAAAAACCTTCTTAATAAAGAGAAAAAAAGGTATAAACAAATTGCACTTCGTTAAAATCATGAAACAACATAGTTGAATAATGGTTAGTATTAGTTGCCAACTTGATGAGCTTTAGAATTGTCACAGAAACACACATCTTGATGAGTCTGTTAGAATGTTCCCAGAAAAGCTTAAGTGAAGAGGGAAGACTCGACCTTCATGCCTCATTACACATCTGTGCTATTTCATCTCAGATGCTGCTGTGTGCTCACAAGGGAGGGTAGTTAGTTAGCTCAATTTTAAGTTGAATTTGGATTTCTTTATCATGATGTCCACCTTGACCCCACCCTTTGAGGATTTGGAACTAGCTCATATGAGCACATGTACCCTCACCACAACAACACCATTAGTGGGGTGTGATCCCAGACTGAATAAACACGAGAAAGCAAGCAAAGCACCAGGTCTCACGTCTTTCTGTTTCCTAATGCCATAGATAGAGTATGTCCAGCTGCTTCAGGCTGTGGTCACTAAACCTTCCTCACCATGAGAGAGTGTGTCTTTTCTAACAATAAACCTAAATAACCTTTTTTCTCCCTTAAGTTTTTTTTGTCAGATATGTGATCATAACAGTGAAAAAAGTAACACAAAAGATGTTACTAGAAGTATGGCTGTGCTGTTTTCTAATAAGTTGGGTGAGGCTAAATTAAGAAAGAATGGATTAATTGACACCCTTAACTAAGAAGCTGAAAGTGTCTCCAGTTGATATCCACTTGCAAAGGAAAAATTAGTGTTCTCCAATGGAGTCTCTTTGGGTATATTAACTACATTTAGGTACAATCCCCATGCCCAGTAGTAAAGGGACAACACAAAATGAACTCAGTGGTATTTTGGAAGACCTCTTGTCTCATATTGCTTTGTTTGTGCATTTTTTATCTTCCAAATCTTTTACTTGTATATTATGGTTTCTTATTTTGTAATTTTGTAAGGGTTTTTTTGTGTGTGTGTGTATCTTGTGCTTTCTCTTTATTAATTTTTTAAAATTCTGGCTTATGTCCTTTTTTGTGTGCCTGTTAGTTTGTTTGAGAGAGAGAGAGAGAGAGAGAGAGAGAGAGAGAGAGAGAGAGAGAGAGAGAGAGAGAGAGAGAATTCATGGAGGTAGGTAGATGGGGTGGGGAGGTGGGTAAAATCTGGGAGGGGTTGGGGGAAAGGAAACCATGATCAAAATATATTGTACCAAATTTTATTTTCAAATAAATAAATTATTTAGAAAATGGATAATGGATTAATGATTTAGCAGAGAAAATGTCAAGATGGATAACATTCATACGGTCATGGTTGCTGAGTCAAGATATGTTCTTATCCATATCTACAGCAAGAGAGCAACAATGCACAGAGAGATGAAAATGTACCATTAACAAGGAATGACATGAGTTTAAAATTATAGGAGAGATGGCTGAGAAAACATCTGTAGTTGTTAAAGATATTTACACCATTAAAGAGAAGATCCCACTGTGTAACTGGGTCAATAGGAAAGGTACCAGAAGGTAAAGCTCATCTTTGAAAGCTCATCTTGTGAAAGTACATATTTATTCCAAAGGGAAAAAACTAAAATAGATAATACCATTGAAGAGTTTGTCTGCTCAAAACAACCACCTAGGAAAATGTTTCTCCTAAATGGGCACCAAGTGTCCACTGCAAATGTGGCCTAAGGTCCAGAAGACATGCTTAGCTGGCCATAGAACTTGTCGGTGTTGTCTACATTCTTTGTGGACAACTTGCTTTGGAGATTTGAAAAATGAAAGATTGAGAAGATCATGAAGGCTTATATCAAGGTTCCAGATCACCCTGAAACCAGGTAACATGCGGCAGGTAACAAATCCCTGTAAAGAAATCTAGAGAGACCTTTGTGAGGAGGTGGGAAGGTGAAGCCTAAGCTGCAGTTTAGATCCCAATACACTGGCAAAGTCAGGACCACAGGACATTTGCTGAGGAAAACTCTACAAGTGAAGAAAACTGAAGAAGTGGACCCGGCCAAGGTGAGTGGCTACTTAGGCTGCAGCTTACCAAGCTGGGTGACCCAAGCATGAGTTGCTGGACATGGCTAGGATTTGATGCTGGCCCTGCTGGATTGGAGTCTTGATTTGGTTTAGTCTTTTGTCACTTTGTCCCTTTCCTCCTGTCCTTTGATTTTATTGTGACTTACAGTTAAGGGATTGCCTTGGGTTTCAGGATACCTTGGATTTTGGACTCTTAAATAGTATTGGGACTGTTAAAAAAAAAAAAAACTACAGGGATGTCAGAGATGGGATAGCTGCACTTTATATTATGAGAATGAAAATGAGACTTTAGGAACAAAGACTAAGTAGAATGTGATAATTTAAAGTGATATACTCAGGCGTTAAGTTGACAAGGGGTGAAAATATAGTTCATTATGATTGCCAAAGTGATGAGATTTAGAATCATCATGGATACACACATGTGGACATGTATAAGTGGTATTTCCCAGAAAGTGTAACCTACTAAGATGGAAGACCATTCTGAGGGTGGAGAGCACTGCCAACAAGGTGTGGTCCCAGAGGGAATCCAAAGGAGAAAGTGATCTCAGCATCCACATATATGTTTCTGCATTTCCTCACTGTGGACTTCACTCTCCTGATGCCATGACTTACCAACTGTGATGGATGGGCTCAAACTGGGAACCAAGATAAATTCTTGCTTCCTTAAGTTATTTGTGTGAGGTATTTGGTCACAGCAGTGAGAAAAGCAACTAACCCAAGTTGTTTGAATATAACCGTGTTTTTAAGATGATGAAAGACCAGATATAAAATGAGAGCCACTAAATAGGAGTAATGTACAAATTGGCTGCTACTGCTGACACTAAGGGAGAGGTGAGGTTGTGCATCCCTGCAGGTGAGCACATAGTCCTGTATGGAAGGATGCTCTGAAACAGATGAATAATGAAATAGATAAATTAATGAAATAGATTAATACTTCCCCACCCCTGTAAGGAGGTGGAGAAGCATTTGCTACCATCTGTTATTTTATAGCAGCTATGTTTTCTAACTGAAATGTCATACTTAGACAAGTTATATGCTTTTGGTATGTGCACATGTATGTATGTGTTTATATGTGTGCATGTTTGTGTGGGTACACGTGTGCATGCAGGTTCACATGCACACATGCACATACATGTCTCAAGGCCAAAGGTCAATCTGAGATGTTCTTCCTCAGGAGCCACCCACTTTATTTCCTGAAGCAGAGGTCGTGTCGTCCCATCCCCCCCCCCCCCCCCCCCCCCCCCCCCCCCCCCCCCCCCCCCCCGCCATTAGCCTGTTGCTTGCCAAGTTGACTGTATAGGCTGGCCAACAAGTGCCAGGGGAGCTCCCTGTGTCTGCCTCTCTGGTCTGCCTTTTTAAACAAGGGTTCTGGGGATGGAGGTCAGATCATGAAGTTGGGGAAGCAAGCACTTTACCAACTGAGTTAATTATCTAGTCTCATAAGTAATGTGTTTTTACAATTAACGTTCAAAGACAGAATATGAGTCCTCACGGGAGAAAATGATAGCATGCATTTGTTCCTTTCCTTGTTACAATGAATATCTGAGAGTAGCAACTTAGGGTACACTTTGCTTTGAACATGAAATGTCCCCCCCCCCCAAGGCTCATGTGTTTGAACACTTGGTCCCCAGCTGGTGGCACTCAGAAGCTGTTGAACTTCTACGAAGTAGAGCCTCACTGGAGAATGGGGGCTATGGAGGGAGCAGGGAGGGGACCTGGGCTCTGCTTCCTGGGTGATTACTGCCTCCTATTGCACCGAGATGTGAGGTAAACATGCCAGCAGCAAACCCCTGTTGCCACAGCTGTGAGCCACTCCAGCCACATGCATCCCCTGCCATGGTGGATGGCACCCTCTTTAGCCACAAGCCAGAATTAATCCTTTTCCCCAAAAGTTGCTTCTTGTCAGGTAATTGGTAACAACTGTGAGGGGAAAAAAGCACAGAGAAGCGGGACTTCTAGCTCATGGTTTGAAAGGATGGAGTCCGTGGAAATGGAGAAAGCGTGGTGCTAGGAGCAGAGCTCACAGTTGGGGTAGTCAGAGTAGGGGGCGAGGCGGCCAGTCCCATCATGTCAACAGTCAGAAGCCAGTGAGAAATGTTTTGCCTTTTGTTATTAAAATTTTGAGTTATTCCTGTATTGTGGACATTAAACTCTGTTGAATGAATAGCTGTAAATATGTCTCTCCCAATCTTTCAGCTGTCTCATTACTCTGTTGATTTTATTTTGCTATGCAGAAGCTTTTTAATTCCATGCAATATCCTTTAACAATCTGGCTATTATTTTCTGAGTTATGTGATTCTTTTTCAGGAAGTCCCTGTTATGACCAGACCTTCAGTGTTTTCTGCGAGTTCTCCTCTAATATTCTCAAAGTTTCAGGCCTTATATTAAGACTCTCAATCTATCTCAAATTGATTTTTGGTACAGTGTGAGAGATAAGACTAGCTGCTGTCTTTCACATGAGGATATCCAGTATCTCTGGTACTATCCATTAAAACATCTGCCCCTGCCAGGTGGTGGTGACACACGCCTTTAATCCCAACACTTGGGAGGCAGAGATCTCTGTGAATTTGAGGCCAGCCTGGTCTACAGAGCAAGATCCAGGACAGGCGCTAAAACTACACAGAGAAGTCCTGTCTCAAAAAACCAAAACCAAACCAAAACAAAAAAAAAAACAAAAACAAACCTGCTTTTTTATCCAATGGATGTTTGTTGTGACACTTTCATTAAAATCAGATCACTGCTGTATGAGTTTACTTCTGGTCTTCTAGTCTATTGGTTTATATAATGCCAACACTTTTTATTATTATGGCTCTGTAGTGTAATCACTCCAAATACCTTTTAATCCAGTGTATGTATTTCATATTTCCATATGAACTTGAGGGTTGTCTTTCTACTTTTGTGAATATTGTTATTTAAATTTCAATGGGGATTGCATTTGTTCAAATCAGTAAGTGGGATAAAGCACCTAAATAGACTCAAGGATAACAATCATGATGATTTCAATCAATTTAGAGGAAGTAGAACCAAGCTCCAACTCCCTTCTGGGTCAGCTTCACCGTGAATGTTACCCAATACCTGACACAAACAACAAGTGAAGAACCGCTTACTTTGGCTAATGATTTCTCATGTGTAAACCCATAGTCCCTGGATTCATTGGCTCTGTATTTGTGTGATGAGCAGAACAACCACCCGGGACCAAGGCAGAGGCTACTCACCTGGTGGAGTGGGGTGGCAGGAAGCAGAGAGAAGAAGGCAGCGATGCACCATATATAACCTGCAAAAGCCATGTACCCACCCAAGACCCACTTGCTACAACGAGGCCCAGCCTCCTCAAGTTTCCAGACTCCCCCAGTTGTGACATTAACTGATCAACACATGGAAGTTGTGAGGAGACATGAAGCATGATCCTAGTTAGTTTTAACAATAAAAACCAGGAATCAGATATTAGGATAAAACTGAAAGATCAGAGAAGCAGAGGAGTAGCCACAGTCACTTCTTACCTCTCTGGATCCTCTGACTGAATGAGGCACAGATCCTGTCTCTGCCTCCCTAGTGCTGGGTAAAATTAAAGTCTTCAGCCTGCCAGGTGCTGGGATCAAAGGCATGATCCTCCCAAGTGCTGGGATCAAAGGCATGAGATCCCAAGTGCTGGGATCAAAGGTGTGAGCCACCACCGCCCGACTCTGTTTCTCTTTTAGACTGGTTCAATCTCATGTAGCCCAGGGTGGCCTTAAACTCCCAATCTTCCTACTTCCTCCTCCCAAGTGCTGAAATTAAAGATGTGTGCCACCACTGCCTGGCTTCCACAGTTAAATAGTGGCTAGCTCCACCCTCTGATCTCCAGGCAATCTTTACTGGTCAGAACACAAACAAAATATCATACAACAGAGACGTGCTATATTGAAACCATAACACTTACATGACAAAAACATGAAACTAAGAAATGAGTGTCAGGTTCCAAAGAAACCTAGGACGAATGGTTAACTGAGGTGCCTACTAACATATCAAAGCACATGCTGGCAGCCAGACTCACCAGTACCTGTGGCCTCTCTCTGCTCCCTGCCCCTTCCCCTGAACCTCTCCAGTCCAGAGCCTTCGCTTCCCTTCCCCAGCTTCCACTTCCTACGAAAGCCTGCCATTTCAGCCCATCTTGGCTCCTCACTTGGCTCACTCCGTTCCCTGTTGGCTCTCTTCTCTTCTCTCTCTCTCTTCATATCTCTCTCTCCTCTCATGGCCGAGTTCATTCTGGACTCTTCCAGATGCCTCTGGCTTTGTTCTCCCTCATATCTATAATAGAATCCTTCCCCTCACCCATACCTTGGAGCGGCCATGTCCTCATTTTCATTGAATAAGGATTGCACCTGAACACAGAACAGTGAAGATTATATCTGATAAGGCTAGGAGTCAACATTCCTAGTAGGGAAAAGCTGAAAGCATTTACTTTAAAGCCAGGAACGAGGCAAGAGTGTGCAATCTCATCCCTCATATTCACTACGGTTCTTGAGATCTTAGTCAGGGCAATAAAACAAGGGGAAAAATAAAGCCGGGCGGTGGTGGCGCACACCTTTAATCCCAGCACTCGGGAGGCAGAGCCAGGAGGATCTCTGTGAGTTCGAGGCCAGCCTGGGCTACCAAGTGAGCTCCAGGAAAGGCACAAAGCTACACAGAGAAACCCTGTCTCGAAAAAACAAAAAAAAAAAAAAGAGGAAAAATTGGAGGGCACAGGTAGGGAAGGCTGTGTTGGAAACCTGCCCTTCCTCGGAGCTGAAAGAGCTGTTTACACTGTAGGAGCTGTAGCATCTCTGCTGGCTACTGACAGCTCAAATCCATCACAACTGAATCGTCAAATCCCACAAGGCAATGTCTTTAAAGTTGTTTTATCCTGTTTAAGATTGCTAATCCTGAGTTGACCATCAAATATCTCCTGTTTGACTCTGCTATTCCATTCTTGGGGAGCGTAAGACAAGGACCCTGCTGGAGACTGGAGACACCACCATTAATTGCCTCCGGATATGGCTATGGGAGTGTGTGTGTGTATGTGTGTGTATGCATATATGCATGTTGCATGTGTATCTTGTTTATAGCCATCATGTTTCCAGATCTGATATAAAGGGCATCTTTGATCCAGTTAACACTATGGAAGCCTTTCAATGTTCAAAATCCATCCCAAATGTTAACTCAGAAGTCTCAGGTCTCAAATAGCAACAGCTGTAATAAGCAATGTAACAGAGACAAATAATAAGGTTGAAAACAAGGTTCTGGATCTGGGATGCAGAGAGTACCATTTGTGAGCCTGTTTTGTTTTTTTAAACAATAATTTATTTGTTTGAAAAGTTCATACATATTTACAATGTATCTTGAGCATATTAATTTCCATTCCTCCTCCTGTTTTTCTAGATACAGAAATATACATTCAGGTCACACAGACTGTGAAGTATGTAAGTCCCTAATGAGAGATGGAAACATCCCTTCACAGAAAAAATGAACAAGCCTAGAAGCAGAAAGCATAGCTTGCCCTCTGTACTGAGAAATTCACTGTAAATCAAGTTTGTTGATTTTTAGATTCTGAACCTGGGAGCATTGACTTGCTAAGTCAGTGTTCCCCCAAGTTTATGCAACCACATAGCAATTTTTCATTTGAGTGGTTAACAACATCGCTAAAATACCCTCCAATTCTGTAGTGCCATGGATGCACAAAGGTTCAAAGTGTTCAATTGTGTATCCTCCATCCGGGTCACAAGGGGGTAAAGATTTCCTAAGAATGCATTGAAAAAGGTAACCAATGAGTTACTTCAACCTGACAGTGTTTTGATTTCATTTTTGAGAATATTATTTGACTGAACAGCCTAATGCATTTTATCAGCTAAGGAAAAGTATCAGGAGGTAAAGCAAGCAATGGTGAGTTACTCCCAAGGGACCCGTTTCATCAGCCATGTCCATGAGAATTTCTACCATGGCCTCCTTGAAATGCCTGGCCTGAAGTCATTTGGGTGAGCCAGCTGTAATCAGACATGGCTCTACCTAAAACAGCACAAAGGACAAAATTCTGTCATTCTTGTGTCCCAGAGAATCAGTTGTGGGCTCTGTATGCTAGGAGGAGAAGGCTAAGATGTGATGACCTGGAGCCTTTCCCAAGGGTGGGTCCCTGCTCTGTCCCGAAGCAGTAAAGCAGCTTTGTAGATTAAATCAACGCTGCACCACGCCCTGATGTGAGCAAGCCAGAATCAGTTTCCAGGTGCTGCTGTGGATTGATGTTCTGATGGCCCACAGAACCATCCACGTGCCATTAATGGCTGCCACTTGACACCAAGGCTGGACTCAACATTTGAAAGACTTAAGCAAGGATCCTTGAAAGCCAAAGCCTCTCATTAATCACTCATAAAAGAAGGAGTGCTGGATCCCATGCAGGTGGTCAGTGTTTTGTGAATGTTAGACCCTACCTCATTTGAAGGCTATGAAACCTTGATTCACAGAGGTTAAATGTAGAGTCCACATCTACTCCATGATTGTTGAATCAGAACCACTTTGCAGGAGGGCAGGGCTGGGAGTCTTGCCTTGGTCAGTAGACATTCAGAATCTCTAGACAGTAACCATCGGCTTCTTCTTGGTGAAGGCTGGCTCTTCTCACCTTGGTGTGCATATTTCAGGGAGGTTCCTGCTTACCCAATGTGAGAAGAACAGGAGAGGACATAAGTTATGGAGCAAGTGTGCCCTCAAGCCCATGTTTCTCTCTCCAACCCTGGTCTTGGATGCCACCCAGGCTATGGCTTTTGGGACAGATTATCAAAGATGGTGTGTAAGAATAAAGCTTATCTTTAAGGTTTACAACAACTTGGGTGTTTTAGCAAAACATGATCCGCACAAAACAATGGGATCATATGTTATGTTTTAGTGAGGCTCAGAGTGGTGTGTCCCTAGTCCTCATGTAGGCAATAAGGGGTACACTGTTCATAGAAAACCTAAGAACAATCACACAACTCAATCAAAGTCAGGCTAGGTTTTATTATCTACCTGCCTTCTAAACTACACTTATGATAAAATGCTTCTTCCCCTCCCCCACCCTACACACACACACACACACACACACACACACACACACACAAAAAAAAAAAAAAAAAACTATGTTGTTTGTCTACGACCAAAATAAGCTCTCTAGCTACACAGTTGAATAATCTTGTCACCTCAGCTCAGACCTACAGTGGAACTGTCAGGCCTAGAAACCTTCAGGAGGAAGGCCAGTGCTTTTAGGTTTGTGTGTGGTCCCTGGGGTACAGCACCTGAGTTTTTAGCCACAAGTTCTAAATCAGTAGTATCTCTAACTCCCTCGTTCCTTGAGGCTACTTAGGAGCCTTTTGGGGTTTGAAATTTGAAAGAGTGATGGGTAAAGGGTCTGAGGAGTGGCCCAATGGTTAAGAGACAAGAATAAGGAACTAGACCCATGTTAAAAAGAAAAAGCAAAAGAAAGAAAGAAAAAGAAGTTGGAATGGCAGAAAATGCCTGTTGGAATTAAGGATGGTGTGTGGGGTGGTCCTCAACAGCATGCTATGAGACCTTATCTCACAGATCGAGATAGAGGAAATGGCTGGATACTCTGATCTTGGCTCCACATACACACACACACACAGGCAGTCAAGTGCATGTAATGTGCGCATGCATGCATGCATGCATGCATGCATGCGCGCGCGCGCACGCACACACACACACACACACACACACACACACACACACACACACACATCCTAAATCAGCAGCTAGGGCTTGGTGAATTTGACCATTTCACTCCTTGAGGGCTGTTGGGGGACACTCCACTCCAGTCCTGCAAAGTACTTTCTATGCACCCAGAAAAGAGGTTACAGGAAGCTCAGTGTGCTTCTGTGCTTCCCATGTGATTTGTTTCTTTTATATCCCAGTTTTCTAATAAAGGTGAACCAACACATAGACAGATGGAAGACTGTGACCTCTCTGTGATGTAAACCTATATGTCAGTGCTAATGGTAAATAATTCAAAGAGGAGTTTTTATTCATTTGTTAATTTTACATATGTGTGTGTGTGTGTGTGTGTGTGTGTGTGTGTGTGTGTGTGTACACAAGTGCCATGGCATGCATGTGGAGGTCAGAGGACAATTCATGGGAATTAGGCTTTTCTTCCATTATGTGGGCTCTGGAGATAGATCTCAGGTTGTCCGGCTCAGAGGCACATGCTTTATCCATTGAACCATCTTGCCAGGTATTTTGAGACTGGGTTTCAGTGCAACCCAGCTGGCTTGGAACTTGAAATGTTCCTGGTCCAGCTGCCTCGGCGCTAGCACAGGCGGTTGCCACTCTAGCCAGCTTACAGAATGTATTATAAAACACTACCTAGTCTACCTTAAGTAGGTTTTTTCACTAAAAAGCAAACCTAGAAAATAGCCATTGTTATTGATTAGTCCGTGACCATTACCAATAGAAAAAAAATTAGTTCTGTACCATATACAACCTGACTGGAAGCCTAACAGGTAAGGCATAAAGCTGGTTCTGTGACTGGAGCTATAGTGGTTATTTCTATAATTAAACCAAGGCACAGAACAAGAGAATAAAGTTATTATACAGAAGAATTGTTTGATCTCCACAAGAAATGTTCCTTCTGCCCCCCAGATCTCAATCCTACAAGAGCAGGGAAGGGCAGAAACAGTGATTCTGATGCGCTCTGTTCTCTAGTTCCTGGCTGAGAGTCAAGCCACCCGGACCACAGAACCCAAAGCAAGTTTACCAAAATTTCAGAACCTCTGTTTTCTGAACTCTAAAATAGGCATTGTTTAAAACGATTTTTCCACGGCCACTGGGTCATTTCTGTAACTTTAGAAGAACGGGCCACCGTGGTCCTGATTTACTGTGTGGGCAATGGGAAGGTAGAGCAAGTTCTGTAAAAAGAGAGTGAATGACAACCACAGGGAAGCCAAGCAAGGGATGTGGCCACTTCCTCCACGTTTCATGTCAGTTTCAACCTCCCCAAACAGGCATCCACATTTTTCTTCTTAATTTGGCAAACAGAAATAGCAGAATGTCAATGACGCTAATACTCCAGTTGAGAAACACGTGAGCGAGGGCTCTGTGCTGTCGTGTTCCTACAAGTCAAATGTCACTGGAGAAATAATTAGAGTTTCATCTGCTGTTCTAACAACATTCAAATGTTTAATCCTGCAGTGCCTTGCACGCACACGGAAAAGAGGTTACAGAAAGCAGGAACATTGCTGTGCTCCGCGAGTGACTTTTTACTGTGTCCTGGCTCCCTCCTTTAATAAAGGCTAAACAAGTGACCCCCAACACTGGACCTTGGAGAGGCTGTGCAGAGATCTCCCCTCTGGAATATTCAGGTAAACACACTCAAACTGGCTCATACAGTCACCATGCATGTTGTAGGTAAAGAGAAGTTGCCCCCTTTTCTGAAGCTAAACAGTTCTGAAAGCTGAATTGATTGATACCAATTTATTCTCCCCTGAAATCTTCCTGCCTCATATACAGAAAGACAGACAGCGCAAGATGTAACGTGGGATTCCTACTGCCCTTGCTATATTCTGACCGGTTTTAATCTCTCATCAGCTCCCGAAAGGCAAGCCACTTAACAGACTTGAATGAAAGTAGAGTTTAGTTCACGGTAGAGAATTGATCACAACGGCCCAGTAAAATAATAAAGCCCAGGCTCTCCGGTCTGAAGACTCTCTGTAAAATCTAAGGCATAAAACTCCTAGAAAAGAAAAACAAAACAGGGGATTAACTATTTCTGACGTGGGGTTAGCCAACTGTTTCTTAGATACAATGTCAAAGACGCAATTCACTTAATGAATGAGAGGAATGTGAAAATACAATCTGATTGCTGGTCAGTCCTGTGAGGTATATTGCTGCCTCCATACTTAAGGATAAACTGAAAACTATTTCTGTAGTTAAACCCCGAGGCCTGGAGCAGGAGAACAAATGATGTATCCGACCTCATCAACATTTTTAAAAAGCTTTAGTACCCTTCACTCTTTATTTCTGAGTATACCAAAAGAGAGAGGATAAAATATATGAAGCATGAGTTTGAAGATAGAAAACAAGAGCCGCAAGCAAGGATATATTTATAACTAATCCCGATAAAAACTTTGAATCCAACCATGTATCAGGCGAGCACACACACAGAAAATAGTTTCACTGGGGAAGTGCAGATCAAAGCCACCATGAACTCCACCTCACACCTGTTAGAGCAGCTGAAAGCAAGAAGGTGCCATCCCCTGCCATGTGGGCAAGAACTTGGAGGATCTGAACCCTCACTCTGCTGCTAAAAATGACAAAGGGCGAAACACTTTGGAAATTGCGGCTTTTTGTCTTAAAAGGCTATAAACACAATCAGTGTGTAACACAGCCGTCCCTCTCCTAGATCATTTCTTAGATCAAATTAAGTCACATGTCCATTTTTGTACTTCATTTTTTATTATTTAAAACACTTTTAAAATTTAAATATATTTTGATCATACTCTCCCCCTCCCTACCCACCCTACTTTAAGTTCTTTTCCAAAAAGCAAACAAAAACTCAATACCACAACAAACCACCCTAAACCAAGAAAACAAAATATAACCATGGCTGCCTAATAAACCACCAAATCATAACCAAATAAAAGGGTGCGCGTGTGTGTGCCCCCCCTACACACACACACACACACACACACACACACACACACACACTCCATTATATGTTGATCAACTACTCCTGAGCATGAGGCCCATCCTGGAGTGATCTATCCAGTGATATAGGGTTTAGTGTTTTTATGGGATTCCTGAGTGAACAAATAAGTGAGTCCCTGATTCTTTTGCTTTCTCTTGGGCTCTTTTCTCTCTGTTGGTTTGTCTTCTCCAACACTGAAGTGATAGTTTTGGTTTTATTTTATCTTGTTATGTTTTTGAAAATGAATAAATGGATAAAAACCTAGCCACTACAGTAAAGGTTAACAACTGAACTGTTGATTATACCTTCTAAAAGAGGGAAAAATCAGCTTTCTCCATGTGTAGATTTTTAACGAATATTTATAGCAACTTTATTTCTAATCTCTGAACCCAATAAACAACCAAAATGCTCACCCACAGATGAATAAACCATGGCATGCCCGCACAATGGGATGGAACTCAGCAACAATCTCAAAATGAGTATATCAGTAAAAAAAAAGACATACAAAAGTATGCATACGTATGCTTCCAGTAATATAAAATTCTAGGAAGCAAAAATTAATTGTCCTATTATTACTAAAAGGACAACCATTGCTTTAAAAGAGTGAGAGCCAGAAGGGTAGAGTGAACTCCAACAAGGTGCAAAAACACATTTAAGGGAAATAATGTATTCATTATCTCAATAGTTGTTTTAGTTTAAGTTACTACTGCTGTGATAAAACACCATGACCAAAAAGTAGCTTGGGGAGGAAATGGTTTATTTCTCTTATACTTCCTCATTATAGTCAGTCATCAAAGGAAGACAGGGCAGAAACTCAAAGCAGGAACCTGAAGGCAGGAACTGATTCAGAGGCCATGGGGGGCATGCTGCTGGCTGGCTTGCTCATCATGGCTTTCTCAGTTTGCTTTCTTGTACAATCTCATGGTCTGCCCAGGGGTGTTACAGTTGGATTGACCCTCACATATCAATCATTAATCAAGAAAATTCTCTACTGGCAATCTAGATGGAGGTATTTTCTCAATTATGATTCTCTCTTCCTAGATAATTTTAGGTTTGTGCCAAGTGGACCAAAGCAAAGAACAACCAAACAAAAAACCAAAAAGGACAATAATGGCATTTATTCTATAGCTATTAACATGCAATGAAGCATCAGGTTGGCACATACATATTCTCTTCTACTTAAAATAAGGTTAAGCACTGCCCATTATAAACTGAAAATATTCTAAATAAAAATGCAATGGTCTTGGGATAAGAAGATAGTAGAGGGTTTGTTCACTATGTATGGGATATTAAGGTCAGCCATCAGACCATATAAAAATGCATTTACTACTCCTGATCTACTAGCCATCACTTCTTAAAAATAACATACCTCCTATGATCACATGGCTAGCTGAAGTTGCTGCCCCAAGTCAGGAGAAAAAAGGTGAACAGTATCTCATTATTAAAATGAAGATTCAAATTTAAAAATATACTTATGAGTGTTACTGAATGCATAAATCTTTCACGCCATCCACTGCCCACAAAAGCCCTTTAAAGCCCGACCAGCAACCCCAGACTGCAAGAGAGAGAGAGAGAGAGAGAGAGAGAGAGAGAGAGAGAGAGAGAGAGGCACACAGCTCCATATCCTCATATACAACTTCAGAAACAGACTTTTGCTTTAGCAGAGGGGCCAGGCCAGATCTAGGGACCCCAGAAGCATTTCAGAAGCATACTTCAGCTTTACTGAAGCACAAGCTGGATCTAAGGATCCTGGTGCAGGCAGCTGTACTGGAGGCTAGGCTGGTTCTAGGGGACCCAGAGGCCAGACCAGACATAGGGACCCCAGTCTGCACCCCTGCCCAAGCTGCATATCCTGGTTTACAACTTTGGAAGAAGACTTTGGATTTATAAAATGACAGGTGGGATCTAGTAATCCCTGGCCCCAAAAACCCCAAAAGGGATAACCTACTGGACCTGAAGACATGCTAGTCACAAGAATCCTTGGCCTTTTAGGGCAGAAGACCAGAAAGGAAAGAGAAAGCAAGGAACAAAATGTCTATCAAACAAAGACAACTGTAGAAATCAACACCTGTACCTATAATCATCCCAAATCCAGATGTCTAAACACCAGTGCAAAAAGACAATCAATAACAGAAGAGGCAATATGGCATCATCAAGCCCAGGTATCCTACAACAGCAAGAACTGAACAATCCAACACAGCTGAAGCATAAGAAAACAACCTTAAAAATGATGTTTGAAGATGCTAGAGGTCCATAAAGAGGATATGAACAAATATCTACAGAAATTGAGGAAAAGACAAACAAAAAATTGGAAGAAATCAATAAATCCCTAAAAGAAAGCCAAGAAAAAAACAAAACAAACAGATGAAGAAAACTGTTAAAGACCTGAAAATAGAAATAGAAGCAATAGAGAGAACACAAACAGAGGAAATCCTGGAAACAGAAAATCTGGGTAAGTGAATAGGAACTATAGATGCAAGCATCACCAACAGAATACAAGAGATGGAAGAGGGAATCTCAGGTGTTGAAGACATGATAGAGAAAACAGACTCATCAGTCAAAGAAAATGTTAAGTCTAAAAAGTTCCCAACACAAAACATCTAGGAAATCTGGGACACTATGAAAAGACCAAACATAATAATAGGAATAGAAGGAGAAGAAATCCAGCTCAAAAACCAAGAGAATATATTTAACAAAATCATAGAAGAATAATTTCCTAACCTAAAGAAGGACTTGTCTATAAAGACACAAGAAGCTTATAGAACACCAAATAGATTGGATCAGAAAAGAAAATCCCCTCACCACATAATAATCAAAACACAAAGCATACAGAACAAATAAAAATATTGAAAGCATCAAGGGAAAAAAGCCAAGTAACATGTAAAGGCAGACCTCTTAGAATGACACTTGACTTCTCAATGAAGAGCCTAAATTCCAGAAGGGCCTGGACTGATGTCTTGCAGACTCTAAGAAACCACAGATGCCAACCCAGACTACTATACCTAGCAAAACTGTCACTCACTATAGATGGAAAAAACAAGATGTTCCATGGAAAAGTCAAATTTAAACAATATATATCCATAAACCCACTGCCACAGAAGGTACTAGTAGGAAAACTCCAAGCCCAGAAGTTAACTACATCCACAAAAACACAAGCAATAGATAATCTCACACCAGCAAAACCCAAAAAATGGAAACACACAAATACATCCACACACTATCATCACCAACAACAAAGTAACAGGAATTCACAATAATTGGTCATTGATATCCCTCAATATCGAAGGACTCAATATGCCAATAAAAAGACACAGGCTATTGAAATTGATATGAAAACAGGATCCATCATTCTGTTACATAAATGAGACACACCTCAACATCAAATATAGGCAGTACCTCAGAGTACAGGGTTGGAAAAAGATTTTCCAATTAAATAGACATAAAAGGCAAGCTGGTGTAGCTATGGCAATATATAACAAAATAGACTTCCAACCAAAATTAATCAAAAGAGATGGAGAAGGGCATTTCATATTCATCAAAGGAAAAATCCACCAAGATGATGTCTCAATTTTGAACATATATACCCTAAATGCAAGGGCACTGACATCTATATAAAACAAACATTACTACAGATTAAATCACTCAGAAAACCCCACACAATAATAGTGGGAGACTTTAACACCCCAATCTCACCAATGGACAGGTCATTCAGACAGAAACTAAACAGAGAAAGAACATAACTAACAGACATTATTTATTACTCAAATGGACCTATCAGCTATCTACAGAACATTTTACTCAAACATAAAAGAATATACCTTCTTCTCAGCACCTCATGGAACCTTCTCCAAAATTGACCATATACTAAGTCACAAAGCAAGTCTCAACAGATACATAAAATTTGAAATAACTCACTCTATCTAATCAGACCACCATGGATTAAAGCTGGATTTCAACAACATAAACAACAGAAAGCCTACAAACTCATGGACACTGAACAACTCTCTACTTAGTTACCACTGGGTCATGAAAGAAAAAGAAAGGAAGGAAGGAAGGAAGGAAGGAAGGAAGGAAGGAAGGAAGGAAGGAAGGAAGGAGTTAAAGGTTTTCTAGAATTCAATAAAAATGAATGCACACATACCCAAACTTAGGGGACACATTGAAAGTGGTGCTAAGAGGGAAGTTCATAGCACTAAATGTCTACATAAAGAATTTGGAGAGATCTCATACTAGTGATTTAACAGCACACCTGAAAACTCTAGAGCAAAAAGAAGCAGACACACCGAAGAGAGGTACACAGCAGGAAATAATCAAACTGAGGACTAAAAGCAATAACAGAGAAATAAAGAGGACAATACAAAGAATCAACAAAACAAAGAATTGGTTCCTCAAGAAAATCAGCAAAATAGATAAACCTTTATGTAGACTAAGAGTCAGAGAAAGAATATCCAAATCAACAAAATCAGAAAGGAAAAGGGGGACGTAACAACAGACTCTGAGAAAAAAACAGAGAATCATTAAGTCAACTTCAAAAACCTGTACTCCACAAAATTGGAAAAGCTTAAAAGAAATGGACAAATTTCTTGATATATGCTACTCACCAAAGTTAAATCAAGATAAGATAAACAATTTAAATAGACCTATAAACCCTAAGGAATTTGAATCAGTCATTAAAACTCTCCCAACCAAAAAAGCCCAGGGCCAGACCATTTCAACACAGAATTCTACTAGATTTTCAAAGAGTCAAACTAACACTCTTCAAATTGTTCCACAAACAGAAGCAAAAGGAATATTACCAAATTCTTTCTATGAATTCACAGTTACCCTGATACCCAAACCACACAAAGACTCAACATATAAAGAGAATTACAGACAAATTTCCCTCATGAACATTAATGCAAAATTACTCAATAAAATACTGGCAAACTGAATCCAAGAACACATCAAAAAGATCATTGACCATGATCAAGTAACCTTGATCCCAGAGATGCAGGGATGGTCCAACACACAAAAATCGGTAATGTAATTCACCATATAAACAAACTGAAAGAAAAAAAAAATATGATATTCTCATTAGATAGTGAAAAAAACTTTGACAAAATCCAACACCCTTTCATGATAACAGTGTTGGAGAGGTTAGGGATACAAGTGATATATCTAAACATAATAAAAGCAATATAAAGGAAGTCAATTGCCAATATCACATTAAATAGAGAGAAACTCAAAGCAATCCCATTAAAGTCAGGAACAAGACAAGGTTCTCCACTCTCTCCATATCTATTCAATATAGTTCTTGAAGTTCTAATTAGAGAAATAAGACAAATAAAGGAGATCAAGGGAATACAAATGGAAAGGAAGAAGTCAAAGTATCATTATTCACAGAAGATATAATAGTATACATAAGCAATCTAACCCCCCCAAAAAAAAACTCTACAAGAGAACTCCTACAGCTGATAAACACCTTGAGTCAACTGGCTGGAAACAAGATTAACTCAAAAAAACATCAGTAGCCCTACTATATATAAAGAATAAACCAGCTGAGAAAGAAGCCAGACAATCAACACCTTTTATAATAGCCTCAAATAATATAAAATATCTTGGGGTAACTCTAACCAAGCATTTGAAAAACCTTTATGACAAGAGCTTAAGTCTCTGAAGAAAGAAATTGAAGAAGATATCAGAAGATGGAAAGATATCCTATCCTATGTTCATGGATTGGTAGGAGTAACATAGTAAAAATGGCCATCTTGGGCCAGGTGGTGGTGGCACATGCCTTTAATCCCAGCACTAGGGTGGAAGAGACAGGCGGATCTCTGTGAGTTCAAGGTCAGCCTGGTCTACAAAGCCAGTTCCAGGAGATTTAGGACTGTTACACAGAGAAACTCTGTTTTAAAAAATGAAAAAGAAAAAAAAATGGCCATCTTATCAAAAGCAATCTACAGATTCAATGCAATCCTCATTAAAATCCCAACACAATTCTTTATAGAACTTGAAAGAACAATGCTCAATTTCATATATAGAAAAAAACAGGACACCTAAAATAATGTATAATAAAAGAACTTTCAGAAGTAACATTATCTCTAATTTCAAGCTCTACTACAGAGCTGTTGTAACAAAATCTGCATGGTATTGGCATAAAAAAGAGACATGTGGATCAATGGAATAGAATCAAAGACCTAGACATAAATCCACATACCTATGGATACCTGATTTTCCACAAAGAACCCAAAATTATACAATGGAATATCTATAACAAATGGTGCTTTGTCTAACTGGATTTTGGCATGTAGAAGAATGCACATCTATTACCCTGAACAAAACTGAAGTGCAAGTGGATCAAAGACCTTAACATAAATCCAGATACACTGAATCAGACAGAAGATGAAGTGGGAAAAAGTTTTGAAAGCTTTCTGAATAGAACACCAATACCACAGAAACTAAGATCAATAATTAATAAATGGAATCTCATAAAATTGAAAAGTGTCTGAAAGGCAAAGGACACTGTCAATAAGACAAAATGGCAGCCTAGAGAGTGGGAAAAGATCTTCACCAACTTCACACCTGAAAGAAGGCTGATTTCCAAAATATATGAAGAGCTCAAGAAACTAGATATCAACAAACCAAATCCAATTTTAAAATGTTATATGGATCTAAACAGAGAATTCTCAACAGAAGAATTTCAAATGGCCAAGAAACACTTAAGGAGATATTTCCTTAAGCCATCATGGAAAAGCAAATCAAAACAATTCTGAGATTCCGAAAGTCTTACACCTGTCAGAATGGCTAAGATTTAAAAAAAAAAAATGACAGCTCATGCTGGAGAGAATGTGGAATAAGGGGAACATTCCTCCATTGCTGCTGCAAGTACAAATTTGTACAATCACTTTGGAAGTCAGTGTGGTGATTTCTCAGAAAACTGGGAATCAATCTACCACAAGATCCAGCTATGCCACTCTTGGGCATATATCCAAAGGATGCTCAATCATATCACAAGGACACTTGCTCAACTATATTCATAGCAGGTTCATTCATAATAGCCAGAAACTGGAAATAAGCTAGATGTCCCTCAACTGAGGAATAGATAAAGAAAATGTGCTACATTTACACAATAGAATATTACTAAGCCATTAAAAACAAGGACACCATGAAATTTGAAGGCAAATGGATGGAACTAGAAAAAAAATCATCCTGTATGAGATAACCCAGATGGAGAAGACAAACATGGTATGTACTCACTCATAAGTGGATATTAGCTGTAAAATAAAGGATAACTATGCTACAATCCACAGACACCGAGAGACTAGGTAATAAGGAGTGTCCTGGGGGCACAAACAGATTTCCCTGGGAAGGGGAAATAGAAGAGGTTTTGTCAGTGGACTGAGGGCAAGTGGGGATGGACCATGAACAATCAGGTTGAGGAGGGTGGGAAAAGAATACTGAAAGAGACTACTGTGGTGATATTGTGTTCCCCAAAATATTGTGCACCCTAATAAACTTATCTGGGGTCAGAGAACACAACAGTCACTAGATACAGAAGCCAGAAAATGGTGGCACTCACACCTTTAATCCTAGCATTCCAGAGTCAGAGATACGTCTGGATCTCTGTGAGTTCAAAGCCACACTGAAACAGCTAGGCATGGTGACTCATGCCTTTAATCTCAGTAAGTGATGACAGGAAGCAGAAAAGTATATAAGGTGTGAGGACCAGGAACTAGCCTGGTTAAACTTTTAGGCTTTTGAGCAGCACAGTTCAGCTGAGAGGCATCCAATCTGAGGAAATCGGATCAGCTGAGAAATTGGCAAAGTGAGGTGTCTGTGGCTTGTTCTTCTTCTCTGATCTCCCAGCATTCACCCCAATACCTGGCTTTCTGGGTTTGTTTTTATTAATAAGAACTTTTAAGATTCATGCTACAGACTACTGGAAAGATGGGGCATTTCGGAGTCAGATAAAAGCCTGGCACAAGGGAATCTCCCAGGAATCTACAAGGATGACCCCAGCTAAGACTCCTAGCAATAGTGAATATGCAGCATGAACTTGCCATCTCCTGTGACCAGATTTGTGCCTAGCCCAACTGTCATCAGGGAGGCTTCGTCCCGCAAATGATGGAAACAGATACACACCCATAGCCAAACATTAGATGAAGTTAGGGGAATACTGCAGAAGAGGGGGAGAAAGGATTATCAGAGCCAGAGGGGTCAAGGATACCACAAGAAACTCACAGAATGAACTAACCTGGGCTCACAGGGTTCACAGAGACTGAATCCACAACCAGAGAGCCTGCATGGGAATGATATGATACAGCTGTATAGCTTGATCCTCTTGTGGGACTTCTAACAGTGGGAATAGGGGATATCTCTGACTCTTTCACTGGCTTTCGGGACCCTACTCTTTATACTGGATTGCCTTGCCCAGCCTGAATACATGGGGAGGTGCTTAGTCTTACTGCAACTTAATATATCCATGTTTTATTGATATTCATGGGATACCTGCTTTTTCCTAAATGGAAAGGGAGGAAGAGTGGATTGGGGGATGGGGACAGAGGGGGGTGGAGGGGAGGAACTGGGAAGAGAAGAGAGAGGGGAAACTGCAGCCAGGGTGTAAAAGAAAGAGAGGGAGAGGGAGAGGGAGAGAGGAGAAAGAAAGAACGAAAGAAAGAAAGAAAGGAAGGAAGGAAGGAAGGAAGGAAGGAAGGAAGGAAGGAAGGAAGGAAGGAAGGAAGGAAGAAAGGAAGAAAGAGAGAGAGAGAGAAAGAAAGAAAGAAAGAAAGAAAGAAAGAAAGAAAGAAAGAAAGAAAGAAAGAAAGAAAAACTGTATTTAAAAAGATCACCTTAAATAGGAAGGGAAAGATAAGCAAAAAGTCAAAGAATGAAGAGATAGATGATGCAAAAATAGTAATAATAAGCAAAATGAAAACAGCAATGCCCATTTCATTCAAGTAAAATTCAGAACAAGGAAGATTTGTCAGAGATGGGGTTACACTGCCTAACAGCAAAGAGCAAATTTTACAAGAAACAAAGTAACTAAACATATGCATCAGATAACCAAGCTTTAAAAGACATGGCAAAAACCGGCAGACATGAAAACGGTTACAGATTAGAGACTTCTACTTATGTCTCCTGATATTGAGCAAGATACATGCATAAGTAAATGCTCAGCAAGATGGTGCATCATGTCAGTAACATTATCCAAATGCTTGATCTAGTTGACTTTGCAAAATACTCAACAACAGTGAGAGTTACACATCATTTTCAAGTGCTTATAGAACATTCATCAAGATTCATCCTGTTCTTTATCACAAAATAACCCTTAGTAAAAATCTTTAAAGAATAGAAATTATATAAATAGAATGGGTGAAATTAAACTAGAAATTAATAATATAATAAACAAGTACCTAGGACAATCCATGACTATTTTTCAATTAAAATATGCTCTTATGTAATTTATGAATTGAAGGATAAGACTAAAAAATTTTTAACTTGACAAAAATCAAGTAGAGCATAAGGAATTTTCTACAAGAATTTTATACCTTTATATTTTGGGCCATGAGCCTAACATTTAACAGCTGAGCCATCCCTCCTGCCCAGGAATTTTATACCTTTAAATGCTCATTTTGGTAAAGATAAAGAATCTAAAATCTGTAAGAGTAAGAGCTGTTATTTAACAATGCAATTACATTTGTAAAGATCATGGAAGATGGACTCAGAATAAAAGGGAAGCCACAAAAATTCTACTATCTGGGATGAGCTAGTGGGGATCATTAATAAATTTATAAACAGTGAGAAGAAATTAAGGGATAACATGAACAAGTCTACACCACTGTCCTGAAAATATAAATAGAATGACTTCCTTACTCTTGAATCACAATTCACCAAAACATCCTAAAAAGAAATAGATAGACCAGTTGTACATAATGCCTATATTAGACGTATGTATAAAACATCCACAACAATTACATGCTCATACGGTGTCCTACTTAGCTTTCCTTTGCTGTGATAGAACACCATGACCAAAGTAAACTGGGGAGGGAAGGATTTAATTCATGTTACAGTTTATAATCCAACATAAATGGAAGTCAGGGCAGGAACTTAAAGCAGGAACCTTGAGGCAAACGCTGAAGCAGAAGCAATGGACGAATGCTACTGACTGGCTTGCTGTGGCTTTCTCAGTTTACTTTCATATACACCCCAGGACCACCTTCCAAGGAGTATCACCCAGAGTGGACTGGACCTCTCACATCAATCATTAATATATATATTTTAAAAAATTCCCCAAAGACTCTGATGGAGGCAATCCTTCAATTGAGTTTCTCTCTTCCCAGATGACCTTAGATGGTGTCAAGTTGACAAGAAACTAATCAATATACATGGTTTTATTATAATAAATGCATTTAAGTAAAGAATAATGGCTACTCTGTGAATTTCTTCCTGAAAGTCAAGATGATACGGTACATTTCACGATAGCAACAATGATGCTAAAATCAGAAAAAAAATGCATTGCAAGAAATAAAATAATAAGAAATCAGCATCCCTTACAAATGTAGGCATATAAGTCTACAATAAAATATTAACAAATTAAATTCAGCAATATATAAAAATATATTAGGATGTGCGTGTGCACATGTGTCAAAAATTTTACCAGGGAAACAACCTCAATAAGAAATACATGAAAATAGGAAGATGCTAGATGTGGAACAAGGATGACTGGACTGCTACTCACATCACCAGTGAGGCTACCTGGAAAACGGGACCCCAAAAAAGACATGGAGAAATGGATGAGATCTAGTCATGAGTGGGAACAATGAAGGGCGACGGTCGAGGGAAAGAGAGTGGGAGATCCTAGCTGGATCAAGAAAAGAGAGGGAGAACAAGGAATAGGAGACCATGGTAAATGAAGACCACATGAGAAGGGGAGGAAGCAGAGAGCTAGGGAGGCCCACGGAGATCCACAAAGATACCCCCACAAAAGACTGCTGGCAATGGTCGAGAGACGGCAGGAACTGACCTACTCTGGTGATGGGATGGCCAGACACCCTGATAGTTGTGCCATAAACCCCATCCAAGGACTGAGGAATCTGGATGCAGACATCCACGGTTGGGCCCCTGGTGGAGCACTGGGAGTCTAATTAGTGAGAAAGAGGAGGGTTTATATGAGCGAGAATTGTTGAAGCCAAGGTTGGATAAAGCATAGGGACAAATAACCAAATGAATGGAAGCACAGGATCTATGAACCAAAGGCTGAGGGGCCCCCAACTGGATCAGGCCCTCTGAATGGGTGAGACAGTCATTTGGCTTGATCTGTTTGGGAGGCAGCTGTGCGGTGGTGCCGGGTCCTGGGCTCGTTGCATGAGTTGGCTGTTTGAATCCTGGGACTTATGCAGGGATGTTTGGCTCGGTCTGGGAGGCGGGGACTGGACCTGCCTGGACTGAGTCTA
Source organism: Peromyscus leucopus (assembly GCF_004664715.2). NCBI lineage: Eukaryota > Metazoa > Chordata > Mammalia > Rodentia > Cricetidae > Peromyscus > Peromyscus leucopus. The sequence goes on from NC_051071.1 coordinate 26,285,481, forward strand.
CCAGGTCGATCCCAGTCCTCGTGGGAGACCTTGATCTGGAGGAGGTGGGAATAGGGGGTGGGCTGGGGGGAGGGGGGCGAGAGGGGGAGAACAGGGGAATCTGTGGCTATTATGTGGAACTGAATGGTGTTGTAAAATTAAAAAAAAGATCAAAAAAAAAGAGAAAGAAATACATGAAAAATGGAATGGACCAAAAATCATTTGATGAAATTAAACATTTATTATAAAATTTCTCTAGGGATTAGAAATGTAGCTGTGATAGTTAATCTTTACTTTATTATGGTTACACTGAAAAGCAGTCAGGAGACAGGTAAATCTCACATTGGCACAGATCTGTAAGATGATTTCCAGGGCATTAGGTCAAAAATGGGGTCACCTGAGCCTGAACTCTGACTTGGTGAACAGAAGGACTGCTAGCAGATACACAGAAGCTTACAATCAGCATTCTTCAGAAACCTTCTGAAGGTTTCTGCTTGTCATGGAAAGCCATCACTTCCCCCATCTACACCTACAGCCAACTCCCATCAAAGTGGCAGGATGCAAAATAAACTAATAAAAAAATAAGTAGCCCTGCTATATACAAATGATAAATGGGCTAAGAAAGAAATTAGGTGAACAACACCCTTCACAATCACCACAAATAATACAAAATATCTCGGTGTAACTCTAACCAAGGAAGTGAAAGACCTATATGGCAAGAACTTCAAGTCTTTGAAGAAAGAAATTGAAGAAGATTTCAGACAAGGAAAGCTCTTCCATGCTCCTGGATTGGTAGGATTAACATAGGAATGGCAAGTTTACCAAAAGCAATCTACAGAGTCAGTGCAATCCCCATTAAATCCCAAAACAATTCTTTACAGAACTTGAACAGACAATACCCAACTTCATATGGAAAACCCAAAAACCCAGAATAGCTAAAACAGTCCTTTACAATAAATGAAGTTCTGGAGGTATTACCATCTCTGATTTTAAGCTGTACTGTAATAAAACTGTATGGTATTGACATAAAAACAAGTGGATCAATGGAATAGAATCAAAGACCTAGACATAAACCACATACTTATGAACATAAACAATGGGAAAAAAGAACATTAACAAATGGTGCTGGTCTAACTGGATATTGTCATGTAGAAGAATGCAAATCAATTCATATCTATTAACCTACACAAAACAAGTCCAAGTGGATCAAAGAACTCAACATAAATCCAGATGCACTGAACCTGATAGAAGAGAAAGTGGGGAATAGCCTTGAATGCATTGACACAGAAGACAACTTCCTAAACAGAACACCAATAGCACAAACACTAAGATCAACAATTAATAAATGGTACCTTATGAAACCAAAAGCTTCTGTAAGGCAAAGGATATTATCAATAGGACAAAAATGCAGCCTACAGAATTTAAAAGATCTTCACCAGCATCCGAAAGATATATGAATATATGAAGAACTCAAGAAACTGGATATCCAAATAATCCAGTTAAAAATGGGGTACAGCGGGTCCTGTGCTCATTGCATGAGTTGGCTATTTGAAACCTGGGGCTTATGCAGGGATGCTTGGCTCAGTCTGGGAGGAGGGGACTGGCCCTGCCTGGACTGAGTCTACCAGGTTGATCTCAGTCCTTGGGAGAGGCTTTGCTCTGGAGAAGGTGTGAATGGGGGTGGGCTGGGGGGAAGGGGAGGGGGGCAGGAAGGGGGAGAACAAGGGAATCCGTGGCTGACATGTAGAACTGAATGGTATTGTAAAATAAAAGAAAAGAAAAAAATGGGGTACAGATCTAAACAGAATTCTCAACAGAGGAATTTCAATGGCCAAGAATCACTTAAAGAAATGTTCAACATCTTTAGCCATCAGGGAAATGCAACTCAAAATGACTCTGAGATTCCATCTTACAACTGTCAGAATGGCTAGTATCAAAAATACAAGTGATAGCTCATACTGGAGAGGATGTGGAGCAAGGGTGCTCTTCCATTGCTGGTGGGAGCACAAACTTGTACAGTCACTTTGGAAATCAATGTGTCAGTTTCCCAGAAAACTGAGAATTGACCTACCTCAAGACCTAGCTATACGATTCTTGGGCATGTATCCAAAAGACACTCCATCCTACCACAAGGACACTTGCTCAACTATGTTCATAAAAGCTTTATTCATAATATCCAGAAACTGGAAACAACCTGGATGCCTATCAACCAAAGAATGGGTAAAGAAAATGTGGTGCCTTTACACAATGGAGTGTTACACAGGTGCTAAAAACAATGACATCAGGAAATGTGCTGAAAAAAAAAATGGATGGAACTAGAAAAGCTCATCCTGAATGAGGTAACCCAGACCTAGAAAGACAAACATGGTATATACTCACTTACAGGTGGATATTAGCCAAAAACTAAAGGATAACGTGTTACAATCCACAGATCCAAAGAAGCTAAGTAACAAGAAAGTCTCAAGGTTGTGGGGGACAGTAATCTCACTGTGAAGAGGATATAGAATAGACATCACAGGTGGATGGGCAGGCCTGCATTTTTCTGAGGGGAAAGGAGGAATGGAGGAGGGGGTGGAGGAGGGGCTAATAGGAAAGGAGGGAGGGGAAACTGTGATTGGGCTGGGAAAAAATAATTAAAATTAATAAAAATAAATTTAAAAAATTAAAAACACCCTTTAAAACATGTAAATAACGCAGAGAGGGTAGGGGACAGAAAAATCAGAATACAATACATACACATATGAAGTTGCCAAAAACAAATTTAATAAAAATATAATTTAATAAAAACATATATAAATGACGTAACTCTAGCTCATCCTCAAATCTAAGATTTGGGATGAAAGTATTCTAATCCCATAGGGCTAAGACATGCAGTTTTCACTTTTAATTATTTTAAATATATTCATATTTCTGAGGTCTAGTGTAATGATTTAATAAATACAGGTCATATGTAATGACAAAGAGATAAAATAAATTTTGAGGAATGATCAGAGCATCAGGTGAAGCAACATTGTGTGAGCAAGCATCACTAAATGGGTGAGAGAGTGAACATTAGCTGCTTCCAGGTAGAAAGTCCAGCAGCTTCAGTGGGCTGAAGACAACAAGAGCTCCATGCGCTCTGAGTGGTGAACGTCATCTCACTTGTGGTACTTTTTAGCAGTTCTGAAGTGACTTCGTATGTCATCAGAGTTGAACATGTTAGCAAGCCCACTGTGCAAGGTGAGGGTCATGATCTTCACTGGCAGGTGAATTACAAACAAGCAGAATGGAAGACAGAGCAAAGCTATAGAGCCACACCCATACACATGCGTGCACACACACATCCATGCCCACATGCACCTGCAAGCACACACACACACACACACACATGCACATACACGTGCATGCACACTCATACACAGAAACACACAGGCACACATGCATACACACATGAGCACACACAGACATACACACCTCAAGAGAATGTTCCCATTAGCAGTGGGCCTGTGTGTGACAGTGGGTGCAAGTGCTGTGGTGATACTGTATAAACAAATCTGCTACATGGCTAATCATGAAAAACATCATACGACAGCATGCCATTATTTACAATAAAATATTACTCTCAAGTTTTTAGTAAGATTTCACTTTTATTGTCTAATTATATGTGCATGTGTGTGCCTGTGTGTGAGTCTGCTCATGAGTGCAGATGTCTGTGGAGCCTGAAGAGTACATCAAATCCCCTGGAGCTGAATTTAAATTAGTTGTGAGATGCCCAAATGAGTACTAGAAGCAAAACCCAGGTCCTCTGAAAGAGCAGCAAGTGCTTTTAACCACTGAGCCATCTCTCCAGGCCCTAAAACCTCTTATATATCTGAACTTTCTAATATGTTTGCCATTACACTCTACATGATGAGGTATTTGTCCCTACCAACATTGTTCTTGTCTGTTCAGACACTGATGGTTGAGATGGGTCTGTGTCAAGGAGGGATAACAGACCCGTAATGAGAAGATCCAAATTCAAGCTTGATCACTGAAAACACATCATGGTTTTGGGTGGAGTGCTCAGTTGTTCAGGCTGTCTCTCAGTCTGTCAATCAAGGAAAGCCATTTCCACCTCAGACTGCCATAGAGACAAAGCTAAAACCTGTACATTTTATTTAAAGTATCTAAGTTTACCTTGAATCCAAACTCCTCCAACTGTAGCCTCCTGGCACTAGGATCACAGGAAGGCATCGCCATGCCCACCTGAAAGAAACATTTTCTAAGCACAGTTCTTGGAGACTCAGTGGCCAGTGGGGAGACACCAGATCAGAAGCATTGTACATGAGTATGCTCTTTAAGTGCTCTGAGAATTCTCCTAGAGGATGGATGTGTTCACCATATTTAACCCACCATAATATAAAAATGTCTCTAGTTCAACTACTTCTTCATCAGCTACATTCCTACAAGACAGAAGCAAAAACTAAGAAAGACCCACTCCACACAGGTGCCTGAAGACTGAAGACAGTGAAGGTGATTCTCAGATGTCTGAAGTACTTGCTTAACTGGGAAGACATCAAGTTTGATAGAAACTGCCGAGGACAATTTCAAGAGCCATGCCATATTGCCTGCCTGAGTTAAGTTTCTGTTGTCCGGTATTGAGCCACTAACCAGAAACTTTTGACATGCCTGGACAAGTCCTGAGTTATTAAAAAAATAACATTTCCTTATCTTTCTGCTACAGTGACCATTAGTAACAATATTTTGTGGTTGGGTTGCTTGGTTGGGTTGCTTGGCAACTCAACAGTCCCCTGATCTTTTCCCAAAGAAAGTTTCCTGCTCTGCTTACTATAAAACCCACCTGAGAAAAATAAAATTTTGCAGCTTGATCAGAATACTGTCTTGCTGTCAATTCTTTGTGTCTCTTGTCCCTTCATTCACCATTCCCCCTTCTAGGGTCTCTGCTGAATATCCTGCTGGCCAGGACAAGAAACCAAAGTGAGGTAGTCACATCTTGTCTAGTAAGAACTTCAGACACCAATTTATGACCTTTCTGGGGTAACCTTAAGTATATACAATGGGAAAGCCACAGCCACCCAGCCCAGTTCCTCGACATTGGCAACCTCTGCACACAGTCTAGATCACAGTGCTGCCCAGTCTCTCCTCTTTATCTAAGAGCCCTTGGGGGCATGTGTCGTCCAAGCACTGAGTCCTACAGAGCTCCTCTACCCCCAAATGTAAATCACGCCCTCCTTGTCATTCCTCCCAACAGATCCAAGAACAAAGTTCATTCCTAGTTTATAGGATCTGAGGTATTGGATAGTTCCAGGAAAAGAAACAATTTCTTTTGTGTTCAAATCTATGAACTTTCACACAAATTTTCCATTGAGCACCAAAGCCCCATTTATGTTCTTTTTGGCAAATATTCAGTTGATTTTATGAATCTGGAGATGTAGCATTTAAAAATATATATATAGCTGTTAGGAAAGTGTAGACTGGGTAACACAGAATGTAAACACACTGGGTGAGCTAAATGTATTCCAGAAAAGAGACAGTGAAAACTGTCTCTGAAGCCTCAAAGCATACACAATATTGATTTTATCAGGAAGAAAATGTCTTAGAAGAAAGTTAAATTTTATATTTGGTTCACCGAGCTGAAGTGTTGAGCCACCAAAATCACCTTGTTGGGATGTTGTATACACTTTTCAGTCTCCACTGGGGCACTTAATCAAATGCTTTCCAGTTAAACTTAAGTGTGAGGCATGGAGAGAGAAATATATAGTCATGCACGAAGTATACCAACATGAATCTTGAAGTGTGAGTCTCCTGAATAGAGCAAAAATCTTTGCCTGGGGAGTTGTGCACTAAAAGGATTCACTGATTTGGGAGGAATCTATGGCTAGATCAAACATCTGGATTTAAATCAAGACTCTATTCCAAGTGTGAGACAAGGGGATATTTATTAATATCTGTGAGCTTCAGTGTCCAGATCTGTAATGGAGAAATAATTCTCTATACCCAGTTGAACCATTGGGAGGGTCGTGAAGGAAATGAAGCATTTGGTAAAACTACAGTGCCCTGACTCATACATGAGATTCTAAAAATCATACTCACTGCTTTGAATGACCATTTTTTATAAGAAGCTCTATCTTAAACATTTGACACCAAAGGGTGACTCCTAGCAACGTGGGAAAGGAGAAATTGGCCAGCATTCCCAACTGGGGAGGGAGATGTAATTCAGAGAAAAGTCTATGCCTCAGAAGTTGGTCAAAGCCATCAAAGGCCCATTGCTGTTTTAAAGTGTGTTGTATTTTTTAAAGTGTGTTGTATTTTTCCTACTGTTTTTGTTAACAATTCAAAGATGTGTTTGATTAAATAAAATTAACCTGTGAGCAGGAGGCTGAGTCAGCAAGTAGCTGACAGGGAGTGGTAAGGAAGAACCACGTGAAGCAAGGGTTTTTTAAGTGGGGGCTGAGAGAAGGACATATTGGAGAAATTATTAAGGCCACTCTATGTAGTTAAAAGGGAGATTTATTTAGTAGCATAACTTACAAATGAAGGGATAGGTAGGTTGCAGGTTCTGGGAAAGATGCAGCGCAGTCCAGTGGTGTTCTCTGGAGAATTCTCCTCGGTCTACCTCTAGTGTTCAGGGTCCAGGAAACAAGAGAGAGCAGCGCATCTGGATCTTGGGTCTTCAGGGCTTTCTCTTGGCCCTGCCTTGTAGGTGTGATAGTTACTGAAGCCTCAATGGGGGTTGGAACTTTCAGACCAAAGCTGGAATGGCTACCTACTACATCTCCCCCTTTTTGTCTAAATAAGAACGTTCTAACTTAATATAAGACTATATACAAAGGAATGATTATCAAATATTGTCCAGGAGTAATGAGAGATAATGACCTAGATAAGATGGAACTACAATCAATGAGAACAATATCAAGCAAGAAACACATACTAAAATCCAGAGAAGTCTAGAGCATAAGTAAATGGTATGTTACAAAGATCATTCCAAAAGGTGTCCTATCCTAAAGAACCTGAATCTAATACTTAATATGTTCTATCTATATATAATATATATATATACACACTAAGTTGTAACTATAACTGCTAGTCTTCAATCCCATCAAAGACCTGAGAAGGAACATAATGGTACCTGAGAAATGGTAGATGGATGCAAGCAACTTTCGGGAATCTTGCAAGAGTAGATCGAGACAGCTGGCAGCCTGGACAGTCACCTAATGTTTCTCAGCATTGTTGGTGCATTCAATTTGGCTATAGGCCTAGAGTATCTGACAGACCATTTTCAGAAGCAGGAATTCTGAAAGACCATCTTACCCTGTCTTGGCTGAGTATAGTGGTCACTTTCCTTGTGTCCTGCTTGTCCAGAAAAACAGCATTCATACTGTTAGCAGTCGAGGTGAGGTAAGGGCAGTTCTTTGCCCAGTAGGCCATTTTGTGCCAAGAAGACAAATTTCCAAATGGAAATGTCTTAGAAGCCCAACATTCTTTCGGGATCAAATTAGTGCTGCCAGGAACAATTGTGTCTCACGTCAACAGAATTCTAAGTTATTTAAATGCCATATTTTCTAGGTGTATGAAGTGTTTGAAGATTACCGGTCCATCTGACCTATGTATCTGTAAATCTGGATAACCTAACTAACATAACTATAGAGATGACAAGCACAGGTGACTATAAATCTATAAGTCTTATCTACTGAAATAACCTAAGGACTAAGGCTTCATGTAAACAAGGTAAACAGTCTATAAGCAAATGTATGGTAAAGAATGATGACTTCAAAATTGTGACAATACACAAGATATTTATAATAGAGGTAGGAATATATAGTGCAATATACAATATAACAATAATCTTAAATATATATCGATATACAGAATATCCTAAACAGTAGAACATACATAAAGTATGACAGATATAAATTTACATGTGCATCAATATGCAAATATTTCAATTAAGAGTAGAAATATATGTACATTATAACAAATATAGTTCTGTATTTATATCAACATACAAATTATCTTAAACAGGAATATAAAAATAGCTTACATTTGTATCAACATATAAGAATCCATAACAGTGCAAATTACAGTGCAAATTATCTAAGGCTGCTATTTTACTAAATTTGTTTACTAGTATATACAATAATCTACCATAATATCTTATACCTATCCATTCCATTTATTCTTTTCCCTTTTTTTTATTTAGGAGAATACTGAGTTTAATATTTTCTTCTGCCCCCAACCCTATAACCATCATCCATAACCATGAGAAATATGAAACCTTAGGGAGAAGGGGCGCTGCTTTCTTAGAATTGCTTCCTGCTGTTTTTGGGGTGATGGTATCTCTGTTGGGTATTGTGAGAAAGCTCAGCAGCTGGGTTTTTTGGAAGATTCCAGCAAAGGGAGAAAGTTAGCTACTGGATATTCAGCTTCTCTGCATGAGCAGAATTCCACCTAAACCACTGAATTGTGAGTTCTTTAGATTTAGGTAAGTTCCCTTATAGTAGCTTTGAAAGAGTCAGCGCCTCAGGCCCTGGCCCTCGGGCCCTTGCTGAGAAACCTTTTCTTAAGAGGCAGCCACTGTAGATAATAAAAAACAACTAACAACAGTCTGTGGTGACTAAACACCACTCCAGGAATCTCTCTCCCCACCCCACAGCAAGGTCTAAGGAATAGCTAGATATGGAGCATCTGTCTCTTGGGATGGAAGGGCCATACAAGGACAGCTCCAGAGACCCGCCTTACACAGTCCTACAGGATCAGCCATTGAAATGTGGATTTTGCCAAAATTTCAAAGTAGTCTGCTCTAGCAAATTTGGAGAAGGACACCTTTCATCCCCTCCTTCACATTTTGAAAACGGCAGTAGCATGAGTAGGACCATGGATGCAGGAGACACATGCTAGCCTGCGCTTAACAGGACATATCTGTGTGGTTCCTCATTTTTTTCCTTACAGAACCAGGTCACTCCTAGTTGTCTCAAATAAAGCCATCTTTTGAATCAGCTTAAAGACCAGCAACCCCTCAGGAGGTATCTGTGTCTGCAATAGAAAACAGAAGTCACACAGTTCTAGAAGGTGCCTCACACAGCACACAGCTGCCAAGTGGAGGGCAATGGAAGTTGGGAATGTCCAGAGAGGAAATAACAGGTAGACATTAGGAGAAGCTCTAGTTCCTGGTCATTAGAGATGAGAGGCTCATGTCATCACACCTTGACTGAAGTCAAGTCATCAGGAGGCTGGGACCACCAGCAAGACTGTCCAACACACACACACACACACACACACACACACACACACACACACACACACACACACGAGAGAGAGAGAGAGAGAGAGAGAGAGAGAGAGAGAGAGAGAGAGACAGACAGACAGACAGACAGACAGACAGTCAGACACAGACACAGAGAGACAGAGAGAATTCAAATGTTTGATAACCAGAGGTTCAGTAATGAACTAATTGCAGAATCAGGACATGGAGAAAAAGTAATTTAATAACACAGTTTAGGGCTTCAGGCAACACAGCAGATTAAAATGGGGCTTAATCATAATTGTATAATCTGAGGTTAATTTTTAAATTAATGTTCATGTGAAAACACAAATATGATTAAAATACCCCCCCAAAAAAGAAACAAGCTGAGGTAAGTGTAAATGATTTTTTTTCAGAGTTTTAGAATTTGTCGTAATTTCTTTCCTCATATGGACTAAGTGTCCTCATTTGCAACTGATTATGAATTTGCCATTTGATATTCATGGCTATGAGCTCATCTTCTTTTTCAAAAGGATTCCCCTGAATTGCATAAGTTTCAGGTCCCACAAAACCAGATGGGCCCATGAGCAGGAGCATGCCCAAGCAGGAACAGATCGAGTTGGGCAGAATCCAAAGGTTCACATAATAGTGCAACCAAATAAAGGCCCAGGGAGGAAAGAGCCACACAGAGAGTGCACTTGGAGTGTGCAGGGTGCTCTCATCCATGGGAGCACAGATCCACACATGCAACCAGGAAAGTACACAGCATGTCAGAAACAATCCCCAAACTCATATGAGAAGGTGATTTACCCATAGAATGTAGTGAAATGTCTTCAGCATGTTAGTTAGAGCAAGTTAAGAGTGGGGTGAGCAGTCACAGAAACACACTTTCTGGTCCCGCTCACCTCACTCAGTGTGATTGCTGTCAGAGCCATCCATTTACCTATGAGCTCCATAACTTCATTTTCCTTAGTAGTTGAATAATATTCCATTGTATAAGTGTAGCACAGTTTTGTTGTGCATTCATCAGTTGATGTCCATTTCCTGGCTGTTGTGATGAGGACAATAATGAACATGGTCAATCAAGTATCTCTGTAGAAGGCTAGACTAAATCCTTTGAGCATATGCCCAATCTCACCCCCAGCTGAGGAGCTATTAATAATTGATAACTACTGAAAGAGGGAGAGTCAGATTTTTTTTAAAGATGTGATCCTAGTGGAGTCCATACTCTAGGGGTGGATTTCACACTCTGTAGATTTGAGCAACACAAATTGGACTCCCTGTGCTTAAAAAAATTAGAAGACACAAAGTTGGGTGGGAAGAAGGATGATGGTGGATGTGGGAGGTGTTGGGAGAGAGGGGTAAATATCATCAAAATACATTACATGACATTCTCCCATTATTTGAGAGACCGTATTTCAAAAATTAAGTTGGAGAGAGACTGAGGAAAACACCTGATGTTGTTGACTTCTGGCCTTAACACTTATGAACACAAACACACACACTTGCCCATGCACACACACACACTGTGAGAGAGAGAGAGAGAGAGAGAGAGAGAGAGAGAGAGAGAGAGAATATGCCATAATGAAACTCAACTCTTCATATGCTAACTAGAAAAGTTTATAAAATCAACCAGTTAAAATAAAACACCTCTCCAAAAAATTTGGTGATTTTTTTTCTGTTTTAATATAGAAAAGCATCATTAGAGCTTCAAAATTAGTATCTCTAGCTATAGGTCTCATCCTGAATAATACAGCTTCCACATGAAATCTAAAACCATAAAATTGTTTCTAGTAATTTATTACATCCCAGAACAGTGCTCAAAAATCATTACAGTAGCAAACCATAACTAGCCCCTAGCACTTTACAACATCAACTCACTGTTTCTTGTCTACTGAAACTGCTCAGACACATGAGGATGTAATAGGCCAATGTCGGGATGATGGACAGACGATAAAACAAAGACAATAACATGGTTATTACAGCTATAGTGCTGTAGATTCTAAAAGCTGGAGACAAGATCAACTTCAAGGGCAGACATGAATGACATAAGAAAGATACAAATAAGACTTCTACCCAGGTCTGGTGTCACAAGGCCTAGAATCCCAACAGCTCAGGAGGCTAACACAGGAGGAGCAGGGGTTTAAGGCCTGCATATCTATAGAGTGAGTCAAGACTGGTCTACCTCAAAATAAAAAGTGGAAGGATGGTGGAGATGTAGCTCAGTGTTAGAGTATTTGCCCAGCAAGCGTGAGACCCTGAGTTCAGCCTCTAGTACTGAAGAAAGGAAAGGAAAAAAAGTATGGCAAGGAAGGATAAATGCAGAAAGGGAGGGAGGGAGGGAGGAAGTCAGGGATAGAGACAGAGAACAGGAGGAAGTAGAGATATCAAGAGATGAACACTATACTGTTGGGAGAAGAGCATGGAATGGCTGATGTCCACTAGAAATTAGACACTGGAAAGTTAAGATTCATGGCAGGTAACAAACTATTATAAACTGCATAATGGCATCAGTGAGTTTTCAGCCTGTCTTTGGATGACAGACACATTGAAACCAACCCAGGTACTAAGAGAAGCACATACAATGGGGAAAGACATCTGTGGACTCAAAATGGTGACTCTGTACTTGCTATCTATGGCCAGCACCTCACCCCTTACTGTCCTGCTGTGGATGATTGATTGATGAATAAAACTCTTATTGGTCAGTAGCCAGGCAGGAAGGATAGGGTAGGTGGGACAAGGAAGAGAATAATTCTGGGAAGTGGAAGGCTGAGTCAGAGAGATGCTGCCAGCCGCAGCCATGACAAGCAAGATGTAAGGTATTGGTAAGCCACGAGCCACGTGGCAACTTATAGACTAATAGATATGGGTTAATTCAAGATATCAGAACAGCTAGCAAGAAGCCTGAGCCATTAGGCCAAACAGTTTAAATGATATAAGCATCTGTGTGTTTATTTCATAAGTGGAATGCCGGGGAGAGAAAACTCCAGCTACACTGTCCACACCCCCCTTGGTATTTTAGAATGAAGTTGGTATGTCTTCATCTTAGGTTTCTTGAGAAAATTAGGACTGTGAATGTTCTTTATGAACTTAAAATTCATGAAACGTGAGTCCTTCCTTATGGCTATCATCTCAGAAAACTGAATTTATCAAAATGAAGAGCACAGTGCCTATGGCTCTGGTCAGCTCTTTGTGAGCAGTGTGGGGAACACAAGTCATCCAGCCCTCATGAGCCTCAGTTTCCATCACCTATGTACCCCATCAGACATGATTTTCTTAGAAAACAATCTAACCAACAAAACATGCTCTTTCGCCGGGCGGTAGTGGTGCATGCCTTTAATCCCAGCACTGTGGATCTCTGTGAGTTTGAGGCTAGCCTGGTCTCCAAAGCGAGTTCCAGGAAAGGCACAAAGCTACACAGAGAAACCCTGTCTCAAAAAACCAAAAATAAAATAAAATAAAATAAAAAACCATGCTCTTTCCCCAGTCTCCTAAGTAGATAGGGCTATAGGCCTGTGCCACCAGGCCTTCCTAGAAGTCCCATGCCTTTTCTTTATGTCTTCAGATCTATACTTATCATAATCAATCTCTAGCTTGTAAAATCTGTGGAATGCAGTTATAACGAAGAAAGCCCTGGTACAAGTAGTCTTTGCGGAAGTTTTGCACCTGTAGGAGGGCAGGGATGACAGGAAAGGGGGAAAGCAAGGGATTCTAGCCCAGATCTAAGCCAGACTAAATGAAAACAGACTTGCCTCAATTCTCCCCCAGCCCTTGCCCCACGATCCATAAATAAGTACAGTGAGTTAACTAAAGGAAAATGTCAGGGTGTAATCAAGGCAGTCCCACGCCATCACATGCTAATGAGGTCAATTGCTCTGTGACCCAAAATAAACCATATTTAGAAAAGTGTTGAGAAACTGCAAGACATTTTTATTGCAGACTTTTAATGACAAGATTAACTAAATTAGGTCAGTTTCTTGACATTTATTACAGACTGTAGGCTTTAGCACCCTTGGTGTGAAGACCTGTGACAATCCACCATAAACTCACTGCCCTGTGGCTCCCGAAATCGCCATGGCACACTGGGGCCTGGGAGCTTACTGGACCTCTGTTATTTGAGTACAAAGTTCAAAACTTTCCACAGTTGATAAACACTTAATTTTGCTTTGAAAAATTCATACTGATTCTTTTGGACAACAGAAAAGAAATATTTGGGATTTAAGTTTCCTTGGAAATAAATGACTCGGGTGTTCTGTGATTACAAGCTCCAGACTCTCAGCCACATGGCCTGGGTACTGGTCTTCATTCAAAGCTCTTCAGCACATGACCATGGCCAAGATGCTACAGTTCACTGTTGTTACCTCTAGAATACAGAAGCACAAGTGTCTGTCTCCTTGGCTGCCGTGAGGATTAGAAGTAGATTCTTGCATAACGTGCCTTACAAAGACACTGGGCTGGAATATTTTCCAGGTCCTGCAGGAATCCACAAGGGATTAAGGTAATGGTCTCCTATGCTACTCACGCAGGAAATCTTGGTCCTCATCTAAACAGTACACATGAGTAAATTACGTGAAAGAAGGTTCTATTCAGAATAGTCACCAAAACACTCAAGAATTGATTTGAAAAGAAATTTTAAAAAAGTCTGTCAAGAGAAGGTAGTTTTGCTTCAGTGGTAAATTGTATGACATTCTTAAGCCCTAGGTTACAAAAAGATCAGTTGTCGCATCCAGTACGCTCCCAGGTACACAAGCAACAGCCTATGGAGAAGCTTGTTTTGTATTGGTGGTAGAAAAACAAATTCAAAAGACGTAGGATTCTAAAAACAAGAGTGAGCTACATAAAGAAGTATGGCCTTACCACACAGGAAAATACATGGTAGAATTGATCCTTTAAAGAGATTAGTATCTACACTATGAGTATACCCATAAACTAATGAAACAAAACTACATACGCTGAATAGGATTCATATGAAATCAGTATGGTGGTTTCTCAGAAAACTAGGAACCAACCCACCCCAAGACCCAGCAATGCCACTCTTGGGCATATACCCAAAAGATGCTCAACCATATCACAAGGACACTTGCTCAACTATGCTCATAGCAGCATTATTGATAATAGCCAGAACCTGGTAACAACCTAGACACCCCTCAACTGAGGAATGGATAAAGAAAATGTGGTATATTTACACAATGGAGAACTACACTGCAGAGAAAAACAATGACAGCATGAAATTTGCAGGCATATGGATGGAAATAGAAAAAATCATTTTGAGTGAGATAACCCAGACCCAGAAAGACAAACATGGTATGTACTCACTCATAAGTGGATATTAAATGTAAAGCAAAGATAACCAACCTACAATCCACAACCCCAAAGAAGCTAGGTAAAGAAGAGGCCCCTAAGAGGGTCATGCATGGATTGCCTCAGGAAGGGGAAATGCTTAAGATCTCCTGGGTAAACTTGGTGGGGGGGGGGTAAAGGGAAGGGAGTGAGGGATAGGAACATGAGGGATCAAGATGGCCTAATTAGGGAAGGGATGGAGAGGGAGAGCAATAAAAGAGGTATCTTGACAAAGGGAGCCATTATGGGGGTTAGGGAGAAACCTGGTGCTAGGGAAATCCCCAGGAACCCACAAAGATGACCCCAGCTAAGACTCCTAGCAATGGTGGAGAGGGTACCTGGACTAGCCTTCCCTTGGAATCAGATTGATGACTACCCTAATTGTCATCATAGAACCTACATCCAGTGACTGATGGAAGCAGATGAAGAGACCCACAGCCAAACACTTGGCCAAGATTCTGGAGTTCAGCTGAAGAGAGGGAGGAAAGATTATAAGAGCAAGAAAGGTCAGAATCATGATGGGAAAAACCACAGAAATAGCTGACTCAAGCTAATGGGAGCTCATGGACTCTGGACTGACAGCTGGGGAACCTGCATGGGACCGAACTAGGCCCTCTGAATGTGGATGAAAGTTGCATGGCTTGATGTGTTTGTGGGTCCCCTGGCAATGGGACCAGAACTTACCCTGGGTACACAAACTGGCTTTTTAGATCCTGTTTCCTATGGTGCAATGCCTTACTCAGCCTTGATGCAGGAGGGAGGGGCTAGGTCCTGCCCCAACTTGGTATGCCAGCCTGTGTTGACTTCCCAAGGGAGGTCTTACCCCCTATGAGGAATGGATGGGTGGTGTGAGGGGGAGGTGGGGGAGGGAAGGAAGGGGGAACTGTAGTTGGTATGTAAAATGAAAAAAAATTTTACAGAAAAAAAAAAAAGAGAGAGACAAGTTAGAATGTGGTAAGTCAGCATGTCAGACCGGAGGGGATAAATATTAGCTTCTTAGCTGTTCTACAGCCAGAGGCAGCCAGAACCCACGTGCCCTGGCACTCCAGCCTAAGTACTAAAGAAAGCTTCCCTTGGCTCTCACTTCCAGGCTTGGTTCTGCAGCACCTCAAGGACTGCTGAGCTCGCATACCTGAGTGAGCTTTCCCAAATATCTTTCTGATGGCCATGCTTCTGGGGCCCTGGGCCCACCCTGGCAGCTGAGCACTCTGACATGGAGACAAGACCTTGAAGATCTGACTGAAATCCCTACAGAAGCGTAAAGCAGCCTTGGGACCGTGGGGGTCCCTGCTTATGGAGTAGAGCCAAGCATGAGAGGCATCTGATCCCCTGGACTCCAGAGAACTTTGGCTCTGAGAGCTGTCTCATGCATCGGCCCAGGCATGGGCAATTTTCCCTCTGGACATCTGGATTGAGGAAATGTCTGGTTTATTTTCAGTCTATTTTCACTTGGTCTCTACTGAAGAAAACTCAGATTTAGAAACTTAGAAAAACTGTTCCTCGAACCTCCAGATGTAGGGATGGAAACCTGTGTTCCCCAAACAGTGACTTTTCAGGTACACAGGCAAAGTAGAGATGGAGGCTTGAGACAGCATGACCCTGACCATCATTCGGCTGCTCTTCTTTGAAAACAGAGCTTCAGATCTGAAATTTCTTTCCTTTCAGAAATTGTTGGTTTCTAAATGTTTTAACACTAGAAAGTCTCCAAAGATTTATTAACAAAGCATTACATATATAAATTTACAAATATATATTTACATGTAAATATATATATACACACATTAATGCTACACACACACACACACACACACACACATATATATATAATATATATATATATATATATATATATATATATATATATATCTCCAAAGATTTATAACAAAGATTATCTCATTAATATAAGAAAATCCACAGGCAGGGCAGCCTAGACAATAAACATCTGTTTGTCACAGTTCTTGCTGACTACAAGTCTAAGATGATGACTGATGGTTATCAGGCTGTTGGTGGTTTGAATAAGAATGGCCTCCATAGGCTCATATGATGAATGCTTAGTCATCAGGGAGTGGCACTATTTGAAAGGGATTAGGAGGTGTGGCCTTGTTGGAGGAAGTGTGTCCCTGGGGCTGGGCTTTGGGATTTCCAAAGTTCAAGCCAGTCTTAGTGTTGTTCTCTTCCTGCTGCCTGTGGATCCAAATGTAGAACTCTCAGCTACTTTTCCATCCAGTACCATGTTTGCATGCATGCCATCATGCTCCCCTCCATGATGACAATGGATTAAACCTCTGAAACTGTAAGAAATCCCTAATTAAATGCTTTTCTTTATAAGCATTGCTGTGGTCATGGTGTTTCTTCACAGCAAGAGAACACTGAGTAAGAAAGGACTTCTTTCCAATTTGTGCATAGTACCTCCTTGCTGAGTCTCACACAGCAGACACACACACATACACACACACACACACAGAGAGAGAGAGAGAGAGAGAGAGAGAGAGAGAGAAACAGAGACAGAGACAGAGTCAGAGAGGCTTTGATGCCTCTTCCTTTTACTAGGCCACTAATTCCATTATGAGGGCTTTGTTTTTAACATCTACTGGAAGTCCTACCCTAGATGACATTTTATCAGAGTCTAGGGCTCAGCATATTAATGGGGGGTACAGACATAATAGTGGATAGACGTGAGCACGTGTATGCAGAGTGCATCGGGAACAAGAGCAGGGTAATTAGAAGCTAACGTCTCTAGAAGACTTCACTGGGTTATTCTGTGAGGGAATTTATATAGTTGCATTTGAATGCTGAAAGAATCTATCCTGGGAGTAGAGGGAGACTTCTGAACTACAAAGCAGGGCATTGAGCTGGAAGTAGGTCAGAGCAGAAGGGGGAACTCAAAGTGAGGAGGGAAATGTTCTCCCTCAAGACCCCACATGTCCAAGGCCCTATATTTTGATATGGAGAGACAAATGCCCAAACAATTTATCAAAGGGAGAAAACTGGCTTCATGCTCCCTAGGACAAGATAGAGCTGGGCTTGCCAACGGTCTCCCAGGGAGCTGGAGGACTCCAGGAGTTGGCACTTGATCTCCATTACTCAGCTGGAACCTCGATACCTGGTCTTGCTTGAGAGTAGCCACTCCTTGTCACCCACCGCCATGCCCAGTGTCACATGTCAACCACTCCCCTAAGAATAACAGTGAAGTGGGCAACAGTCCTCATCAAGGAAGCAACTGTGGTGAATGTCACCCATAGTCCCTTTCATCCCACAAAAAAAAAAAAAAAAAGCCACAGGAGAATGCCCAGGTGCTCCGTGCAACATCCCTAATGCCAAGACTCCAAGTTCCACTGGATGAAATAAGGAATCGGCCATGTTCCTCATCTTCATTATGTTTTCCAGATAACCTGTGCTCATAATGCTGACACATTATGACACAGACACACTGAATTAATCTGCAAATTCTCACTCCCTTCTCAGAAGTACAAATGAACAAAAGGAGCCGTGACCTCCAGGGTCTTGCTTTTCACAGCTTTCCTGCTGGAAGGACTTGGGCAGATACACAGAATGCAGACAGCTTGAGCTGTTCTGACTATGGGACTGCCATGTCTTTCAGGCCTAAGATTGTGCATGGTCTCATTTAGTAACAGGTGGCCTAAAGATCTGAACATGGAGAGAAAGGTCTGTGCCTTGTAACTCACAAGATGGGAAGAGTATTGAGCAGAGAGTTCTACGAAGTAATACTTGAAAAAAGTTACAGTGCAACAAAAAATAAAAGGTGGAGAGACCTAAGACATTTAAAGTGACCCAGGTTTAGACTAAGACGTTCACAGAGAAAGGAAAGGAATACTGGGTTGATAAAATGAGAATGAATGATTGAAAACATCATCCAAGTTGTAAAATAGGGAGGGACTGACATTTATCATTGGCTACGACCCCAGGTCTACACTATGTGTGCCACTAAGTGTGTAGAAAATGAATGACATCCTAAAGACAAACTCACTCCTGTGAGACATCCTGAATGTGGGGGAGGGGATGTCAAATCAGGGTCAAAGGTCCTGTGTCCTTTACAAACTTATGCTCAAGAACCCAGACAAATAATATTTACTAAGATGATGTGGATCTGAGTTGTGATGGCCTCTCATGAGTTTTTGGATGGCATGACAATTCATCTAATCTTTCTACTCTAGTCTATCTCATGAGAAATTATCAACAGCACCTGCTTTATTAATTACCAGTGTTCTGTGGCTGATACCCAAACAGCACTGAACTGTTGGACAAGACTCAAAATGTCTCCATTCTGCTCAGGACCCACCATCAGGCCACTGATAACCCCTGGATGGCTTAGATGAAATATTATCAACAGCTATGAATGCTTAACGTGATTGGGTTTTGGTTGTTGCTTGTTGTGAACCCTAGAAATAGCAATTGAAAAAAAAAATGTTTCAAGTATTTTCAGAAGAGGAAAGAATTTCTGAGTGGGAATTTCATTCACCTAAGAGCGAGCCAGGAGCAGATTCTTCCACTTGCTGTTGGCCTTACCATTTCCACATCTTTCTAAGGGAGTTGTTCTTCTGCCCAAGCCCACATCAAAGCAGGCTGAGAGACACAGAGACTGACCGGAGACTGGCAGCTGGGGTCAACTCTTTCCAGGGCTGTCAGTCTTTCTGGTTAGCATGCAGGCACATTTCTTAGTACAGACATTCACTTAGAATATGGAGTACAAACAACGGAAATGTACTAAGTTTGAATGCTTGTCATTGCCCCCAGGTTGCGTTACTGACCAGGGTAGGGCTTCCTCAGATGAGCTCTGTGAAGACAAGCTAGAGACTTTCTCTCCAGGGGCTTCTGGAGGAAAGGCTTCTCCAGCATGAGGAACTAGGCACTTCTAGGCTGGAAACAAGCCCACGATTCCTTGAATGGTTCAATTACACTACTAGCAGCTGCACGGAATTCCCTTTATCTTCAATGACCTGAATAAATCGCCAGCAACCCCTCTGTATTCAGAAGGGACCAGTTCCAGGAATTCCTCCCTCTCAACATGCAACCCAAAGTCAGAGCATGTTGTGCCCTTTAAATTCAATGGCATCGTGCTTGCATAGCATTTATGTACTTTAAAATAGTCCTTTCTCTATTTAATTTTTATTTTTGTTGTTTTAGTTGTGTGTACATGTGTGTATGTGCACATGCACACACACTTATATACACATGAGTACAGGTGCCTGTGGAGTCTAGTGGCATCAGATCTCTTGGAACTTTACAGATGATTGTGAGCTGCCATGTACTTCTGGGAACTGAATTGGAAGAGCAACCAGTGTTCCTAACCACAGAGCATTTCTCCTGGCCCTGGTCCTTTCTTTTTGATCCATCACATGTTCTGCCTTGAGGAAGGGGCCATGACTGCTCATGAAGAATTCTCTGATTCCTGTCCCTTCACATCAGCTGACTCTGGCTTTGACTGGCAGCACCTGGATCCTGGGACAGCATTCACACGGTGTAAGGAGTGGGACAGAGGGTAGATACATCTGTCCCATGGTGGGACATTGGCTCTTGTCACACCACGTGCCTGTCTGCTTTCCCCCTGTTCACTTGTGAGCCACTGGGGGTTCTTAAGTCACCCAAAAAAGCAACAACAAAGTGTCCCTTTGTTAGTTTCATCTGTAGCACTGTGGTTACCCCAAGACTGCACACTTTTCCCAGTTGTGTGAGATTCACTTCTCTCTACCCCCAGTTTGTATTTTCTTGAGTTATTTGCTTTCTTCCCTGGTCAGGTGAGCTCTTTGTAGTAGTGTGTGCTGTGATATTGCCCTGTCACATGACTTTCAGAAAAGTGACTTTCCTTTTTTTACTTTTTATATTTTTTTTACATGTATGAATCTTTGGCCTGCGTGTATGCATCTGCAGCATATGGGCCTGCAGAGGACAGAAGAGGATTTTGGAATGCCTGGAGCTGCAGTCACAGATGGTTGTAAACCACTGTATGGGTTCTGGGAACCAAACTTGGGTCCTCTGGAAGAGCAGTCAGTGCTGGTAACCACCAAGCCATTTCTCCAGTCTCAAAAGTGACCTTACAGAACCAAATCCCCCTATTCATGGTGAAGCTCAGGGTTTTTTAAAATGAAAGACACACCCATCACTTACTATGCTTATTTACTAGATTGATGTGTTCATTTTCATTATTATAGTGGTAGCCCCTTATAAGTTCTAAGTAAGCTTAAGTTATTTATTATACAATTAAAGCATCTATGTAGTAAAATTCAGAATAACTTAAAGAACAGATAGCCCCCCTAACCCCTACTTGTCCCTGATCCTGACTTGTGTAGCTCTCCAGAAACAGACTTAAGTTACTAGTGAAGTTTACTATGTTATGCAACTTGCTTTAATAAATGTCTGACACAGTCAACTTACAAGGAAGAAAATGTATTTTTGACGCCCATTTTAGAGGTTTCAACTTATAGCACAGTGAGTCAAGGTAGCTCATGGCAAAGAAGGCCATACTCCTAATGGCATCCAGGAAGCAGACAAAGAGAATTTTCCAGGGCTCCAAAATGCCCTCCAAGAGTCTATCCGTGGTGATACAAGCTCCTTCCAATCAGCTTCAACTCCTAAAGATTCCTGTCTCCCAAGAGTACCACAGGTGAACAATAGTCTCCAACACACGAGCTTCCAGGGAATGCTCCACATCCAAGTTACACCATTAACATGTTCCTATAAAAATTAGACCCACATTTGTTCTAAAACTATTTTGTATCCACTGGGAAGGACAGGAGACTCACACAATGGTCCTGTCGCTGATTGCTTGCATGTGTGTAAGTGTCCACTTCATTGGTCTCTAAAAGGGACTGTCAGGATGGTGTGTCACGTACGGCACCATCAAAGTGGACCTCAGCAGTTCCTGGCAGGCACAGGAAATGGAAGCAGCAGAAAATTCTATTTCCAGCTCCCAAAACCACCACTGGGCTGCTGCTTAAGTAGCATGGATTCCAGCACCTTCCACCGCTTGTGTTTGTTCATGGAGGTTCTCTGCTCTGTGGCCAGGCTGTTGAGAACCCTCTTAGTCTTATTTCCAGAGCTGACCTTCCTCATAATCCTATTTCACTTCATACCACAGACTCGACACTCGCCTTCAGCTTTCCACAGTCCTTCAGCTCAGTGAAGCCATAACACTTTTCATAGTGTGCATAGGGTGGGAACTGAGTGCTTCTTACAGGGGTAAATGCCAATTGTGCTTGATGATTTCATTCAATCCCTGAGTTCAGTGGAAACTCCTCTGTTGTTTTTGTTTGTTTTGTTTTTTTTAACTCTTTACTCTTTGCTCTTTTGGGAGTCCACTGCCTAGCTCCCAAATAAATCACACATGGAAGTTTACTATTACCTATAAATGCCCAGCCTTAGCTTGGCTTATTTCTAGCCAGCTTTCCTTAACTTAAATTATCCCATCTATCTTTTGCCTCTGGGATTTTTCCTTTTCTTACTTCTGTATATCTTACTTTCATTCTTACTCTGTGGCTGGCTGGGTAGCTGGGTGGCTGGCCCCTGGCATCCTCCTCTCCTTGTTCTTTGCTTCTCCTTGCTCTTCCCAGATTTTTTCCTTCTATTCATTCTATCTGTCTGCCAGCCCCACCTATCCTTTCTCCTGCCTTGCTATTGGCCATTCAGTTCCTTATTAGACTACCAGGTGTTTTATACAGGTACAGTAACACAGCTTCACAGAATTAAACAAATGCAGCATAAAGGAATGCAACACATCTTTGCACCATTAAACAAATATTCCACAGTATAACCAAATGTAACACATCTTAAAATAATATACAATTTTACCATGATAAACTTAAAACCTTGCCTTTTATTTAGACAAAAAGGGAGAAATGTTGTGGAATAAGCCTTCTGTCTACTGTGTGAATATATATTGCTATGATTGGTTTAATAAACAAACTGACTGTCCAATAGCTGAACAGGATAAAGTTAGGCAGTTAGGTGGGAAAGACAAATTAAGAATGATGGGATGAGAAAGGGCAGAGTCAGAGGAGTCGCCAGCCAGATGTAGAATAAGTAAGACGCATAAAATGGGATAGAGGTAAAAGCCATGAGCCTCAGGGCAGCACATAGATTAATAGAGATGGGTTAAGTTGTAAGAGATAGTTAGTAGAAAGCCTGAGCTATTGGCTGAGTATTTATAATTCATATTAAGTCTCTGTGATGGTTATTTGGGAGCAGGCAGTCAGGACAGGAAAACTCTGCCAACACTCCTCTTCACAGCTTCTTAGTAGCCACCTTCTCCCTTAAAACTGCTGCAATCCAATGTCTCTCTTCCTACTGCCCAAGGTATTCCTCACCATCTCAGACAACTTCCCAGCTGCCTCATGCTCTGCCCTCACTAAATTCAAAAGCAGTCAAGGGAGAGCACCTTCTCTTGCTCATTTTTATGGTACCCTCAATACCTGAAAGATCACCTGGCATCTCCCAGGTTTTCAACAAACACTTCTGGGATTGGTAACTATTAAATAAATAGCACATACAGATGCAGTACCCACCCTCATGCAACTTTTTATGGATATAGGGAAGAGCACCAATCACCAGGCAAATTCTTACCACAGAGTGCCATAGAGGAGAGGTGTACACTATTCATAAGGACATTTGTTCTGACTCAGGGGTTTCCTCTTCAATCCAAATCCAAAGAAAAAGACTCATTAAGTGGGAGAAGAGGAGTAAGGGCAATATTGATGTCCTAAGAACAGACATGAAAATTCTCTAACTTCTGGAAACCTGAATCTTCAAAATACTTTCCTTTCTTTCTTTATATTCTCCTTATTAAGACAACATAGTCCACTCCATACTCCTTGTATCCTTGATGCCCTCACAGTGAACTTTCTACCAGGATAGTAACTTCATCTCCCAAAATACCATCTTCTGCAGGTATGCATTCCAGGCAGCTGAAAGACATAATTAATGTGCCCATATGCTTACAGATGCCAGTGTCCAGATAACCACTGGCATAAGATTAATTCTGCTTTTAAATCCTACCTGGCTAGATAACCTAACCTGGATCCTCATTTCATTACCTTCAAATTCGTTTGAAAAAAAAATATATTAGTGAAGGCTCACTCAGTGAAGTAGAAGCCTCATAAACATTCTGAGAGAAGATAGATTTAACATAGACAAAGTCTGATATAACATTGCAAAGTCTTTGGGAGATAGATTCAAAAGCCATTTTCAAAACTGTAATGTCAAGAATTACATAGAAAGAAATGCCAATGACCCCAGCTACTTGCAGTATAAAGACAGATAATGATCAGAGAGAGACATTGGAGTCACTGTCAGCTAAGCAAACAGTTCCAGCTGCTGTCACAGCCAGTGCTGAAAAAAAATGGCTTCCCCTCCTTTTCCTTACAAAATAGCATGAAGCCATCTGTATTCCATTGTGAAATCAACACAGGAACATTGCAGAGATTCTGAAAACTGCTGATCTAAAATCTGCACCTGCAAAGCAGAAGGAAGTGTGGACCAAGAAGAGCTTAGCCCTCCCTTTGTGCAGGATACCCAGCACAGGGATGGGGTGTTGTCCCTCAGACCAGAACCTAAACCGATGCCATTACTCCTTTTCCTGGCTTACTTCTCAAGCAGGAAACCCCAATGACACCTCAATTTCAAACACAGAATTGCACCCAAACATTTATCCTTGATCAACATTTGAAGGATGAATGCTTCTCTGTGCTTTGTACTTTTTCTTTCTAGCTCTTTCTGCAACTCTAAAGTAATACCTCTCTTCATATTTACATATGAAAACTATTAAGGAAAGATTTTCATTCTCTTAGATGAATCCATCCTGTATTTCTTGTCCATACATTTTTTTCAAAGTTCAATTCTGATTATACTAATTTTAAAGTCCTCCAAATTCACCCTGACTCTAGCATTACTTATCTGACATCAAAGGCTTCAATCTGACCACCATTTATATGTGCAGATATATTTCACTTATCATTGTTCTGTATCTCGAATTCTAAATTAACAGCAAATGGACTCATTACTCAATAGTGTTTAAGATGTCAACCCATCCTTGACCCTCCCGGTACATGTCAACTCCAATTTATTACTGTTGACCTTGAGCCTACATTGAAGAAACTTAGATTCCAGTAGGAAATACAGGCAAGTAGTGGCTACTGAGTGCAGGAACAGTACAGCCAAAAGTGTGGCCAGGCATAAGGAGAGTACAGGGTGGCCTCTTGTTCGAGCAACAAAATTATAAGGACGTCTCGTTGTCCTATGATCAATGTATAAAGAAAGAGAGAATGGGGCTCTAAGGATAGGTGTCAAGACAAGAGGAAAAGCAATTACATATTACAAAGACCTGCAAGTAAATGGTGGCAGAAAGAAGAAACCTCCATGTGAATACAGAAAGACGAGTGTGGAAGTATAAACAACCACCATATTGTCAACATAGTAAGATAATACTTCAAAGCCAGGCCTGCATCACAAAGATAACAGATGGCTTTAGCAAAAGTTAATTAGGAGAATGACAGAATAAAAATTCAAATTTCACAAAGTAACACAAGTACTGTATCAAATAATTTTGGAGACACTAAGATTAAGAGGTTGTTCTAATAACGCATGAAAGAAATAATGAAGACTCTAACTGCATAGTTAAACAGTGGCACTTACAGAAATCCCATAAGAAATACTTACGGTTATTGTGATAAGAATAGGTGCAATGACAGAGGGGTTCTTCAGAGGAGAAGAAAAACAGGGCTCAACCCTCAACACAGCATGAGAAAAGGGGAATCTGTAGCCAAGGGTCCGGGGGTGGGCAGTCAGCACAGGGAGTTTACTCAGAGAAAATAGGGATAAGAAAGATTTTTGGCAAAAATTAAGAAATATTCTTGCTAAAAACTGGCCCAGGCCTCAAGCATCATTGGAATAATAGTAGATGGGGGATCTGATCACATTTCAAGGTCGATTAAATAGAGAGGGGGGTTCCTGCTAAACTGACTTTAGCAAGTGGTTTGCTAAAGCTGGATTTTATACAGCAGTGCACAATCCGTCCTAGAAAAATGTTCAAGAGCCTTAGCAAGGTTTAATCAAGAATTTAAGAGTGAAAATGGAGAGGAGGTAGGTGCACATCCAAATCTTGGTGAATTAAATAGATGAGACCCATGGTACAGATGGGGAGCCAGGACCTTGCACCTGTAGAGACAGCAAATTATGCAAATAGTTCTAAAGTAATTACAGAAATGCAGCTTGCATAGAAGCTTAGCTCAGTGTGGGATTCAGCGAGTCTGAAACATCAATGAGGGATATTGAGCAGCCAGTGGGAGGTGCAGATAGAGCCATAAAGAAATGTGAAGTATGGGTGCTGATGTGAGATGTACTGAAGCCCATGTGGAGGTCCTTGACGTGTCCCTAAGGAGGGACTAGAGTGAAGTGATACACAGAAAGGTGCATGAAGCAGAGAAGCCAGAAGCTGAACTTGCGGAGGCTGAAGCCAAGAGCTGCTCGAGGCCGAGTGAATGGCATATGATCAAAGGTAGCAGAGAAGCCTGGAAGAAGAAAAACAAAATTTCTCTTGAATTCCATAGCCAAAGCTGTTCATGACCTTCGTGGGAAGCATACCCACTAAACAGCACAGACAAAATGCTCACTACCATCTCTGCAGACACGCTTTTGCTAATTGCCCACTCCAAGGCCAGACATCTGCTAGAAATGCCAACACAGCCCTGCAATCACCATTTAGGCTGAAACAGATACACTTCAAAAGCATTTATATCATCAATAACTCAAAGCCTGTCAAAGAAAAATCCAACCACTTTAAAGAAAGCAAGCAATATTCGGTCATTTGAGAAGGTAACAGGCGTGATTTCCAGACTCCAACCAAACGCCCTCAATGCATGCTGAGGCAGGGAACTGTGAACTGCAACCGGAGACTGGGGGTGGATGGAGAGTGAGGATGGGAATGGGTTAATCTCATACTGAAGCCCACAGTGGCAGAATGGAAGGAATTATGAGACAAAGATGGTCATTATAAACAGTCTCCAAAAATTTTTTTTAAATGTAAGCAAAAGAAGAAAACTTG
The DNA here is from genome assembly GCF_004664715.2 of Peromyscus leucopus. Classification (NCBI taxonomy): domain Eukaryota; kingdom Metazoa; phylum Chordata; class Mammalia; order Rodentia; family Cricetidae; genus Peromyscus; species Peromyscus leucopus. The sequence goes on from NC_051071.1 coordinate 26,312,072, forward strand.
AAGGTATAAAAGTTCAATGCAATTTCTAGAGATAAATACAGAATTTGGAATAAAATTGCAACTGGCTAGGGCGAGCAGCAGATTAATAGCTGCGTGAAAACAGAGGGGGAGACTAAGTCTTGAAGCACACAGACTCCTCCAGGAGGAGACGATGCCAAGTGATTGGACATATTTGGTTTGGAGTCCCAGAAAGAAAGAGAAAAGGATTTGAAATTATGGCTCTTTTTCTGAGCTTAGTAAAACAGTATTTCTCCACAGGTAAGACTAAGTTGAACACAAAGCAAATCATGACAAAGCACACCATGATAAGACCACAGACATCCAAATAAAGAAAAAATTCAAAAGCAATCAGAAAAGAAGCAACACTACATATAGATAATAAAATTACAGGAATAAAAATTAGTAGTTCCTCTTCTTGATTGAAATATTGTAAACCAGAAGGAAACAAAACAATATCTTTAGTGTGCTAAAATAAATGACCAACAAAAAACTCTTTATCCACTGATTACCCTTCATAAAGTTTGAATAATGACATTTCCAGATACATGGAAGCCAAGACAATATTTAAGTTCAGCATAACTGTTATTTAACAATGTACTGAATGTCCTAGCTATTCTTATAAGAAAAAAATTTTTAAAGACATACAAAATGAGTAAAATTTTTCCAGAGGCAATGATTACATACATAGAAATGACGTGGAATCTAGTAAGGACTACTAAAAATTCTGAGTGTATTTCTTATGATTGCAACAGTCTAAGATAAAGTTGGAAAACGATCATAATTGAGGAAAGTAGCACCAATTAAAAACAAAATTTTTAAAAATTATACATGACAGCCTATAAATATAAACCATGCAGGAATAAGTTGAAAAAAACAGATGTGTTCAGACTTGCACACTAAAAATTATAAATGACACTGAGAAAAGCTATATATAGATCAAAGCATACTCAAAGTTTATCAGTTGGAAGATTAGAATCTAAGGCATACTGGCCCCTCAACTGATGTTTATTTGATGTATTTCTGTTAGAAATGCCCCCAGAATTAATGCTATGAGTCGATAGGTGATTTCACATTTTTTTTGGTAATGCAAGGTTCTAGCTACCCCCAAAAGACCATAGTGAATTAGAACTATTGGGTGGGGAGGGTTTAGTTCATAGTTTGTACTGAAGTGAACGGAGCTGCTGGCGGACTGCCATATGGACAGATCAAGGCAGTCCCGTAGAGCACCGTGAGATGGTCACTGTGTACGTGGAATGTAGAGTCTGATGATGCTGGCTGTGTCGTGGGATTTCCTGCACTTCACACTCATTCCTAAAATTGAGCAGGATGCTCAGCACACCAGGGACTAGCCTAGAAAATGAATCACTCAATGAAAGAAAGCTATTCCTATGGGGTCGGGGGTGGGGGTGGGGGGCAGTTCACACTATGAGGCAGGCCAGCATGGACAGGAAATCCTGAGGTATGTCAAGGGGCCAAGGGGTGGGTGAGGTCACAGCATACACAGATGTGCCACAGGAGACTGCCCAGGGCTACACCATTGGTTTCCCAGCACCTTCCTTTCCCACAGCTGCTGGCCGTGACCCCAGGCCTGAGAAGCTGAGGATTTCTTCTGACAGGAAGCGAAGGCACACCTGCTCCCCAAAGGAGACAATGGACATTTGGTTTCCAGCCACATTTCTTTCCAGAGAGAATATTGTGAGTAGAAGAGGGGGGGAAATAATGAAGCCTGTGCGTAGCATGCGGAGGGAAAGGGAAGCCTGAGGTATAAATGGCTGTGCTCCCCCTTTCATGTGGCTGTCGCAGATGACTGCCGTGGCAGCTAGAAGCAAGAGGAATGCTAGTCATTTCCAATCCTTAGCCCGAGTCCACGGTCGTCCAGGTCTGGGCAGTGCAGCGCGCTGCGCCAGGCGTCCGAAACAGCCAGACCGATGTCACTAGGGACTGGAGTCATAGAGGCTGAAGTTTCAACTTCTGTGGGGCACCAATCTTACCCTCCCCAGATCCCCATCATAGAAAGCCTTGCCATACTAGTTTACCCACACCCACCATCCACTCTGGAAATCTGAATGCACAGCAGAAAGACTATGGGGGCCTCGTGCCTGATGTGGTGGTCAGGGGTAGCCATGAGTTAAGAATATTAACTAGTTTGTAGATCCTGAGAGCCTGGCTTAGACTATACCGTGGGCAACTTTAATTTATTAAGACTATATTTGTGCATCTTTTTTATTATTATTTTATTTTATTTTACAGTATAATTTAATTCTACATATCAGCCATCGATTCCCTTGTTCTCCTCCCTCCCGCCCCTCTCCTCTTCCCCCCAAGCCCAACCCCATTCCCATCTCCCCCGAGGATTGAAATCAACCTGATAGACTCAGTCCAGGCAGGTCCAGTCTCCTCCTCCCAGGCTGAGCCAAGCGTCCCTGCATAAGCTCCAGGTTTCAAACAGCCAACTCATGCAATGAGCACAGGACCCGGTACCACAGCCTGGATGCCTCCAAAACAGATCAAGCCAATCAACTGTCTCACCTATTCAGAGGGCCTGATCCAGTTGGGGGCCCCTCAGCCATTGGTTCATAGTTCATGTGGTTCCATTCGTTTGGCTATTTGCCCCTGTGCTTTATCGAAACTAGGTCTCAACAATTCTCATTCATATAATCCCTCCTCTTTCTCGCATATTTGTGCATCTTTATGCATTATGACGTTAGATACATTCATGAAATGTTTGATGTCAAACCATGGTAAGTACTCCCATCCTTCGAACATGAATCTTTTTTTTTTTTTTTTTTTTTTTTTTGGTTTTTCAAGACAGGGTTTCTCCATGTAGTTTTGGTGCCTATCCTGGATCTCGCTCTGTAGATCAGGCTGGCCTCAAACTCTGAGATCCACCTGCCTCTGCCTCCCAAGTGCTTATGTGCTGTGAACTTGCATACTCTAAGAGTCATTCTGTATAGTGTGTAGAGTGTTGTCTCATACTTCCTGCATTTTGATGTGCTTTATCTAAATTCCCATTCCCCTCCTCTCCTTACTGCCCTTTCCCATCTCTGGTGACCACTGTTCAACCGTATTCTATTATCAACTTTCTAATACCCACAAATGAGTAGGAACATTTGGGATTTCCATCCCAGCTCATCAGACATCATCTGCTCCATCTCGTTGTAAGCACTGAGTCCGCACTCTTACAGGGTCAGGCACTCTGGTGCCTGTGCAGTTGTGCCTTGCCAGATTTTGAGTTGCTTTGTCATAAAGACTGATGTCAGTCAGCATATTTCCCCATGCTTACTTTACCACCCATGTTTCTTCTTGATTGAAGCTCACTTTTTGGTGTATGGTTTTTGCTTGGTTTCTCGTGACTCCTGCATCATCGTTGTGACTTAGGTACGTTCCGTTCTAGCCTGTGTTGTGTTTTTCATTTGTCAACAGCAGCTTCCAAAAGCAGAAGTTCTTAACCTGAATGGAGTTCTGTTCATCGTTTTCCTCTGCTTCTTAGGTGTTAGAGTTGTTTACAAGGGATCTTAGCCTGATGGAGAAGTTCAAATACTTTCTCTGTCTTCCCAAAGGCTTTTGTTTATTTATTCATTGATTTACTAAATTACATTATGTTGTATAGGCTCACTTCAAACTCTTAGACTCAAACAATCCCCCTGCCTCAGCCACAGAATGGCTAGATTTATAATCACTGAAGACTTAACAGTTACATGTTTTATATAAAAGCCTATGATCATTTTATGTTTTGATTATTTTTTTTGAGAATTTCATACACAGTATTTTGATCCTATTCACGTTTCTTCTACCCTTAGCTTCTCTGAGATATACTCCCACCTTCCTATCAATCCTGTATTAGTCAGGTTTCTATTGGTACAATAAAATACAGTGACCAAAAGCAGCTTGAGGAGGAAAGGTTGTATTTGATTTTATTCTTCTTCACAGATAATTCTAGCTTGTACCAAACTAACAAAAGCCTAATCAGAAAATTCCACCCACCCCTAACTTCATGACCTCTTTATTAAGTTAAATATTTATATAATAAATACATATTTAATAAATATAATAATAATAAATATAATAAATATACATGCATATATGTCTTTGTATCCAATCTACCCCTCATTACCTCTCCTCCAATTCCTTCCCTGTTCTCCCTCACTTTTCCCTCCTGCACTTTCTCTGTTTTTGAAAGCTAATACTCAGTGAGTCCATTTAGTCATGTGTCTGTGCACGGGTGTGGGATCATCGACTTGAGCGTAAGTAGCCTTTTAGGGCCTGCATCTCTGAGGATAAATGATTCTCTCCTTCACAGCAGCCACCAACTGGCAACAATAGGAGTTCATATGCTCCTCGTCCATTCAAGCTAGATCTACATTTGTTGGATCTTATGCAAGCCTTCAGCATGCAGTCCTAGTCATTGAGGTCTTTGGTGAAACATGTCTTTTTTGGACATGACAAAGCAGTTGTAAACAAGTCTGTGGTTGGTCTTAGGTTTTACATGCTATATGAAAGGAAAGATTTTGTATAGTACATACCAAATTGCTCTTGGACACTTACTACAAAGTTCATAGTAATGCAGTACCTCATCCATTTGATGACTGTAGATTTAAAAAGCAGCAACCAGTGAGTATAAATCTTACAATGTTGTTTTGTTGTGGTCTTGTTTGGGGTTTGGCTTTTCATGAGGGGAGGCAACAAAGTAGTTTTACTGGGTCCTTTGAACTTTTGTATGAATTTTACAATCTGCTGTTCAATTAGAGATGATGCTGAAGCTACAAATTTATTTATAGAAATTACACTATTTGTGGAAATTGGCAAATAGTGATTTTTTAAAATAAGTGAGCATGTTGTACACATCCATTTATTTTTCAAGTATTTACCTTTCATGATCAAATTTTTCCTTTCTCCAACCCTATGGCTGGCCATATGGCATTCCTAGGTACACCTTAGAAGAACTTGGAGCTGTTGTCAGGTAAACTGATCCGTAAATGTCAAGTAGATCATAGGTGCCAATGAGATCCGTGAATGTCAATTTGTGGAGAATGGTCTACAGTTCTTTTAAATCAGTACTGATTTTCTTTTTCCCACTTTAACTATTGAGTAAATGCTGTGAAATCTCTCAGTAGAATCATGCCTGTTTCCCATGCAGTTTTGGAATGTTTTTCAGCATAAAATGTGATGCCCTAAGACTTCCTGCCACAAAACAGAGTTGCTGATTTCCTAACAAATCACACTATTGTGAATGGGAAGTGGCTTGTTTAGGCCTGAGAGTGTCCCCTGCTGTGAAAGCTGTTGTTTTAATAGTTGCTAATTGCTTTTGGAAAATACATGCATGAGGATTTCCTCTTAAATTCATGATGTCTTCATCAATTATTGTTGTTGCACACACATACTCACATATACTCACCTATACATACTTACCTATACACATTCACCTATATACACAGACACACACACTTTATTTATCAGCCAATCAGAGCAACAAATATTCACAGCATACAGAAAGATGTCCCACAACAGATGAGGTCATAAAGTTTGATTCCAAGTGGTAAGACAAAATACATGACATCATCTCGATTTTCATAAATTCCTTGAGATTTTCTTTATTCCCCAATATGGTCTGTTTTAGAGATACTTCCATGGCCTGCTAAGAGGAATATGTATTCTATAGCATTTGGTTGAAATAGTCTGTAGATATCTATTAGGTCGATTCCATTTATAGTACCATTTAACTCTGATGTTTTTCCATTTATTTTTTGTCTAGATGACCTGTTGATCGGTAAAAGTGGGTTGTTGAAATAACATAAATATTACTGTGTTGAAGTTCATCTACGGTTGAATGTCCTGTAGCATATATATATGTGTGTGTGTGTGTGTGTGTGTGTGTGTGTGTGTACACATATATATATCATATGTGATATATAATACATATACTATACATGTATATATAATATATATGTATATATTGGGGTTTACTCTTTAAGAATTATGTCCTTGATGAGAATGAAGAGACCTTCTTTACCTCTTCTGATTAATTTGTTTTAAAGTCTGTCTTGTCAGATATTAGAACAATGGCACCTTCATGGTTCCTGGTCTTATTTGCTTGGAATAATTTTTTTCATCCTCTTATTCTAAAGTAGTATCTGTACTTAGAAGTGATGTGCATTGTTTTAGACAATAAAAAATGGATTCTGCTTCTTACCTCAATCAGCTAGCCTACATATTTGATTAGGGGGTTGAGATCAATAATACTCAATGCTATTATTGAAAAGTGTGTTGGTTGATGTCATTTTGTTGTTTTTGTGCTATTAGTTTTTCTGATGCACTGGTCTACCTGTTATTGTACTGTCCTCTTTCCTTCCTACAGTCTCTTGGCTACAGTTCTGTTTAGTCTGACCTGTTCCCTCCATTCTTCTATGTAAGGCTGGCATGGTGAACATGAATTGCTTTACTTTATTTGTTACATGGAAAGTTCTCTCTCCTTCAACTGTGACAAATTTTCTGGGTGTAGTAGTTTGGGTTGGCATTTGTGGTCTTCTAGAACTTGAGGCACATTGTTCCAAGATCCGAATTTTAAAGTTAAAATGGGTAATCTGCCATTATTCTCATAGCTGTGAATTTATATATGACTTGTAGCTTCTCTCAAATCTTTCAACACTCTTTCTTTGTTCTGAATATTAGTATTTTCACATGAAACGCTTCTGCTCTGATCCTATCTGTTTGGTGTTCCATATCCCTGTGCCTGAATAGGCATATCTTTCCTTAATTTTGGAAACTTTTATTCAATAGTTCTATTGAAGATCTGCTTCATACCTTTGACCTAGAATTCTTCTTCCTCATCTTTATTCCTAATCATAGATTTGGTCTTTTGTGTTCCAGAATTTCTATACATTCTGCTATGAGGTTGTTGCTGTTTTTAATGACTTGGCATTTTTTTTAATGAGGATCCAGCTCCTTTACCCTACCTTCAGGCCATGTTATTCTGTCTTAAGTATGGTCCTATCTCTAGGTGAAGCTGCTCATCGGGTTTATTAATTGACTTATTGAATTTTTCATTTTCAACTTTATTTCAGCTTGAAGTTTCTGAAATACTTCTATTTCTTCATCAAGTCCACTTTTTCATATCTTGAATTACTTTTACTATTTCTTTTAGCCATTTGTTCATGTTTTCTTGGACATTAATTAGGACTTTATTTCTTTCCTCTTTAATTTCAGTTGGGTGTCTGTGTCCTGTCTGAACTACTTAAACTCTTCAAACATGTTTTAATTGTTCTTTTAAAGTCTATCTTGGGATTGATGTGGGTTGTTCTCATCAGAGATTATTACTATAGTATTGAAGACCTTGGGGGTGAGGCTGATGTATTATCTTAGTTTTTCATATCACTTGTGGTATTGTGATGGGACCTGGGCATCTGGAGCTATGTTGCTATTTATACCTTAGATGCGAATTTCTAAATCATCTATGATGAATTATTTCTTGGTTCTATCTTTACTTTTATACTGACTGAGCTGGTTTTGGATTAGGTGGGAGGTACTGAAGGCTCAGTCTTTCAGAAACTTGGTGTTGATTTGTTTGGGGAGAAGGTTGGGGTGATTCCAGATTAGTGGTTGCTGTGGGGTCACAAGCTTACTGGCTGCATATGAGACTAATTAAGTAAGACGCAGGGACCATCAAAGGGGTAAGGGTGCTTACCAGCAATGGCCATTAGCTGGACGATGAGCATGGCTGCTTGGGCAAGGCTCAGAGGAAGATGACATATTTTCTGACACGTGTTTATTACATTACATGTCTTGTCTTATTATATTGGCTTAAATTTCTAGTACTATGGTGAATAAGCATGTTGAGAGCAGGCACTTACTATGGCCCTGATCTTAGCAGGAACACATTCTTTTTATTTTTCTATTAAGTACTAGATTAGTTGACTTATTGCTGCTTTAATACATTTTTGTCAAGTTGAAAAATAACAAATTACCTTTCATCAACTCATTAAGCTATTATCAAATTGATTTTTACATGTTGTCAATTCCTTTTCTGTATTTATTGATAAGACCATGATTTTTATTATTGAAAAATATATCATGCTACATTGTACATTGCAATAATTATTATACAAATATTTAACCAGTCTTTCACCACTGGAATAAAACTCATTGGGTCATAGCATAAAATTACTTTTATTCTTTAAGTGTTGCTGAATTTTCTTTGCTAATATTTAGCAAAGAATTTTGCATTTGTGTTTAGATAGAATCTTGTTTAGTTTCTTCCCCCTCTCTCTCTGTCGCTCTGTCTGTCTCTCTGTCTGTCTGTCTGTCTCTCTCTCTCTCTCTCTCTCTCTCTCTCTCTCTCTCTCTCTCTCTCTCACACACACACACACACACACACACACACACACACACACACACATAACCCTTGCCTGGCTTTGGTAGCAGATAATATTTTTTAAATTTTTTTCATTATTCAGGTTAGATCATTTTCTATTTTACTCTCTGGATTTGATTGCAAAGGACTGAAATAGATGTTGATTGTTTCAAAACATTTGATAGAATGTTCTCCAGTGAAAGCCCCTGAGCCTGGAGATTTTAGAGGAAAGAAAGCTACATTCAAGTTTCAGAGAAAAGATATTGCAATTCAGTTTTATTAATAATTATAGGGCTACTCAAATCATTAATCTTAAATTGGGTAAGGTGTGGTGCTATGTGTTTCCGGAAGAGTGGATTCCTGCCTTATATCAAATTTGCATGCAGTGTTGTTTCCAATGTTCTTCCATTCTTCTTCTGATGCTTCGCATCTTTAAAGTCAACTAGTGATAGACTTGGATTAATTCTTCAGCAATGCCTTATCAGTCATCTTAGAGATTGTCTATTTTATTGATTGTGTCCTTGGCTTTCTGATTATTATATAACTGATTTGAGCATTTTTATTCCTTCCTACGGTATTCATTAAGTAATAAAAGTGTATCAGCACCATTTGGACATTATTCTGTAAATTTCTATGTATCATATATTCTCATAGATTCATTTTAACTCAAATTAATATAGTTTTCAACTTGTTTCCTGTCTTAGTTACTGTTCTACTGCTGTGAAGAGACACCATGATTAAGGCAGCTCTTAAGCAAAGCATTTAATTGAGGCATGCTTACAGCTTTAGAAGGTTAGTCCAAGCATATCACTGCAGTAGTTGCTGAGAGGTTTACATCCTGATCCATAAGCAGCAGGCAGAGAGAGGGGGAGAGGCAGAGGAGGAGAGGGAGAGAGAGTGGGGGAGGGAGGGAGGGAGGGAGGGAGGGAGGGAGGGAGGGAGGGAGGGAGGGAGGGAGGGGAAAACAGAGGGAGAGAGAGGGAGAGAGAAAGAGCCTGATGAGAGCTTTCGAAACCTTGAAGCCCACCCCAGGTAACACACCTCCTTCAACAAGGCCACATCTCCTAATCCTTCTTGAATACTTCCACTAAATGGGGACCAAACATTCAAACATATGAACCTATGGGGGCCATTCTCATTTAAATAACAACACTTTCTTTGGGATTTACTTATTGAACAACCTATGGATAACTTCAAAGTTACTTAGTTTCAATCAGGTGAAGATTTTCTCATTGTTTTTCTATTGTAGAGACCTGGTTTTACTTTATTGTGGCTAGAGAATTGATTGCATGATTTCAATTTGGCTAACATGATGAAATGTGTTTTGCGATCCAGCATAGTGTCTATTGATCATGATATGTTTTCCACAATTGGTAGGAAAGAACGTGTGCTCTTTTCCTTTGAGGTGGATTAGATTGTACCTGCTGATTGGATCCTTTTATTTGGGAGTGTAATGTCTTCTGTGACATTGATAACGTTCTTATTTCTTCTTTCAGGGACAGAGATGTTTGCTAAGGTTCCCAATTATAACTGTGGCTATGTATTCTCATTTCATTTCCTTCAGCTGTTCTCTTGTGAAAATTTTAGCTGTATTATTTAGTGATTATACTAAGATGGCTAAAGCTTTTTGATGCAGGGCCCTTTTATCAGAATCATTTGATTTGTTTATTTATCATGTAGAGTATCCTTCTTTCTCACTGGCAGTTTCCTTCACTTTAATGTCTGCTTTATTTTATGTTCTATAGCGACTCCTTTCTTTTGATATTTATGTGATATATCTTTGCATGTACTTTTCTTTCTCACTGATTATATAGTTATATTTAAAATGAGCTTTTTCCAAGGAGCTTACTGTTGGTTCATGTTTTTAATTATAGCCTAGGAAATTTGTCCTCTCACTGCTAGGTTGAAACCATTTATCCATAATACCGTGGGTGAGTTAAGACTTGAATGTGCAATTTAATTTTTGTTGGCTAATCTCTCACTGTTCCTTGATCAGCTTTCTTTCATTGCATTTCTAAGTAGTGTAGATTTTTTTTTTTAAGAATTACAGTTTCAGGAACTCATAGTCTTTGCTATATAGGTTTTTAGCAGTTTTCTGGGTATTACATACATAACACCACAGTCTTCTGTGCCATCATATTACTTGTTGATGTAAAGTCTAGAAACCTGATGTCTTTGGGTTTTTTTCTGGCCTTCATCATGTCATTATAACTTGGGTGTAGTGAACACGCATGTGAGGGGCACTGGGAACCACACAGGACAATCCTGCACTCTGCTTCTCTTCCCACAATTGTTCAGAGCTCTCAGCGGAGAATGGTATTGAAGTGCCCCTATTTGTGATTTCTTTTCTATTTCCAGAATTTCCTGAAGTCATTCTTACAAGGTAGGTCACATGGTGACTGACATTTTTAGTTTTCTTCGATGTGAGAAATTTTGCATTTCCTCTCTTCTGGAAGCACATTTCTGATGAATGGGCTTCTGGCTCAATAGTTCTTTTTTGCCGCACTTGAAAAACATTGTCACTTCCTTCTGGCTTCTGTGAGCTCTAATGAGAAATCTTCTAAAAGGTGAATTACATTTTCTACTATAGGCACTGTTTTCTCTTTGTTTTTAAGGCATTTTCTTGGTAATTTATTTTTGGAAATTTGATTATGATCTTCCCTGGTGTGGATTTCCTTAGGTGTGTCACAATTAAGCTTCCTTTAGTGCCTTGAGCCTTTGGTTTATGTTTTGCTAAAGTTGGGAAGTTGGCAGCCTTCGTTTCCTTAAGCATTTTTAAGCCTCCCCTTCCTCATGCATTCACCTTCATAATAAAGAGGGCACAGAGTATACATCCAGCCCCTCCATTTTACTCTTACCTGCCACCCATTGCCCTCCTGGGTTGGTCCCCCTCTTTCCTTCCAAACAGTCCTTTCTTCTGCTTTCACATCACATAGACTCCATTATCCACTCCTTTCCCCACTTAGATCTTTCTGCCCCCTCTCATGGTCTTCTTTCTGCTTTCATGTACACACACACACACACACACACACACACACACACACACACACACACACACCTAGACTCTACAAAAAAGAAAGCATGAGGTATTTGTCATTCTAGGTTTGGCATATTTCACTTAACGTAATTATCCCCAGTTCCACCCATCTTTTCATAAATGTAATTTCACTTCTCTTTAAAGTTGATTAAAATATGAATATGATTTTGGTGTGTTAACTTAGAATCCTTTGGGTATATATTTAGGAGGGTTACTGTTTTGCTTTGTTTTTCTAAACCGCCACATTGATATTCGTAATGGCTTATAGTTTACATTCCTACCAGAGGAATCCTTGATCCTTGCATCCTCACCAGCAGCTGATCATCTATTTGCACACAGTTTTCCATGTCCTGCTCCTTTGTGTTAAATGGAATTACTGATGCAGAGAAAAGGAGAGGCAGAAGAAGAGAAGTAGCTAAGCATCTTAATGTTTGTGTTCTTCTTCAGGGAACAGGTGAATGTCTCTAACAGTAAAAAGACAAGATACCTCACATGATATTCCAAATTGAATCATCATTAGGTCATGTCTGTATCCACAAACTAAGGTAATTTTTAAAAGATCAATATTTCAACTGCAGTGAGAAAAGTGGCTGTAATCCACATTGCCACAGAAAATTACATTTTGGGAATTGTCCTAGTTTGCTTCTATGTTGCTGTTATAAAACACTAAGCAAAAATGACTTGAGAAAGGAAGGGTTAATTTGGCTTACAGATTACAGTCCATCATCCAGGGAGAACGAAGCAAGAACCTGGATGGATGGTATTGCTACAGTGGGCCAGGCCCTTCTGTATCAATTAGCAATCAAGAAAATGCCCTACAAACATGCCCAGATTTCAATAGGATGGAGTCAAATCTTCAATTAAAGTTCCCCTTTTCCCAAGATGTCAAGTTGACAGCCAAGAGCAGCCATTCATTACAGAGATGCATTCTTATTTTCAGAGCATAAGTGAAAATACAAGGGAATAAGTAATGACAAAAGGAAAAGCTGTTCTGGCAAGTTCTAACTCCATAAATTCTGAATAATCACTATTATTATTGTTGTTATTATTATCCCCTAGATACATGAAGATGAGGTTCTGACACTTGAATTAGAATGACACCCATACTTTGCCCAAGCTTCAGTCTCCTCTTCGTCCTCTAACTCCTCAGCTAATTCACTCCCTGAGACAAACAACCTGAACCTTACAATACGCAAGCAATTCATCAGCTGAGTTCTCATTCTAGGGAGACAGTGGTATAGTTTAGATTGGGTGGTAGGCTCTTCCTGGGCCTTCCAAGACCCTGCTGCTGATTATGTAAATGATGTCAATCATAAGCAGACACAGTGATTCTTCCTCTATTGCATTCCTTGTCACCAGAAACCACCCCCCAAAAAAAATTAAACTAAAACTTCAGTTTATGTGATCTTAATTCCACAGAAAAGTGGTGTTAAGCTCAACAAATAAAAGGTGTTTTCTCTGAGCATCTACCTGGCACCAGTTTGGAAAAGCTCTTTCATAATGGTTTGAATAATTGAGTACACCCTCTATGATACAAGATCTTCAGGCTGATAAACAGAAATTGTGTAACACTAATTTGCTCAGCCCTGAGTCATGTTTCATGTTTTCTCCACCCTTCTTTAGGAAAAGAGAATGAGAACCAAACTCTGAGTTTCTCTAAAGGATCTAAGAACTACTGATTGACTTACTGAATTGACCTGAAGTTGATGGAATACAATCTAGTCTTAAACTGCAAAGATATTCTGTTTTGCATAAGCAGGGATGGTGATCAGCTGTTGGTTTCAAAATTCATCCAGTGGCATTCTCTTGTGGTTCAAGAGGATTGCCAATGGCTGGCTTTCTCTTCATTCTCTCATAAAATTTAAAGTAGAGACAAAGGTTTGGGGGATCCATGGAGAAATCCGATTAAATCCATCTAACTAAACAGTTGAACATAGTTATTAGAACAACACTCTATTCTTGAGCCATATAAATGGGAATATAATTTATTTTGTGGAATATATTAACTATCAGCAAAATTTCAAGACAAGAAATGAAGCAAGATAGTTCAAAGCAGAGGGTACAACATACAGTTCATAGATGAGTCCATACAGCTGGTGACTTCAATGGACACTTCATTTGTCATTGCTGTAGCAGAATTCTAAATGTGAAGTCCTGCAGATGTTGTACCTTTCAATAGAAGTCAAGATTCTTTGGCATGCTCTTCTTTCATTTTGATACATGCCAAATTTTGATAAATTTTTAAAAAGTGTGTGTGTGTGTGTGTGTGTGTGTGTGTGTGTGTGTGTGTGTGTGTAGGATGTGCATAGTGTATTTGTGTGAGTGCAGGCACAGGAGTGTCACCAGGGTGCCTTGTGGGAGCCCAGCTGGGAGCCCAGCTCCCACATTTTACACCAGGTTACTCTTGAGGAGTAAGGAATAAGAGATTTAGATAGAAAGATAGAGGGGAGAGAAACAGAAACACAGGATAGCCTAAAGAGGGCCTGGGTCCTTATCTACCAGCCCCTTCTGTCTTTTATAAAGGGCTATTTATAGGAATGCCAAGGGGTGGAGCAAAAGACCTCCCCCTAGCTCAGCCAAGTGTATACCCTTCCAATCACCTAGAAACCATGTACATGGTCAAGCAGTCCTCTAATGCAGCTCTGCTGGGTAAAGCGAGTTCAGATATCACCAGGAAAGATTTGCAGGCCTCCACAGTGCCTGGAGATCAGAAAACAACCTTAGTTGTAAGTTCACATTGCACCATTTTTGAAATGATGGGGTCTCTGTACTGTTAGCCACTTTATGAACCAGGCTAGCTGGATGTCAAGCTTCCTAGAATCTTCCATCTAAGCCTCACATATCACCAAAGGAGCACTGAGATTTCAGTCATGCTATTCTGCACCCTGGTTTTTCATGTGGGTTCTGGAGATTCAGATCTCTTGCTTGTACACTTAGCTATCTCTCAGCCCCAGGAGTAGGTTTTTCAAGGAACTCCCATACTGTTTTTCAGGATGGTTGTATTAGTTAATATTCCCACCAACCAAGGATGAGACTTCTTCTTCTTTTATCTTTTTTTAAATCAAACCTATTCTAATTTGAATATGGCTTATTGGGATTTTAATTTGCATTTCCTTGATGATTTGTGATATAGATACAAAACTCCTGTGTTCATTGCAGTATTATTCACACACTAGCCAGGCTCTGGAATCAACCTATGTCTGCATCAGTTAGTCAGTGAATGTTTAAAAGGAAGTACATATACATTACAGAATGCTGTTCAGCCATTAAAAAACACAGCATCTTATCATTTGTGGAAAGTGGAGGGTCCTAGAGGACACCAAGTAAAATAAGACAAGCATGATCGCATGAATGGGATCCGTCCACAGGGCAGCACTCATATGTAGAGTACACAGGTTAAACTTGTCAGCGCAGGGTGTAGATGGTGGCTGTGAAGGGCGGGGAGAACTGCTGGGGATGGCTGGTTAAAGTTGTGCTTAGGTGGCTGGGATGGCTGTCTGGTTTCTGTTAATCCCATGTAAGATAGCTGTGGTACACAACACTGCACTGACTATTTCAAAATGGCTAGAAAAGAGAGCATTGACTCTTCTCAATACAAGGAAAAATCTTGATGAATGTAGGATGTGACAGGCATGTTAGAGTTTGGTTATTGTATCAAAACTGCACACATTGCCCCATAGATGCACAATTATGTGTTAAGCAAAAAAGTAAATATAGGTCAAATTCTAAAGGTGATTTTAAAACACAAGTATTTTTAAAATAGCATGCTTTGTTAAGAAAAAAAGTTTAAATTTATAACTGAAAAATATAACACTTCCCAAGGACAGCTTACTGGACGCTAACATTTCCACTAAGGATATAAATGAAGATACACTGGAGAAAGTGCTCTAACAGCCTCCTTCCTGTCTCCCTCCCAGGCATAAATGGGGAGTCAGATTCTGTCAGGTTTCAAGAAAAGTCTCAAAGATAATGACAAGAAGAGCTTTAAAATGGGAAACAGCCACCACTTTCTCAGGACTAAAGGGCTTAGAGTCTCAAGCTAGGGATGTTCCAGAAGCGCAGAAGGATTTTTTCCTCTTCAGGACACAGGGAATGCTCATTGTTCCAGTCATGATGGATGCCTGGATCCATCATGATGATGATGCCAGCCAGTCGCCACAGAAAGGGCCCCAGCTTCATTCACTGTTCAAGTCTCCTGAGTCTTGAGCTGTTCCCTTCCAATCTGCCTTGCCCTCTGCAGATGTCCAACTCCCAATTTCACTGAGAATTGTAGACAATGAGACAAACATACCCAGGGAACCTCAGCATCTGCAGCTGTCCAGCCATGTACTCTGCCTTTCCTCCTGGGCTCCCCAACCTAGCCACAATACCCCATCTTCTGTCCCTTGCTGAGGACAGGTGCCTACAAGTCTCTCCTCTCTTCTGTTTTCTATTAACACTCTCCTCTGCGAGGTTCTCATCAGCATAAAAACATGTTATCATGCCCATCTGAAAACACACACACGCACACACAGGGCTGCATTTTCCTCACCAAGCACAGCCCAGGTCTCTCTGCTCCTACTAAGAAATTTTCAATGCTTTCTGTCCTCACCATAGGAAAGGCTTTTCTGCTTATATACTAATATGAAAGTTAAGCTTCTGTGCTTAGCATGCCAGATTTACCCATTTGCAGGCTACCAGCAATGTAATTTAGCTGAACACAATGGTCAAATATCATTCTTGATCATATGTGCCACACTTGACACACTCTCTCCTAAAAATATCTAAATTGGCTCTAGATAGCTCTACTAATCTCACTAACTGATCTCCTGTTAATAAGCCTCAATTCTGCATGCAGGCTCATATTAATTATCTCAAGTATCTTTAGAACTGCTAACCCACAGACTCCCTGGAGACACCTCACTACATGCACTCTATGGTCCTCTGCTTTTGATACTCTTTGTAGATCAAAGTACTAATTAATATTCTGGACTGGACATACTACTCTCTGGATCAGTGAACTCTTCCACTGGAATTTCTATTACAATTCCGATTTATTTGAAGGAACCAGAACGTCCTAATGCTTTCCAGAGTTTTTATCAGGTAACTTGGGAAAAGTTGATGTACTGAAAGAATGGCTACAGGTAACAATAGGATGGACATCTGGCAACAGTCTGCGAGTAATACTGTCCAGTGACACTGTCCAACCATGTTCAGAATCTCATTGGTATACTACTAAAATAAGTGCAGATCTAGGAAACCACATCTCCATGGATACATTTCAATGACATCAAATGAAGGCCAGGTGTTTTCATTCACATCCTGCACAATGATTTCAGTTCCATCCTCCAAAACAGTTTTGAACTCCATAGAAATGGACCAGATTTTACTAGACAGTATATACCACCTCCCATGGCCTGTGCTGAGGAACACTAGCCATGATCACTTTTACAGAGTACAAAAGACCATGTGTCAGATTGACTGGACTATAGTGTCCAGATGTTTGGTCACATGTGTATGTATACGTGTGTGTGTGTGTGTGTGCCCAGATGTTTGGTCGTGTGTGTGTGTGTGTGTGTGTGTGTGTGTGTGTGTGTGTGTGTGTGTGTGTGATGTAATGTGATGTGATTAAAATTTGCATTAGTGAACTCTGGGTGAAGCAGATGACACT
The DNA here is from genome assembly GCF_004664715.2 of Peromyscus leucopus. Lineage (NCBI taxonomy): Eukaryota > Metazoa > Chordata > Mammalia > Rodentia > Cricetidae > Peromyscus > Peromyscus leucopus. The sequence continues at coordinate 26,329,106 of NC_051071.1, forward strand.
CCACAATGTGAGAAGGTCTTCTCCAATAATTGGATCAGAAGAGCATCTTCAGAACAAAGACTACATTTTCTCAAAGAAAAAAAAGAATTCTGCCTCTAGCCTGTAACACAGAAGTCATCCCAGGTTTCTAATCTACTATTCTGCATGGTAAATGTCAGGTTCTCCAGCCCCTTAATCATACAAGTCAGTCCCTCAACATAAACTCCTCTCTTACTAGTTTTTACTCAACAGAATCCCAGTTCATACACCTGATCTGTGGTCTCTCAGTTTAAGATGTTTGAGAAGAAGTACATTGAAGAATGCTCTTAAGATCAACAATCCAGGTTATTTGAAGACAATCAGATCAGGGAACCGCACTGTTGGAAGAAAGCTGGGGCTGGTGTGGTCTTTAGAGCTGTTAATCTGGGAACACAGGGCTTACTTGGAGTCAGTTGCAACCTTCTACTCCAGTGAGCAATAACTTCTAATTCTTCCTTTGGTTTTCATGGTATCAGTGTTTGAAGAGTCACAGCTGGGAATAAGATAGAATGGTGTGAAATTCAGATTTGGCTAGTATGTTCTCTCTTGATTTTCCTTTAATACATCATTTTGAGTGATGTGTCTAGATAGCCCCCAAACAGTCCTGGAACATAGAAAGAAACCAGCAGACATTCTTTGTGCATGTGTGTGTGTGTATACATGTGCATGTGTGTGTGTGTGTGGTGGTGTGAATGAACATGTGTGCAGAAGACAGAGGTTAATTTCAGCTGTCATTTCTCAGAAGCTGTCTACATTGATATTTTCTCTTGACTAGACTGTATTATGGATTTGAAAAATTTATTAATTGCTTTTCTGTTTCTGTGTTAAAATACTATTACCAAAAGCAGCTTAGGAAGAAAGAACATTTATTTTGGCTTACAGCTTCAGAGGGATCGAGTGTATGATGTCAGGGAAGAAATGACAGCAGGAACAGGAAGCAGAGAGGTCACATTTCACCCCTACACAGGAAACAGAGAGAAAAAACAGGAAGTAGGTTGAGGCTATAACTCTCAAGGCCCACCATCAGTGACACACTTTCTCCCGCAAGGCTCCATAGCTGCACCCCAAACAGTGCCACCAACTGCTGACCAAGTGCCCAAATCATGCTCCTGTTGAGGGATATTTCTCAAACCACAGCAGAAAATACAATCACAGAGAAGGCTAGGCCTTCACATCTTGTCATAGAGGCCTGTGGGCTCAATACGCTACCTAACTGCTGATAATGGAAAATGGTCACTGGCATGGGCTGTGGCTCCCAGTTTCTCCATTGTGACATTATTTCTACATGCACCCATTTTCTGAATGTCAGTTATACTTTGTGACCTGCACAGGCTCTGAGGCTCATAGTTAGAGAGAAACTCACCCCGGGAAGGTGATCTTCAAGTGCACATACAGTCAGTCCCACAGGCAGGCAGAGAAGAGTGTGCACTCTGGACGACCTTGCAGTTTAGACTAGAGATGGGATTCTCCCAGCCAACAATTCCCAAAGGAATTCCAGGTTTACAGGGAGGGTGTGTCCACAGATGATTCCTCCCAACAGGATCACTGTCAGATAACAGGAACACTGACATTTGGCACCAGTCAAAATTAAGGCTGCGTCCTGCCCCTATGCAGCCGATAGGTTGTTAGCACTTTTCAAGCAGGAAAAACCACCTTTTCAAAATAAACAAGAGAAAAACAAGCATCTGTGGCTGTGCAGCAGTGGCCACGAGGGTAAGTCTAAATTGAGGGACGGGAGAAATTAAATGATAAAGATAAGGATGCATCAATGAAAGACACTCACTTGGATTGGAAGCAGGATTTTCAAAAGCCAAACAACCTAATATCCGAGAGGAAAGGGCACCATTCTAGAAGAGAAGGAAGAGAGAAAAGGCCCCTGGCGGCTGTAGGGTTGGGTCACCGGTGAAGTTGGGTCACTTCCCACTCTGTGGAGAGCTCAGGGTGTCACCATTGCTGTCCCCCCTCAGCCTGCCGTGCCTCCCCATTTACCATGCTGCCGTCCGCCTTCTAGCCCCGTTGTCTCTCCAGATGACCTCTGAGCCACGTTGCTGTCCAGTTCATGGATTGCAGCACTGTGGCGCCCTCTAGAATGTTCTTTGGAACTGACATTTGACTGCTATGTCTTCTCCTATTCCTTGCAGTACCCCCAGCTTCATAACAAAGATCTGTACCCCCTGAACTGAGCCGCCCCTCCTCCCTGCTTTGTCACCCTGCACTCCACCCCCACATGCTTCTTAGGGTTTCCTTTCACTGCCATGACTCTCCACTGCATCCCTGCCTCTGGGGTGCCTCTGCACCTGCATTCTTTGTACTGACCCCTACCAGTCATCTAGGAATTCCCGAGTCTGAGCCATTCTCTTAGTCTCTGCAATCCTGGCCAGACTCCCAGCCTAGGGTCCCCTGTAGTCTTGTTCTCTGGGATGTCACATTCTCATTCTTCTGATATCCGGTAACTTGCTTCTGTGTCACTAATCAGACATGGGGCAGAATGGACAAGTCATTCTGTACCTCTGAGTCTTAGAATTATAATCTCAAGAAAACAATTATAATAGTCAGACATCCTTAGGTTCTGTAGCCACAGATTAAACCAAGTGCAGGTTAGAAATGCATGAAGAAGAAAAAGACAGGTCTGTACTGTGCATCCATGCATTTTTACTTGTGAATAATACAGCATAACTACTTACATGAAGAAAACCTTGTGCTGGGCATTAGAAGTATTTTAGAGATGATTTAATATGGGAAGATAAATGTGTTTTTTGTTTTTGTTTTTGTTTTGTTTGTTTGTTTTTCAATACAGGGTTTCTCTGTGTAGCTTTGGAGCCTTTCTTAGAACTCACTCTGTAGCCCAGGCTGGGCTTGAACTCACAGAGATTCTCCTGCCTCTGCCTCCTCAAGTACTGGGATTAAATGTGTGTGCCACCACTGCCCGGCAAATGTGGGTTTTATAAAAGTTCTAACCATTTTCTAAAGGGATCAGGTTGCTCTTGATTTGATATATGTGGGAGGGGTCTGGAACCAATCTCCCATGGATACAAGGGAAGACGATGAGGAAAATAACAGACAGACTGACCTGTTGGCAGTGGAGACTGCTTACATTGCCTACAATATTCCTACCCTAGCACTGATGTGTGATCAGTGTCCCTGACTGTCTCCCCCAGGAGGCTAGAGTCCTAAAGGTCAGTAAAGACATGCACATCATCTTTGAATCTGCATCAAAGATCTGTTGCCTGCCCCATGGTTGCTTTCAGGAAGAACATGAGCATGGAAGATGGGAGGAATGTAACAACTCAATTAGATGCTTTTCAAGCCTAACAAGCCGCAGCTCCTCCCGTGTCTGCCCCAGACCACTTGGAATCTAGTCCATATAGAATTGTGAATCACTGATAATCAGTGTTGATCAACAACAAAAATATTCAGAGAGGCCCACACTAGAACATTACAAGAGTTGGGGGAATCAAAATAGAAATAATTGCTAAACTCTGTTTTCTGCTAACAATGTCTTTCCACAAACATTTATTTGAAAAAATAATGAGGCAGTGGAAGAACTTATGAATGGAAATATCTCTGGTAAGCCAGAAATGCCTGAAGATCTCAAATGCTAGACCACTCAAGAAGTGTCTTAATCGCTGTGAACAAGGCTCTCAGAAAATGTCTCCTGCCCATCCAGACACACTTGATGCTAAACAAGACTGTAGCTGCTGCCTGGGGTTCCAAGGGAAAGGGGGAGCAGCCTCACACAACCCCAGAGGTGCCAATGGATTAGACAGAGAGCTTGGCTCAGTGCCACCATGCCCTGTGGACAGTGAGCCAGGTGTGAGAACTGGCCTCAGAGAGAAACACCATAGGGTTTGGTTCCATCACTGCTTTCTGGAAGGATTCATTCCATCACACAATTAAGTAGAATTTCAATAAGACATCAGAAATAGAATGTAAATATGCATATTTTATTGCAAGAAATTTTAGAGTCAGCACATCCAGTCATGCCCTATCAGTATCTAGGTGACAAGATCAGACCCACACACAGTACCCTGAGAACCCATGATGTCACAGCATCCACAGTGTCTTCAGAACCCACAGGATCCTCACTATCCTTAGGGCTCTCAGTATCCCCAGGACCACTAGTACCCACACTAGAAACATTCTCCACCTCCCATTTTCTTGTCCACACTGAAGCTCCTTGAAATATGGGCTTCTCTTGTTGCCCTTCAGGTGTGTCCTTCATTCTCCAACTCTGCCCTGTCAGGTTTCCTGTCTTCCAGTGAAAATGCTCTCATCGGGGTGACTAACAATTTCTACCTTATCAGAAGGAAAATTTCCCTCTTCATCATCTCAGGTCTTTCAACACCATTTGACAGCTGATAAATCATCTTGCAAAGACTATCTGCTCTGATGGAGTAACATCCTCACCAGGACTCCTCTGCCTCTACCTCCTTCCATCCTCTCCTAGTTCTGGGTTACTCGAACTCAGCCTCCTCCTGTTCCCTACACTCATTCCCCTTTAAAGCAGCACTTGTGGTGACTTCCTAGACTTTGAGTGTCTACCACAGGGTGAGCACACAAACCTGCCTGCTGACCTCTTCACAAAGGCACTAGCAAGCTGGTCTTCACATCTGCAAAACTAAATGCTTACATTGATCCCTCCTTGTGAAATATTCCTTTACACTATATGAATATATGTTTCTGTGATTGGTTTAATAAAGAAGCTGACTGGTTAATAGATGGACAGGATAAGGTTAGGTGTGAGAACCAGACTAAGGACACTGGGAAGAAGAAGAGCAGAGTCTTAAGGAGACACAGAAAGAAGCAAGATAAACATGCCATGATGAAAGAAGGTACCACCACATGTCAGAGGGTAGATAAGAAATATGGGCTAATTTAAGTTGTAAGAGTTAGTTAGTAACAAGCCTAAGCTATGACCAAGCATTATAACTAATATTTAAGACTCTGTGTGGTTATTTGGGAGCAGCTATTGGGACAGAAACTTCCGTCTCCTCCACTCTCACCTCAGCCACCTGCACACGCTCTGTGAGTTCAGATTAGAAAGCTTTGCTCCTGTGTCCATCTAGCCCAGGAGTCTGCAACCAACGTTGGGACTCTGCTCTCAGCAAGAGACCCTGTATGGTGGTTTGAATATAATTGGCCCCATAATCTCATAGGGAGTGGCACTATTAGGAAGTATGGCTTTGTTAAAATAGGTATGGCCTTGTTGGAGGAAGTGTGTCACTGTGGGGATGGGCTTTGAGGTCTCCTATGCTCAAGTTACATCCAGTATAACAGATCACTTCCTGTTGCCTACTGGTCAAGACTCTCAGCTCCTTCTCCAGCACCTTGTCTGCCAGCATGCTACCATGTCACAGCATGATGATAATGGACTAAACCTCTGAAAATGTAAGCCACCACAATGAAATGTTTTTCCTTTATGAGAGTTGCTATGGTCATAGTGTCTCTTCACAGCAATAGAAAGCCTCATGAAGACAAAAGTTGGTACCAGAGACTAGGGAATTGTTGTGATAGAGTTGACCATGCATTTGTTTGGAGTAATATGGACTTTGGCACTTTGGGTTAGAAAAGCAGTGAAATGTTTTAAGCACTACTTAATGGGCCATACTTGTAGGAGCATGGAAGACAGAGTGATAACAGTTATTTGAACTGTGGGAGGCTCACTCAAGAGGTTTCAGAGGAGAACAATTTAGTATGTTGCCTTTCTTGTAGAAGATCTTTCTTGTGATACTTTGGTAAAGAATGTGGCTAGCAAGCACTAGGCTGAGCTCCAGGAGTCCAGTAAACAAGAAAGAAAAGAGATTCTATGAGCAAGGGGCATCAAGATCATAATAGGGAAATGTACAGAGACAACCAAAGCAAACTAGTGAGAACTCATGAACTGTAGACCAATAGCTGTGGAACCTCCATGGGACTGGGCTAGGCCCTCTGCATAGGTGAGACAGTTGTTTAGCTTGACCTGGTTAAGGAGCCCCCAGGCAGTGGGATCAGAATCCATTGCTGGTGTGTGAGCAGGCTTTTAGAGCCCAGTGCCTATGGTGGGATACCTTGCATAGCCTTGGTGGAGAGGATGGAGGGTGCTTGGACCTACCTCAACTGAATGTACCAGCCTCTGCTGACTCCTCATGGGAGACCTTGCCTTGGAGGAGGTGGGAATGGGGGCTGTGCTAGGGGGAAGGCTGGGGGGCTGGAGGAAGGAGGAGAGGGGTATCTATGGTTGATATTTAAAATGAATAGAAAATTTCTTAATAATAATGAAAAAGTAAAGAATGTGACTGGCTTTTGTCCTTGTCCAAAGAGTCTGCCTGAGGCCAAAGTAAAGAGTTTTAGATTAATTCCTTTGGCAGAAGAAATATCAAAACAACCTTATATAAACTCTGTCGTGTGGTTACTAGTGTTGATGCCTATACAGATTTATAATAAAAATGAGTTTGCTGAGCAGGGTAAATTACAAAATATAAATTTTGAAGAGAAAAAGAGCACCAGGAAAGTGGAATAGTGCTAAATTCTGTGTTCAAGGAGATAAATAGATTAAGAAAAAGAATACAGGGAGTGGTGACCTCAGAGTAAGATCCCACCCAGCTATGGTTTCTTTATAAGAGTTGCCAGGGCCATGGCATCTCTTCACAGCAATAAAAACCCTAAGACACCAAATCTGCTAGTTAGAGAGGTTTTCCCAGATACTCATTGTCCATCTGTCCAGCATGTCCACACAGCTATGGGGAGGTTCAGTGTTAGAACAGTGGGCATACTCAGTGTCCAGCTGTCTGGTATGTCCACACAGCTATGGAGGTTTCTGTATTAGCACAGAGGGCACATTCGGTGTCCACCTGTCCAGCATGTCCACACAGCTACGGGGATGTTCTGTTTTAGAACAGTAGGGTTCTGCATTAGAACACAGCACTAAATCTGAATCATAGAGTCAAAGTCCTGTGTTTGTATCACAGTTTGAGGTCCCTTTTCTGAAATGATTTTTCCTCTTAGGAAAATCAAGAAGAAAATGAAGACTTCTTTACAGTTTTAGTCATACTTTCCTTCCCTCCTCAGATAAACTCTTTGATCTTGAGTATATCTCCTCTTCTGTTGAACTCTTCAGTCCAGCAGGCCCATGCCTGGGGCTCCACCTTTACCCTGCAGGCTTCCTTCTCTTTATCTCCTACCACAGGAGAGCCTGCTTGACCAATGTACATCCAGCTGAAGTTCCTAGACAGGCTTTCTGTAGACTTAGAGGGGACCTGTAGAATATGGGACCTCAAGAGCATAGAGTTGGGAGCATTGTTGATGGCACCCAGGCATTTGGGTGGAAGGAGAAGGCATTGTAGCAAGTCCTGTGAAGAAGGGCCACTGAGCATCATGCAGGGCCATGAGACTGCTTTTTCCTTTCAGCACAGGAGTCTATAACACATCAAACAAGTTACCCACCACTAAAGACAATGAATTACTTCCTTAGTCCTATTTCTGCTTATGATCCTAGGAAAACTTTACTAATTTTCCAGGATATATATATATATATATATATATATATATATATATATATATATATATATATGAGAGAGAGAGAGAGAGAGAGAGAGAGAGAGAGAGAGAGAGACTCTATCTAGCTGTTTCTCCTCCATCCATATGGAGGCAGTTTCCACTTAGAGGCCATTGATGGCTCTTAACCAACTGAGTCCATGCTCACCACTTCCCTACACTCAACCACTTACATGATGAAGGATTAAGATGTAGCCCAATCAACCTCATCATCCTGAACCTGCCTAGACACTAGTCACCTTCCGTCCTCTTCTTAGAGTCAGCTAACTGTGGGTGGGCAGTAATGTCCCACAGTGACTCTGCCTTCATCTGACACCCTCAAGGAGAGACACTATACAGATTGAGTACTGAGTCATCATGCACAACCATGTTCTGACCACATCTGAAGGACAGAAACATCACAGGTATGATAGAGGGATCAAGAGAGCACATAATTTCTACTCACCTTAATCCACTTTCATTAAATCAGTAAACAATTTGGCACAATGTTGTCAAAGGAACATTTTGATTTTTATTAGTGGTTATTAATATTATTTTAAATTTTATTGTGAGAAAAGCATGCAACAGAAGGTCCATACTTTTAAATGTTCAATGTCATATTTTGACTGTGGAAGGTTGGAGGACCCACTCCTCTCACTGCTAGTTAGTAATTTCCCATTTCCTCCCACTCAAGCCCTAGCACTTTGAGAGACTCTGACTTGACTCCCCCACTTCATATGTGGAATGATGAACCCTTTGTGTCTCTCGGGGCTTAGCTCACACTGTCCCTTTCTGTTCTTCCATGCTTTTCATTTGGTATCTGAGTTCCTTCGTTGTTAATGTTGAGAAACAAGTTGCATCTCTTCTCCACTTTTAGCATTGCTCTTAATAAAGACAGCATGCAAACAACCCAATGCACACGCATGGTTATATGGGAAATGAAAGGAGTTGAGAGTGTGTCTTAGTTAGGGTTTCTATTGCTGTGAAGAGACACCGTGACCACAGCAACTCTTACAAAGAAAACATTTAACTGGGGTGGCTCACCTATAGTTTCAGAGGTTCAGTCCATTATCATCATGATGGGGAACATGGCAGCATGCAGGCAGACATGGTGCTGGATCTAAGCATGCCACATCTTGCAGGCAACAAGAAGTTGATTGACTGTCACACTGAGGAAAGCTTGAGCAAAAGAGACCTCAAAGCCTGCCCTCACAGTGACACACCTCCTCCAAACAAGGCCACACCTCCTAATAATGCCACTTCCTTTGGGGGCCATTTTCTTTCAAACCACTACAGAGCATAATTCTACCAGCCAGAGGTCTGCCTAGAGACCCTGCATCAAAGGGGAGCAGACCAGTCCAAGTGAGAGAGGGAGCAAATGGCAGTCAGTTCCCAGCCGAGCAAAGAAAAGTCCTTGATTTTCCACAGGATTCTACTCCCACTCTGAACAAGACTGTGGAATTCTAGAGCAGTAATCTGTTGAGAGCTATTGTCCACAGATCAGTGATGTAAAAGACTGAAAATCAGAAGCATCTGGTTCATGAAACAGAGCCAAACAGCACTGTAACTAGAAAACGACAGCACCATTTCTCAATCTGTAGTTGAAATCAGACTCCTGGGAAGAAGTTGCTGCCTGGTACAGTCACCCTGGGGGGACAGATGGTGAATCTGAAACTGACCTCTGATGGTGAACACTCCTCACTATGACAGAAGAGATGGGTATCTGGCCCCCAGGAGACATTTGACCAAGCTTGGTTTTTCTCTCTCATCAGACCTCCCTCTCCCAGTCGGCTCTACCCACCCCTAGCGCCCTGGGGAATGAAATTACTTCTGAGACAAGCCTCACATAACCAGACACAGTTAATCACTGTGAGCTGCAAACCCCGTTCCCACTTTCACTACACACAGCACTCCTGGTGTTATAGAAAAAAGGACATACATTCTGCCCTGTTACGGAGTCAACAGGCAGTTCATGCATCCCTTACTCTTTCAGCTCTTAGGAGACGATACGATGTGCAGGGAAATCCAACTGATTTATTTAAGTCTGGTGGGAAACCAGGGATGTTTCCCAGCTCATGCAGAATGGGAAGAGATGAGAAATGAGCGGTTGGAAAGGAGAAATTTCAGAAAGGCTGATATACCAAGATGCCCCAGTTTGCATCCAGCCTTTATCTTGTGGGCTCACCTTGGAAGCTGAATGGATAATACCTCTATGGGGCCAGGATTCAGAGGCCGAGCACACAGGATGATTTCTCAGAGCCTTCACTCTGTCAGGGTTTCCAAGTATTTCAGTAGTAACAATAAAATTCACATTTGGAGCCCCAGATCATCGATACGGTGCTAAAATTGTGAAAACATATTCTAAGAATAGTGAAGGAGAAGGTTCTAATTAGTGGCAGGATAACTGTTCTAAATTAAAACCTGGCATTTTTGAGGGGGGAAAAAACAACAATTGCAGCAGATGAATGAAACATGTTCATTAAGTATGAGGCAATGGAAATGTTGATGCAGCAGTTAGAGAAAGATGACTTCCTTAGAGAGCAGCAGAAGACTCAGATTCGTAGACAAAAATCCCTGTTTCCCACGCATGGAACTCTTGAGAAGTTAAAACCTGAGAAAATGATCAGGAGACACCGCCCCCCAAAGGATGCAAACCTCAGCAGCATACAGCAAATCCAGCCAACTGGATCCATTTCCCCATGAAGGGTATAAGCAATCACAGTGAGTGGCATGACAGAAGAAAAGGATGCTCCCACAGCACCAGTAGTGATGCAGCAAAGTCACCAGTGCAGAACATGTCATGGGATCCAAGAGGACAGTGATTGACAATGTGAAAACATGATTACAAAAACAACTGTTGAGTTAGAACCTGACCCACCTGAACTATGATAGCTGTCAATCATTACAGCCAGGCACATGGGCTCAGCATTGCCTTTTGGAAGAGGCTGCATTGTTTCATCTGAAACCCATGGCAGAAGGATTTCTTCTTACCTGAAGGAAAGTTTTGATCTCTCAAGCCTGAAGCTTCCTTATAAGCATCGTTATTCTGCAAACCCGGCAAAGTGGCATCTTCCTTGAGCTTTCAAATTCCTTTTCACTGTCTACTATTTTCTCTCCAAAATTCTCCTTTTCAAGATTTGATTGAAGAACTATGTGCACCCCAGTGTTATAGATGGGAATCTTGATGGCATGGTCAACATGTTGCAGCTAAGCAGCCCTGTGGGCCACAACCCTGGCTTCCTACTCAGGATGTGACCTAGTTAAGAGGTTATATAAATGCCTGGGCACTTCAGTTCTCATAAAAAAATAATACATTGATAACAATGTATGTTCTTAAGGATTAAAGCATCTTAATTAAGAAGGGTGCATTTGAGGTGGGGATAATGATCATTATCATTAGATTGGAAGCAGAATGGTGAATTCTAATTCTCTACATTGGATCAGAGTTTATATTTAAAAGTTTGCTTGCAGCAAAAGGAAGTGGCCAATTGAAAGCAGGAGGACAGTTGTGAGGTTGGGAATTGCCAAACTGGACAAAAGAATGGATTAGGTTCTCCTCTGACTTCTGCTGCATTAATTAGATTATTTGAGCCACTGAAAAGAATACCATCCTCTTACTGAATGGAGCTCATTCAGAGGCAGTCGGAGCCTGTTCACACTGTCTGTGGCTGTGGGGACCCTCAGGAGTCTACTTGGAGACAGTGTTTTGACACAGAAGGACTGAGCTTGGGTCAGCCCACAAGTGCTCAGAGATGGTTTCTGTGCTGAAGAAAACCCATAAACCCAGATATGTCACTGGGTGGAAATATATGAAAACTGTACGTTCATGTTGTATCACAAATGTGACAAGAGCCCATAGGTGGAGAACAGAGTTCACTCAAGTGTTATCAGAGGCTGACCTTAGCACAGACAGAGATAGAAGAGGAGAGGGTGGGAGACAACAGCGGAGGGCATCCTCATGGGCCCTGTGAGCTCATGGCAAGTCAGGTATCTTAAGAGAACACACAAGAGACTGGGCCCTGTCAAGCAACACCACATAGAGGATGGCTCAGAAGAGACACAGGGATGACTTAACTCATTACTGCCTTGCCTCCCTGATGTGTGTCCAATGTTAAAGACAGTCCAAAGACCTACATACTTGTGCTGAGCTCTAGAGTAACTGGCTAAACAACCATTTGATAGCTGTCTGTCAATCAGACTTATTTCTGATTAAAGTTTGGACCAAGCTTCCCACATAGGTTTTTCCCATGTCAGAAATTTGCTAGAGCTCACACTGCAGCTGGGCACTGCAGATTCTCCTGGGAAGCCCAAGAGCAGGGGTGGGGGGGGTGTCACCTCGTGATCCTGCAGACTGGAGTCTTCTTTATGCAATAGGGTGTCTGGAGCTGGCATCCATGAATAGGCCTTTATTTCTACAGAGGCCCTGGTTCATTGGCTTAGGAAGGTACAGAGATGGGAAAGGTCAAGGCTGTCAGTTCGTGGATAAGCCCCTATTACCTGCAGGGAGACAAAAGCTTCCTTTCTATAATGCTCTATGTAAGACTCCTAGCTAGCTCAGGACATTCACTGAGAGGTTCAATAAGAAAACCCACTCATCAAGGGCCTATGTCCAGGAACAATGCTGTGCTGGGATTGTGTTTGTAAGAGAAGATAAGATGTTGGAATCTAATTTAGAACCCCTTGTCCTGACACTGACGTCATCTTTCTCCATGCCGGTGAGGTAGGCAGCTTTGTTCTGATGGAGTCCCAGTGGGCTTTGTCTGGTTACTGTGTCTATAGATTCCCAGCTCTCCTTTTGTGGCTCTGAGGCTCTTTTTCCCACACATAAAAACAATGGCCTACTCCTGAAAGAAAACCATGATCCACACAGTGAAAAATGCTATCCCCACCCTGACTCCCAGACCAAGGTTTGGTCCCCTGAAAGCTGTCTTCAGAAGGCCAGTAAGAATCACTTTCTAAGCAAAGGCCAAGAGTCCTAAACCTACCTGTGGAAGTTCCGGTGCTGGGGGCGGTGATTCAGGCTCTGCTGAAGGCAGCTGATGAGGGTAAGAGCGAGCTGGAATGAAGCTAACGGAAGGCACAGAGGGAATTCTTCCTCTCATCACTCTGAGCCCACACACTTGGGAGCAATCCCCTGACCTCAGTCCTGAACGTCAGTGCTTTCACTTACAGGTGAAGCATGCATGCCACTCAGGGCACCTGTGAGTATGCCCTTAGGTCTAAGGTACAGGTGTGAGGAGAACACCACTGTGGGTTTCTCCACAAAATAAAGTATCAACATCATCAAACAAGCCAAACCAAGTTAAGTGTGATTGGGCATTCAATGGAACTCACAGACTATAAGGAATATTAATTTTTTTTTAATGTAGCCTTCCCCCAGAAGAAAATTGTAGCTAGAGTTTTCTCTCTGGGTCCCGCCAAGCCCTGGCAGTCTGACAGCCCACTTATAAAATAAACACACAGGCGCTTATATTATTTACAAACTGTATGGCCATGGCAGGCTTCTTGCTAACTGTTCTTATATCTTAAATTAACCCATTTCTATAAATCTATACCTTGCCACATGGCTCGTGGCTTACCGGCATCTTCACATGTTGCTTGTCATGGCAGCGACTGGCAGTGTCTCCCCCACTCAGCCTTCCACTTCCCAGAATTCTCTTCTCTCCTTGTCCTGCCTACTTCCTGCCTGGTCACTGGCCAATCAGTGTTTTATTTATACAGAGTGATATCCACAGCAGAAAATCTTCCCAAATCAATCTGTGAACCAACAGAGTGAGGAATGGATCACACAGACACAGGGAGGGGTCACTGTGGATGTTTGAATGAGAAATGTCCCCCATAGTCCGGGGCATTGGAGCACTTGTTCCCCAGTTGGTGGCACTGTTTGAGAGGGCTTAGGTGGTGTAGCCTTGTGGGAGGGAGAGTGTCACTGGGGGTGGGCTTGAAACGAAGAGTCTGACCCACTTACAGTTTTCTCTCTCTGAGTCATGACTGCGGCTGAGTCATGAGCTCTCAGCTTCCTGCTCCAGCTGTCATTCTGGCCACACAGCCCCACGATGATGGAGTCTTATCCCTTTGTAACCACAAGCCCAAATCAACTCTTCCTGCCCTGCCATAGGCCAATGCAGCTTTATTTATCAAACAATCAGAGCAACACATATTCATAGTGTACAGAAAGACACCCCACAGCATATAAGTTACCTTGGTCTTGGTGTAAAGTAACTAATACAGGCACAGACAGTATCTGGTGCTAGGGTTGGGACTCAGGCTGGGTTGGGGCTATGACCAGAGTGTCAACACATAAAGAAGAAGGGGGAAGTGAAAGGTTCAGCTTTGCACACAAGCAGATACAACTCATGTCCTGGAAGAAGAGGGCAAGGGTGTGACTTCAGAGCCTGTGAGTCACAGGAGATGCCTACCCAGTAACTGGAGATGAAGGTCTGGGCATATAGCACTTCACAGTCAAGATGGCTGTAGTGCTCCAGCCTAGGCCTGCTCCAAGGCCTCCTTCCTGCCGGGCACATTTGGAGATGGGTTTTCACTCACTGCTATGTAAGAAGTCGCCTGGTGTCAGTGGCAGAGTATGGCAGAAGCCCTTCTGATCCCATTTTGGCCTGCTGCTTTCTTTTAGTTGGGTACATGATGACTGAGAAATGGTGTAAGAAATAACCTGGGTGCATTATTTGGGATGCCTTTGACTTTGAGAATCATAGAACCTATGATCAGGGAACCCAAGCTTCCTCATATGGTCCAAAGAGGCAGGCAAAGCAGTGGCCTGGATCTGAGGCATCCTTGAAAACATCCCTGTGTTCATAATGTGGCTCAAGCACCCCCAAGGGCCAAAGGATGGGGGTAAAAGTGGCTTTGGGATAATGTCATTCTCTCCTTCTATCAGGACAAACTTTGAGATAAGAAAGATGTGCTGAATTTGCATTCTGAGCTATCATTTCTTTCTGTTGCAAGTCATGCCCTTGTGCCTGGGATAGTGAAGAAGGCAGGGATGGCTAAGGCTGTGTCCATCTGTCCAGACTAGGAGTTGGTAAGGAGTAAAAGCAAGGGTTTCTGAGAGAGAGAGAGAGAGAGAGAGAGAGAGAGAGAGAGAGAGAGTTGTTTCCTGATACCCAGATAGAATGCTGTCATTTCAAGGTTCCTTTTGTGACCACCCTTTGCTCTTGGGTTACTTGAGGTACATTGTGAATGCAGGGATGTTTTTTAGAGATGCCTCGTCCCAGGACCACCCTTTTTCCAGCCTCTTTGGAGAATGCAGAGGCCTGCCTTCCCTGTTCATTAAGTTCTATTACTCTCACAGCCCAGGGCATCCCAAATAATGCATGCAGGCAATTTCTGTCATGCCATGTTTACAAAACAGACTCTCTAGCAGCCTCTTCCCTTCCCAGAACTTTCCAGTCTGAATTCATAGCCCCCAGTACCCCTTCAGACACACAATGGAAGCCCAACAACACAGGTTATTGTTCCTTGCCCAACAACATGGGTTTATGGCCCCTCAGGGGGATTTTTGTTAGTTTTGGGTGTCCTCCCTCAACAATAACATGTCCCCCCAACAATAATGTCCCATCTGGACTAGAAAGAAGAGCGTTTATCCCAAGCCAAAGCCCCTGAGCCTGAGGTCCTTCAGCGGGACCTGCATAGTAAATGCTGCTGGATTTATGTTCCTGGAAACGAAGGTCAGTCCTCCAAACACTGCCATGTGTCAGACCGTGCCATTTGGCTCTGAAGAGAGGTCAGTAGCAGGCACCCCACAACACAGCCTGTGCTGATTACAAGCATCTCAGTGTGAGGTCCTGGGATCCTCATCTCCAGGGAGTCACTGTCACCAGCTCCCTGGGGCCCTACTTCTCCACACCCCTTCCTAGTCTGCCTGTGATGCATCCCTTTCACCCCAGAAGCCTGGCTTCTGGTACCAGACGTGGAGGAATTTCCTCTCTTCAGACCAGCGGTCCCAAAAGAGAAACAGGGATATATACTGCCTGAGAAATAATGAAGTCCTCCCGCCTCTGTGCAGCCCTCGATGAAACTGACACCGCCTTCTCCAATTCATTTGTTTTTATTTCCATAGCATTTCCTGGCAGTTGTCAGGAATTTATAGCAAAATTCTGGGAAATGAGAAGGGTGGATTCCATTGGATCTTGGTGTGTCTGAAGCAGAGAAGTCTTAGGCAGCCACATCTGTGGGAGCAGGGGCATCGTACAGAGCAGTCAAATGCCTTTGCTGGCTTTAGCACGCCTTTCAAAACAGCCTTGAGAAAAATGTTCTCAGAATAACGTTGCCAATAAATGAGCTCTTTCATTTGAGCAAGGTGGAGCAGGTGTGCAGGCACTGGAGACGAGAAAGAGAAGAGTGTCTTATTGATGGGCACAGGCTCATCTGGAGGACAAAGAGGCACAGACAACACCTGGTGGTCCCTGGGGTTGGGTTCCCCACTCAGTCAGATGTGGGGGAAGGGCCTCTTGTTACTTGAGATAAGTCCTGGCAGACTAATAGCTCACTAAGTAGAAAAGGCCCAGAGCAGTGAGAGAGAGCAGAGCCTTGTGTCTATTAAGGACAGTGACTTCCAGGAAGCAATAAACCACATTATCTAGAAAGAGGGACAGGAATGAGAGGATATGGTGGGTGCTGGAAGTCCCTTCACATAAGTGGCAGGAAGAGCCTCACCCAGGATTAACATCTGGGAGTCCTGAGGCCACAGAGTCCCTCTTATAGGCTGACTTTTTCACCATGTGTGTAGTTATGGCCTTCAAATAGGACATGTATCAAGAAGGCTGTATTTCCCCTGGAGCCAGCAGGTTTTGAGAAACTAGGCCCAGGACCCATGTGCCTATACAGGGCCCTGGAGAAGGTTTAAGGCCACAACCCTACATTGCTAAGAAATGAACCAAGAGGAAAACCAGTTATCACAGAATGTCACAGCTGAGCAGTGATGCGGACTGAAAGGCAACCTGTTCCTCTGTCATGATGCTACTCCACCCAATATGTCTCCTTCCTCCAGACTGACCCCATTGGATCCCCATCCTATGAGGCTAGTGCTGGGGCAGAGCAGAAGCCCAGGCCCAGGGACAGAGGGTCCTCTGTCTTCCCACAGAGCAATGAGAGTGGTGGTGTGAAGTGAAGAGGAGACTGTTCTGCCTCCTGACTGGGAAGGGTCAGGCAAGCACCCTGGAGCAGACTTCCCGTCCGTTCAGCCTTCTGCAGATGAGGAGAGTTGAGCAAGAAAGAGCAGGGATGAACAAGAAGTGCAGTTTGAGGGACCAAGGATGCTCACAGCTGCTCAGAATGCACCGTCCAGAATGCACAGAACATCATCCCAGACATCACCATCCCTTCCTCACACAACTCTGCCCACTCCTGCTGCATGCCAGCTCACTGCGGCCATGAGCAGCTCATGATCTCCCCGGCCAGAGGAATCACATGACTCCTGAAGGGTGCCTGCCCAGATTCCCCAAGCTATTCCCTGAGGAAGGACCCACATGACCCATTATCTGCCTTCTGCAAATGTCTGACAACTTTTCTTTCCTCACTCCTTCCAATAAGTTGATGGTGGTGGGGTTGGGGGATCACCGCTGCTGTGTGGCAGCCAGGACATTTAAAACTCAGCTTTTGCTAAAAGGGAATAGGAGCTCATTTATTCTGAGTTTAACATGAATGGCTTATGGAACATGGGTTCAGGTTACCTCCAGATGACATGTTCCTCTGTAGAAGTGGTTACATGAGCTTTT
Source organism: Peromyscus leucopus (assembly GCF_004664715.2). Classification (NCBI taxonomy): domain Eukaryota; kingdom Metazoa; phylum Chordata; class Mammalia; order Rodentia; family Cricetidae; genus Peromyscus; species Peromyscus leucopus. The sequence continues at coordinate 26,346,370 of NC_051071.1, forward strand.
ATAGTCACTGAGCAAAAGAAAGCCATTCATGACTGCATTTGCCAGATACAAAGGTGGGACATGAAACCAACCAGTACTGTAGAGCAGGGGACCACCCCCACTGGTTCCAGATGCTAACACAGAGAATTCATAGTCTGGGGGCTTGTGGAAGCTACATCTGACAAGCGAATGGTCATGAGATCATCCAGTCACAATACAGAGGTTGGTAGCTATGGCTCTTAAAGGGGACCAAAGATAAACAAAGGTATTTCTGAGTCTCCAAGTGCTCAGTCTCTCTCTCCACAGTTTAAAGGGAACTAAAAATAAAAGTACTTCTGGGTCTCAGTGCTCAGTCCCCCTCTCCACAGTCATGGAGTCTCAGCAATCATCCAGTCTTCAATCTCAAATACCGATGACTTCAGAGCAAAAGGGTATACAAATCAACATGCCAGGGTTTCCAGAGATAGGAGTCCTCAGACCGGGACTCCTTGAGACTGCGAGTTACTGGGTCATGAGCAACATTGGGCATCCTCCCCACAGACAAACAAACTTCCTAAGCAGTACTGAATCCTACAGACAAAGGCTTCCTAAGCACAGGTCCACATCTTCATTCAGACCCCATCTTTATTCTCCAAACAAGACAGCCATAGATTGCCTAAGTAGATAACATGCACAGATCCCTGCTGTGTCGTTTTTGTTTGCTTTCCCAGAGGAAGCAGGGCATCTTGGGGCTTGGCAAGGCCCGGGACACTAGTCAGACCCTTGGCCACAATAAGCCTCGGTTTCCCCAGCTGTTAAAGAGCTCACAAACAGGAACACCTTGGTTTCCCTGGGGCACAGATTGTTTCATTTTAAGAAAGTGTGGCCTAAATGCCCGTCTGGTCTCAGATGGAGTGAGAGAACCGTACTTGATTTGAACTATTAAACAACATGGCTCTTGTCTGGTGGGATCACAGCTTTGCTGTGGGCTGTCTTTCTGTAGACTGTGAATATGTGTTGCTCTGATTGGTTGGTAAATAAAGCTGCATTGGCCTACGGCAGGGCAGGATGGAGCCAGGTGGGAAAATCCAAGAGAGATAGGAGGAAGAGAAAGGAGAGGCAGGGGAGATGCCACCCTGCCATCCAAGGAGCAGCATGTAATGGCACATGTAAAGCTACAGAACCTGTGGTGATGTATAGATTAATATAAATGAACCGAGTTTAGTCATAAGAGCTAGATAGCAAGAAAATCGAGCCATATGCCATGGCCATACAGTTCGTAAATAATATAAGCCTCTGTGTGTTTATTTGAGATCAAGCAGCTGCAGGACATGAGAGGGAAAGATTCATCCTGACCACAGGGCCGGACAGGGCTGGACAGGACCGGAGAAAACTTATGGCTACACAGCTTGTTACAAGAACATATTTTCCTGTAGTTTGCAAATGCCTCTGCTCATCTCTTTCATCTCTCCCAATAAGGGTAAGGTGTTCTGTGGTTGTGCTCACATTCCCAATGAGACAGCCCAAGCTTGGTGACTTACAGGAGATTCCCAAGGGCTGTGTAGCCAATTAGGAATTAAATACTGGCTCCATTTAACCCCAGTGTTACTCCCTGCACTCTGCCAAAAGCGAGGCACACCTTTCTTAAATAGCATAGCTTGAGAGCATCATTTTGCATTTCATGGTTTTGCAGGGCTCCTCCTTAGGGTGCTAAGTTGTGACAGGCCCAGTGCCTATTAATAGCTGTGGTGATGTGTGTGCTGGCACTCACGCACAGTTTCCAAGGGGGCAGGTGAGGAACAAAGAATGCAGGAGGGTGGGGAGAGGCATTTAAGTTCAAGGAGAATTCCACAGCCTGAGGTGGCTGCTCTGATGCACTGGTGAGTTCCATCAATAGGCAGAGAGAGACTCAGAAAGAGCCTGGAATTCAAAAGCCTGACAGAGACAAACAGCACTGAGCTACTACTGTGAGCTATGCGTGAACAGAAACAAAATGCCGTAGTTTGATCTTGGAATGTCTTCAGGTAGGAAGTGCAGCCTCATGAGGAAGTTTTATGGCACCAGGAAATACTTTGAAGAGGATTGTGGGATCTTAGACTCTTCAACTGTGTCCACTGAGAACACAGTGCTGAGTGAGACACCTTGCTGAGGGCTGGAGTCTGAGTAGGGAAGCAGCAGCTATCTGAGGGTCAGGCAGGGATGTGAGAAGGTGAGGGCAAGGCATTCAGATATACAGAGAGAGGGGATAAGCCCTGGGCATCCTGGACCCCTCCTTCTATGAGATTCCCCGTGAGTGAACTTTTCTCTGCCACACACAACTTAGCACAGGCCCCAAAGTAATGGGCCAATTGATCGTGGACTTGTACATCACAAATAAAGCTTTTCTCTGTTCATGTTGACTGCCTAAGTATTCCATTACAGCAATGTGAATCTAGCTACCATTCCAGTGATGTCACAAGTCTGAGTGCCTTCGTGGTTCAGCATTGTGTGATCAGAGTGCTATGAGAGCAAACGTGTCAGCACAGACCATGAGAGACCCTCCTTTAAGGCTGTATACATTCCTTAATGCCAGTCAAGGTAGCGGGGGACCTGAACAAAGTCACTGTTCATACATGGTGAGGAGCCCACTGTGCCTACGGCCTCTGTGTGCATGTTTGATCTCACCTTATCATATCTCTGCTCTACCTTTAGACAGCTGCTGTTTGCCCACTCTGACTCCATGCCTCAGCAGGGTGTCTTATTAATAAGCACATTTTGTATGGCAAGCACGGCCCTGGGTAAATCAGACAAAACTGTGGATCCAAGATATCACTGGGGCCTTACGAGTAGTCCTTTGGAAAAGGTCCAAAACTATAAATGCAAGAATAGGCTCAATGTCCTTAAAAAGAGGGACCAACCATATTGAGCATCATTAACCTCCTGATAACCTCTATGGAAAGGCAGGGAGCACAGCCAAGCCCCACCCCAGCAGGCACCTGCACATCAGAGAAAGAACAGCAAGCAAAACCTTGCTGTAGAGGGAAGGAAGTAGCAGAGTGAGACTAGGGGGTCTCAGCACAGCAGGTTAGAGGAGCCACGGGAACACAGACTTGGGGACAGAGTCCAAAGATCACAAGAGCAAGTAGGACATCCCAGAACCTGGGATGACCAGGCATGCTGACCACTAAGAGGGGGAGCAATAGAAACAATGGGCAGAGGGAGCTGAAGTCAGAGAACGTGGGGAAATGCACAGGTCTTAGAGACCATGGTAAGGCCCTCTTAGTGAGATGGGGTTTATCCCTCTGCAGGGTTAAGGGGATAAACTTAGACTCATTAAACTTTTAATGAGTAGATTCAGCATCCAGTGATTCACAGCCAGACAGCGCCAGACCGCAAACTGCTTAGTGTTCCACTGAGGGGACACACTGGGGAACTTTTATAAGGCGTTCCAGGAAACCAGACAGGAGAAAATATTTGATGAGCTAAAGTGGAAAGTTCCTAAAGGGTAGTGGCCAGTCTCGAGAGGTGAGGCTGATGTTTCTTCTTATCATCAACAGTGAGCTGATCTTTGGTTGGTTACATAAAACAACTGGAGCCTGAGGTTTGCTCCCACCTTCCAGCCTCCCAATCAATTATCCAAGTAACTGCACCCTGTCTAGATGACCAGCACATAAGAGCCCCAGACCAAAGGCACGCCAGTCCTCTTCCCCTCCCTCCCTGGCAGGTACTCACTAAAGGTTTCTTTATGCAAAGTAGAGAACATGAAAACATGGTTGTGGATTCTCTTTCTCTCTTTGTTTCAACACAGAAATAGAAGCCACTTAATTCAGAAAGTGTCCCTGCAGGCAGTTTTATACCAGGCACATCGCTAAGGACATTTTTTAAAGGCATTCTCTCAGACCGACAGAATTGTGCTTGCTCAGGTGTTTACCAAGAAACCAACCCTAAGCATTCTGCAGGGCACACAGCAACAGTGATTTCATTTGGCATCTCCCTAGATAAATTCTAGAGACACAGCAAGAGTTCGGCCTGGGTGGCAATGGTCATAATTTTAGGGACAGCCAAGCTGGACATGGAGGTGTGGGCACAAGAGGGGCCACTCAAGCATGGCCTTTGGCCAGGGGAAGAAAGCAAGTGAGGCTAAATTTTCCTAAGCTGACTCAGTGGATAGAGTACTCGTGTTAAGTGTCTCTAGTTTCAAAGCTCAATACGGTTGCTCTCTGATTCCTGGTTTGTTTGTTTTTTCCCTTATTCACTCACATAAAAAGATGTTTCTGGAAATGAAACTGGCTGGCAGCACTAATGACCGTGACCATAATATTAGCCCTGGCCTTGAAGAGCCTGCCCTCCAGAGACTAAACTCTTTCCGTAGGCAGCTCATGCCAGAAACTCATGTTCTGTGAGGGTAGTCAGAGTGAAGGAGAGAAGGATCCTGTCCATGGAGCTCAGCTAGGAAGAAAAGGAGAGCTGGGTCTATACAAGAAAGGGATCTTGGGTCCAGCCTTGCTTGTATGTATGTGCATGTGTGTGTCGATTTTAGGAAAAGAAGCTGGTGCTAAAACAGGTCAGCAAAGACATTGGAAAGAATAAATTTATATCAGAACCTGGAAACAAGGACTAGAATCATTGCGGAGCAGGCAAGAAAAGGGATGATCAGAGGATGGGAAACAGGTGGGATCTAACTGAGGGAGAAGCTCCAGACTGAGGAATTGCAGCTGTGAGCACACAAGAGAGGGCCTGGGCAGTGGTGCACACCATCTCCCAGAGCATGCAGTTGACACACACGGATAAATGACAGGGTTGCCAAGCTCACTCAGTGCTCCTCTCTGAGCAACAGAATGGTCACTACAGAGCCTCTAGACATCAAGGAGCAGCTGAACATCCAGCTTCACGAAGGAATGAGGCCAGATCAGCTGCCAGGTCCTCAGAACGTGCAGTCTCATTGTGCTAGAAGCTTCTATCCCTGGGAGTGCACCCTGAAAATCATCCAGACACAAGAATCACATTCAAGTCACCACATGTTTAACAGAAACCAGTGTGTGATGCACATCGCCACAGAAATAATTCATTTGAAATTTGAATTAAGATTAATATCTTCAAAAAGACTTGAGAACACAGGCTCCCCCCCCTCTCTCTCTCTCTCTCTCACACACACACACACACACACACACACACAAACACACAAACACACACACACGAGTTCAAGGTCATTCTCAGATATACAGGGACTTCAAGGCTAGCTTGGGATATGTGAGGCTGCCTCAAAAGAAATGTTGGAAAGTATAATCCAACAAGATATAATTTTAAAACCTCCAAAGAGGATGACAGGCCCAAAGCTGTGATAACAGACAGATGGACAAAAGCTACTGTATCTCTAGTCAATTTCTATTGGGCAACAGAAAAGAAGAATCTGGAAGGGAATTCACTGACAATAAAATTTGAAGCTCCTAAAGCAAAATTGGGGGAGAAGGGGAGAAAAGAAGGGTGGCAGGCAAGGATAGAGGGCAGAGTGTGTAAGAGAAGAAAAGCAATAAGCATGTTTCCACAGAAGGGGAGAGAACCTCCCTTGTGGCCTTCAGGTCATGGTCCAGGTCATAGGGTACAGCTGGGGCTTATGTGTGTATTGAGTATTAGACAGGTAGTTATATCATCAGTAACAGGCTATGAGGGAAGGAGAGGGAGTATGAAAGATAGTCAGGTTAGGTGTGTTGTGTTCCACCACTGAAGATAGCCCAGAGCTATCAAGTGAAAGAAAGGGACCTAGTCAAAAGGACCACCATACGGTGAGGTGTGAGTGCTCTCTCAGGACAGAGCACACCTGGAACACTCCCTATGTTCTGTGCACCTTGACCTCAGCTCTTCCAGAATTAAGGTAATTGGACCTAATTGACCCTGTTCACAACCAACCACTCCCCCCTCCACATCTGTGTTATATTGGGCTCTTTGACCTCTGACCATCCTTGGCCAAGTCTTCAGACCTAAAGTTAATGGTGAGGAGCTGAAGCCTTCAGTGGAGAGCAAGCTTTTGAGTTGTCTGCCAAGGCCACCTGCAGATCACTGTCATTGGGAGGGAATGGCTGGGCATACATCTGCACCCCAGCTACTCTTCCTATGGTTTCTCTCTCTGCACTACTCCAAAAGTCAGTAAGACAATTCCAGTGTGGTGTCACCCATCACTGGACTGACTCATGTTGAGCTGAGAAACTTTAAGGCAAGTCAGGAAATCCCAAATCTCTGAGAGACAGACCACAGGTAACCCCTCTGCTTCTAATACAAAAATTATAGAGATAGAATTCTGGAAGAATGCTGATCTCAGGAATTTATGAAACTGCTTTTAGACTCTCCATGAAGTTTTTAGCCAGACTTGGATTAGAGGAAATCCCAACACCCAGCAACAAAGGGTGGCATGCATTTAGTGTTCTCAACATCTATATTATTTTAAATTCATACAAAGTCCCTAAAATGGTCACAGATGCTTAAGGAGAGAAGTGAGTGCTGTGTCCCCATGTCACCAATATTCCATATTTGCTGTGTCTGTCAAGATCCTGCAAGAAGCAACCAATACAAATGGGTTCATGTGACTGTGAGGCTGACAAGCCCCAATGTGTTCAGTAAGTAGGGAGGAGCTATGGCTCCAGGTCAAGTCCAAAGACAGACAAAGGACGCTGTTTCCATCCCATTGTCATGCAAGAGAAGGTTCCTCTTACTCAGCCTTTTCCATTTTAGCCTTCCAATACCTTCCCCAAGACCTCCCCTTGGGGAGGGCCACCTCACTCAGTCCATGATTCAGATCTGATTTACTCAGATCCACCATCAGAGTCATACCCAGAATAATGCTTGCCAGCCTAGAGTCCAGTCAAGTTAACACATAAAATTAACTTGCACATTTACTAACTGGAATTATTTGCTTTCTCAATAGGAAGAAACTAATTGTCTCCTAACTACATGGAACTGATTACTACAATAGACCATCCTTGTCTGCTGACCACGTCACCACACAGGCCAAGGGAAGCAGGTGCCTGATAACACAGACAGAAACAAAGACCACAGCGAGGCTTCTGATCCCCAGAATCATGCTGATTCATGGGGAGGACAGATAGCCAGTCAGAACTAACTCCACACATGGTTAAAGTTAGCAACCCTTCAACACAGCATGGAGATAGAATTCGGAGACTTGGAGGTCTCATAAGAGCTGGCAGGAGCTGGCTAGAGGAGCTCACGGAGAGGTAGAAACCTAGAAGCTGTGGGCTGCACTTAAAAATTACACAGGAACCCTACTATGTAGTAAATGTAATAACTCAGTGGAGAGAGAGTACAAAGTAAGCAAGGAGCCCTGACACATGATAACTTAAGTCTCTGGGTGGTGAGTGACAGCTGGTAAGCGGGAACAGCAATGCCTACCTGGCAGGGGTTGAGGAGGATACCATGCTGGCATGGTTACGATGTGCTGGGCACAGGGCCCGGCACAAAGAGTAAGGAAAGCTGGCTTACTGAATCCATTAGCTCCACATCCCTCCTGCTTATTGTTGTACCTGGGAAAGCAGAGGCACAGCATTCACTGGCTCCCCAGTGGGCTTCCCCCAGTGTCTCAGAGCTGGGATCAGCATCCCACTATCTCTTCCTATGCTGGCTTCTCACCTAAGTGAGGCTCATGTGCTCTGCCTCTCAGGGACAGCCAGCTCCTCCCAGCCCTCACAAGTGTCTGGGTCTATCTCAATGCCCATGCCAGAAAGAGACCATCATGCAGCCTCTTTAGGGGCCTTCCCATTGGACTTCCTTACACAACCCTCCAGGTGATATCCTACACCTAACCTCCTCACGTTAAATCTTTGAGGAATGTCCTGGGACCCAACCCAGGCTTGCCTGGACGTGCTCTCAGGCTTGTGTTGCCAAAGATGAGATGTGAGCTCTGGTCACGTTTCCACAGTGAAAATCTAGACAAGTTTATGAAGTCATAAGTAGTCTTGAACAATAACAGAATAAAACTAAATGGAGTAGGACTTTGGGGGGCTTTTTAAAAATTTATCTTGTCCCTTGACAATTTCATACATGCATGTAATGCATTCTGATTACCCTAGCCCCCCCCCCCTTTATCTCCCACTCAGGCTTGTCAACTCCTCCCTATGAGTCCCTTTTCCACGGTCATGTCTTTTTGCTTTGTTTTGTGACTCACTTAGTTTAACAAGGGCCAGCCAAGAGACCATGGATTTATAATTGGCTCTCTGTTGGAGATACATTTAAAGACAGTGACCGCCCCTCTCCCAGAGCTTTCATTGTGTTAAGATGCACTGCCAATCCCCCAAAGGTGATCCATTCTGTCATGTGGTCATCAAATACCAACTTGATGACCTGCCAGGCCTCATTTTTGTCCCAGAATACACACATACACACACACACACACACACACACACACACACACACACACACACACACCCTATCTATGGACCAGGATGTGGGTCTTACTACATGTTAAGTTAGCTGCATCGTTGACTGACCATGGACTTCCAACTTCCAAAACTGTGAGACATTCATCTCTGTGGTTTAAGCCACCCAGTCTGTGGTATTTAGTTATAGGAGCCTGAGCTGACTAACACTGTTCATCTCCATAACTTCAAACCAAAGTCTGGCAATTAATTGCAGAAGTTACTGCTGACACCAATCCATCCACTTTATCACACAAGCAAGCTCAATCACATTTAGAATGTCCACTGAAAATTTCAAATCAAAGTCCATGTTTGGAAATGAAAGAAGAAAGAAGAGAGTTAGAACAACATCCCATGCCTTGATCTTATCCAGTGTCCAAGCTGGTTGCTAGTGCCAGCTCAACACAACCTAAAGTCACCTGAGATGAGGAGACCTCAACTGAAGAATTGTCGAGATTAGATTGGTCCATAGCCATGTCTATGATACATTGATTTGATTGATGATTGACTGATACATGTGGTCCCAGCCCACTGTGAGTAGCACCATCTCTAGACTGGACTATAGAAGAAAGCTAGCTGAATATGACCCAGTGAGCAACCAGAAAGCAGCATTCCTTCATGGTTTCTACTTCAATTCCTGCTTGAGTTCCTGCTCTGACTTTTCTCAACAATGGACTGTGTGTGACCTAAGAGTATAAGTCAAACAAATGCTTTTTTTTTAAGACATTTTTGGTCACAGTGCTTATTGCAGTAATAGAGGCAAGCTGGACTATGGTGATGCCCGTAGCTTCTGAGGCCATTGAAGACTGTGCCTATGCTAGGAGTCTGGGCAACCACCTGGGGCCATGTTAGTATCCAAGGGCCACACTGCCATGGGGGCCATGCCAATCTGAGTGGCCTGCACTGCCACCTGGGACCATAGTGACATCCAGGCCCAGGCTGCTGCCTACGACTTTGTCTGGGCCCATGGTCTTATCACAGCCAGGGTCTGTATTGATGTCCACAGCCCACATTGTCACCAAAGGCCACACAGATGCCTGGGATCTGGGATGCAACCTGTGGTCATGAGGGTGGCTGAGGCTAGGACTGCTGCTAAGGGCCATGTCTGGGTCTATGGCCTTGCAGCAGCCAGGGTCTGAGTTGAGGTCTGTCTCTTATTATCACCAAGGGCTGTGCAGATGACTGGGGTCTGGTCAGCCACTAGAGACCATGTTGGTGTGCAAGGACCATGCCACTACTGAGGCCATACCAATCTGGGTGGCTGGTGCTGCCACCTGGGGCCATGAAGGTATCTGGGCCCAGGATGCTGCCTGGTGCCATATCTGGGTTCATGGCCCTACACTGGCTGGGGTCTGAGTTGATATCCATGGCTCCTGTTACCACCAAGTGCTCTGCAGATGCCCAGGGTCTGGTCAGCCACCTGAGACAATTTTGGATGCCCAGGGCCATACTGATATGAGTGGCCTATGCTGGCACTGGGGTCATGCTGACATCTGGGCTGGAGCTGCTGCTGAGGGCTGTGTCTGGGTCCATGGTCCTACTGCAGCTGGGGTCTGTGATGATATCTGTGGCCTATGTTAGCACAGGAGGTCATTGGAACCATGCTGTGCTGAGCCAGCCCTGCTTTTCACTGGCCCTGGGATTAGTTGGCCCCACCCCTCACTGGATACTGCAACAGGAGAGCTGGCCACACCCCTCACTGGATATTGCAGCAAGAGAGCTGGTCTTAACCCTCAGGGGAGAGCCGCCCACCCCAACCCCCCTACCCCACCCTCCCACCTCCCAGGAAAGATGACCCTACCCCCTCACAACAAGTATGCACCTCACCTGGGCAGCACACTAGAGCAGACCCTGTGTTTGGGGACACAGATGAGCCAACCCTGAGGGCAAGAGAGCAGGAGAGTTGACCCCCACCTCTCCTTGAATGCCCCCTACAGCAATCAGGAGAGAGGGTCCTGCACTTTGCCTGGACAAAACAATATAGCTGGCCCCAGAGTTGTGAGTAAGAGTGGCCTGGATCTGAGGACCTGAGAGTAGGAGAACTGGCCCCACTCCTTGCTGTAGGCTGCATTGGTTGAGCTAGCCAAGGCAGTGCTGGAAAGCTCATCCAGGTAGTGATGATGAAGGAAAGCTGGCAGGTTGACCACCCAGGCCCAGAACTATGAGTTGGCCCACCCCAACATCCCCCTCATCTATTAACTGTTGCAGCAGGTGAAGAGAACGAACCTACAGAACGAACCAAAACAGCAGGATCTCCATGACACAGGACAACTGGATACCCAAGAGGAGCCCCTGTAAAAGCCCATTTTCCATGGTATAGAAGATGCTAGAGGCCTCCATCCAGACCAATGATTCATGATGCATGAACACTTGCAAGTAAAGATGGATGGAATAAAGGGTAAACTGTGTGACCCTACAGCTCCCATGGCAAGATTTTTCTTTTTTCTGTTTGTTTGTTTGGTTTGGTTTCTTTGTTTTGCTTGTTTTTGTTGTTGTTGTTTAAATTTGGTTTTGTTTGGGGAGCTGGAAAGAGCAGAGGGCAGGTGTGAAGGGATAGGGAGATAAGTGGGATCAGAATGTGAAATCCACAGAGAATCAATCAAAGTTTAAAAATAAAAGAAAGAAAGCAAACTAAAGCATTCTATTAGACTATGTTCTCTCTCCTGGGACTCTTCATCCCATCCTGCCCCACTTCCCTTCTGCTATCTGATTCTGAAAGAAGCCAAACTCTACTATATTCATTACTTCTTTATTGCTGTGATAAAGTACCATGGCCAGGGGGCTGGAAAGATGGTTTGGCAGTTAAGCACACTAGTTGCACTTTGAAGGACCCAGGTTCAATTCCCAGCACAAGCATGATGTCTTACAAACATGTTACATCGGTTCAAATGATCTGATGCCCTTTTCTGGCATTAGCAGGCACATAGTGTGCACAGATGTATATATGTGCAAAAGATCCATAACACACAAATAAATAAATATTTTCAAAATACCATGATCAAAAGCAACTTTGGCAAGAAAGATTTTATTTTAGCTTATAGTTCCAGAGGGGATACGGTCCCCATGACAAGGAAGGCATAGCTGCATGAGCTACAGAACCAAAACAGCAGGAAATTTGAAAGCCTATTCCCAATGATGTACATTCTCCAGCAAGGCCCCTCTAGAAGGTTCTGTAACCTTCCAAAACAGTGCTACCACTGGAGAATGAGTGTTCAGATGCAAGAGACTGTGAGAAATCCATCTCATTCTCACTATCACACCTATCCCAGACTAACACTCCTCTAGTGGTGCTTCTCTCACACCTCTTGCTGTCCCATCAGGACATTTACTACACTTGCATTCTGAAGGCCTTTTAGCTAAACAGGTCATTTCTCCTTGTGGCATTTTGATAGCTCTGGATTATAACTGAATGTCCAGCATCACACACAGTACCCTCCACTTAATTTCAAAAATAAATGGCAGTCACATTCAAAATCTATCAAAGCATCATTAACTTTTTCTCTGAATAGGACAAATAAAGTTTTAATGTACTACTATGTAGCCATAAGTTCTCCGACCACTGATGCCAGGTAGTAGCAAACCTTCCCATCCTTACCCAGAAAGGAGCATTCAGAAAAGTGGCATCGTTGCCACTGGCTTCCTGATCTAACAGTGCACAGTCATGGTGTCCTAGTTAGCATCAGCTGTCAACTTGATGCAGCCCAGAGTTATCTAAAGAATCTTATTTGGTGGATTGCCCAGGTCAGATTGGTTTGTGAGCATGTCTGCAGGGCATTTTCTTTATTGCTCATTGATGTAAGTGGGCCCAGCCCACCATGGGTGGTGCTATCCATGGGCAGGTGAGCCTGTGCTATACAAGAACGTTAATTGAATATGAGCCTGGGATTGAGCCAGTAAGGACCATTCCTCCATGGTTTCTGCTTTGGGACTTGCCTTAAGTTATTGCCCCAACTTCTCTCAATAGCGGTTTATGCCCTGGGAGTTGTAAGCTGAAACAAACCATCTCCTCCTGTACTGGTGGGTTTATGTCAACTTAACACAAGCTAGAGTCATCAGAGAGGAGGGATCCCCAATTGAGAAAACATCCCCCACAAGATCAGACTGTAGGCAGGCCTGTAGGGCATTTTCTTAATTAGTGATGCGTGGGAGAGAACCTAGCCCATTGTGGGTGGAGCCATCCCTGGACTGGTGGCCCTGGGGTTCTATAAGAAAGCAGGCTGGGCTTTCTTATAGAAAGCCATGAAGTGCCATCTAGTAAGCAGCACCCCTCCATGGCCTCTGCATTAGCTCCTGCCTCCAGGTTCCTGCTCTGCTTGAGATGCTGCCCACACTGCTTTTGATGATGAACTACTATATGGAACTGTGAGTGAAATAAACTCCTCCCCAACACACTTTTGGTCATGGTGTTTCATCACAGCCATAGTAACCCTAACTAAGACATCTATGTCTTAGTCTTATGTCTATGTTACTTTGGTCATACTGTTTGCCATAGCAACAGAAACAACTTAGGCCACAAGGTCTTTCTCCTCATTATAAATCTAGAATGCTTCTTTTTCAGATTGAGTTCTCTCTCTTTTTTTTTCTTGGCTTTAATTTTTTTTGACAATGAAGCATTTTATTTGGTTTTTGTTGATCATATTGAAATACATTAAGAGCTATTAATGTACATTAAAGAAATTTCACATAGCTAGATATATCTAAAAATAAAAGCAAATAATTGGGAAGAAATTATCTTCTACAAGATTTACACATTATCTTTGAAAGTTTTGCACTAAATTGCAATTTTGAACTGATATTGGCTCTTTTTTAAAAAAATTATTTATTAAATTTAATTTTACATATCAGTCATGGATTCCCTTGTTCTCCCCCTCCCGCCCCCCTCCCCCCAACCCCCCCCCCATTCCCATCTCCTCCAGGGCAAAGACTCCCTGAGGATTGAGTTCAGCCTGGTAGATTCAGTCCAGGCAGGTCAAGTTCCCTCCTCCAAGGCTGTATAAGCCCCAGGTTCTAAATAGCCAGTTCATGCACTGAGGACAGGACCCGGTCCCACTGTCTGGATGCCTCCCAAGCAGATCAAGCTAATCAACTGTCTTATTTATCCAGAGGGCCTGATCCAGTTGGGGGATCCTCAGCTATTGGTTCATAGTTCATGTGTTTCCTTTTGTTTGGATATTGATCCCTGTGCTTTTTCCAACCTTGGTCTCAACAATTCTCGCTCATACAAACCCTCCTCTTTCTTGCCAATTGGACTCCTGGAGCTCCACCTGGGGCCTGGCACTGGATCTCTGCATCCAGTTCCCTTAGTCATTGGATGGGGTTTCTAGCACGACAATTAGGATATTTGGCCATCCTATCACCAGAGAAGGTCAGTTCCAGTTGTCCCTCAACCATTGCCAGCAGTCTATTGTGGGGGTATCTTTGTGGATTTCTGTGGACCTCTCTAGCATTTTGCTTCTTCCTCTTCTCATGTGGTCTTCATTTATCATGGTCTTTTATTCCTTGTTCTCCCTCTCTGTTCTTGATCCAGCTGGGATTTCCCGCTCCCCTAAGCTCTCTTTCCCTCGACCCTTGCCCTTCCTTACTCCCACTCACGTCCATGTTGTTCATGTAGATCTCAGCCATTTCTCTGTCATTGGACAATCCCTGTGTCTTTCTTGGGGTTCTGTTTTCTAGGTAGCCTCCCTGGAGTTGTGAGTAGCAGTCTAGTCATCTTTGTTTTACATCTAGTATCCTCCTATGAGTGAGTACATACCATGTTTGTCTTTCTGAGTCTGGGTTGCCTCACTCAGAATGACTTTTTCTAGATCCATCCATTTGCCTACAAACCTCATGATGTCATTGTTTTTCTCTGCTGAGTAGTATTCCATTGTGTATATGTACCACAATTTATTTATCCATTCTTCAGTTGACGGGCATCTAGGTTGTTTTCAGGTTCTGGCTATTACAAACAATGCTGATATGAACATAGCTGAGCAAGTGCTCTTGTGGTATGATTGAGCATTTCTTGGGTATATGCCCAGGAGTGGTATAGCTGGATCTTGGGGGAGATTGATTCCCAATTTTCTAAGAAAGCGCCATATTGATTTCCAAAGTGGTTGTACAAGCTTGCATTCCCACCAGCAGTGGAGGAGAGTTCCCCTAGTTCCACATCCTCTCCAACATAAGCTGTTTTCAGTGGTTTTGATCTTAGCCATTCTGACAGGTGAAAGGTGGTATCTCAGAGTTGTTTTGATTTGCATTTCCCTGATGATTAGGGATGTTGAGCAATTCCTTAAATGTCTTTCAGCCATTTGAGTTTCCTCTGTTGAGAATTCTCTGTTTAACTCTATAGCCCATTTCTCAATTGGATTGCTGCTACTGTGTTCCCTTATGGTGGTGTGTGGTTACTGATCCACAGTCCTCCCATGGTGGTGTGTGGTTACTGATCCACAGTCCTCCCGTGGTGGTGTGTGGTTACTGATCCACAGTCCTCCCGTGGTGGTGTGTGGTTACTGATCCACAGTCCTCCCGTGGTGGATGTCTGGTTACTGATCCACAGTCCTCCCATGGTGGTGTGTGGTTACTGATCCACAGTCCTCCCATGGTGGATGTCTGGTTACTGATCCACAGTCCTCCCATGGTGGATGTCTGGTTACTGATCCACAGTCCTCCCGTGGTGGATGTCTGGTTACTGATCCACAGTCCTCCCATGGTGGTGTGTGGTTACTGATCCACAGTCCTCCCATGGTGGTGTGTGGTTACTGATCCACACTCCTCCCATGGTGGTGTGTAGTTACTGATCCACAGTCCTCCCATGGTGGTGTGTGGTTACTGATCCACAGTCCTCCCGTGGTGGATGTCTGGTTACTGATCCACAGTCCTCTTGTGGTGGTGTGTAGTTACTGATCCACAGTCCTCCCATGGTGGTGTGTGGTTACTGATCCACAGTCCTCCCGTGGTGGTGTGTGGTTACTGATCCACAGTCCTCTTGTGGTGGTGTGTGGTTACTGATCCACAGTCCTCTTGTGGTGGTGTGTGGTTACTGATCCACAGTCCTCTTGTGGTGGTGTGTAGTTACTGATCCACAGTCCTCCCATGGTGGTGTGTAGTTACTGATCCACAGTCCTCTTGTGGTGTGTGCTTACTGATCCACAGTCCTCCCATGGTGGTGTGTGGTTACTGATCCACAGTCCTCCCATGGTGGTGTGTGGTTACTGATCCACAGTCCTCCCATGGTGGATGTCTGGTTACTGATCCACAGTCCTCCCATGGTGGATGTCTGGTTACTGATCCACACTCCTCCCATGGTGGTGTGTGGTTACTGATCCACACTCCTCCCATGGTGGTGTGTAGTTACTGATCCACAGTCCTCCCATGGTGGTGTGTGGTTACTGATCCACAGTCCTCCCGTGGTGGTGTGTGGTTACTGATCCACAGTCCTCTTGTGGTGGTGTGTGGTTACTGATCCACAGTCCTCTTGTGGTGGTGTGTGGTTACTGATCCACAGTCCTCTTGTGGTGGTGTGTAGTTACTGATCCACAGTCCTCTTGTGGTGGTGTGTAGTTACTGATCCACAGTCCTCTTGTGGTGTGTGCTTACTGATCCACTGTCCTCTCATGGTGGTGTGTGGCTACTGAGTGAAACAGCATTTCCTAAGTCTCTATTTGTCCTCACATACTTCTACAGGCTTTAATGCCTCCTTTTTTTCTGATTTAGGAAGGCTTCAGCAGAAACACACTTTGGAATTCTATAACAACCAGGGACAGAGCTGTTGTAATATGACCCTAGTCAACAGATAACCCTTACCCCTCTGTCCTATGCTCTGATAGTCTATTGAAAGATATGAGTCCAAGGGACACTTTGAATACAAACATCAGAATCACAGGATCTCTGGTGGATATTGATTAGACACACCCTGGTCACCTGATTGGAAAGAAAGTGTAATCTTTCTTATAGATTGCATCCCTTGTGCCAGTTTGCTGTCTGGGTATTCCCCTAGGACACGCCAATCAATGAGACTGATCCTGAACGGGATCTGTAGAACTGAGGAATTCTGTTGCACACTCACACACCTCACATATGCTGCCACCTAAGTACTGTTGGCTATCCATGAGGAGAGGGGAGTCAGTGGCCAGTATAGGACTTAGGGTGCTCTGAGACAGGATGGTGAGGGACTGAAGCAATTTACCATTGAAATGTTGCAACTGGAACCTGATCACTAATTGGAAAATTACAGGGAAGTTCAACAACACAGCCAAAATTAGAGCAGACAGTTGTTAGTAACAGGAGGGGGAAGGAATCTAACGTGAGGGGAAAGAAATAACATCTCCTTCAGAATACAAAATCGAACCCTTTCAGTGTGGGATGCATGGGGTTGTGGGGTGATTAGTAGGCTGTAGGTGAAGACAAAGGATGCCTTGATAAAGAAGTGGTTAGAATTGGGTTCAGCAATTAATTTATGTATTCACCCAGAGATCTGGAGAAGCTGGGAACAGGCCACCTCGGTACCTCTATACCTACCTCCCTTCCCTACTTGGAAACCCCTATGAGAAAGGGACTAGACACAGAGAGGGAAGTGGCACATGCCTGAGGTTGGAGGATGACAGCACTGGAGTTGTGGGTGAGGCCCAGAAGCCAGCCACCCTTCCTGAGGCCTGACCATGGTCCTGAGGTTTAGCTCAGTCTTTGCTGCAATGCTAGCTTGTACAAGCAATGGTGCACTTTTAAATATATAACTAAGTACAGACACTATCGTGTAGGTATTTGATCCTCTGCTGAGAGCTAACATTACAACTGGCTCTTGTAGATCAGACTAGCAAGGAAGGATTGTATAAAACAACATTAGAACACAGAGAAAGGGGAAGTGCACAGAGAGGAGGACTTTAGGGAAAGAAGTTTGCATTATGCTGAAGCCTATAGGAATCTGAGGTGGTACTGCATCTTGCATGTAGATTGGGAGCATCACATATGAGGAAAAGGTGGATATGGCGCTAAATCTACAACAAAGACTGCATCCAACACTCACTCCTCCTCGGGGAAACTCCTCATGTACTTCCACATAGTAGGGAGGAAACACCCTCAGAATGCCTCTGATTTGGAGGCTACACACTGGATTATTCCCTCTTTGGAGCTTCCATGCCCCTTGATATTTTCAGAGCATAAAAGCTAATCACTAAATGCATCCACAGAAACATTTTTATCTCCTGTGCCCCTAAGAGGAAGAGCAGGATGAAGCCACTGAGAGAGAAGGAATGCCTGCACACAGTGATTTCTTTCTTAGATGCCAAGACTTGCTGGCCCAGCTGGAATGGGTGAGACAGGATGCCTGTGGCAACCAAAGCTGGGGTGCAGTTGAAGAGAAGGAATCAGGGGACACAATGAGGAGGCTGAATCCCAAGCACATCCTGAGGTCTAAGGATCCCTGAACTTGAGAATGGCCAAGCAATGTTTGGGTGCCAGTGATTGCTAGTATATTAGTCAAGACCAAGACTTTGATGTGTGCACACATTCATGCACAGGTGCACACATGAGAAAGCACATATGCACACGCATGCACTTGTGGGCACACACACACACACAAAATGAAAGCATATACACAAAGAAGTATAGCAAATAATTTGTCCTAAAGCAAGCTATTATCTCCCATTGGAAGAACTCCCTTGCCTATCACAGAGAACCTTCCTCCCTCTGCTGCTCTTGCTCTAGAGCCTAACTTAGCTTGTCAAGTTAAAAACAACTTTGTGAAACTAATTAGAAAGTGTTTCCAAACACGTAGATGGTGACTGGGAGCAAATCTTTCATTCAAAATAACAACTTTAAGAATAAGAAAAGGCTTTGAAGATGGGCCTGGCAGTTGTTGGCTAGCAGAAGTCACTTGGGTCTACTTATCAGTTATACGTCAACACTGCTTGTGTGTGGACTTTGGCCAGCTCATTTGTTAATTTATGAAGATGTAGAACTCAGAATGTCGGGAAAGGGTCCAAGAAGCAGAAACGTTTGTCATGTTTTTCTCATTGCCCAAAGGGGTTCTGGAAGGTCCTGAGTAAATCAGCAAAGCCAGTGTGCAGATGGAAGTGAACACAGCGTCTTCATGTGTTCAGCTTCTCTCATGGGTGTTCAGAATCTTTCATTTATGTTCAGCATCTCCTACATGTGTTCAGCATCTCTCACATGTGTTCAGCATCTCTCACATGTGTTCAGCTTCTCTTGTGGGTGTTCAGCATCTCTCATGTATGTTCAGCATCTCTCAGTTCCTTACAATGGATTTCCAGTAATTGCATAGTGCAGGTCCCACATACTAACCTGCACAAGTGAAAAAGTCATTCCAATTGTGGCTTGTCCCGAGATTCAGGGATGGAAGATGAAGTTCAGAGTCTCTCAAAGGCTTGCCGCATGCTTCCTACAGGTCTCCCCTCATAGTTGGATCCAAGGTCCAGGAACTCTGCACTCATGGATTCACAGCCCTATGTGCTTGGCTGACCTGCCTTCTCTGTGTAAAGTACTCTTGAGTTCGCCTTGCTAACTGTGATGTGCCTCTTCCTAGCACTGTGAGATCTCAAGATCCCTGATCCTGGATCTTTAAACAACTTAGCAACGCTCACCTATAGGCCAGCTCTTACAGGTGTTTGTTCTCATCCAGCCATTCTGAGTCCTGGGATTGTTTGTGTCCATTAAAACAAAGAGGTTGCTGCAAAGAGGACCACTTGAGGCAGAGAAACCACTTGCAAATGTTTGGGACAAACTGAAAGGAAGTTCACGGCCAGGGGAGCAGGACTAGTGCAGTGGGTGGCAACGTGGTCACAATCCTTGTCAAGGTCAGCATGACTGGAATTCAGAAGCAAGAAGCCAGGGCACAGAAATATGGTTCTCCGAGTCAAATGGCATCAGTCAGACAGACCTTATCTTGCTTCTGTGAAATGAAGCAAAACCTTGAACTCTAATATGTAAAGAATTCCTCCCTGGACACTAACCAGACCCAGAAGATGCTGATCTGGTCATTAGCAGCTGTGGGTCTCAGGGTTTAATGTCCCAGGACCTTAGCTTCTAATCGGTCCATTTGAAATAATATGAAGACAACACAGTATAGGATGATTGCTGGGCCAGAAATCAAGATAAATCTGATCTATTGCCTCCTTGTAATTATTTCTGAAGTGACCCAATGGCTTTAGGGCCTAATGACCTAATGACACAGTGTCTTAATTATGGTTACTATTGCTCCTATAACACCATGACCAAAAAAATGTTGGTGAGGAAAGAGTTTGTTTGGTTTTACATATCCTGAATCATAGTCCACTGAGTGAAGTCAAGGCAGGAACCCAAACGAGGCAGGCACCTGGAGGCAAGAGCTATTGCAGAGGCCATGGTGTAGGGATGGGGGTGGCTGCCTCCTGGCTCGCTCCTCATGACTCAGTCATCCTGCTTTCTTACAGAACTCAGTACCACCAGCTAAGAAATTATGCCACCCACAATGAGCTGTGTCCTCCTCCATTAATTACTAATAAAGAAAATGCCCTATCGGCCTGTCTATAGTCTGATCTTATGGAGGCATTTTCTCAATTGAAGTTCCCTCTATTAAGAAGACTATAGTTTGTGTCAAGTTTACATAAACCTTGCCAGCACACACAATAACTACCTTCTACACACAAACACACACACACACACACACACACACACACACACACACACACACACCTTTTCTTTGTGACTCTTTTTAAAGACAGAAGGGTAATCTTGGATAGCACTGGCCAGTGTTTATCAAGGCTCATAAATGGGGGTTCTGGATGCAAAGGAGGCCAGAAAACATGAAGGCAGGTGCAGCCTGCCTTCCACAGGCCACCAGGACTTGGACCTACACTGACATCTGAGCTATTATCAGATTCACACACAGTTTTATTTTAAATGTGCATTTTCCTTCTCTTTATAAAACTAAAACAATTTACTAATACATTTCAGGATGGCATAACATTTTTTCAGGTTTATATAGTGTTTCTTTCTCTCTTCAAAAATTCCACACAATGTATAATGGTCATATCCACTCCCAGTCCCTCCCTCCAGCTCTCCCAACCCCCTTTCAACACATATACCAACTTCATGTCTTTTTAAAGAATATTTATTTTATTTTATTTCATTTTATTTTATGTATATGAGTGTATGGATGCCTAGGATGCCCACAGAGGCCAGAACAGGGAACTGGATCCCCTTAAGCTGGTGTTAAGTAAGTGGGTGTGAGCTGCCTGCCATGGGTGCTGGGATTTGAACTCTAGTACTCTACAAGAAAAATAAGCACTCTTAACCAGTGGGCCATCTCTCTGGCCCTTTATATTTTCTTAAATAATCCACTAAGTCTAATTCATGCTTCTTTTATGCATGTGGGAGTGAGGTCATTGACTAAGGTGTGGGGACCATACCAGTGTGCACATTCCTAAAGAAAAGTCACTCTACCTTCCCCCAATAGCCATCAACTGCCTGTAGCTCCTCAGCTATAGGAAGGGTCTGTGGATCCCTTCCACCCACCATGATGGAAGTTTCAAATTGTTTGATTTTGTATAGGTCTTGTGTAGTCATGAGTTCATGTGTGCAACAGCTCTGTCTATCTTCCAGCTCTGATGTTATCTGCATCCTTTTCCATGATGTTTCCTGAGTCTGCAGTGGGGAGAATTAATACAGATATTTCACCTATAGCTGAGCACTCATGGTCACTTATTGAGTCTCTGCATTAACCACTTTCCTATGCAGTAGGAAGCTTCTCTGACCAAGGTTGAGGAAGCTCAAACATACGGTATAAACATAAAGCCTTAAAAGACAGTTTGGCAACATGACCAACATCAATAGGGTCTGTGATATCCTTAGCCATAGGTTCTGACCATCTTTACAGGGCCAGGCATGAACTCCAGACCTCATATTCAACCAAGAGCTATTTGAATGCTTACTTAATTTCATAAAGCACTTTTATATTTATGAAGTCACTTGGATATAGCATTTCAGCATAATCATAAATATTATGAATCATAAATATTATGAATCATGTCATTTCCTGAAATAAGAATGAAACTATACAGATAAAAGAATTTTAAGGGATTTTTTTATTCTATTCAGAACATGAGAAATTAAGAAGGGTCTAAGTCAATGGACATTTATCACCACTATGATGAACTCCAAAGGGTACATATGACAGAAAAATAAAGCCTCCTTTTGGACTTGGGTGGGGGTTGGGTACTCATGACTCATCTACCAGCTACAGTCACACAGAAGCAAATCCAGAGTATGAAAATGGAGGACTGAAGAGGAACTCACAAAGGGCCCAAAGCAGTGCATAGTGGAACACCTGAGAGATCCCAGAGATCTTGCAGTCAGGATCCACCAAACACCGTAAGGTTAATTGGTCTTCATGGAGTTTAGATATCAGTGCTGAAGCCAGTCTAAGAACTATGATCCAAAGTTTTGGTGAGGCACAAAAGAAAGGCCATGGAGAAGCCTAGAATTTAAGAGCAAGCTGAAGAGAAGAGGTAAAAGCATTTCTTGGGATGGAAGGGGTTACCACAGTACCCATGGGGTACTTGAAAATTAACATTAAAGTAATTTTTATATAAACCTATTGTTCTGTCTTATATGTTGTCTCATTGAAACTAAATGCTGAGATCTGGGTAAAACCATGCTCGTGTCTGAGAGTGAAGATCATGGGTAAAGCTTGTGTGTAGCCTGAGTTCAATTCCCAGAAGTAGAATACGTGAATAAGTAAAGACTGAAAGTGTGCATCATTGTTAGATGTCAAGAATTCTATGATCAAGTTCACTTTTAAAATTCTAATATTTGCCAAGTTGAAAAAAAAAAATTTTAAAAATAAAATTCTAAAGGTTTGTAGAAGGCAAATAAGGCAAATACTTAAAAATGAATGCAGGTGTTCAATGTTCAACACATGACACACTTGAAGAGTAGTTCTTATAGTAAGAGTCATCCACAGAAATTGAACATCAGTGACTTTCCTTGGGCTTGTCTGGAGTCAGAAGGAGATTGCATACATACTGATGTGCAAACACACACACATACACACACACACATGGGGGGGATAGAGAGAGAGAGAGAGACTCCAAATAGGAAGACAGGAATACCCAGAGAGATCAATATCCCTCATGTAGAGCAGAGGACAACAGCCCTGAAAGCTGCTGGAATTGAAAACAATTCCAGTGTTTTGATGGTGTACTAGAAGCTGAGTGTGGACTAATATGGAGGGGAAAGAGGCAGGGCACAGGCCCCACTCATGAGCTTTATATCCAGTAACCACAAGGAGATTCCTGTGTGGTTCTAGCAGGGCTGTAAAGGAAGAAAATCCACTGTAAAGTACAGCTAGAGTCCTCTCCACAGACACAGATCTTCTCAATCTGCTGCCAGTGAAAAAGCCGCTCTCGCAAACACGTTGTCAGCTCAGAGAGCCCTTTCCTGAAAAGTCAACATATGCATTACTTACTGCATTGAAGTCTTGAATATGATGCTAAAATGAAAGCAGTGGCAGGAAGAGACCATGGAAAATGGCTGATTTCAAGAAGAAATTATCCAGTTTCAGAATTAGTATAAATTATGTCACTACGTAAGCTTCACTGATTAAATATATATTATCTACCTAGCACAACAGCTCAACACTGTACTAGACAGACTGGTAAAAGAACATCTCATTTGGCTTCCAATCTAAGTGATCTACTTCTTCTAGGGAGGAGCTATGCGCAACATGCAGGGTCACAAAGACTGTGCTTTTCTTCTTTTTAATTTTTTCTGCCTGGAAACCCAAGAGGTAAAAAGTAAGGCTAGGTTACCAAATTCAGAAAAGAAACTTTCAGAAGAGATGTAATTTTTATAAAGGTTGAGAGACATAAAAGAAGTTGTTTATCTAAGAAAATGTTTTAAGGTCTAAAAAGATATTTTTAAGTTGTTAATGCAAGTTATGATAGAAAGTGATTTAGGTACAAAACTTTGGACTCACCAGGATAGGATAGATAGTAGAGTATTGTCTCTGAATTTGCCAAATAAAAATGAAATGGACATTGTGAATGTAATTCTTACCTGATACTTGTTCTTATTGTATATAGTTTTACTCTGTTAGAGTTAAATCCTTTCCTTTTTATTTAGAAAAAAGAGGGAAATGTTGTGGGATAATCTTTTTGTACATTGTGAAGATGTGTCTCTGCCTAAGATGCTTCTGATTGGTTTAATAAAGAGTTGAATGGCCAATAGGTAGGCAGGAAAGACTAGTTGGGTCTTCCAGGGAGAGAGAAACTTGGGATGATTCTGAGGTGTGAAGATCAAGCCAGCCAGACATGGAGGGAGTCAGATATACAAAATGGAGGAGAGGTAATGAGCCACATGGCAGAATGTAGATTACTATAAAAGAGTTAATTTAAGTTTTAAGGGCTGGTTGGGA
The DNA here is from genome assembly GCF_004664715.2 of Peromyscus leucopus. Taxonomy (NCBI): domain Eukaryota; kingdom Metazoa; phylum Chordata; class Mammalia; order Rodentia; family Cricetidae; genus Peromyscus; species Peromyscus leucopus. The sequence continues at coordinate 26,370,121 of NC_051071.1, forward strand.
ACAAGCCTAAGCTAGGACCAGGCTTTCATAATTAATAATAAGTCTCCATGTCATTATTGCAGGGGGGCTGGTGGTCCAAAGAAAGTCCAAAAAGAAAGACCTGCGATATCAACCAACCAAGCATGTCAATCAAAACAAACACAGAAGTGTTCAATAGAGATAAAAGCCCTAACTCAACAGATGGTTTTTTGTTACTTCCTACATGCCCTGTACTATTCAGGACAATGGGAATCAATCAACAATCCAAAAGCAAAGAAAAGGCCTGATTCTTCTTTGAACTTGTCTAGCAGGGGACATCATGGCTAGAATGAAGGAGTGAAAGGCAGATGATACCACAAATGCTAAACAGTAGAGACTCAAGTTCCTGGAAGAACTGGAGGAAGGAGAGTGTGAGTGCTGGCTGACAGACTGTGTGCCTTTCTCTTGAAGTGACACCTGAGGGTGGATTTCAAAGATATTGAATATTTGGAGAGATTTCCAAGTGACTAGGCCAAAGCTCTGTCAGAGCAAAGAGCGGGTGCACACCTGAGCACTTACCTTGAGTTTGCTGCTCAGCATGAAGATCTCTAGTAGCAGCTGTTGCTGTCTCTCAAATTCCATCTCTCCCTTCCTTGGTTGGCTGGTTGGTTGGTTGGTTGGTTGGTTGGTTGGTTGACTGATAGGTTGGTTAGTAGGTTGTTTGGTTGGTGGGTAGGTCTTAAGCTTTTTGAAACAGGAGCACTCTAAGCACCTCAGGCTGGCCTTGAACTGTCCATTTCCTTGTTCTTCCTAGTGGTGGGATTACAGGCCTATGCCACCAGGCCTGGCATGCTCTTTCTGAAAAGAGAAACATTGCTACATGGAAGCAAATGTTCACTTGCTGAATTCACATGAAAGTTGGGGTAGAATGCTTTTGAATACATGCAAATTCAAAGCAAGGCAATATTGGGAGTGCCCTGGCAGGTCCTCAGGAGCCTCAGGAGTAGGCACTAGCCATGTAGAGCAAAACTGCACGATGGTCCTGGCCAAGTGTCAGGCCTGAAGTGAAGGATGGTCAGCTCCCCAAGGCTGGATATTATGCCAAATCCAAGGAATACTGAGACTAGCTCCATCTTGCCAAATAATCCAACAAACTGAAAACTGTATTTGAACACATGTAGCATGTGACAGTGTGGTGTTCCAACTCGAAAATAGTTGATTCCCTGTTTCCTCCTCATTCTGAGCAGGTTCCCAATGGGCATCCATACCACACTGAGTCCACTTACCAGCTCAAAAATCAGTGTTCTTATTTTAGGACATGCAGGAATCATGTTTAATCCCACATAGCTACATGGGGTTTTACCCAGAAGGCTGTACAGGGAAAGGATTGTACCTGAGGTAAAGTCAGGCAGTGGGCTCTGCTGAATGTCAGACAACAGGCCACCCAGTCCCCTGCCCTGAACCACGGAGCCTGAGCTCCCAGAAGGAAAGGGGAAAGTCCCAGCTCTGACACATGAGAGAAGCAGACTAAATAAATACACTTGGCAGACTGTTCTATTTCCTGAGGGGGAAAGAACTGCCCAGTGTGAGGCCCCCACAAGGAAAGAAATGGTGGGACTGCTGAGAAGAAGTAGCTACAACTTTGGCAAAGAAAGGCATTGTGGACACTATGTGGAGGTTTAAGCAAAACAGGCTACACATGTGTATGCATTTCTCTATCTTAAAAATGGTGTTACCTGCGGCAGATGATTATGGTTATTTAAGATCATGGAGCTCAGCTGGGCATGGTGGCACAAACCTTTAAGCCCAGCACTCAGGAAGCAGAGGCAGGTGAATCTCTATGAATTCAAGGTCAGCCTGGTCTGCAGAGTGAGTTCCAGGACAGCCAGGGCTTTTACACAGAGAAAACCTGTCTTGAAAAATAATAGATAGATAGATACATAGATAGATACACAGATACATAGATAGATACATACATATACATACATAGATACATACATAGATACATACATAGATAGATACATAGATATACACAATAATGGATCTCAGATATGATGCCTGTAAAGGGGTTTAACATTTATCTAAGAGTGTGTGATCTTGGTTTTAATATTAAAGAGGAGCCACAAGTAAAAAATGTCAAAGTCCATTGACATACATAAAGGTAGTTCTTAGAAAATTGAGATGGAATTTGGTATTTCCACATCACTAATCCAAACCAAGCCATGGTGTTCAAATAGTGAACAGGCTTCTTCTTTATAGACTTGTAAAATTATTTATTCTCATGGGGGTTAATATTGGTGTCTTACTGCCCTGAGTTAAAACTCATGCTGGATGCTGCTTCTAATCCCTGATTTCCTTGGAACATTCCAGATAATTATTCTCTAAGGTTTTGGAAATGAAGAACCAAATAGGCAGACAGAAGCTGGTGCCCTGGGCTAAATGGCCCCATCTTCATACCTCCATGGATGGCTCCCTGCTTGGGGATAATTCAGAACAGCAATGTGGGCTAGGAACCTGGATATCAAGAAACACAGACCTACCTCTCTTCAGTGTCCCTTGCCATCTGGGCCAACAAGTGAAAAGAGGGTGAAATTAGCATGCATGCAATGTCTGGGAGAACACTTGTGAAAACAGTGATGAGAAGCACAGCTGTCCCTGTGGGTGTCTCATGATGGCTTTAGTGTTAGCTGGGTGGGATGATGTGAAAGCCAGGGTTTAAAATAAGTAGCATCTTGGGATTCTGTCTGCTAGGACAAACAGATGTGTGCATTAATGACTCCAATAAAAGCAAGATGAGGGCTCTACCACAAAGTTTAAAAGGGTCTAGAAATAGCATCCTGAGGGAGAGTCAGGGAATGATGGTCACAGATGATAGACAGGACTTTCTGGAATGAAAAAAAAGCATGAAAATTACCAGAACTAGGAACATTCAGACAGTGGCCCCAAGAAACTGCAAGCTCTGGGGCTACTTCTAGAATATTTTGCAGATTCTATGGGAAGGAGAACAGATGGAACAGATCTAAGGAGCAAGTCAGGATCTCACCGCAGAAGCAAAGGGGAGCCAATTGAAGGCCTTTCATGACAGGTATGGCACATTCTGAGAGGAGAAGAGCTAGGCAGGGGCAGACAGTCAAGCAAAGAACAGGCTGCAGGCCAAGGACAGTGTGATCTGCCAGCACTGCCTTCCTCAGTGGCTCTCCTATACTGCTTCCTATAAATTTAAAACGTCTGTCTTCTTGTTAACAGTGCAGCTGAAATTGTGACAGCCTCATTTTAAATGTAATCAGCATGATCATACCTCCCACTGTAGGTGGAGTTTTCCTGTCCCAACCACCTGCTCCCAAATGACCAGCAGCTGCTTTCCAAATAACTGATTTGAAGACTTAATATTACTTATAAATGCCAAGCCAATAGCTCAGGCTTGTTGCTAGCTAACTCTTACATTTAAATTAACCCATATTTCTTATCTATGCTTTGCCACATAGCTTAGTACCTTTTCTCCATATAGCATGTCCATCTTGTTTCTCCCTGTGCCTGGATGGCAACTTCTCCAACTCTACCCTTCCTCATACCATCACTCTCAGTTTGGCTCTCCCACCTAAATTCATCCTGTTCAACTGTTGGCCAGTCATCTTGTTTATTAAACCAATCATGGTAACATATATTCACACAGTGTACAAAAGGATTATTCCATAGCACCCCATTTGTACTAAGTGAGTCTCCAGCAGACATGAATTATGCCAGTTTCACTCCTTCCATGGAAAAGGCTAAATAATTTGGTGGGGGGAGATGACACATAAGTGAAATACATCACTTGGGACTGGTAGGAGTGTGGGTATATGTACACATATACACACACATGAATGCATGTGTGCACATTGAATACACATGCATACATTTACACATATGTACTCACATGCACCTGGATTCATGAACACAAGAACAAGCTCCTGCCCCCATGAGAACACTCATACACATACATACTTGTGCACATGAACATGAGCACACACTGTGCACCACAACACCATCAATGGTCCAGGATGGTTGCTCATCCCCCGCCCATCATTATACCCAGGCTACTGTTGAGGCTTTATGGGTGAATTTGATGAAAATGGGGTAGATGGGCAGATAAGTGATAGTAAAGTGGCCTTAAGGGAGTAGGGGCCTTAATATTATAAAAACTCAATTAAAATTGTTGCAAATATATAGAAGCATGGTATTAAAACCTACAAGTGTCATACATTTAAATAAGTGCACAAAACTAAAATTTGACTGGTCCTTAATTTTGAGCACATAATTTGATATTTTCTGTTTCTCAAGGTTTGCACTGGTTTCTGAGAAATGTGAGATGTAAACAGTGCAATCAAGACAGAGTGAGATGACCATGGCATCCATCCATAGGTCTAGTGGGTAGAGCTGGCTATAAGCCTAGGGGAGAACTCAATGTTGGTCCCCCATCATACCATGAAAGAATTAAGGTGAATAAATGATGAATTTTGAGTAATAAAAATAGTTTGTCAATGGGACCAACTTCACCACAAATGAAGTGGTCCCTGCTTAATCCAAAGGAGGACCATATGTAGGCAACTAAATAAAGTAAGAACAGGACAAGGCAGATCCCTTGAACATTGAAGGCCAAAGGGGAAAGAGTTTGATCAAACAGTTCGAGATGGAAAAGTACATGTAGGTTTCTGCTCATAGGCAGACATATAGGCAAGTTAGAAGCAAGCAGCTCACTTCAGGCAGATCAGGACTTCTTGTGACAAACCTGTCAGTCATCACCACTTGTCTTCCAATAAATGGAATCATATAGAGTAATCCTTAGAATGAACCTTATATAGGTGATTTTTCAGGCTAATTGTGTGAATACATAAATTTCTGTTTTCCCTTGCTGTATGATAGTCTGGTGTTGACAAGTATGAGAAACTTTTCAAACAAGACCTGGTGTGACAGAGCTGGGACACTTTTTCTCCTAGATGCCTTTTGGCTAAGTGTGTAGTTCAGACCTGTATATTTAACATTTGAAATATAATTTCTGATTCAGACAATGTGTGTATGTGTTCATTTTTAATTTAAAAAAAAAACCCACAAGACTCAGCAAAAGGGAGAGGCAAAATAAGCAGACTTGAAAATCTTGTGCATAAAGAAGAATAAATCCAGGATACTGAGGATGGTTCTCACAGTGAGAGAACTGATAGGCCCTGGAGGGGACCTAACCTGTCACTCTGCTAATGAGATATGGTATTAAGTCAATTCCCAATGACGTGTCATTATCCCGTCGATTAGTTCATCTCCCAACCTCACCAAAGAAGCTTCAAGAGACAGTGAATAACTCAGAAACCCACAACTGGTCAAGATGCAGAGATTATGAAGTGTTTAGACTCCCAATTTCAGCCTAAAATTTCATTCTGTTTGCACTGGACATTTGTGTGAGTCAAAGATGGCTGATCCTCATCATTGTCCAAAGGACACTGAACCTATCATCAGGGTCCTTGAGGGGCAACAGAGCACTAAGTCATACCACACCATGAGTTTAGAGTCTTTTGCGACTCTCATCATAAACTGGATGTTTGCTGGGCACACTTCTGTACCATGTTTAAAAAGGGATTAAATGAAAGAGTTCTCAGAGCTACAGTTCCAGGTTTCACTTACCCTGAAGAATAGGGATAGAAAACCTGCCCAGAAGGTATTAAGAGGAGCCTAGGAAATAATCTGTGACGTGTCTGGATACAAGTACAGATTACTTCCTCAACATGGTTCAAGAGAAGTATGCAATCTCAGCCACTGACTATCTCTCCATCCATGAAATAGTAATAGTTTAAAGTATATCCATCTTCATGAGGAGAGATGGAAGAAAAGAAATAACTGAGATGGGAGAAAGACCCATAATTTCTAAGACATCTCCTAAATATAATTTTATTCTTATAAAGAAATTTTTGTGATGATGCTATTTAGCGATACCAAAAGAAATATTCTAAAATTTAATGACAAAATGATGTTCTGTTTCCTTATTATTTGGGGCATGATATGCAGTATTGAGCTCATCTACGGTTCTTCCATCTGTAGCTGGGCATGCGCAGCCTGTACAAAGTTACTTTTTTACAGTCAGGGGTGTGCCAGCCACCCCTCCCCAGAGGTGGGAAAGAGAGGCTGCTTCACAGTGGTAAGAGCTGCAGCAACATGAGGTTAATGATATGAATACAGCAAGAAGAATCTTTGCAGCCATTTCTGGGTCTATCACAGTGAACAGGTGGCAACACAGACCTTTGGGACATCAAGAAACAAAGAACTCTAATGATCCAGACACATGGGGAAAACAGGAGGCTTGGATTTAGAGAGAGAGAACTGTATTTAAACCTGGGCACTCCCACTCCTCAGAAGTGTGTTATCCAAATACAAAGAACCTCAATTTCCCCATCCCTCTTGTCATGCACAGGTCACCTTGAGATTGTTTAGATCTGTACACCATGTTTTTAAATTGTTAAATATGTTTTCTTGATATCCACTTTTTGAGTTCTTCATATATTTTGGATATAACTACTCCTTTGACTTGGTGCTGTTATCTGCTTTCTTCCTCAGTATACTGAGATAAGATGCAGGTCCTTTGTACACCAAGCAAACAACTTTCCACTGAGACACATCCCAGTTTTCATTTTCTCACTTAGTTGCTTATGATGGCCTTGAACTTGTGATCCTCCTTTGTCAGACTACTAGAGCTAGGAACACAGGCGTGGATCATTATAACCAGATGTATTCTGTTCTGCCCTGGTAAGATTGCCATTCATTGTATTAGGGCCTACCCAACCTCAGTATGCCTTCTTAGCTAATTGCAGCTGCAGATATGGTAGTCCTGTTAGGTTCTGGGTAGACATGAATCCTGAAGAAGGGCACTATCCCACCCACTATAGATATATGTCTTTGTAGGCAGAAGGAAGACTATCCTCACTGAATTTTAAGAAGTAAATTTCAAGGCTTTGAGATGGCTGTCATTTCCCTCAGAAACACATAAAAAGAAATTTCAGGTAGTCTCTAAAAGCTAATAGCCAAAAAGAAAATCAGGACCTCCTATCTACACCACATGGAAATAAGTTCTGACAACAATTTGAATATGGAAAAAGATCAAGCTCCTGAGATGGATGTAGCCAGTAGATAATTTTGATTGTGACCTTGCAAATGCCGAGGACCCAGTCAAATCATGGCCATGGAATCCTGACCCATGGGGAAAAAAAAGAGATAACAAATACACAGTCTTTTATGATATGAAATCTATAATCATTTATTATATTGAAATTGTTAGAGTGTTTTAAAGATCCCTTTCATAGACTTCTCGGAATCTACTCCATAGGCACGTCTTCAGCTCTGAGTTGTAGCTAACACCTCCTGGTGTATTCTCATGGACCACTGGAAGTGCTCTATAAAGTTGGAAAGCATGAATCTTAGCAAAATAAGATACGGGAAGATCAGCAGAGTATTCGCAGATGTATACTATCAGTCTTAGTCACACAGTGCAATTGCCCAAGAGAATAAGAAGACTTGATCGATGTGAACTAATACAATGACGTGTATACACCTACAGAGATAAACACAAAGTATGATAGGGGTACTCGATGCGTTGAATGAGGACCCACTAGAATCCTAGGATCCAAGATAATATTTCCCCAATATTACAGATCCTCTACCACAGGCCTTTGAGATGTGCAATAAAGCAACAGAAGAGCTAAACAGGTTACCTCTAGAAATGTATGTAAATTATTAATTTTGATTCGCGTAAACTTGGACCTTGGAGGTATTGGATAGTGCGTTCAGAAATTTATAATAAAAGAACACATCTAAGTACATGTAAGCGTATTGTCCTGAAACTCAAACTATATGAGATTACTTCATAAGGATAGACGACTGCGTGCTCCGTATATTTTGATGGAAGACCTGCCCGAGCAACTAGTCCAGTAAGTCAGGTGATTCTTGGAATAAATAATGAAGAAGATCTAATTAGCAGAGTCCTCTATCCCTCTGTCTCGTGCTTTCTCTCTCTCTCTCACTTCTCTCATCTCTGATCTCTCTCTCTCTCTCTCATTGCTTGCTCAGCATCCTCTCTCCCCTCCCCTCTCTCTCCCCTTCTCCTCTCCCCTCTCTCTCCCCTCTCTCACCCTCTCTCTCCCTCTCTCTCTCGCTCCTCTCTCTTCCTCTCTCCCTCTCTCCTCTACTCTCCTCTCTACTCCTCCTCTCTCTCCTCTTCTCTCTCCTCTCTCTCTCTCTCTCTCTCCTCTCTCTCTCTCTCTCTCTCTCTCTCTCTCTCTCCTCTCCTCCTTCTCCTCCTCCTCCTTCTCCTCCTCCTCCTCTTGGTATTTTCTGAATACCATGAAGCAAGCTACTGTCCACTACACTCCCTGCCATAATGGAACAAAACATCTTAAAACCTATGATCCCAAATAAATAATTCTCATATATAAAGAAGAGTTATCCAAGAAAATCTCTAGGGTTATGCTTTCCTACAGAATCTGTAAAGTAACTTGGGGAAGAATTGAGTGAGAATGACCAGGTATTCATCATTCTGAACAAAAAGAAGCATAAGTCATTACACACTATTAGATATTATATTAGTTACTTTTAGCATTACTATGACAAAATCCTCCATAGAAGCAATTTCTAGAAAGAAGAGTTTCTGCTAGCTCAGAGCCTGAGGGCATAGTCTATCATGGTGGAACAGACATGGTGAAAGGAAAATGAGGCAACCATTTCCAGTCTAGGACCTCAGCCCACGGAAGGGCACTTTCCACATTCAAGACATCCCTTTCAATTTCAACTCAACCTCTCTGGAAACATCATCATAGACATTCCCAGAGGTTTATCTACTGCTCATTCTATATCCGGTCAAGATGACAATGAAGATTACCCATCATGGGCACTAAGTAAGACATGATGCTGCGAACCCTGACATCAGAAAGCAACTTTTCTCTTGCTTCCCACTTTGTCTTGTGATCATTGTTTCCTTGCATCTTACCATTAAGTCTTGAGGGTGTAGAACCATTGTACCCTGTGCCTTTCCAACTACTCTTCAAATCACTTCTCTTGGAAACTCTTCCCATCACCTCCCACTGCTATACCAAATCCTTTCCCCAACACAAGGCTCTGGTGTGCACTGCAGGTGGGCACCTTAGATGATGTCGTTAATGCGGACCTGAATTCATTACCAAGAAGCTGGCCCAAGCAAGAAGATATGAGGGTATTCTGCTATGTCTTAGCAAGTCATTTTGTCAGGACTTATTCATTTAGGGAAGTGCACTTTCCCAGTGACCTTTGTGTCTGCAGAGCTGGCACTGTCCTTGCTTCAGTTCTTCTCTGACTAGAGCTTTGTCCACCCTTTCAGCATGGTGGGAACAGGCCCTGGTGGCTTCTGTGTTTGTATGCTGATGACCACAGGGGAGAAACTTTCCTGCAGTCTCGCAATTCACACTTGTCAAGGCTCCAACCTCCTGAGAGAAAGAATTAAATTGGTTTGTGTGCCCCCTCTACATAAATCTTGTTTTTCATAAACAAACTTATTTTGAAACCCTAGGAGGCTCATGTTAAGTCATTTCTTGGAAATGCAAGAAAACATGTTAACTGAAGTGAGATGGGCCTGTGCAGTGTGGATTAGTGCCGGTGGATACTGTGTCTCAGAACTGAACCCCAAGTGCTTATGTGGGACTGGGCAGAGGCTAGAGGGGCTAAACAGGTCACCAGCTTTCCAACAAGGAGCAATCTTGTTGTTCCATGAACCTCAGGTTTTCTTTGCTGGCCCTGACATTCATGATGTTCAGACTTAGACCTCTGACCAGAGGCCTCACCATCCATGTCCACATGTCCCATACATGGGGTGCTCTGCTTTGCTATATGTTCCTCTTAATTTCCCATGTCTACCATCTGGATAACATACACTCATGATAGGAATCATTAATTGGCTACAGCCTCTTATACAACAGGAAACTCAAGAAACTGGCCACTTGTTCTATTGAACAATTCTGTTCAAAACACAGAGGCCTTTCATGGGCATTAATATTTATGGCAAATTATTAAAGCTTGAAAATTGAGGAAGCCAACATGCACATATAGATATAGATACACACACACACTCATGACACATTCACACATACACTCAGGAGCACACAAGCAAGCATTTAAATTGTTTATATTGAACACACATATGATAAGTGTTCATGTTCACACAAAAGACCTCAAGGGTCCACTTGCAGTTAAGCAAGTTGGGCACACAGCATGGAGACACATGCATCTCAGCAAAGTAGAAACCTATAAGAATAAATGATCAGGGAATTGGGTTGGATGGTGTAAGAGAAGATCCAAGGAGCAGGGCTGGTCCTAGACTGGATACTGCCAGAAAGTGCAGGCAGTTCTGACTGGATTGGGAATTAACAAACACCAAGGGTGATGGCTGAGAATAATTTCTAGAAAGTTTCCTATCATGAGGAAACTTCCCTGTTCTGTGGTAGCGGGCCACAGTGGGAATGGTCAAAAGATGACTTTGTCATGATGCGCAGTGTGGGTCACTTCTCTACCGCTAGATAATGGCATGTGCTAAATAGGGGCTGGCCTGTGTCTGGATCCTAGAGGGAAGACCATCTCTGAGCAGATGAACGGCCACCACCAGCACAGATTATAACTGGGGAACAAAAAGGTGTTGCTGATGAGACTACCATTATGGTATGATGGTATAATCTCGGGATGCTGTCTGATGTGAGGCCAGCATAGAAGATGAACTAAAAAACACTTCAAAACCATTCTGTGCTCTGCAAATACAACAACTTACTCAGAAAAGTGTGCAAGTCTTACTGCCTGGTACACTGTGATGGCCCCACTAAGTCATGCCTTTCACGATGTGTTCAGCTCCTCTTGTGTGACTGCTAGCCTGTGTACCATGAACCGGTTGTCTATGAGGCACAAACACATCAAGGCCAGTAGAGGTTCTAAATAATCTTGAGTATTGGGGCTCATCTTCTCATTTCTGTTTTTGAAGCCAGTCTACATGAAACAAAACCAGAACAACCTATAGAGACCTGTAGCTGAAAAGAGATGCGCTTCACCAAACAAACACATAGACAGAGAGAATTCTGGGCTTTCTGGCTCCACCAAGCCTCTGAATCAAGGGTGCACTGTAGAATTCTGTACAATAGAGAAAATGTCCTCTAACTGGCTTGCTTGGCAGCTTTCTTTCTTAAGGACCTAGTAAGCACTTAATATGTGACTGCTCCAGCTAAGGAACAGGGATTAACTTTTTCAGTGAATTAATGATTTCTACATTTGGCTGGTGACTACTGTTTTGTGCATTACAGTTCCAGATGACCACAGCTGTCTGTGGGACCCAGGCAAGCCTAGCCAAATTCTGAATCCAGGACAAACATAATAGCTATTTAGTTAGCTGGAAGTCACTAACTAAGCTTTGGACTCATTTGTCACCCAGCCATTGATAATTAGTTCACTGGCTGACACCAAACATAGAGCTAACTTGCCTCAAAACGTATGTCTGGCAATTGTCACTTCAGTATAGAAATCTCTATTTATTCTAACTTTTCCAATTTTGCTTTGAAGTGGTAGAAACTTATCTAAAGAAATGTCCTACCCAGGCTCCCAGACTTCATACACTCTCCTGAGAGTCACATGGCCTCTATTCTTTGGCCAAACAAACTCTAATTGAATATAGGAGCAGCAAGTGGATCTAGGTAATAAATTAGTTGTTATATATTTATTATTGAGAAGGCATGCGGACCATGCAATTGTGTCCCCAAACCCATCTCATGCCTTCACATTTCAACTTTAACATGTTGGAGTCAAGTCAAGAAACAGCTGTGAAGAGATCATAAACAGGATAAAGAATGAAAGCATCAAGTTGAAACTGAAGACCACCCAGAAGCTTCCATGTACTACACAAACAGCAACCACAAGTTGGCCATGGGACAACTGAACAGGGCGTCTGCAGAGCTCTACTCTCCCTGTGGCTCTAGAGGGTCACCTACTGATCTTAGCAACAGATAGTTTGCATGTTTGGAACTCACGCCTTCTACAGAATCATCTCTGGGCACTTGTACCACATGGACGAAGCTGACTGTTCTCATCAGACATTGTTAAGAAAAGCTGGCTGGTTGGGCTAGGGGAAGGCTCCGAGAATAAAGTGCTTGCTGCATAGACAGGAGTACCTTAACTCACATAAAAATCCAAGTGTGGTGTTACAAACCTATAACCCCATTGCTGGGAGGCACAGAGAGGATGATACCAGAAGATTGCTGGCTAACCAGCCTAGTCAGTCAGTGAACTTTGAGGGCAGTGAGAAACCTTGTTCCAAAAAATGAAGTGAAGGGAGAGAGAGAGGAGAGAGAGAGGAGAGGAAGAGGAGGAGGAGGAGGGAGAGAGGAGGAGAGAAAGAGAGCGAGATACAGGAAGAGATCCCCCAGGGAGAGCTTCCAAGCCCGCTCTGATGTTGTGATGGCCCCATGTGTTCAGCTAGGCTCTTTCCTTTGGGTGTTATGGTGGCCCTGTGATAAAAGTGTGACTTTAGCAAAGGCAACCATGCAAAAGACATTGGACACAACAGATCTGAGGTAATGCTAATGATTTGGGTTGTGAAATGCAGTCAGACCCATCTACTGCAGAGATGGGGAATGTAGACAGGCCTGTGGTAGTATTCTAATTGTACTGAAATGTGATTTTGATTGTATGTTAATAATAAAGTTGCCCAGGGGTCAGAGCTATTAGAGCCATAACAAGAGTGTGGCAGTGGTGGCACACGCCTTTAATCCCAGCACTCGGTAGAAGAGCTAGGTAGATCTCTGTGCGTTCAGGGATACAGCCAGCATTGGAGACACACGCCTTTAAGACCTGGGGGGCTGTACATACAGACAGTGACGAGGTAGTCACGTGTTTGGGTTTACAACCAATGAGAAGGCAGAACAAAAGACTATGAAAAGACATACACACAGGAAATAGGTCTCTTTCGGGAAGCTAGGAGCTCGCAGGAGGAAGGGTAAGATTTTAGCTCTGAGCTCTGACCTCTTGGCTTTCTCTTTTACATTGGTTCTGTGTTTCTTATTTAATAAGACGGTTGGTTACAACTACACAGGCCCATCCATCTGCTGCTGGCACCCTCTCCCACTTGAAGCAGGGGATCAGAAACTCCAGTCTCTGGGCCTTACCTGACTCCATGGATAAATGGGAGCCCAGTTTCTTGCACAGAGAGCAAACACATGCTGCCTGCGGTCCCTGCCTCCCAGTATCCCATGCATCGTGGATCTGGATCTCTGACTGGATTTTGCTTGGTCCATTTTGCTCCTCTTTGAGTCCTTTACTAATATTCCTCTCTGAACAAATCCTTGTGAAATCTCTTATTATTCCACAGGTCTGCTTGTAGAGAATTGACCAAAGACAAGCCAGCATGTCAGAACCAGGCCACAACCAGAGAAACCAAGGCAAGAGAGCAAGTGTGACTCAGTAAAGCAAAGACCTTCCTTTCCCACCCCCAACCCCCATCCAGAAGGAATCATGTTTTCATTCTCTGAGGGGGCATTGAGGACACTAGGAAGGTACTCCTTAGCACTTACACACCAACAAAGCATAAGTAGAATAGTCTACAAGAACATGACCACATGTGCTCCCTCTGGCTGCTCTGGCCATAAACTGGATGGACATAAACTTTAGTGAACTTCTCAAATCAGTCACAGGGCCTCATGGCTATGGCACCCATTTCCAGACCAAAGATCTACCGGGTACTGTTAGAGCTGTATTGGTATAATCACCACCAATAACAGTCTCATAGAACAGCAGGTTCTGCACCCATGTTTAAAGTAAGCATGGTGCCTCTGCCTGGCAAGATGCCCCAGAGGGAGGCTGGCGTCTGGAAAGATTTGCATTCTGGTGCCCCAGGGTCTCCTTCAGCTCAGTGAGATGACGCCTGCGTGATCCCTCACCAGCTGAAACCTGAAGCTTCTTCATGACTCACCTTCACCTGAGATGCCTCCTGGAGGAGCGGCAGGTGGTTTTGATCAGGGGTGACGACGCCATCTTCCAGCAACACGGAGCCATGAGGAGTGACAGCTCTGCTAATGTTCTCAGATGGTGTATCTCTCCTGGCACGGCCACCCAATTGCCAAGCGCTGCACAGAAAGGAGCAGAGAGCTCCCAGCGCCTGCCAAGGCCTGAGTCAGGCTGACTCCTACCTGAAGCTGTGGGTAACACACGCATCACTCGGGGCAGTCAGTCACAGCTGTGTGTCATAGCTAATCCAGGCAAGATGGAATCCGCAGGTTCCAACAGCGAAGGCTGGAAAATACCCCTGAGTCGCCCAAACCATTCTCCTATCCTCCTCCGTGCACTTTGTGGAATGTAATAAGAGAAGCACCATGTGACTGCTGAGTCACAGGGCTACTAGAGGTCGTTTGCCCAGATCAGGAGGCCCAAATCCAACCCTACTCTGTATGAAAGCTCCTGGGGGTATGCTAATCATTCAGCAGGAACCACCCAGTTAATCAGGCGTCTACTCCCAGGAGACAAGGAGACCAGGAGACAACGAAGAGGAGCATGTCCAGAGCTGAGTTTACAGTTTACCGCATTCATTAGCGTCAGGATAGCTCCATCTACACTGTGAGGATTATCCATGGCCCAGAGCCTTGCCTTCTGACTGCACAGCCCCAGATGCTAAAGATCCCTCCAGCAAAAGAAACGTGCAAAATCCAAGGACTGAGGAATCTGGATGCAGACATCCACGGCTAGGCCCCTGGTGGAGCGCTGGGAGTCTAATTAGTGAGAAAGAGGAGGGTTTATATGAGCAAGAATTATTGAAACCAAGGTTGGATAAAGCACAGGGACAAATAACCAAATGAATGGAAACACATGAACTATGAACCAAAGGCTGAGGGCCCCCCAACTGGATCAGGCCCTCTGAATAGGTGAGACAGTCGATTGGTTTGATCTGTTTGGGAGGCATCTAGGCAGTGGTACCAAGTCCTGGGCTCGTTGCATGAGTTAGCTGTTTGAAACCTGGGACTTATGCAGGGACGCTTGGCTCAGTCTGGGAGGAGGGGACTGGACCTGCCTGGACTGAGTCTATCAGGTCGATCCCAGTCCTCGGGGGAGACCTTGATCTGGAGGTGGTGGGAATAGGGGGTGGGCTGGGGGGAAGGGGAGGGGGGCAGGAAGGGAGAGAACAAGGGAATCTGTGGCTATTATGTAGAACTGAACAGTATTATAAAATAAATTTAAAAAAAAAGAAAATACCATTATTTTATTTAAAGAAAACTGATGTTTACATCAAATAAATAAACAAAAGAAAACACATATCTAAGGACATAGGCAAGTTTTAAAAGAGGCAGGATTCCTTATAAGTATAATTCTGCTTCCCAGTGAATAATTATTACAGCATGTTCCCTATCTTTGAAAGAGGTCTCATCCCTTTAAGAATTTTTTCCTTTAAAGATTTACCTTATTTTTAATTATATGAATGGGTAGTACAGTATGTGCATGTGAGTACAGGTACCTCCAAGGCCAGAAGATGTCACATCCCCTGGAGTTGTAGTTGCAGATATGTTATATGGGTGCTGGGAATTTTAACTGTCTATAAGAGCAGTAAGTACATGCTCCTAGTCCCTGAGCCATCTGCACCAAGAACTATTTCCTTTACATGGATATTTAAATACTCTTCTAGCCTATAAACACGCGTAGTGCTGAAGACATTGAGAATACAAATTGACATTGGTGTTATCTTTCTGTCAGAAGACAATGCTTTAAAAGCTATGGAGTGAGCAGCCAGAGAGATAGCCTATCAGGAAAAGGCACTTAGTGAAAAGCCTGAGGACTTAAGTTTGGTCCACAGTACCCACCTAAAAATGGAAGGAGAGAACCAACCACCAACTCCATAAGGTTGCCCTCTGACCTCCACACCCAAGCCATTTGATATCTGAGCCCCCCAATCATGCACACAAGTGTGCATGCATACACACATAATGATGATAATAATTTCAACTTTTAAAAGGCCACTGAATGTGGGGTCAAATGGAAATCCAAGGAATGGCACAGAAAGTGACATTACACATCAGGCAAAGGCAAATCCAAAGGGCACTACCAGAGCCCCTGATGCCATGCCAACATATTTCCAGTGCTCCAGCTCACAGTGCTGCCAAGTGACAAGGAAGTCAGAATAAAATAGGGGGGCATGTGAATTCCAAAGAACACACTTCACAAAGGCAGTGGAAAGTGGGCTGAAACTACAAAGAATCTAATAAACAAATTCTAGAAAAGAATAAGCTGCTAAGGGGAGCCGATTATCAGATAAGCATAATTAGAGAAGGAAGTATACGGCCTGCATCCAAGTATCATATATGAACTAAATAAAATCATGTTATTTTTCAATTTGCATAACCCTGTTGCTGAAGAGACCTCTCAGAACAAAGAACAAGACACAGACACACAGGGTAACTTTCAGTGGAATGAGACCCAGGCCAGGATTTCCTTCATCCCAGGGAAAGTGCTCCTCAGGTACCTGCAGTCCTTTGTTTACTCTCCCAGATGTCAGGGACCTTCTACCTCCCTCCCCCCCCTTTCAAGCATTTTCTCCAGCTTCAGTTTCCTATAAAGACTAATGGAATCTCTTTCCAATAAGTAGAATTCCTCCTCCTCGACCTGTCCACCCTCATGGACTGACCCCTTTATTTAACACCTTATTCTCTGTGCTTCTACCCATAGGTTTCTAAATACCATGTGACACACACATGCATTCTGTTTGTGGCTTGGAGGCTTTCTTTCCATTAGAATTAAAATCCATAGAAATGTCTCTTTTGTTCAAGGATGCATTATAAATGTTTTCACTAGAAGCGTCTATAGGACAGTGGCTCAGTAAGAAAGCATCAGTGAACACATCAGATGAGTGTGGCACAGCTCCAAACGGGGACTCTGGTCCTCACTAGGCTGTGCTGGTTTACCCCATGTGCTGAGCACACAGGTAAGCCTCTTTTCCTCTCCCCCCTCCCCACTCCCCATGCCTGACTCATTTTCCAAAACTACTTAAATACTTGAAGTTTTACAACTGAAAAATGTCTTAGGTAAGAGGAGGAGCCTTTTCCCCTGAGATGGTTCTTGTATCTACTGGGCAGGGAGAATACTCATCTTCATAACAATACTACTCTTTTCCTTTCTTTTATTAGAGATGAAACAGTTTATTGACTAGACCACAAAGAACCCCCGCAATGCTCACCCACATCATGAAACAAAGATGAATGACAGATATTTTGGTTGTTTTGTGTATTTTTTTTCAGTTTTTGCAGCTTTAATTCCTTTAAGGAATTAAAACTTGAAGTTCAGCCAATAAGGAAATGGAAATATCAAAGTTCTTCCAGAAAAGCATATTTGGCTTTAATGTGATGTGGTAGTACTGGAAATCCTAGGAGAAAATCTGTTTTCATTGCCCTCCAAACTTGGTCAAGACACAAAACAACTTAATGATGGATTTAAATTTAGGTGACCTGACACCCTAGTCCAAACCCCAACCATTTCACCCTGTATCTATGCTGCTTTCTCTACATCCTCAAGGGCATGTCAGAGAACTATTGTACACAGATTTTTCTAGGGTCACCTGCTCACAAAAAACTACATGGGTACTTATTAATTATGAAAGCTCAGCCTATAGCTTGGACTTGTCCCGCTAGCTCTTACAACTTAAATTAACCCATTTGTATTAATCTATATTTTGCTTCATGGCTTTTTACTCTCTTCCATCTTGCACCTCCTATTTCCTCTCTGTGTCCTCTGGCACCTCTCCTGAGCCTAGATTCATCTCTTCTTCTCTCTCTTTGCCTGGAAGTCCTGCCTAACCTCTTCCTGCCTAGCTATTGGCCATTCATCTCTTTATTAAACTATTCAAAAGGCACCTTGGCAAAGACACATCTTCACAGTGTACAAAAAGATTATTTCACAACAAACTATGGCAAGAGAGATAATCAGGGCTCTCCATAAGGAATTCATAAATCAATCTAAGTATCCATTATGGTCATCCTGATCTGCCCTTGAGGTCACTGTAGAAACAGCCAGTGGGAAGCATGGGAGAAGCATGTTGGAGTTCTTTTTTTTTAATGAAGCAGGAAAATGCTCATCTTCCCACATTGTTGAAAGATGCAGAGAAGTCTGCACAGTGCTGCTGACCACATTGGTCAGTAGGCAGGCCATGAAGGTATGGACCATTGCAAGGGTAATTTGTGTTGATATGGGCAAATGAGAGACTCCACATAGACTCCAGGAGACTGAGGGACAGGAGGAGCCAGATGAGAACTGTGTTGATAGTGGGTACAGGAATAAAGTTAGAGGGAGGAAGCTGGCAGTAGATTCCAGGGGAGCCTCGAAGAGGCTCAGCAAAAGCTTGAGGATGCCAGAGCCAGGGACCTTAGTGGGCTGACCAATAAGCCTGTAGATTAGTGGCACTGCCCTTCTGCTTGTCAGCAAGAAGCTTTCATCCTAACTGAATTAGGACTTTGCCCGAAGCAGACATCCACCCCACATAGCCCATCTCTATGCATTTACAGGGCTTGCTGCTCTCTGTGCAGTGGCACAAAGTAAACTTCTTTCTGCTCTGGTCTAAAGGGTGAATTCTATCAACCCAACAAGTTAGTGCTTCTCTTCCTCCCTAAGCTTTGCGGGTATGAGAGTGGATACCATTTTATATTCCACCAAAACCCCAGCTTCCATATGAACATAGAACAAAGATGCTCCCAGTCATAAGGCACCCACAGGTCTTGGGACGAAGATGACAAGTTGCAGTTCTGGATACACTTAAGCACTTACCCACAGAGCTTCCACAGTATCCCAGTTTCCTTTGCTGTTCATACTGGGGAGAACAGTAAACAGTTCCAAGTCTGCAACCCCAGTTGGGGCTCAGGGCCAACCAGACTCGCTGATAAAAAGGCCACTGGGAGCCACACACCTAAAAGGACTAAATGGGAATGAGAGAACGGAAAAGGATGTGAGAGTCAGAGGCCCACAGAGAGAGACAGGGATCAAAAATATCTTGGAAAAAGCTCTGCATCAGTACCAAAACTTCACAGATATCTTTGGGCCATTATTTTCTTTACAATACAGTATAATGATGGTTTATATGTTATCTATGCCATATTAGCTATTACAAGTAACCTAGAGGTGACTAAAAGTATGAGATATGCATAGCTTATGTACACATTTTATATTGGAACTTGAACATTCTCAGCTTTTAGTTCATCTTCTCTGAGTCCTGAAAACAACTTTATCCAGCTAGAGGGGTGAGCACATGGCACATGTAAAAGTATAGGAACCAGTATACATGGCACAGAGCACAGAGAGAGGTGCTGTGGAATAATCCTACCGTGCCCTGTGTAAATTATGCTGTGATTTGTTTAATAATAAAGCTGACTGTCCAATAGTTGGACAGGATAGCGTTAGGTGGGAAAACCAGACTAAAGACACTGGGAAGGAAAAAGGGCAGAGGCAGAGGAGTCACCAGCGAGACACAGAAAGGAAACAGGGGTGCAAGACGAAAGAGAGGTAATGTCATGTGGCAGAATGTAGATTAATAGAAATGGGTTTATTTAAGTTGTAAGATATAGTAGAGTTATCAGCCAAACATTTATAATTAATGTTGAGTCTCCATGTCAGTTATTTGGGAACTGGTGGGTGGGAAAGAAAAGTCTGCCAACAAATGGTATTCCAATGCGTGGCTGGAATTTCCACATAAGACCTGACAAAGCTTAAAAAAGGATCCTAAACATACAAAAATGGAATTGAGTGACTTCTGGGTAACCACCTTTTCTGTTTGCTAGTGGCAAGCAGAGGCCTGACTCCTTAAAGAGATGGCTTCGTGGCTCAGTGCTAGTGACAAAATTGGGTGTGGCTTGTTAAAGAGGCCCCGCTACCAAACCCTTAAATGGGGTTTATGAGCAGTGGTCAGCACACTAGTTGGTGACAGCATGGACTCAACAACTTCCCAGAGTTCTCCTGCCAGTACCTCCACCATGAAGCTAGGCTCTCAGGGAACCAAGTAGGGCAAAGCCAGCCACCAAAACAGAGACAGAGGTCCTAGTCATGCTGCTGAGCAGTTTAAAGGCTCCTACAGTCAGAAAAAGATTACAGATAAAAAATAAAGAAAAATTCTGATGGGAAAAAAAACCTCTAAATGGGTTACAGTGTGTTTAAAACTGTACATAGGCTTGGGAAAGAAAAGAGAAAGGGTAGAAACAGTTATAGACTAAAAAAATAGTTTAAAATAATGAAGTCCTTAAAAGGAATAGAGTACTAAAAATATAATAAGCCACATAAAGATGGGAAATATAGACAGTCTGGATTCTGTATGTTATTGTGCTGTCTTTAGGGTTCTTTTATTGCTAATGAAGGAATGATAGCTCCCTCCTAAAACACATTGGATTATGAAAACTGCAGGATTAAACCAACATATATATTTTAAAAATGTCTTGACTTCAAAATGGAAGTTGCAAGATATGTTACCTTAGAAAAAAGGTTATGCTTTTATTTATACAGGAAATGAGAGGCTGTGGGTTCATTCTGGGTTATAAAAAAATCAGGTTTGATTGGGGAAGACCCCCTGAAATCATGGCTACAGACACAAAAACAATAAACCTAAAAAAATCTACAAGATATGTAATGCATATTTTACCTGCTCAAACATAAAACAAAAAATCATCTTTCACTGGCCTATACACACCATGTATTCCACACTTGTAATGTACCATTAAAAATTTACATATTTTCAGAATAAGGAGACAAGACATCAATGAAAACTGATGGCCCAGTTGATCCAGCATCTCAGAATGCCTCTGTTACAGTTTCCCTCGGGGTTCTGCATCCAGAACAGCTTCAAGGCTGCTAACTGAGATGATTCAGTCTCACAAACTACTATAGCCAAGACTTAATCATTACCCTAAATTTTTCTCAGGGTTCAAAGAAACCAGTGCCCATAAACAACAGGAAGTAATCTAGAGAATGATGCCTACATTTCCAAAATATGAGTTATGGATGTTTATTATCATTTAAGGAGGGTTGGTTACAAATTGTAATTGGTCATAATAAAAAAAAATGTTAAACAAGAGTTAAATTCAAAGATCTCTTCCTAAAGGAAAAAAGAGGGATATGATATAGAAATGATGAGATAAAGGGGTATGTTATTGAACTGCTTTAATCCAAAAAAACAACCATTAATTTCAAAATACTTTACATTGGTATGGATTTTAGTTTATCGATAGAAATTTAAAGTTAATTTTGTTATACTGTACATATATATGTTTCTACTCTTGTTTGGGGTATTGTGCCTATGCAACTCATTTAAAAATATAATGTATAATTAAGAAATATAGGCTACTCTTATATTTTTGGTTGTGAGCCTAGCCTTTAACGGCTGAGCCATCTCTCCAGCCCCAAATATGGTATGTACTCACTCATAGGAAGATGCTAGATGTGGAACAAGGATGACTGGACTGCTATTCACATCACCAGTGAGGCTACCTGGAAAACGGGACCCCAAAAAAAGACACGGAGAAATGGATGAGATCTACATGAACAGCCTGGTCATGAGTGGGAACAATGAAGAGCGACGATCGAGGGAAAGGGAGTGGGAGATCCTAGCTGGATCAAGAAAAGAGAGGGAGAACAACGAATAGGAGACCATGGTAAATGAAGACCACATGAGAAGGGGAGGAAGCAGAGAGCTAGGGAGGCCCACGGAGATCCACAAAGATACCCCCACAAAAGACTGCTGGCAATGGTCGAGAGACGGCAGGAACTGACCTACTCCGGTGATGGGATGGCCAGACACCCTGTTAGTTGTGCCATAAACCCCATCCAAGGAAGGTCTGAGGATCTGGATGCAGACATCCACGGCTAGGCCCCTGGTGGAGCACTGGGAGTCTAATTAGTGAGAAAGAAGAGGGTTTATATGAGCGAGAATTGTTGAAGCCAGGGTTGGATAAAGCACAGGGACAAATAACCAAATGAATGGAAGCACATGATCTATGAACCAAAGGCTGAGGGGCCCCCAACTGCATCAGGCCCCCTGAATCCGTGAGACAGTCATTTGGCTTGATCTGTTTGGGAGGCAGCTGTGTGTTGGTGCCGGGTCCTGGGCTTGCTGCATGAGTTGGCTGTTTGAATCCTGGGACCTATGCAGGGACACTTGGCTTGGTCTGGGAGGGGGGGACTGGTACTGGCTGGACTGAGTCTACCAGGTCGATCCCGGTCCTCGGGGGAGACCTTGATCTGGAGGAGGTGGGAATGGGGGGTGGGGGGGGGTGGGGGCGAGAGTGGGAGAACATGGGAATCTGTGGCTATTATGTTGAACTAAATGATGTTGTAAAATAAATTTACTTAAAATAAAAAAAAAGAAATATAGGCTAGTAGTTAGTCATTTATAATATCAAATTTATAGTCACATTAGGTAAGTTTTTAAGGACAAACAGATATATTTAGATAGACAGTCTTCAAGGACTTCAAGGACCTACAGAATGTGACATTTAATATGCTTAATAACATAAGGTTTTTCATCATAATGAGATACATCTGCTACTGACCTCACCAATTTGCTTCAAAAGAAAATAATGGGCATTGAAGAACCTCTGTATGGAGCTTGCTTTCTTTATGACAAAAGCTAGTCATTTGGGCAAAGAAATTGCCCTTGCCTCAGTTGCTGACAGTATACTGTCAAAAACTGGACCAGTAGGTTACAAAAGAAAGCAACTGCCAAACTTTGCAAAGACAAGGTAGGACAGTCCTTCAAAATTCCCTGCTTCTCAAGAATGTCTGTCAGATATACTAGGCTTATAGGCCAAAGTTGAATGGCCCAACATTACAGAAGAACTTTGGGTGACTGCTCAGCCAGGCAGATGTCTCTCTCATTAAGTAACATTACACCCTTCTGGGATCTTTGATGGAATTAAAGAGTAAATAATTAGACTTAAAGTTTTCCTTAGTTATGATAAAAAGGTAAATTAGATATGAAAGTTTTAGACTCACAAAGATAAGATAGATGATCGAATATTTTCTCTGATTTTGTCAAACACAAATGAACTGGATGTTGTAAATGTAATTCTTTCTTGATAACTGTTTTGTTGTATATAATTTTACTATGTTAAATTTAAAACCTTTCTTTTTTATTTAGACAAAAGGAGGGAATGCTGTGGAATAATCCTTCTGTACACTGTGTAAATTATGCTGTGATTGGTTTAATAAAGAAGCTGACTGGCCAATAGCTGGACTGCTGCGGGCTGTAGAAATATGAAGTAAGAGTTCAGTTGGCACTGACAAGGCTGACTTATTAAAGCCAGGGGCTCTGGTGGAGGTTGAATACAAAACTCAAGTTTTGAATGTATTAGCTGTTTCCTGCAGTGAATTCTTTGTGTGTTATTGTCACCTTCACATCTGATTCTTTTCCCAAAGACTTCTAACAGTGTTATTGATCATTTATTGGACATAATTTCCCCTATATGTTGGGGTGTGTGAATAATTTTCCTTTGGCTATGTATAAAAACAGTCATGCACAGACTCCTTTCCCATAATCAGGTCTTTGTTCCTCTTATTCTAGCATAGATTTAGAGTCTGTTTTCCTGTAATTGTCTCCATAAGCAGACATCTGGCCAGTGCCATCTCCAGGCAAAAATACTTCATTTGAGACACTTCTCAGACACCCAAGGACAGACTGCAGGTAGATGAGCACTAGCATGCCCTGGGCTCACCCTGCCAGCAGAGAGGAAAGTGCTGCCCCAAGCTGACCTCGCACTAACAAATTCCTAACTCCTTTTACTTTCACCTTGGTTCACTAACCATCTTATTATCTAACCACACTTAGGAATGAGTATTACACATGGATCCACTTTTTCCCTTCTTAGATTTCCCTAGTTGATTTAAGGTCTCTTTCCCTCTCATTTGACCCTTTCCCTTTAAGAGTTCACTGAGACTCTTAAAGTCACCCCCTCCTTGAGTCATAAAGAAAGCCTGACAGTCACTGCCTGGTGTAAACTCTTATCTGCATTTATGACCCTGAAAGAATTCAAGCCTTGTGGCCTTGGTTTGGCCAGAGAATTGCTGATTGTATGTGTATAACAGCTGGAAAACTCAGAGATTTGAGGTAGAACTAAGAACAAAGAGAGAACAGCAGAGAAATGTATAAGAGAGCAGAAAAGAAGCTGTAGATTTAGAATTAACTTAAAACAATAAAGTGAATGGACTAAAAGAGCATGGTGAGCATAGATTCATTTAATATTGCTAAGATTAGATTCCCAGCTGGTTGTGGATTCTCCTGTGGATTCTGGGAGAGGACTATTTGGGCTGGACTCCAGTAGCCCTCATTACTGGACAGGATAAGGTTAGGCAGGAAAACCAGTCTAAGGACATTGAGAAGAAGAACAGTAGAGTCAGAGGAGTTGCAAGCGAGACAGGGGAAGGAAATGGGGTGCAAGATGAAAGAGAGGTAATGTCATGTAGCAGAATGTAGATTAATAGAAATGGGTTAATTTAAGTCGTAAGAAGTAGTTAGTAATAGCCTGAGCTATCAGCTGAGCATTTATAATTAATATTGAGTCTCTGTGTTGGGTATTTGGGAACTGGTAGGCAGGAAAGAAAAGTTTGCCTACAGAGAAGGGTTTGGGATGAGGCTCTGACATGAGCAAGGAATCCTTTGTAGCTGAGACAAATGAAATCTGAGTGTATCAGCAATGATAACAGAAGAGACAACATGAAAGAAGGAGCCATGTGTATGTATGTTTGCAGTGCTGGCAGAGCCTCTGGGCCTGTGACCAAGACAGGATCCTAGGGGGAAAGTGAGCTGTGAGGGTAGAGCAAGGCACAGCTACCAACTCAACCCAACAGAAAATCAGACTGCAGTGGGGCAAAGGGTAAGCACTTGGCCTTGGATGGGAAGAGGAAGGCAGAAGCAGACAAAATCTTTGTGAACACAGTTGGCATCTGCCCCAGAGTTACTAGTAAACTGAGCCCCTTCCAACCAGGTGTATGATTCTACTCCAAGAAGCCAGGGGATGCCCCCTAAAAAGCACATGAGATGTATTGAAACAAGCTGAGTTCCCAGAGACTCATCAGTCTGTACAGCCCCTCATGTCCATGGCTGAGGAGACCCAAGTTCTGGGTATCCCAGACAATAACAGGGACCATGCCAGCTGCACGTTTCAGCTGTTCCACTCTCCCTACCATGACTGGCTCAGTCCCCATTCTGAGAAATAGCACATCTATTTTGTGTTTGAGAATTTGCTCAGTGCCACTTATATCTTGCCATTATATCCCTTGTGCTTGACCCTGCATGGCAAATGGGGAAAGCAAAGAAGAAAGGAAGGATAGGAGGGGAGGAGGAAAGAGGGGAGAGAAGAAGGAAGAAAGGAAGCAGATGAACTCACTGACACTAAGTTATCAGAGCAAGCAATTAGCAAGGAATGTTGTGAGGATTTAAGCATTGCACAGAAAAATTCAGATACAAGATAAACATTTCCTCCAAGCCAAAGTGCCTATCTTTGATTTTAAGCCATTGTGTTAGCCAATTTTTCTAGGATTCTTTATGGTTAAATGTCTTCAGATCTAGACATACCAGACCTCACACACCCGCTCTGTGATAGAGCCAAGCTGTGCTCTGGCTCATCCCCTCTGTAGCCCTAGGGTTGGGGTGATGTCCCTGCTGTGAAGGTGAGGAAAGAAATGTCTGGGAGTTTGGGCAATGACCCAGTGTTACAGCTAAGCCCAGTTCTGCCCTGTGGGCCCAGGACTCCCTTGGTCCCCATGACAAGCCAGGAATCGCCTTGAGAGGTGGTTGTACTTTGTAAAACTAACTAGAAGTAGTCAGCAAGTAGTCTATCATGGTGACGGTTGATGCTAGAAATGGATTGAGAATTGCTAGATTGGTACCTGTGACATGTCTTCACCATAAATGGATATGTATGCAATAATATGTCAACACTGGGCTGGCCAGATGACTTAGTGAGTAAAGGCACTTGCCACCAACCTGAGTTCAACTCTCAGATTCCAAATCATTGAAAGAGAGAAATGCCTCTTTCAGGTTATCTTTGACCTCCATGCATGCACCATGGTATTTGTGCCCATATGTACAAAATAAATAAATGTAAAACAATATTTCAATAGCTTGACCTAACCATTCTTCACTGTATACATGTTGCAAAATATCTTGCTGAGCACTATACATATATACAACTTTTATTTGTGAAATAAAGTAGTATTAAAAATAAAAGTACTCAGAAATAACGGTGATAAGACAAAGTCAAACCACTCCTGGTACCTGATGCCACCTTCAGAGCTGCATGGCCCTCTGTCCAGACACAAACCTCTTCTTTGAACTTAGCTCTGAACTCCTAGAGCCTTACACATGCCCATCTGCCCTGCCTAGCACTTTGAACACCAGGACTTGAGCCATTAGATCTCTGCCCTTCTTCCCTGCCACACTGCCTACTTCCATCCTGGTCCACCCTCTCCACAGTGACCAGGCTGCCCTGGACTCTCAGTACGAATAAGGCTGCCATCCCAATGCCATCTCCATCCCATCCCGATGAATGAAGCCATCCACAGGCACGGACACTTCCTGGATCAGGTATGATTTGATTTGTCCCATAAGTAAAGGATTTAGAAATAGGTTGCATGGGATTTTAGTATATTATTGTTCCCAAGGTTCACCTCATTGGTCCCTTTCAGATAATGAAGGAGGCAAATTCAAAAGACCAGAATAATGATGGAGCACAATGTAGCCATTCTTTCACAGATCTCCAGATTTTAAAGAAGGACAATGTTGGTATCCCTAGCTCTCCAACTGCATGTGAACACTACACAGAAAAAATTCTTGCCCCTGAACTGATGCAAGCTATGAGCTCAGATACTCACTGTCTCCATCCTGGAAGAAAATACTTTGGCTATATGAATTATAAATATACTTCTGCATAATTTCTGTTTCATTCTGTCTCCATTCTTGATGAACAACCTGTACCCTTTGATTAGGGGTGAAGATAGGCTGATCCTATTTTCTTAGTCAACATTTTATTTCTTCAGACACTAAGGCCATGAAGTAAATGCAGAAGAAAAGCATGTGTTTTGAATAAATTTTAAAAGTCTACGGATTAGTGGGCCCTGTACCTGCCCTAGGCAAAACAGTAGAGCTCGCCCTGGTAGTGTGAGTGTGGGTGAGCTGGACCTGAGAACATGAGAGCAGGAGAACTAGCCCTATTCCTTGCTGTCTGCTACATTGGGAGAGCTAGCCAGGGCAGTGCAGGAGAGCTTGCCCAAGTAGTGACAATGAGGGAAAGTTGGCAGACTGACCAACCCAGCTACCACCCAAACCCAGAACCAGGACTACAAGGTAGCCCACCCTAACATCCACCTCATCTTTGAACTGATGGATCCAAGACTTGCAGATCCAAAGCCACAGAATCTCCATGACACAAGGTAACAACAGGATTTCCAAGAGGAGTCTCAGTGAGAGCCCCGTATCAATAGTTTAGCAGAAGCTAGAGGCCTTGAGGAAGTGATTGGATGGAAAGATGAATGGGATTGGGATGCATGATTTGAAATCCACAAAGAATCAATAAAAAAAATTTTTTTAAGTCAACTGATGAGTGGATGCTAGTGCTCCATTAATTTAGTTGATCTCTGACACATCAGGTAGATCTGGAAGAAAAGCAGACACCTTTTGCACTCTCATCCAATCTAACTGGAGTGTTGTTGCCCAGCCTGGGAAAAGTAGAGGTGGAAGTAGTGAATTCAGAGACTTGGCTTTGATCTTGAATGACCTTGGGAACAGAGGCCATGCCAAGGTAAGTACTGGGCTAATGGCTAATCAGCTGATGTTGAGGCTTCTCATCACAGTGAGTGAGACTACAAACACCTTTAGTCCCAATTGGGGACAGCAGCAGCTCTCAGCCCATCCCACTGTTCCAAACAAAAGATGAGTGATTCATGGTAAGAGTTAAGGCTGACACTCTGAAGTGTTCACACATGCAGTTCATTGAAGCAACATATCCTTGCTCTTCCCCATCAGAATTCTACCCCAATTCCTATATTGGGAAATACTTATTGTCACCCATTCAAAGAGACAAACAAAATTATCAGCAATTACTTATCAAGCATCTACTCTGCCCATCTCACAATCATGGCCAGGAGTCAGCAATACAAAAATCAGTGCACATTTGGAGTTGTCCAGCTTTCTATGGCCCCACATTGGAACACCAAAATGTTGTTAGTTGTTCTAGCTCTTTTGGGGGGTCCACTACCCAGCTCCCAAATAAATCACCCATGGAAGTTTATTCTTAATTTTAAATGCCTGGCTTTAGCATGGCTTGTTTCTTGCCAGCTTTTCTTAGCTTTAAATTATCCCATCTACCCTTTTGCCTCTGGGCTTTTACCTTTTTCTATTTCTATATATCTTTCTTTCACTCCATGGCTAGCAGGGTGGTCGAGTGGATGGCATTGTTCTCTTGCTCTTTCTTCCCTCTCCTCCTAGATTTCTCTTCCTATTTATTTCCTGTGCCCTCCAGCCCCACTTAAGCTTTCTCCCACCTCACTATTGGCCATTCAGCTCTTTATTAGACCATCAGGTGTTTTATACAGGCAAAGTAACACAGCTTCACAGAGTTAAACAAATGAAACTTAAAAGAAGGCAACACATCTTTGTATCATTAAACAAATGTTCCACAGCATAAACAAATGTAATATATCTTAAAATAATATTCTGCAACCCATACTGGGCCCTTCTCAGGCAGTTACTTTACCCCTTAATCAAAGGGTACAGACTGGCCATAATGGGATAAAGGCTCTCTTTTCTTTTTCTTTTTCTTTTTTTTAAGGTTAAGTGTGTTTTCATATTTTTTTATATTTTTATTGATGTTTGGGAATTTCACATCATGAACCCTGAGTACACTCACTTCCCAGTCCACCCAGGTCTATCCGCCACACCCCCAGAAAAGAAGAAAGAAAAAAAAGACCAATATATGTTGCCCATATACTCACTAGAGCATGGTCAAAAATACCTAGTGGCCAGCCGCTTAAGGAAAACTGAGTCCTTCCCCATCCAAACATTCCCAGAAGCTATCAATTGTGGAGAGCTACACTTCAGCATCCATATCAAAAATTTTAAGAATTCTTTTCAGTGGCTTCCTGTCTAATCTGTTACTTATTTTAGGGGGCCTGTTGTCACAGAAGTCTTCTATGTCTCTCCTTCACAGATGTGAGTGTGTAGTCATCAGTATCATGGAAAAGGTAGTTTCCTTGATGCTTACAATTAGCAGGAGCATAGATCATGGAGACATGGTTTCTAAAGACAGCACATACCAAAGACATCCACATGTGGCACAACAAGTGCCACAGACTCCAGCATAGTCTCTGGTGGCAGTATAGACCATGGACATCAACATGGCCCTCTGCTACTACATGTGTCATGGACACCATCATAGTCTTTGGTGGGAGCACAGGCCAAGGACATCAACATAGCTTTGGGGGGTAACATGGTCACAGATATTAACACAGACCCCAACTGACATAGCCTTCATCATGGATCCAGACATCATCATGAGCTCTAGAGGCAGTGCAGGCCACTCACATCAACATGGTCCCTGGTGGTAGCATAGCCCAACCAATATGGCTTCAGCTGCATCCCAGACCAAGGACATCCATATGGCCTTTAGCAGTGACTTGGGCCAGGGACATC
Organism: Peromyscus leucopus; assembly: GCF_004664715.2. NCBI lineage: Eukaryota > Metazoa > Chordata > Mammalia > Rodentia > Cricetidae > Peromyscus > Peromyscus leucopus. The sequence goes on from NC_051071.1 coordinate 26,399,786, forward strand.
AACACAGCTCCCAGCTATTGTAGGGACATACCATAGACATTCACATGAACCTTGGGCTTCAATATCTCCAAGGATAGCATGGGCCACAGATGTCTTTTAGGAGATACAATCTAGAAAATGAACCATTCTTCATCTTGGCCATCCTGCTGTCCAGCACCAGGACAGTTGTATGGCTGGGCAGAGGGCTCAGGGGCTAAGCTGGAGTTCAACCTAGAGGCTGATGCACACCTCCATCAGCCCTACTCAGGAACAGCATGTTCCCCTGTCTACCACAGGCTTCTTTCACACATATTACCTTCATAGAGTCTCTCTATGCCTCGCTCCATTCCTCCGTCCTTCCCACTTCTCCACTGAACATGCATAGCTTTGAATGCAAACATTCATTCCAACAATTCCTTGGTCTCTCTCAAGGTCTCTGGTTTCCAAAGCACCGCAAACACTGGACCATTGCCAATACCTGTCTTAGATACCCCACTGCTGCCAGAGTCGTGGTGATCCTGCAGTTCTGGTTCTGCAGGACCAGCTCTTCCATGTGCTCCAGAAGCTCATAGATGGAATAGAGTTGGGGTGGACTGATTCAAAGCACTGGACCTTGACTGAATGGTAGCTGAGGTGGTCAGCTGGGGCCTCTTTGACCAATATCTCATTAGGAGGCAATCCATGCCTGGCATTGAGATTTTCATCAAGTGAACCATGTCTTCTAGGAGCAGCATTATCCAACCATCCAGGATACCTCTGATCAAACTTTATGTCTTATATTATATCTGAGGAAGTTTTTAAATTTAGTGTATAAATAAATATAGATGAATGTGTAAACCTCAAAAGTATTATTTATTGGCAAACGATAATTTGACAATTACATATAGACTGTATAAAATAATGTTTTGTGTATATATCCATGATAATCTGTAAAATTAATACATTCATCATTTCATATATTTTCTGTAGTGAAAGCACTTAACATCTATCATTTTAGTGTTATTCAAATATACAATATATTTTTAGCTGTATTTACACTGCTGTATGATAAATTCCTGAAGTCATTCTTTTGCTGAGCTGAAATTCATAATCTTTAGCTGACATCTTATCTCCATATCTGGCCCCTGGTAAGACCTTCCCAGTCTCTGTTGTCTCTGAGTCCATCTCATCCAGATCCCATACATGGGCTCACACAGTGCCTGGATGACTTCATTGAGCATAATTACCTTCAGATTCATCCGTGATGTCAAATGATAGAATGTCCTTCTTTATCAAGGCTAAACAGTCCTCCAATTTGTCCGTAATCTCATTTCCTCTGTTCATTCATTGCTTATGGAACTTGAGTTGGTTCATCAATTGGCATTGTCATAAATGTAGGCATACAAATCAGTAAATCTTTCTGATGTACACCCAAAGGCGTGGCTGCTGGATCATGTGGGGCTTCAATTTTAAACTTCTCCCAAAAGTATTTCAAATATATAGTTCAAAAATATATCTATACACACACACACACACACACACACACACACCCCTCTCCTCCCCTCCTCGTGAGAAGAGTCCAATCTCTGTCATTTTCTTATAGTCATCAAAGCCTACAATCACTGATGACTCCATTCTCAGGTTAACATTCCTACCATGCTCTCCAGTGCAAGAAATGCTGTCCCAGATGGGCACCGGGTTTTCATGGGAATGGCTTTCTTTAATGCTGATGAATTGGAGGTCAAAGTCATTTTTCCGTATTTAATGTGCTTCTCAGTCATAAGCTACCTAAGGAAGGGGCCCAGCAAATGAGTGATAAGCCACACCTGCCTTGAGAGCTCCTCCATGTGTTACAAGTCTCTACTTCATCTATTGGTTGATTCTAGACATGTCTACCTACCAGATTGTTTCCTAATCATTGTGCTCCTGGTATCGACTGATTTTTAAGGGCCTCCAAGTCTACATGAGAGTTGGCTTACATTTCTATTTTACATTCCTTGTGACTTTAGTGCAATCTTAGGTTGTGGTTAGAAGACTAAAGTGTTATTTCCCCCTAAATATCTCAGAGAACACTCTAGCCTCAATAGGGCTCTGGAGAGGCCCACTTTCCCTATGTATGCCCTGCATCAGGAGAGGATCGCAGGCCGGGATCTCCTCCTCAGAGGAACACAGATGTCCCCAGTGACAGCTTCACAAGCTGAACCCAGCCAAGAACTTAGCAAATACTCAGGCTGGCAAATTAATAAATTAACTGAGTTTAATGGCTGCAAAAATGTGCCAAAGTACTTTGTAGTGATATTTTCCAGTTGTTTTTCATTATTTTTATTATTTATAGCAAGGTTCAATGTAGACCTAACACAAAAGAAGCAATATATCCACATATCCGTTCCCTTGAACTCAGTGAGGATAATATGACTGTGCACACTGGCCCTTTGTGACTTTTGAGTGAACACAGGGCCAGTTCAGGAGAGACTTTGGAATACTGATCCTGCTTCATTTTGCTTATTCTGGTAGAAATTGGAGAGATCAACCCATTTTAATGTGTGCACTCTTCAAGATCTTCCTTTTAAAATGTTATAATTTGTTTCCAAACGATTTCTATATGAGTTGCTGTCTTTCCTCCCTAACCGTGTTTTACAAGTCTATGATTGTAGTGCAGATGTCATCAGGAAACCACCCACATCCTGCCTTCCTAGGGCAGCCATGAACGAGGCCACCTGTGCCTTGTCAATCAGAGCCAGCACAGTGTGGACCAGCTGCTGGGGCAGGTGAGCCTGGGGCTCTGCCTTGGCAAGTTCTCCCTTAAAGCACGCAAGCCTCTGCTTGGAAATTTCAGGAAGCTCATTTGGCCCCCAGACTTCTTGATGGAGGATCAGAGGGAACTTGAACTACTCGGTGGCTCAATGGAAGCTTTGTCACCCCAGCTGTGAGCTCTGGGCAACTGTCAGCCTCAACGTCATGTTAACCCTCTGGGGCCATCCAAGCAACTGCAGCCATCACAGACACTCTCCTAACTTGTGTCTAGTTAGAGGCTTAGAAAAGATACTTTTCTTCACTTTGGTGGGACGTTACAGACATACAACATTAACAGATATCAGCCATACTTCTGTACTTTGAACCAAGGAGGAAAAATAAGCAAACTTTTAGGCAAATTGGACAGATCTTCATGAATTTAGTCATTCTAAAGAATACCTAGGATATATACTCCTAGGAATATATGTTTTCAAATGACATGTCTAAATTATTTTTTTCCTTGTCTGCCATTTTTGGGAGAAAAGCCTAGGATATTATCTGAAGATTTTGGAGCACATTCATGTATTCACACACAGAAGCATAAATTTGCCTAACAGTGTACTCACAAGGACTTGGGGAAGATGATGACTCATCCACCATGAAGATCAACACCAAGTATAGGGAGCTCTCACTTCAGGGAAGGCTCGCCCCACTTTTAAGGCAGACGCACGCTACCTGCAAAGATTCCACAGGGAGGAATGGACAGGAAAGACACAACAGACAGATGGAAAAACACAGAGTAGGAAGACCTTTGCCCAAGTCTAAATGAAAGCATTCCAGGCATAGTCACAAAGAAATTCAAAGCATAAGTGAGACTACACAGGCTCAAAGGAGAATCCAGGAGCCTGGAAGACCAAAATGAGTAAGCAGGTAAAATATTCCTTACAAAGAGGTGAGGGCATAGAAATGAGGAATGGGGAATTTCTTTTCATTTTGTAAAAATGTTGTAAATATTTTAGATTTATTTTATATGTGTGTGCACCCTGTGTGTGCCTGGTGTCTGTTGATGTCAGAAGAGTGTGTTAGATCCCCTGGAACTGGAGTGACAGATGACTGACAGCCACCACATTGGTGCTGAGACCTAAATCTGAGTCCCATGCAAGAGCAGCTGGTGTTGTCAACCACTGAGCCATGTCTCCAGATACTGGAGATGGGTGATTATCAACAAGAGGTCTCCCTCCCTCTCTGCAGAACACTAGACTGTTCCATGTGACGGTGTTCACGTCCTAAGCATCTAGCTCCTTGCAATCCCCTCTCCTGTCTCTCCAGCTTCTCACATTCATCAATGAACAACCCTCATTGACTTGTTTCTTAGCACCGTCACAGGAGAGAATATCTGGTATATGTCTTCCTACATAAAAGTAAAAAGACACAAATATTAATGATGCTATTGCCAGGACATATCATTCATGTACTGATAATAGAATTCACTGCATTCCAAAAATATGTACATTTACCTTGTGTTAATAAAAAATTAAAGTAGTTGAAGAAATGTCAATGTTAGCTACCTTGATTTGATACACTATACATAAGTATCAATTTGTTATACTGTACCTAGAAATGTGTATAATTAATAAGAAATTTCAGATTCTGTCAAAGCAAAAATATGCCTCATGTATTATTAAAGATAATTATACCTTTCCAAATGCCAATCCCTTGCTCTTTGTACACATACACACAAAAAGTCCCATCTAATGACTGTGACTTTGGATTATCCATTATAGTAAATAGTTGGATTTTTAAAAGTCAATGAAAAAAATAGCCTGAAACACAGATAAAATAAGATATAGAAAAAACAGAAAAGGGAGTTCCCCAATATGCAATTAGTCCATTTAAGAAAGCAGCATAGGTTCAAGGGGGAAATTTTAAAATATGATTCAAATTTTATGGGAAAAATGAATAATTGGTATAGAAATTAAAAAGACATTCAAAATCCAAGGAGAAGTTTACGCAGGACAAAAACACCTGTAAATTGGCCAGGTGGTGGTGGCACATGCCTTTAATCCCAGCACTTGGGAGGCAGAGGCAGGCTGATCTCAATGAGTTTGAGGCCAGCCTGGTCTACAAAGCGAGTTCCAGGACAGCCAGAGCTGTTACACAGAGAAACCCTTTCTCAAAAAACAAAATAAATAAATAAATAAAATACTTGTAAATATTATCATCAAATACTGATCTTCAGGGGTAAATGCTCTTCCCCTGCTACTTGTAGCAAAACTAAAATATACAATGTCATCACTATCATTTATGTGTTATGCTACATACATTCTTGGGGTCTATGTGGCAGAGTTAAGTTTAAAAATTTAGAATAATTCTAGAATGATACCCAATAAGCTTATCACTCTAATTGTCCCCCTCCAAAAGGAGACAGTTTCTCTAGGGTATTCCTAGGGGGCAGATAAGTGCCTCCCTTCTTAATTTTACAGAATGCTTATGTGTGAGCAGCCACAACCAGCATAGTTTGGCATTGACTTAACTGGAGCAGTGGAGAATGAAGAAATGATATACTGACATAGAGAAAAGCTGAGATTTGGTGGGCCATGTGCTCAGGTGGAGATGCAGCAGTCACCTGGAAACTCGGCTGTTTGTGATGTAGAGCATGAATGAAGAGGATGTGGGTTAACTAAATCTCAGCAGGAGGGCTCTGTCAGGGAGCAGTATCCAGTTACAGACATCCAGGACCAGGAAGCTATGCTCCATACTTTCTCTATAGATGTCAAGGTTGATAGTTTCTGCATACAGTGTCAACATTTATACTTGGATCAGCAGAAGGTTTTGCCACTTCCATGTGGCTGAGGCCTGGGAGCCTTTGACCAAGCCATGCTCATATTATCAACACACATCCACTCAGGACTTCATCTGTTACCAAAAGCAAGTAATGACCCTGCAATAGTATGTCTGGGCAGAATGAATCAGCATTGGTTTATAAAAAATGAAGATTTAAATAGAATGTTCCTAGGAAGATTGAGGAAATGGTCATCAAGTACTTCAGAAGAGACATTTCTGAGGGTCTGCTACAGAACTGGCCCAATATTTAGACTTCACCTTAACTATGGGATATTATCTTACAGCATAAGAAAGTTCCAAGTCTAAATTCTTGCTGCAGCAATCCACACCATGTTACAGTGCTTCCTTGCTTGATGGGAATCCTTGGCTCGGAATCTCCTTGACTGAGTGACTTGCCCTCAGGGCCTCAGTTTTCTTTCCCTTACTCACGGGTGATCTCATCAGCAAGGTGGAGAAGGCATTGTGTGTCCTCTCTACTCTATTTGGAAATCCCCTAACAACCATTACTAAGCCCAGCCCTGCTTACCTGGTGAAATCGCACTAATCTCCTGCCTGGGGCACCCATTAATCTCCTACAGCAGTTCCAATATCAGGTTTGTGCACACAGTTACAAAAGGAGGTTTCTGTGTATGTTTCAGTCACCTTGGTAGAGACAGTCAGCAGATGACATTGCCAGGTCGCCAGCCTGGAATGCTACCAGTCCACACCTTCTGTCCACAAACTGAACATCAACCTGTAGCATGACTGAAGGGGAGCAGCACTTCACGATTCTCCCCATGTGCCTGAGCCAGTAATTCAGCCTACAGAGCACTCTCCCCATGTCCAGCCCAGATTCCCTCTGAGCTACTTTAGGAAATCCACACCATCCCAACTCTTGCTGAATGTCACTGTTGGGAACAAAGCAGTCTACAACAGACAGCTGAAAGAGTCCCTAGAGTTGGGGTCTCATGTGGCCGCCCTCAGACCAGGGAGCCAGAAGTCACATCTCATTACCTGAAATGAGTGAACTTTTATTCTGTAGACTAGAAGCAAGATCCCATCCTCCTGGCCATCAGAGAACAGCTAATATTCAGAATACATGCCACTGTTATGAGAGAAGAGCCATCACAAATCAATCTACTTATTAGTGAGAGACAACAAAAAGTGTGAGCTGCCACATGGAAAAAACTACTGAGGCCAGTTTTCTGGTGTGGCATGTACCTGTTGGGTGCTCTTGTGTGTAGCACTGTCCTAGGTACTTTTCCCACTGCTGTGACAGAAACACACTGCTAAAAGTGACTTAAGAGGGAAAGGAGTATACTTTGGCTCACAGTTCCAAGACACAGTCCACACTATGGTAGGGAAGCAGAGGAAGCCAGGAGCTGGAAGGGGCCAGTCACATTGTACCACAGTCAGGAAGCAGAGAGTCACGAGTGCTCCCTTCCTCGGAATATAGTACATGATCCATGTCCATGGAACAATGACGCCCATGAAGTCTAGAAGATCACCTACAGATATGCCCAGGGACTTCTCTCCCAGGTGATTTTAAATCTTATCAGAATTCAAAATTGACCATTTCATTTACCCACTTAGGCAGACAACACTGGACAAGCCAGAGTTAACTGTCAATGGGTCAATGTTTAGAAGACTGTTGTGCTGGCTAGTTTTTATATCAACTTGACACAACCAGTATCATCTGGGAAGAAGGTATCTTAATTAAGAAAATGTCTCCATAGAATTGGCCTGTAGTCTGTGGGGCATTTTCTTTATTGATGATTGATGTGGGAGGCCTAGCTCACTGTGGGAGGTGCCATCCCTAATGCAGTAGTCCTGGGTGGTATAAGAAAATGTGCTGAGCAAGCTATGAAGAGCCAAGCCAGTTGGGCAGCACTCTTCCATGGTCTCTGCATCAATTCCTGCCTCTGGGTTCCTGCCCTGCTTGAGTGCCTCCCGTGACCACCCTTGGTGATGGACGGTTGCCTAGAAGTTTAAGATCAAATAGACCCTCTCCTTCCCCAAGCTGCTTTTGGTCATGGTGTTTCATCACAGTAATAGAAACCCTAACTGAAACAACTGTCAATAAAATGCCTCTGAACCAAGAGAGCCAGCAACAAAAGTTATAACATGCAAATTATTACCAGTCAGGAAAGTATAGTGTCATCATGCACCTTCCAATGGTGGAGAGAATTCAAAGCCTTTACTACACTAAACACTGGCAAAGTCTGCTGGGAAAATAAAATAGTACAACACCTTCGTGCTAACAAAGTTAAACACACAGTAACCATGTGCAGCATGTGTGCTCTTGACTATTCCCCCAAGCAGAATGAAAAAGATGTCTTCAGGAAATTTTGTCTATGTGTCTTGAAATAAAATGCAAATTAGTAAAAGGTGGAAATAGGAGACACATATATAAAAAGACTCCTTGACAAATTCTCCAAGTCTTTTCTCCATACCAAAGCGAGACCCACCTGCAAGCTTGCTTTTCCTGGTAAAATCTCATCCGACTCTTAAGGTCCCATGTATACAAGCTAAAGATGCTTTGCTTAGATCCATTGGGGGTGTGCTAGAAAAATCTGTCTGGTAGCACTAAAAGGGTGACACAGACATAAAGAAGGAATAGAAAAAAAGTTCCAAAGATAGACCATAATGAAAAATGTGCACGAGAAACCTCAAACTTCTTTTAATGTATGCACACATGCATAGACACATATAACTAAACACACAAATTTCATTCACACAGATGATAGATAGATAGATAGATAGATAGATAGATAGATAGATAGATAGATAGATAGATAGATAGATAGATAGACAGATAGGAAGACAGATAGATAGACAGATAGGTAGACAGATAGACAGATAGGAAGATGATGAACTGATGGATAACATATGGATAGATATAAAGAGATAGATATGTACTGAATTCATACTTAAGGTTAAAACCCAGAAAGACTCTAAGTGTCAATTAACTAGTACTTCTCAGCAATAAGCAGAAACCAGCTACAGATGTGCCTGTGAACATGTGATGCTAATCCATTTTAGGCAGAAGAGAAAAGGCTAAGGCTCTCTACACTGTGTATTGGCTGTTGTTGCTGTTGTGGAAGGGTTCACCATTGCTTCTGGACCAGAGTCGACTTCATGCCTCACAAAACATCTTGTGCTGTTCTCTGTCTTACACTTTGGATGCTATGACAGAGTGCCCACCCGTACACATGGTCTGAGACATCACACTATCAAGCTCATGTTGGACATGAACTACCATCTTCCCTTTAGGAATAAAGAGGAAACTGTACCTTTGTCATGTGACTAGGTCTTCCATGTGAATGAAGGAGAAGCCTTTGGGGAACAAATTGATGGGTGCAGAGAGATGAACTGTAATTGTCTCTTGACTCTGTAGCTATCTTCAACTTCCCAGGCACGGATGCCGCCACTCATCCTTCAACGCAGAATCCAGGGTTCATTTGCTCAAAAGCCCTGATGACCACATGAAAGCCTGAAAAATAGTCATGGCAAAATTGAGTCAATAAAGACTCCATAAAGCAGAATTCCTTTCTTGGGTAATTTGAAACATCAAAGCGGATGGGTAGTGACAGAATACAATTTAGTTTTCTGCCAGCTGGGATCAATGAGGTGATCAGTAACCAAAGACACAAAAAGAATTGGGGAATTGATGGAAATGTGCTCTGCTGTAATTTAGTAGTAGCTTCACCACCATCACATGTGTCAAAGTTTATCAGACTGAACACTTGAGCAGAGTGCTCACTTGTGTTCACACTGCAGTCCTTGAGACATCTACACAGAGACCGACTTCCAGCCCTACTGCCCAGAACAGCCATGCACATGTACAATTCCTGCTGAAGTGTAGATACAGACGAGTACGGGAGGGCTCCTGTTTTCCATTTTTGTCCCGTTGTATTCTTAAAGCGCTGGGGATTGAGCACAGGGCCCCGTGTGCTAGGCAAGAGCCTTAACACGGAGATATACATTCCACACATGTTTTCCATTTCTTACACTCACAGATTTCAAGCTTCCCATAGTACAACATTCATAATCATGGTAGCAACCACATCTCAGGTTGGAGGCTCACTGCTCCAACAGTGTGGGACAAGGGGTCCCACAGTCTCAATCATGGGAACAACAGCACTGGACCACATCAGGATCTGGGCACTAAGTGTCTGCAGCATGATGTTTCCATGTCCAAAGGGTTTCGGGCTCTTCCTTTCCATCTGTTGGTAGAATAATCAAAGTAACAACTTCTGTTCCTGTAGACGAAATTTGGCTCTTTGCATATGATCTTACGGTTGATGGCAGGAGCAGAACTTCTCTCAATGTGGAACATGGAACTAGAAAGACTATTTAAGCGCATTGTTCTGTTTGCTATTTCTGTTGTTTTTGCTGCTCTTTTTGGCGGTTGCTAAAGAATGAAAATTAAATTATATCCCTCAGTAGGAGACTGAAACAACTGAGATAAATGTTATTTAAGCAGAAATTTCCCTTACGTTATAAAGAGGATATGTCATTTCAGGGGAATGTTTGAGAAATATAGAAGAAGGAAAAATTATCATCCGTATCTTATAAAAAAAACACTTAAGAATTTGATTTATGCTAAAGGGTCTTTGATTTGTGTGTACATGTTTGTGTGCATGCATGCATGTGGGGGATACAAATGGACAATTTTACAAATATGTATAGAAGCCAGGGGCTGATATCTAGTGTCTTGTGAGATAGGATCTCTCACTGAACTTTGGGCTCATTGATTCAACTAGACTGGCTGCCTTCTTAGGCCTGTGGTGACAGGCATGTGCCACTCACCCAGCATGTTACATGGGCTCTGAGAGATTGCACTTGGGTCTGCAAGCTTCAATGGCAAGAGGCTGAGCCATCTTCCTAAACTCAAGAGCCATAATTTAAACAGACAGATTTATCCTAACCCTTGGAACAGCTTCATTTCTCTACCTTGCAGACTCCTTTATCCAAAGAACCTGGAAAAAGTTGTGGCTTTTTGTTAGCTATCAGTACTTCTCAGGGGTAATGGGTTAAAGCTTTGTCATCTCTCATCCCTGTGCAACTGACAAAGACTCAAGACAGAACCCACATAGATAATTTCCTCTAATTATTCTGGAACAACTTGTTCATGCCAATCCCTTCCACTCATGTTCATCCCCATGATCACATGTTTTCTTGTTAATGTGAGTCTCAAATGTGTACCCATTTATCCTTCACACCTGCGTTGAGCACTTGCTCCCATAATAGTCCCATGGAAAAAGGCACAGAGCAGGTATAAAACCTCTCTGTGTGAACTGACATAGGTCTGGAGGTCAGCCACAAAAATATTCACAGAAGTCAAACTGAAGATAACGGATAGATTCAAAACTCTAACAATTCTGAAATCACCATACATATGTAGCTCAATAGAACAATGAGGAAAGTGTTTGGCAGGTGGTGGGAAACAGGGTTTCCACAGTTAGGGAATTCACAGACAAGCGAGTACAGAGTCCAGGAGACAAAAATGACACTCACAGTAATAAATTAGAGTTAGAGGCATCCATATAAACTCATATATGACTCCATATAATTTGGGATGAAAGACACACTGTGAATGCCCTATTCCCAAATTTCCCATTTTGCTGGTTCAATATGCAAACCTTTATCTGGTACATATTCTGGGCCTTGACAGTCTGTCCTCTTCTGGTGTCAACTTAGTCATATAGCAGACTGCCTGCAAATTTTCAACCCTTGGATGAGCTGGAAGTGCCTACAAGCAGGCATCAGCTTCCTAATGGGGAAATGTCATTTTGTTCACTGCAAATATGTGTTGCTCTGATTGGTTGATCAATAAAGCCATTTGGCCTATGGCAAGGCAGCTTAGAAGCAGGCAGGAAATTCAGAGAGAGACAGGAAGAAGGTGGGGAGAGATGCCAGCGAGCTGCCCAAGGAGCAACATATAATGCCACACACATTACATGTAAAAAAAAGTAAAGCCACAGAAAACGTGGCAAAATATAGATTAACAGAAATGGGCTGAGTTTAAGTGTAAGAGCTAGTCAGTGGAAAGCCTGAGCCAATGGCCAAATAGTTTTAATTAATATAAACCCCTGTGTGCTTACTTGGGGCCATGGGGCCATGGGAGCCAGGCAGGATCAGAGAAACTTCAGCTACAAGCTACAGCTTCCAACTATGGAAGATAAGGGACTAGTGGCTCCACTTAACTGTAACTCTCTGATGAGCTCTAAATGCACCTCACACCATAAATTGAACATAATGATTTATATCCTATAGCATAACCACTTTTTCTCAGTTTCTTGACCATCTGCTATTTTGATGATAGATGGTTATGGTGTAAGCTAAATTTCAGTAAAATCTCTAATTTTTTATTTTGTTCTTACCCTGTGCCATGCATTAGTGCTTGAAGTCAGGGTGCTGGACAACATCTAACGTCCTGCCCTTGATATGAGCTTATAGATTCGAGCCTTTCAGAAGTGTTCATTTTCAGAGCCTCCTTGTCTCAGTCTAAGGTTTATGACCTGTGCAAGCCTTTTCCCCACATGGCGCTCCTGGGTGTTGCATCTTCTTGGAGCTGGAATGACTGAATACATATTTCTTCATCTGCAACAAGCACCATGTCAGCCAGGTGGCAGTGACATGCATCTTTAATCCCAACACTCGGGAGGCAGGGCCAGGCAGATCTTTGTGAGTTCGAGGCCAGCATGGTCTGCAGAGCAAGATCCAGAACAGGCACCAAAACTACATGGAGAAATCCTGTCTCGAACCGCCCCCCATCCCCCCAAAAATAAAACAAGTACCATGTCACTTGATGTTACAATGTTTGTTTTAATCATGAAAATAAAGATGGAGGAAATCTGTGAAATCTATCTGCTTTGTAGTTAAATGTGTTTATATTGTATTCATGTCGGTTTGGGCTATTCGATTGTCTCATTGTTTGAACTTCAGGTCTTTGGTTGTCTTTTCCTTTGGGTCTAAGGAATTCTGTTTATCTGTTCTTACCTGGTTTTATTCCCTTTCCTCTTAAAATGTCCTGAGTTTGTCTTTATTCCTGATGGGTTCTTTTGTCAGTCATAAAGTTCATGAGTTTGACTCTTCCTTCAGTAACTAAAACTGCATGGGGTACCATCTCCTTTGGCCTCCGTGTTTCCTACAAAAAGTCAGCTGTATTTTGAGTAACATGTAGCTGACTTAGTTATCATCAAGGTGGCTTTCTTTTTCATAATTCCAATTAGAACGTGCTTTTTTCTGTGTACTTATTTAGGTTTGTTGTCAGAATAAGAATTTGCTCAGTTTCTTGAATATGTAGGTTTTATGCTTTTTATCAAATGTGGGTTTTTTTTTCCATTTTTATCTCCTTAATTAGCCCTGCCTCTCCCCCTTCTCTCTCTTTGTCTCTCTGTCTCTGTCTCTGTCTCTCTGTCTTGGACTCTAAGGATAGGAATTTTAGATCTGTGTTGTTATCATACAGTATTTTCTTGATTCTAAGTTCTATTGGGTGGGGAGCAGCAAGGGGAACTAAATCTGTGTCATCTTTTCCCAATCTCCGGGGATGAGACTGCAGAGATGTTTGTGTAAAGCCAGTTGTTGGTGTGAACCCAGTTGTAGTAAACATGGCCACGGTGCCCATTGACATAGAACATGAAAGCATTCCCGCTGTCAACACGGAACCCAACAATTGCAAACACAGCCCTTTGGGTGCACAAAACTGAAAGCATTTACTTCTGAGTCCTTTACAAAAGAGCTTGCTGACCATCGCTTCATAGTTTTCAGATGTGCCAGGATTTTATAGGCCACAACATACAGAGAAGTAAATCTAAGAACTTCCTCATATTTGTGGCAGACACTCTATAAGCTGGAAGACAATGGATGGATGTTTTGAAAGTATTAAAAGAAAACAAAATTGTAAACTTCAGTTCAACCTTGGAGCTTAGAGTGCCTGCCTGTGTTTTTGGCCCCAGCTCTGGTCTGCTGTTTGAGATTAAAGTTCCCACCTAAGCTCTGGCCTCGGCTCCAGTTCACCTTTTGAGACCAGAGTGCCCAAGAACTCAAGCCCCAACTCCACTCTGTCATTTCCCACCCAAGCTCTGATGCCAACTTGGATTCCCCATTTGAAGTTGGAGAGCCTGCCTGGGCTTCAGCCCCCTAGCCCAGGTCACCCGACTGGGTCCCAGGAAGTCAGCTAAGAATTTGGTTTCAAGCCCACTCTCTACCCAGTTCTTCCCCCCACTTACTCAAAAACCCCTAGTCAATGTAGGAAGTGACCACTTTTTTCTGTTAGTTCGTTTTTATTTCTCTACATATTCGATTGTCCTTTTTTTTTTTTTTTTTTGGTCTTACAAGAATATAGTCTGCCTTAGGTTGGAGATGGTCTCAACTGCCTTATAAATGAGAATATTCTACATCATTTGGGTGCATATCATTATCTCAGTCTACTTTAGCAAACACTCCCACGTGTATTCCTCACTCTTTTTCTTCTATCACTCCTCTTTCTACTTATGTCCCTATCTATTTCCCCATAGCAATCTAATACAGTCACTTATCCAATGGAATTTCTTTCTTCATTTGTCCACCCACACCCACAATAACACACGGGACTGTTGATGTCTCTTGTGTCCCCATAAAAGTGATATTTAAAGAATGACTGTGCTGTAGTCAGCTGAGACTCCATTTTCATGGTGAGTCTAGTGGCAGTGACTAGCTACAGGTAGTTCTTAACATTAAGCAGAGGTCTGGGAATACAGCCTGGTGCCACAAACCAAACTCTAAAAGAAGAGAATATCAATAGTCTTTCATGAACACTAAAGAAAAAAATCACTAAAAGTAGATAGATGATCTAAAAAACAACGAAAGTCTTAACCAGTGATCCATCCCCAGAGAACAGGTTCCAGGGCAAAAACACTAGGAATATGAAAAACTGAGACAACTTGTCTCATCCAGGAATTTCCAACTCTGTAGTTGTGAATGGCCCCAGTCAAAATTACCTACAGGAAACTTCAGACACAAATCCCAAAGAACAGTTACCAGTATGTTCAAACAACTCCAGGAGGACATGACGCATTCCAACATTACCACTGTTCAGGACATTCAAATAGGCTGTGATAAAGCAATACTGAAGAACAGCTCAATCGAAACGATGATAGAAATGGCAAAGATTACAGAATGAGAAGTAGAGAGGGAAACCTTGCCATTAGAATGGATCATGTGAAGAATAGAATTTCAACCTTTAAGACAAATGGAGGAATAGCATAACTTAGTAAAGGTCGATGATACATTTTAAAAGTCCTGGAAAAAGAACATGTAATATTTGGGGGACACCGTGAAAAGGCAAAATTTATTAATTTTAGGTAGGCAAGAAGGAGAATAATTTCATGCCAAAAGAATAAGAACAGTTTCTGTTAGGAACATAGCTGAAACTACTTGGTATAACTTAAAAACCCATTTTGTGTGACTTGAAATAATATTATGCCTGAGTTGGCCACCAGGCAGCTCTGATCAAAGCTAGGCCTTAGAAGGAAGGCCCGGGCAGGCTACCTCACAGCTCAGACCTGGGTCTAGCTCAAGACAAGGCCTGTTATTCCAGTGAACTAACCCCAGAGTGGTGTGGATATGGTAATGAATCAGTCCCAAGCTGTGAATCCTGGTAGCACAAAGACACCATTCAACGAAATGATACAAAAATTGGAACTTGGAAATGATCTCTAGGATCACACTGGCATACTCTCTAGAGACCTGGCTTCTCCAGCCTCTGTGGTGATGCCCATCCACAAGAGGACTTGAGACTCTGTGTGTGGCTCTGTCTTCAGTGACTGTTGCACTTTGACATGGTCACTGGGCTCACACAGGCATGCATATCAGCGATGGTTGCTGAACAGCACTCTCTGGGACTTCCTGGGACTGCCATCAATGCCATCCTCCCAGCCTGCCACAGCTGAAGGACTTCACAGTGGACATGTGTCAAGCCTGTAAGCTTCCAAAGTGTCCCCACTGGGGAAGATTTCCCAATGGAACACTGCAGTAGCATTTCTGCCCAAACAACTGTTCCCTACTTGGAGAGATAATAGTCTAACTTTTATATTAGTACGATATTATAAAGAATATTTGTATGAATAAACCAAACATATAAAAAATAACAACAAATCTTGGGCTGGAAAGATAGCTCAGCGGTTAAGAGCACTGACTGCTCTTCCAGAGGTCCTGAGTTCAATTCCCAGCAACCACATGGGTCCTACAACCACCCATAACAAGATCTAGTGTCCTCTTCTGGTCTGCAAGGACACATGAAGGCAGAATACTATATACATAATAAATAAATATTTTAAATAAATAAAAATAAAAACAAATCTTGTGCAGACATCCTAATTGCTGAGTGTCCCACATTCCACCAGCCATGCTCTCTGCAGTTTCAATAACATCATAGAATAAAATTCCCCAAATCTAGAGAAAGAGATGCCCAGGCAGATATAAGAGTCACACACCATACCAAATATTTACATACTCAAATCAGGCTTACCAAACTTCATAAAACAAATACTATTAGATATATTGCCACAGAATAATCCCAACACAGTACCAGTCAGTGACTTCAGTACCCCACTCTGTAGCCAGAAGTTTCTCTGGTCCTGCCCAGCCCCACAGTTGAAATGAATCTCTCCCACCTGGGTCTCACAGCTGCTTGGTCCCAAGTAAACACACAGAGACTTACATTGTTTGCAAACTGTATGGCCTATGGCCCAAGCTTTTGGCTAGCTAGCTCTTTCATCTTAAATTAACCCATTCCTATTGACCTATACGTTGCCACATGGCTATGGTATTACCAGTCTGCTGGCATCTTGTTGCTCCTTTGGCAGAAAGCTAATGTCTCCTCTGCCTCTCTTTTCTTCTCCCTGTCTCTTTCTTTGATTTCCTGCCTGGCTATAACCTAACTTTCCATATACCACAGCAGCTTCTTTATTAACCAATCATAGCAACATGTATTCATAGTGTACAGAAAGACATCCCACAGCACTTCCCCTTTTCTGTCTAGTCAAAAAGGAAGGTTTTAAATTTAACATAATAAAATTATATAACAAAACAGTTATCAAGCAAGAATTACAGTTACAATAACTAGTCTATTTGTATTTGGCAAAACTAAAGAAAATATTCTATCATCTATTCTGTATTTGTGAGTCTAAAGTTTCATATCTAATTTATCTTTTATCATAGATAACCAAGAAAAATTACAACTATCTAGTCTTCAACTACATCAAAGACCCCAGAAGGATATAATATTACCTAAGTAAACAGGAATCACATTGCAAGCAACTTCCATAATTCTAGAAATGACAGAGACATCTGGCTGCCAAAGTCCCTCTGTAATGTTGGAGCATCCATCTTCAGCCTATAGGCCTGGAATTTCTCAATCATTTCTCCCTGTGTCCTGCAGAATGTCTGGCAGTCTCCTCTGAGAAGCAGGAACCTGAAGGACAATCTTGCCTTGTTTTGACAAAATTCAGTGGTCATTTTCCTATGGGTCCTGTATGTCCAGTTTATACAACATCCTGTCAAGCAGTCAAGTTAAGGGCACTTTTTGCCCAGTGGTTAACTTTTATCACGAAGAAAGCAAACTCCATTAATGGATTTCTTCAATGCCCATCCTCTTCTCTGAAGTAGATTGGTTCTGCCAGGAGCAGACATGTATGAATGTCCAGAAAAGTCAAAGTTCTTAAAATATTTTAAATGTCATATTCTGTAGGTCTTTAAAATGTTTGAAGATTACCTACCTAATTGAAATATATCTATGTAGATCTAGAAAATTTAACTAACATGACTATAAGTTTGATTATCATAGATTATTGTTAATCTGTATTTCTTAATTATATATTACAATTTTAAATGAGTTGCATAAACATAATACTTTAACAAGAATAAAAATATACATACAGTATAGCAAAATTAACTTTAAGTTTGTATCAATAAACTAAAATCCATAGCAATATAAAACATTTCAAACAAGTTGTTGCTCTTTAAAAGTAGATTCAATAATCTACCCTTTTATCCTATCATATCTTTATGCCCTTTTCTTCTTGAGAAAGAGATTGCATTTATAATCAACCCCCTCTAAATAAAAAATGAACATTTATAAACAATATTTTGGGAATTTGGGCATAGTTTCTCATACTACTTCCTGCTGATTGGTGGTGTGGCAATCTTATAGGGATCCCAAGAAAATCTGAGATAATGGTCAAGTCCTGGGAAAATCAGCTATAACTTTTGTTGATAGGTACCATTTGTTAAAGTTCAAGAGGTCTCGCTTGATCAAGTCTGATCCATCTTAACCTGGAACAAATTCACAACCTCTTGCTTCCTGTGGAAACAAAAGCAGAGCCTCCTTACTTTCTTTCTTTCTTTCTTTCTTTCTTTCTTTTTTTTTTTTTTTTTTTTTTTTTTTTGGTTTTTCGAGACAGGGTTTCTCTGTGTAGCTTTGCGCCTTTCCTGGAACTCACTTGGTAGCCCAGGCTGACCTCGAACTCACAGAGATCTGCCTACCTCTGCCTCCCGAGTGCTGGAATTAAAGGCATGTGCCACCACTGCCCAGCCAGAGCCTCCTTTCTAAAGCAACATATCCTTAGACTCAAATTTTGAAGTTACGATATTTTTAAATATACTTATTGGTTTAACTTAGTAGCCTTTACAATCAAATGTCTCTCTCCAGTTAAAAATTCCAAAGACAACATAATCCAGACTCTTTGTGTAATTTCCACCTTTATGTGCCCTACTATGTTCTTTATATATTATTTTATTTTTTAAGATTTTATTTTATTTTTATGACTATCTATATCCTTTCTCTTTTCTTTCTCAAGCCTACATACCTTTTTACATACAATGTAAACTGTTTGAAGTTTTATTCCATCTGAATCTGTCTTATTGTGAATCTATAATCCTTCTCTGGCCAGGAGAGATTTCAGATTGCTAAACTGCATGGCTAGGATTAACACAGCAGCCCTTGCTGCTGACTCTGCCCCTTTCAGTTTCCCCAACATGGCAGAGGTACCTAGGAGAGTCACACTTACCCTGCCAACTCTGGGGTCCATGCTGCTACCAGATAGCATGCAGATGGCTCACAAACCTTTTTTGTCTGTATGAGTAAGAGCTAAATCCACCATGCAGTGTACTGCACGGCTTGGAGACACCTCTGTGTACCAAGGTAGGAATCCATCATGCTGTCCTCAAGCCCAAACGCTGCAGTATCTCTGTATCATAGCCCACATGAAAGACACAAGTAGGAAGCTGTTTTTTGGCTCTGTGTATGTTTAGAAGCCCTTTTTAATCTGTTTTAGGCCTTATGGAAATTCGAGAGCCCCAAGCTGGTATGCAAAATGTAGCCGGAAATTTCTCTGGTCCTGCCTGGCCACTCTCACCATTAGACACATAAACCATAGAAAACATTAACAGAGAAACTCTGCAAGTAAATGACACCATAGGTCAAACGGTACCTATATAGGGCGTATAGGCATCTACAGAACATGTTACCCAAATATGAAAGAATACACATTCTTCTCAGAAGCCCATGGAACTTTATTTAGGACATAAAGTAATTCTCACCAAATTCCAGAATCTTAAAATAATTTTTTGTATTCTTTCTGGTCACAATTGAATGAAATAACAAATTAATAGCAAGATAAATTGAAGAAAATACACAAACTCGTGGAAATTAAACAACATACTATTGAATTAAAGAAATCAAAAATCCTAAAATTGAATAAAAAATGAGGACAGAATATACCAAGATCTATGGGATAGAATGGAGACAATTTTGAGGGAAATTTATAAATGCATATATTGAAAAACATAAGAGACAGAAGACATAACTTAGTTGAAGGTAGAAGTTAATGAAATAAAAATGAGAAAAATACATTGAATCAATGAAACAAAGAGTTGCTTCCTTGAAAAGTTGAATGAATTTGACAAATTCTTAGCCATACTAACCAAAAGAGAGAAATTACTGAATTAAATAAAACCTGAGATAAAAAGAAAGACATTACAACAAATACCAATAAAATCTCAAGAATCAATGAGGACATAACTTAACAAATGCTATCCCACTAAACTAGAGGATCTAAAAGAAATGAAGTTATAGATACATATGAGCTATAAAAGCTAAGTCAACATGAAATAAATAACTTAAGCAGACTTATAACCACCAATGAGATAGAAGCACCAATTTTAAACTTTCTAACTAAAATAGCTCAGATCTAGATGAACCTAGCACAAAATTCTATCAATGAAAAGAAGAGTCAGCATCAATATTTCTCAAAATTATTCCATAAAATAGAAAAGGAAAAAAATTCCCCAGTTATTTTAGCAGGTAGTATTATCCTGAATGCAAAACTAGACAAAGGCAGAGCAAAAAATCATAGACCAGTCTCCCACATGAACACAGACACAAAAGTTCCCAACTACATCCAAGAACATATCAAGATGTCATTCACAGTGATTAAATTGACATCATTCCAGGAATGCAGGGATGGTTAGATATATATAAATCAATAAATGTAATCTTTCACATAAGTGATCTCAAGGGCAAAAACCGAATGAACAACTGATTATATACAGAAAAAGCTTAAGGTAAGATTTAACATCCCTTCATGATAAAGGCCCCATAAAGGTGAGGATTGGAGAAATCAATCTCAATTTAGTAAAAATTGGATACAACAGACTTTAAATTGAAGGAGACTGGGTACACTCCCACTAAGACCAGGAACAACACCATCTCCACTGCCTCAGTGCAGCCAGTCTTAGAGAAGAAGACAATAGAAAGAAATAAAAAAGGTACAAAAAAAAGTAAGCAGCCAAAATATCACTATTTTCAGATGACACAATCCTATTCATAACAGACCCTAAAGACTTCACCAGGAAACTCCTAAAGCTCATTAACACATTCAGAAAAGTAGTAGGTCCCAATATCAGTACACAAAATTCAGTAGCCCTACTATATACCAAAAACAAATATACTGAGAAAGAAATCAGGGGAACAACCCATTCACCCTTAAAAAACAAAAACAGATACCTTGGATTAAACATCTGCAATGAAAACTTTAAAACATTGAAGAATACAAGAAGAAAAAACTTCATAAGTGGACTCAAGTCAGGTGGGGATGGGAACATGAGAGACTGGGTCCGTGGGGGGGTAGAGGGAGAGACTACTGAAAAAGACTACTGGAAACAGGGGCATTTACTAGTTTTGGGGACCCTACTCCTCATGCTGGGTCACCTTGCCCAGCCTTAATACATGGGGAGGTGCTTAGTCTTACTGCAACTTGATATGCCATGTGTTGATGTTTGGTTTTGCTCTTTAGCTCTTTACTCTTTGCTGTTGGGGGACCCACCACCCAGCTCCAAATAAATCATACACAGGCTTATTCTTAATTATAAATGTCTGGCCTTAGCTTGGCTTGTTGATAGCCAGTTTTTCTTAACTTTAAATTATCCCATCTACATTTTGTCTTTGGAATTTTACCTTTCTGTTACTTCTGCATACCTTACTTTCACTCTTACTCCATGACTGGCTGTGTGGCTGTGTGACTGGCCCTTTGTGTCCTCTTCTCCTTGTTCTCTCGTTCCTTCTTCACTTCCTCCCAGATTTCTCCTTCTATTTAATCTCTCTGCCTGCCAGCCCTGCCTATCCTTTCTCCTGCCTTGCTATTGACCATTCAGTTCCTTATTAGACCATCAGATATTTTAGACAGGCAAAGTAACACAGCTTCACAGAGTTAAACAAATGCAACATAAACAAAAGTACCACACTTTAAAATAAAATTCTACAACAGCCATGTTTTCTTGATATCCATGGGAGACCTGTCCTTTCCTGAACAGAAACAGAGGAAGAGTGGATTGGGGGATAGGAACAGAGGGGAGGTCAGGGAAAGTACTGGGAGGAGAGAAAGGAGAGAAAATTGTGGCTGGGATGTAAAACAAATAACTAAATAAATAAAATGAAAAAAAATGATAAGTAATTAAGGAGATAGATACCGCACACACACGTACAAGCGCACACTCGCTCAAAATGTCCTCTAGCTTTGACACTGCCCTTAAACTCATGAACTCACTGCATCCATTGTTATCTACAAAAATCCTGCACAAAATTGGACCTATCAACAACATTTCATCTTGGATAAGGGAGGAGCCCAGGGGCCCCACTCCTTTCAGAATGACCATTAGCAATTAGTACTGATGCATAATACTTTCTCCACAGTGTACCCACAGATAAACTGCCCTTACTCCACTGTATAACGTCCTATCCACCCTCAGACAAGTAACTATAATTAAACTCAATGGATCATGCATAAAAATTGGAGGGGGAATCGTTGATAGAAGGATGCCTTTTCAGAAAGGGAGGGCATAAAACAAGAAAGTGTAGGGTGGATGGAAATTACTATATTCATTATATAATTATCAAAAATAAAAATGGGAACAAAGTCAACCAACAATTTCAGTAAACTGTTTATGAAGATAAAAGCAACTTGGTGGTAATTTATGGACTTCATTCACTCAAAACCAATGTGGGTCTTCACTACAAACACACACACACACACACACACACACACACACACGTAAGAATATCCATAAAGGTTCATAGTGGCGGTGCTGATAGCTCTAGATAAGAAGAGCCCCAAATGTTAAACACTGGGTGACTATGCAAATCATGTCATAGGCAGAGAAGAGTGATACTCAGCCATGCTAAAGGCAGTACTTATGACTCCAATTAGTGTGTTAAAGTCTTAGCCCCCAATGTGGATGATATTATGAGGTATTCCTTTGGAGACGTGATAAAATCATTAAGGTGGAGCCTTCAAGATGGATTCCTGCCCTTGTGAAAGAGACCTCAGAAGCTGCCCTACCTCTTCCACTATGTGAGGACACAGCAAGGGGACACCTCCTATGGTCCAGAATGCAGCCCTCACTAAATAGTGAATCTGTTGTTTCCTTGATCTTAACCTAGCTCCAGGAAAGTGAGGCATCAATTTCCGCTGTTTTACACTATACAATGTAATATATTTTGCTATAGCAAGTTGAACAGAGAAAAACAACAACACATGCAGCATGAATAAATCTCCAAGATAGCATGCTGGTGACAGGGAATGCCAGACATACTTGCATGCTGTATTAGTCCATTTTTGCTGCAACTGAAGTACGGAAGTGTAATCTATAGAGAAAGAAAGCAAATGGGCAGTTTCTGGTGCTAGACTTATGGAAGAGAGAAAGACGGGTGTGTTTGCCTTCTGTTACTGTGACAAGCAACTCAGACAATCGGCTTATCAAGAGAAACAGTTTATTGTTGCTCATGCTCATAGAGGGTTCCGTCCATGGCAATGTGAACCACTGGGGCCTATCAGGAGGCAGCACCACACCAGAGGGGGACATAGGGCACAGCAAACTTCCAGCTTACCATGTAGCCAGGAGTGGAAGAGAGAGAAACTATGCCTCACAACCTCCTTTGAAAACTCCCCAGTGAACCTTCTTTCAACTAGGCCCCACATTTCAAAGCTTTCACTATCTCCCAATAGCCCAAAGATAGGTACCAACCCTTGGGAGAACATTCCATATCAAAAATGTAGCATGTGAGAAAGGGAGACACAAACCCTTTTGGGGTTTTGGGCGTGCATTTCATTTTGTCTGGAATGGAGGTGGCACAAGTAAATAGATTTACTAAAATGTGTCTTAATATATGCTTAAAATAGTATATCTGTGTATGTCATAAATACACATACATGTGTACTTATTTATAACCATAACAAAAGTTTTTTATTTAGTCTTGTGGTTTTTTTTTTTTAAAAAAAAGAGTGATTAATGCAGGTGCATGTGCACACACAAAGAGTCATGCACCTCCCTCCACACACACAATAATGCACCCCTCCACACACACACAATCATGCACCTCCCACACATACACACAGTCATGCACCACCACCACCACCACCACCCCACACACATACTCAAATGGAAATCAGCATTGAGAAACATGAGCAGAAAACTCCCAGCCATGTGTGCCTGTGTGCAAATTGCTGCTTCACCTAATATTTGTGATAAGGAGCAAGTTTTTCTAACACCGAAGAGCACAACGTTGTGAGGATTCACAGTAGTTGTGATAGGAGATAATGACTGAGCAGTGGGGTAGGGGCTCTGTACTGACCAAGGGCAGGTTGGTTGTTCAGGGCACTTATGCACACTTGAGAGCATTGGGCAGGCCACACCCACAATCCAAAGACCTGGACACTTCCACTACTGTGTCCTTCTCCCCATTCTTCAGCAGCCCCACCTCTGTCCTCACTGCCACTCCCATGTCCCCTGAGCCAGGAGCATTCACCAGTGGCACAGGACAGGATTAGTAACAGCTAATCCAGAGCCTGGGCCTGGTTGCCATAAGTTTTCTCTCTGTCTGGGAAGTATTGGGGTGGGAGCTTCTCCCACCCTGGATTCCCTGTGTTGGGCATGGGAGTAGATACACTCAACAAGCATGGCTTCTTTGGAGAGGAGAATGCCAGGGGCCATGGTGACTATTGGACAGATGCCCTTGTCACTGGTTGGCATCTTTCACCAGGGACACTGGCTGGGCTGACTTCTCTGTTCCTAAGGAGGATATCTGATATCTGTGTATCCCTATCAGACAGACAAGCCAGACAGACAAAAGACTAAGGTTCTGCTGTTGGAGCTGTTGTTCTCTACAGGAGCAGCCCCATGGCTCCCTCAGGGGCCTGGTCTGAGCCACACACCCATAGGCCCCTGGCCACAGAGCAAGGGGAGATTCCTGAACTCCTTAGCCACGGGGCTGGCTGACCTGTCCTAAGGTTGGTGCTACCAAGCTCAATGGCTGCTAGTGCTGTGGTAATGAGCTATTCCTGAAATCCAGACTTCTTGAATCTGATGAGGGGCAGGACTTGTGTGTTTTCCTGGGTCCTTCTGAGCATGGCTGCCTCTAGTGTCCCAGCAAACTGGAATCCTGTAAAATATTGGTTGTCCTTCCAGATCTGCCAAAGAGAAAATAATGAATGAAAATCTACAATACCTTCAAACAAAGTTGCTATCGTTAAGATGCAAGCCAAAATGTTCACTTTGAAGGGGTCTCCAAAGACTCTGACCGGGCTAAATGGAAAAGCCGTTCTCTGCCACAGCCCTGTGGATAAACTCACTTGTCACTGAAGAGAGCATGATTGTGGTGTGTTGACTAAGACACCAACCTGTCCTTTCTTGTGATATTGGAGTGGAGCATGAAGATGCCTGCCCAGCCTAGCCCTCCAGAGCCAGGGAGCATTTCTGAAGGAAGAGAAATCGAAGACAGCTCACATCAAACACATCAGGCTGGAGGGAGAGCTGGCTTTGGGAGGCAAGGAAAGAAATATCCCAGGAAAAGTCACCTGGAAACATCTGTTTGATCCCCTGCCTGACCTAATGTTGTTCTCCCCCAGGGGGATATTAATGCAGATTTTATTACTGATTTTTTTGTAAGAGCATGCTCCTTTCTCGGGGAATATCGTAGCTCTGTGCTCACGAATAGTCCAAGAACATTAGACCCGGAAGCTCGGCTTCCCTCTGCTTGCCCTAGGCAGAAGCCTTCTAACACTGCACAGCCATGGTTTGCCTTCCTAGTGGTTGGCATCTTGGTTTTACTTGGAATGTTTAAGATTATTCCCTAGCTTTCAGGACACGTGGAAGTCAAAGAGACTCATGTGTCATGAACAGTAGGAGGACTCCCACCCGGCCTCAGAGCTCCTCCTTCCCCACCCATAGCTCAGGTCAGCAGCCTCCTGCTCCTAGGCTCTGCCCTGCCCTGCTAGAGAGAACCCAATAGTACAGGTCTGCACAGGCTCCTGCGGCATCCCAGGGATAACACGAAAGCACAAAGCTGCCCATGAGATCATAAGCTTAAAATCTGGCTCTTCTGAGAAGGTTCCACTCCCCTAAGCTGGCCTTCCAGCCCTGGAGTTGAGCTACCTGCTGTCAGGACTACTTAGAACACCACCACCCCAAGGTCCAGCTCTTTGCATTCCTCAATTCCCAGACACTATTCTGCTTCAGTTCAGAGCACTTTTTTGTTGATGGCCCTGCCAGGATGGGGGACATCTGCATTGGACCAATAAAGGCATACCAAATAGCCCTTCTTTCTGCCTTGCACATATACTGGACCACAAGTGTGAGCCTCTCTGGCAGCTCAGAATGGCTTGCGGATGATTCCTTGTAGATGTCCTGAACAGCTGTGAGAGCACCTCTCCTGTCTACTGCCTATAAAGCTCCTGGTACCTCTTCATTGCTAAAAGATAATGACACTCATGGTAGCAGTCGAGTCACACATTGGAAATGACCCTGGGTACAACTCTCCACTTGGAGAATGAGCAGGCTACCAGAATGCTAGCCCTAGACTTTTACATAAGAGAGTAGCATGCTTCTTAACAATAGAAACAATGGAAAGTATTGGTTTCTTTGTGCTTGACCTTATCCTGCATCCCTTCTCTGAGTCTTGCAGGCTAAGGGAGACACCTTTTTCTATTTCTTTCTAGTTAAGCTTGCTTGTTCATTCAGAAAAGTATTCATCAAACTTTCTAAAATGAGATAGTTATTGTGGAACTGTGCTTTTCCATGTGTATATGTCTTTGGGAAGTACACACTCCATGGAGATTTTTAGCTGGTATCTTGAACAAAACAATCAATATTTATTGCTTAACCTTATGGGTAAATGATGTAAAGCACTTAAATTTGTATTATGCCACTTGATTTGTTGAGTGACCTAGAGTAGAAGGTACCATAACAAACAGACAAGATGGGTATGAGTTGGCAGGTCTTGGGGCTGGAGAGATGGCTCAGAGGTTAAGAGTATTGCCTGCTTCTCCAGATGTCCTGAGTTCAATTCCCAGCAACCACATGGTGGCTCACAACCATCTATAATGAGATCTGGCGCCCTCTTCTGGTGTGAAAGCATACATGCAGGCAGAACGTTATACATAATAAATAAATAAATCTTAAAAAGAAAGAAAGAGTTGACAGTCTCTTAGTAACAATGTTGGACTTAAGATCTTAACCAAGGACTCTTCAACAAATCTTACCTACAGTAGATAGAGTACCACAGAAGTCCAGAAGGAGAGAGAGGCTTAACCTAGTCAGAGATGGGTGAGATTTGGGAAGGATCCCCAGCATGGAAATTATGATGATGAAGAAAGAATGGGTGAGAGAAGGGGGAGAGGGGTGTGAGAGATCACCAGGCTCAGTCTCAAGAGCTTTGGTTCTCACACTAAGAAGCCTGGACTTCATTCTCTGGGCAGGTGGGTGGGGAGAAAGCAGAGTGACGATCCTTGAGGTTTTCATGCAGAATTTTGATGAGTCATTAGACTCATGAGACATTAGAACATGACTTAGCAGCCAATAATAGGTCTACTGAGCAGGTAGAGAGTAGAAGAAGGATAGCCATAGAATGGAGACATCACCACCACACGTGTGAGAGGAGGCAGAAGCAGCAAGGGCCTTGTGGAGACAGGAGCTGGAGGCATCTCTAAGGTAGAGAGCATCCCAACTATGAAGAATGGAGGAGGCACATGGGAGGAGGGCCAGATGGCACAAAGGGCATGCCGGGGTGTTGAGTTTCATCATGACATCCAGTTGCAGAACCATGGACCCTATTGAGTCAGCCAGCTGTGCCTGCCCCCTTGGCCCATGTCTATCTCACACTCTGACTTCAGAGGGCATCCATACCAGCCTTGAAACAAACTGCTCATCCCTGCGCATGTAGACTGAAGCGTGAGCTGTTGCTTTGCATTCAGAAAATGCCTTAAGAGATTGTTGAGACAGGCTCAATCTTAGCTAAAAGGTAAACCATCCACCTTTAATTACGTTCCAAGCAAAACAAGACATGCAGCTGACTACTGTAAGCTATTTTTTCATCTAATTGTCCTGTGGATGGACAACTGTGTAGAGAGAATGAAGTCACAAGTGATTTCTGGACTCTAGGTAGGAATACAATGGCATGTTAGCTATGCATATGCCAACGAATGATTTCCCCTGATTGTCCCTGAGACCTTAAGAACTAAATGATTAGTTCTCAGAGTTACTGGCAATGATGCTTCTCTTGAGACATGCTGGAAATAAGAATGCATTCATTCATTTATTGAGCCTGTACTGTGTTCCAGGGATGACATAGGAATCGGGCAAGTCCAACCATTTGACACTGAGAAACAGCATTGTCATCTCCAAAGTTTTTGCTCAAAAAACCACAGGACTGGGGATGGAGAGAGTCCAGTGGTTTGGAGCATTTGCTGCTCTTACAGAGGACTTGTATGGTGGCTCAAAACCATCTGTGCCTCCAGATTCAAGGGGCTCAACATCCTCTTCTGGCCTCTGTGAGCATCCACATACATATGACATGCACACAGAGACACCCACATAAAAACAAAACTAAGATCTTTAAACACACACACACACACACACACACACACACACACACACACACACTCGACCAAGTTATCAAACTAAAAAATTTGTTTAAAAAATGAAATTCACCCTAAAGTTTTAAATAAGTTTACAAATCTGTGTTGAGCCTCTTTTGTAACTAATCTGGGGTGCCCACAGCCCATGAGCCATGGGTTGGTACTTGGGGAAAGAAGGTCCTGTTTATTGTTATGAACTCAGGGAATAACATCATCTCCTTCCCCTAGAACCCAGGGTATGACATCATCTCCTTCTCCAGCCTACTCTGTCTTCCTGCAGGACTGCCCAGGTTAGCAGCCAATACCACTCTTCACCACATCTGTGGCAAACCTCACCACCCCACCCCTCTCCTCCATCTGGACTCTTTAAACTGGTTTGTCCATCTGCAAAACCGAATGCTAACTTCCTCCCCAGACATTCTGCCTCTTAGACCTGGGTCAGTCTCAGGGCCCCAAATCAGCATCAACCCTATTTCCCCTGACACTGGACTCATCTTGTTCTAATCTGACCCTCGCTCTGAAGCCAGAATGACCTTTCTATCATCCATTCCTCACCGTAAGATGAATGTGAATAATTCTTAACACTTCAAATCCAGTGTTTATGGGATCTAAGTGGGAAAACCAATTACTGAAAAACCTTTCTCTGTGAAAAATCTGAACAGTGAGATAAAGCAAGGTTAAAGAAGCAAATTGATTAAATAGAAGGTAGACACAATGCACATGCCCACTGGCCTTCCCTTATAATGGACAAGCAGCTTCTACTTGCACATAGTCATGGGAATAAAGACTCCAAGCAACATCAGTTTACTGAAGCTGTATCTTCATCACTGGAAACGTCTACCAGAAGGACATATTCTACATGATGTTCTAAAAACAGAGATCAATTTTGCAAAAGACAGAGTCATGATTCCCTTGCAGATCCATACATGGTTGAGCAGACTGAAAGCTGGGAAAGACCAACCCCAAAAGCACACTGGGGGCCTAGAGAAACAGCTGGAGAAGCTTGTAGAGACATCCTCAGAAGTTCAGTGGGACTTCCAGAACTAGGTGCTCCATCCATCAATTTCATTTTACCACTTAAGTAAGACAAATGGGTTTATATATCCTTTCATGCATATTCCACAAAAATAAAGTGAAATAGTAAAGAACTCAGTTGGACTGTTCTACAAGAGGGACATAGCAATGGAATGACTTCTAATGACATTCTGCCCTGCTCATCTTGATATTAATTAATGCCTTGCTCAGTCATCATCAGAGAAGCTTCCTCCTGCATCAGATGGAAGATGCAGACAAAGAGAGACCCACAGGCAGACAATATGCAGAGTGAGAGACCTCAGAAAATCCAGCCCTAAATGGGATGCCTCCATCAAATCTCTCCTCTCTGGGCTTGGGGAAACCTGCAAAAGGTCAGGCAGGAAGGCTGTAAGAGCCAGAGGGCACTAAGGAATCAAGGCCTTCTACAAAGCAGGGCTGGCACATACGAACTCACAGAGACTGTAAGCAGCAGGCATATGGCCTGCACCACATGAGGGTCCTAGAGCTGAAAGAAGTAGATGCACACACCCCTCATCCCTAACACAGAAGCGATCTCTATTTGCATATGAAAAAATAATTTCTTCTCTTGGAGAAACAAACTACTCTTAAGGGTAGGCCTATACCCAGCAGTAGATGGTCAACAGAGAACAAACTTAACGGAATCTCTGGAAGTTCCTTGTCTCTTAAAGTTGTTATTAGAGTTTCTTTTTAAAACTTTTTAATTTTATTTTATATATTTATTTTTTACTATTGTCAATTGTTTTTACCCTAAAGGTTTTACATATGCATTATAGCTTCTGGTTTGGTATTTTTATGGGATTCCTGAATGTGCAAACAAGTGCATCTCTGTGTCTGCATTTGTTTCTTGTGCCTTTCCTTGGGCTCTTTTCCTGTGTTTATTTTGCCCTATTCTGACTTGCTCCTTTTTGTTTTACCTTGCTGTGTGCAATTTTATTTTATTGTTATCCCTTCGATACCTGTTTATTTTCTCATGATAGACAGAAAGGGAGTGGATCCAGATGAGAGGAGAGGTGGGGAATAACTGAGAAGAATAGAGAGAAGAGAAATTAAAATCAGAATATGCTGTATTTAAAAAAAAATCTATTCTCAATAAAAGGATTGAGTGGGAGCCTATCCTCTCCAGAATGGAAGCAAGCTCCTCAGCCTGGTTCAGTGGTTGCTGAAGGTCCTCGTGTCCTGCTCGACCTTCCCCAGACTTCCCAAGTTCTCTGCACTTAGCTCCTTGGCAGCAGACTCTGGAATGCTCCTCTCCTCCCATGTAGATGGGCCAGTCCCTTCAGACCCTGCCTAATGCTCCCTAGCAGCAGCCCTGTGTCCATGGGAGCCAGGGCCCTGGATTCCTTTACCAGCCTCCTGCTGGCTCTGCCACAGAGCCAAAGACTCCAGTGTTCTAACTATCCATTAAATTAATAATGCTGTCACTTGGACATCATCTGGAAGGGTGAAGTGAGAAGAAACCAAAGAGGGAGCAAATGAAAGAGAGAAGATGAGCTAGAGGTGGATGGAGGAGAGAGTGGATTAAGTGTTAATACTTGAGCGTAAAACCTAGCAACAAAGAGTTTTATCTACATGACACTTACAATTAAAGATAGTTTATCTGGGCAGAAAACACAGATCCTTATCCAATATTGAGAACATTGTGTTTTTCTCAGTCAATTAGAGTTTAGTTTTTAGTTTCCTATTAAACATTATTTTAATTGCGCTAAATTCTGGGGTTCAGTGGGAGCATGCTTCTCAACAAATATGCTTCTGCTCAGCTTCTCTGTAAGCCAAGATAATATGCTGTGTTTGGTATTTTGCTTTTGCATTTCTCTCCTTACCCTTTGACCCACTAATTAGCAGAGCATCTGGCAATTAGATTTCCACTGGCATTATTTGATGATGTCTTAAAGCCATGGCTACACATTTATGCCACCCAGTGCCGGGAGTTGATATTGAGGAAGACATCTGCAGAACTCCTGGTGCCAGAGGGAGCAAATGGCACTGAATTAATAAGCTCACTTTCAGCCAGTTCCAAATGGCCTGATGATGACCGATGTCTTTACAAGGCTTGATAGAAGGCAGGGCCATTTTAATTTGGCTACCGAGTAGAACATAACTGACACAAAATGAATCCAAGTCTGAGCACAAAGCCTAATCTAAGAACCTGTCTGTCTCACACGCTAGGCACCATGAGGGGTGGCAGCTAACATCCCAGCATCAGTGAGCTCTATTCTGGGATGGTGAGGACTGTACATCTCCTGAGTCACATTTCAATGTCAAAATCCACCTTTACCACAAAAGACAGTACTGCAAATATAAAATAGTGAGCATGTATCCAACGTACAGTGCCAGGCACAGCGCTCAAGACTTAAACACATGGCTTCATGGAACAGCTATACTGACCCAATATAGAACATATTCATTTCTATTTTGTAGCTGAGGAATCAGAAGCACTCAAATGTTTCTGCATCTTGACCATAATCTTCCCACTGGTTCTAGGCACAGCAAAGAGCTGAACTTGGCTCCACCCATCAGGCTTGACGCCCTTCTATCAAGAAACACAGTGCCAGCTCACTGGTGCCATGAACCCTGCTGAGTCCTCACTCCATCAAGGTGTCCTTCTCTGGATGCTGTACCTAAACGTTTTTTGTTTGTTTGTTTGTTTGTTTTTATTTTTGATTGTGGAACATTTTCAAAAGTAGGGCAGAGCAAGAGGTTCAGATTCCTACATGGGAACAAACAAATACTGATGCCATCTCAAAGCCCAGAGCAAAGTACAGGCTCATCTCTGAGGAATCTACTTTGTAGGCATGAAGGCAAATGGGCCATCAGATAGCAGCAATGGCAGGTGGCAGCTGAGTGGGCAGCCACACCTGTCCCCTCTGCTTGGAAACAGATGTGCATGCTTAAGATAAAGTAGATTTGCAGCGCCAGCTCTTCCAATGGCTATGCACTGAGGGCCACAGAGAAGCTCTGATATATTCTAGCGCTTGTGTGAACGATGACAGTGATTGGATAAGTGGATAGTAGACACATGAATTAAAGCTGGAAGGAGCCTGAGAGATCAACCATCAGACCCCTGTATGTCTGCTCAATTCCTGTATCTCTAACAAGCCTTATCTATCCTGGATGGGAATCTCCTAGAAACAGGGGCTGTGTTTGATTTTTTTTTTTTTTTTTTGCTTTTACATATTTTGTAGAATTAAGAATCAGTGTAAAAACCTATCCCCAACTCTGTTTCTCTCCCTTCTTCCATACTCAGGTCTCTCTACAGAGTATGTTTAACATATACATTGCATGAAGGATATGAAGTTATAACAATGGGGCAAATGTTGCCCTTTTTACCAGCTTTAGAAGTCCTCAGTGAGGGAAAAACAAGCTCACATCAACCAACCACCCATTGGAGCCATCTTGCAAAAGTGTGCTTGGCCTAGGTGGCAAGATGTGGAGGGTGCTGATCACCTGCCATGAAGGGGGTCATATATGAATTTCAGCCTCAGAACTTAGTTGTGATAATCAATAGCACTGATGATGGCATTGCTACTGTGAAGTCAGACGACAAATGCTTCTCAGATATCTTATGCCAAGGCCAGGGTCCTAGTAAGCAAGGGGTTGAACCCCTGAGCCTAAAATATATTATGTGATTGACCTGAAAAAATAATCTGTCTGATTTGCCATTGATATACAATCTGTTCATATTGGAATGTACATATCTTCATGATTCAATTAAGTAAGCTTGAGCAAATGTGCATTTGTGCTCAATCAATGCTCCAGTTAAGAGATAAAAGATCACTGTCACACTAGAAGTTCTCTCCTGCCTTCTTCTAATCAGTCCCCACCTCCCAAGGGCAACAAATGTTCTGATGTCTATCACCATCAGTTTGTTTGGCTTGTTGCTGATAATTCATATAAACACAATCACGGAGTACCTGGCTTCTTTCACTCAGTAGAATTTTTAAAAACAACCCATGCCTTTGCATTCCTCTTCTTGTTGAGTAGAATCTGTTTTCTTGTTGAAATTTTGTTTTATCAAATTGGTGGAAATTACACAAAAACCTCTTTCAATATTTTGTATTGAAAGGACCAAGCAGACACCCTAACAGGCTGCTCAGTCTTCTCTCAGATATCAGGCCTCAATTTCAGTTTCCTGAGACTTGAACAAACAGTTTCTGGGAGGGCCATAAACAAAAGACATAGTTGGTATTGTGTTCCCCCAAAATATTGTGTACCCTAATAAACCTATCTGGGGTCAGAGAACAGAAAAGCCACTAGATACTTAGGATAGGCAGTGGTAGCACACGCCTTTAATCCTAGCATTTCAGAGGCAGAAATCCATCTGTTCAAGGATACAGGCAAGCATGGTGACTCAAGCCTTTAATCCCAGGGAGTGGTGGTAGAAAGCAGAAAGGTATATAAGGCATGAGGACCAGAAACTAGAAGCATTTGGCTGGTTAAGCTTTTAGGCTTTGAGCAGCACAGTTTGGCTGAGAGCCATTCGGATATGAGGACACAGAGGCTTCCAGTCTGAGGAAACGATCAGCTGAGAAGTTGGCCAGGTGAGGTTAGCTGTGGCTTGTTCTGTCTCTCTGATCTTCCAGTATTCACCACAATTACTGGCCTCAGGTTTTATTTTATTAATAAGTACCTTTAAGATTCCTGCTACACATAGTCCTTACAGTAGCTCCCTTTCTGCACATACTCTGACTGTTCAAGGTTCAGTCAGTTGTCTCATCAACTTAGAGCTACGTGCATGGGTCAATGTGAACATGTGAGGCCAACTAGCCTCCATGACAGCTCAAGGACAGAGCCTGGGCCACTGAGTCAACCCCCATAGTCAGTACATGCTAGGCCAGCCAGCCTCCTTGGCAGCTCAAGGACAAAGGCTGGGACTTGTCCAAGCCTGCCCCAAAATGATAACTTTAATCCCCAACCAGTAAATTCAAAGGTTACACACCCTCACCCAATCATATGATGCAAAGGCTTGAAACCCCTGTTTGCAGTTTTTCTCTTTAGAAACCCCTCACCCTGAGAGCACAGGGACATCCTCGTCCACCTGCTGTGTCGAGTGTTGGACATGGCTCAAGCCTAGGCTTGCTTGTTATCAATAAACCCCTTTGTGTTTTGCACCGGACATCGGCTCTGTGGTGGTCTTGCTCAGGGGTCTTGCAACGTGGGCACAACAGTATAATTATTTTTAAGAAAATGATTTTAATTTCTCTCAGGAAGCACTGTAGAAGTGCTAAGCTGTAAAGCATCTGTTTTTGTACCATCAAAACAAAAACTTCCAGACCATGCCTCAAAACAATTGTACCATTTTTTTTTTCACATCTGCAACGTACCAGACGTATGGTTCTCTACGTGGAAGAAAGACTCTGCTCGAGTATGGGATGGGGTGGGAAGAAATGAACAATGGTATTTCATAGTGGCTTTGGTGTGTTTTCTGGTGCTGGTTGACACCATTTATTGATCATTTGCCCTTTTCCTCCTGTGAAATTGCTCTTCCATGTTGCTTTATACCCATTGTTGAGTTGTAGAAGGGATGGTTGTGTCCTGGTCGCAGGAGTTCATTTAGATTGTGAGATCTTCCTCACAGCTTGGGTTTGAGTGCTAATTTTATTCATTATGTATTTTGAAGAACAAACGGTCTTAATTCAACCACAGGTATGACATTTTTGCCTTCCTGTAGAGCTTATGACTTGACATCCTATCTATGCATCATACTTGAGGATCCTAAAGACAGTTTCCAGCTTTTTCTAAGGTTTGTGGCTGGACCATGATGTATTTAGATCTAGCTCCCACTTCAGGTTAACTTTTGACTATGGCAAGAGATGAGGGTCATGGTTCCACACAGATGTTCATTTGTGTCAGCACCACGTGTGAAAAGCGATCTGCTTCTCCAGTGGAGTAACTTCGGCACTTCCATTGCCGAATTAGCTGGCTGTTGTGTAGAAGTTGGTATCAGGATTATTTTGTTCTGTAATTTGCACATGTCAGTCCCATGGCATCTTGTAATGTGTGTGCTGTGTCTATATGTTTAAAATAGAGTTCTTAAAATAATAATATCTTCAAACTTGATTTTAGGGCTTTTGTTGATTTTCTGTGTGTGTGTGTGTGTGTGTGTGTGTGTGTGTGTGTGTGTGTGTGTGTGTGTTGTAGCCTGGTTGGATAGTTGGTTGATTAGTTTGTTGGTTTTGTGAAATACGGTCTCACTCTGTAGCCCAAGCTGGCCTGGAACTCACAATCCTCCTGCTTCAGCCTTCTAAATGCTGGGATTATAGGCCCATTATGCTCATGGAAGTTTGATTTGTTTTGTTTTATAACCTGCTTTCCCTTGATCTATGCACTGGAGTGTTTATACCAATATTTGCTTGAGGAATCATTTGTTTGTAGACAGAACACCATATAGTCAGAAATCACAGGGAGGAACACTATTTGATATAGTACAGGAAATATCAACACATTCCATGTGTATTTTGAGTGGTTTTAGCATCATGGAACCAGCCAGTCACCTTGGGAAGAAATGTAACAGCACAAGCCTCACCACACTTCAGAATGCTCTTGCCCATGTATGGCAAGGTGATGTCATTTGCACATCTGCCATAGAAGTTTAGAAACTACTGCTGGGGAATGCTTGCTACTGTTTTGCAGTAGAGGGAGAAAAAGATGTAATGAACAGACTGTTGGTAGTTTTAAGCTAATATCATGCTGACTTACATTTCCTCTTATTTTACAGAAAGAGGATCTTGATTATGTAAGCTCTGGAATGCAGTGATGGAAGAGTTTATGAACTCTCACACTTGTAGGGACGTAAAAACTGCAAGACCTTTATCCCAATGCTGCTGTCATAGATGTGAGGAATGATAGAAGTATATGCTAATGTGCTTCCTTTTGGAGCCAGGTGGGAATCAGCCCTCAGTTTTGGTTCCTTAAAAGGCTCAAATGCCTGAGGACCAGCTTGTGATGAAAGATATAGAGACCACTGTGTGGTCATTGAGACAAAGGACAGGGAAGAATGAAGAGAAAATAGCAGAAAGAGGAGAGTGAGACCAGGCCCTGAGGCTGTCTCAAGGGTAACAGCTCTGAATCTACCCCCTCGGATGGTAAGAGAGGAATGCAGAGGAATAGACAGGAAAGAAATTTTCCAAGCTTTCCAAGTGCTTGCGCAACACCCAATCCAAAATTACCAATGACACACAACCCCAACCCTCAGTCAAATCAGTTATTTCTTCCAATACTTTTTTTAAAATAAATCTTTATTTATTTATTATGTATACAATCTTCTGCCTGCATGTATGCTTGGAGCCAGAAGAGGGCACCAGATCTCGTTACAGATAGTTGTGAGATATATGGATGCTGGGAATTGTAACTCAGGACCTCTAGAGAGAGCAGCCAGTGCTCTTAACCTCTGAGCCATCTCTCCAGCCCCTCTTCTAGTACTTTTTGAGAAGACATCAACGTGTGTTACATCAGACCGATGTGCTCAAGGTAGGTAAAGATACTGAAGAGAGAGAAGTGGATAAGCCAGGGGCTCACAAAGAAATTAGGCCGTGTGAGAGCAAGGGTTGGATTGTCTCTGGTTCTAGACACTGTGGAGTTCGGCTTATAGCATTCAACTGAGCTCCCCAGGCCAAAGATTAAAGATGGTCTCTGAAAGGTGCCTAAATATAACTCATATGATCAGGGAACATTTCTTATCCAATTCCCACAAGTGCTCTGGTGAGCAAGGATGAGAAGGCATTTCCTCCCCATTCAGGATGGTCCCTAGGAGGACATAGTCAGACCCGATGTACAGTTTTAGCAAAGCAAGAAGTCATTTCAAGGACAGGACAAGAAACCAAATAACCACCAGAAACAGACTAGGAAGGACATGGTGAAGACATGGAATGAAATCTTCTAAGCTTTTAAAGATAGAAATTTCAACATGATGAATTGTCAAGTGCTAAAACAGAACAGGAGGTGTGTATAATATCATAGAGTGGATGTGACCATGCGGGAACCCTGAAAAGTCAAAGTCAGGCTACAAATCAAAGACAATGTTTCCTGACTGGAGACACTTTGAGGGCTCCCACTGAGGAAAGAAACAGTGAGCCTGAGAAATACTGTTAGTTCTAGTAAATAATTCAGTCAAGTTGTAGGATACAAAAAGCAACATAAAAATCAATAGAGTTTCTGTAGACTCTCAAAGAACTACAGGAAAAAGAAATTTTTTTAAAAAAAATCCCATTTTCAGAAACTACAAAAAAAAATACTCTGGAATAAATTTTTACAAAGGTAATAAAATACACTGAAATATATATGCAAAACACAATGATGGATCAAATTGAAAACATCACCAACCTACAGCATCACACCACTTACTCTCAAATTTTAATACAAAGCAACATGGTCAAATAGCCCAATTGTAACACTTAAGAGGACACAATACCACTGCAGCATAATAATCCAGAAAGGAGTCCACATACAGTCAATTGAGTTTTGACAAAGGTTCTGAGAACATGCAATGGGAAAGAGAATACCTGGGAACACTAGATATTCATACATAAAATAATGTGACTCTCAGATACTGATCTGGCCAGTTGGTTGTGACTCACATCTCAAAGCATAAGCAATAAACAAAAAGGTAGCATAGAAAAAAAAATAGAATGCCCAAGAGATGAAGAGGCAACCTATGATTGAGAAAATCCTTGAAAATGGGAAGGTGAGGTATTATAGAAGGAGCTCAACTTGCTGGGCGGTGGTGGCGCACGCCTTTAATCCCAGCACTCGGGAGGCAGAGCCAGGCGGATCTCTGTGAGTTCGAGGCCAGCCTGGGCTACCAAGTGAGCTCCAGGAAAGGCGCAAAGCTATGCAGAGAAACCCTGTCTCGAAAAACCAAAAAAAAAAAAAAAAAAAAAAAAAAAAAAAAAAAAAAAAAGAAGGAGCTCAACTCAAAACAGTGAAACAAAACCCTTAAAACCATCCCCCAGTCCCTTTGTCCAGGTTTTAAGGTTATGAAATTTTTTTCATCATTAGTAGCCGTCAAGGAAATGTGAGTCAAAACTACACTGATAATTTAAATGCATCAATGGATGGATGTTCAAAGAGATGTTATCAAAAACAATGTAATGGAGAAGTTGAAAGCAGAGCCCTTGCTTCCTACCAGCATTAAAGGAATATAGCTGTTATGGAAAGCTGTACAGAGGTCCCTCTAGAAACAATATGATCCAAGTGTGACACTCAATGGGAGGGAAATCAGTGTGTCACAAAGAAATCTGTCCTTCCATGTTTCCTGCAACACTATTCACAATGTCAAGATCCTGGGTCCATCTAAGAATCCATTTTTTAAAGGAATAGGGAAAATACAGCTTATATGCATGGTGGGATGACACCTGACCATAAAAGGACTCATATATTTTAATTTGTAGTCACATCAATAAGACTAGGGGACATTAAGTGAAATAAATCAGCCACAAAAGACAAATAGTGATCTCTCTTATTTTAATACAACTCATACAAATAGAGAGCAGACACTGGTACAACAGTTTGGGGGTTGGGAGAGTAGGCAGATATCAGCCAGAGGAAGCAAACTATCAGGGAGATAAGAAAAACAGAACAAAAGATCTATTATACATCTTGGTGATTGAAGCCAACAATACATTATGTATATGAAAATAAGCATGTGAGGCAATACATGTTGAATAGCTCTAAACTAAGCCATCCTATAATGTGGATCAAACATTGTCATAAACTGTAAAAACACACAACTTTTGTCAACGATTTAAATGGCAGTCACCAAACCACTGAGATGTAGGAAATCAGAAACAAAACAAGATTAATATCAAAATATTCCTGAGTAGATGGATCATGTTCAGCTGTGGAAATCCAACGACAAGGAGAATATCTTCAGAGAAGCCATGAAAAAAGCTACCCAGGGGTCAGAATTTTAATGCT
Organism: Peromyscus leucopus; assembly: GCF_004664715.2. Lineage (NCBI taxonomy): Eukaryota > Metazoa > Chordata > Mammalia > Rodentia > Cricetidae > Peromyscus > Peromyscus leucopus. The sequence goes on from NC_051071.1 coordinate 26,438,722, forward strand.
CTTCTCTCAAAACCATGCTAGAAGAAAGAAACATCCAAAGCACTGAAAGAAAAGAATTACACCAACCTCAAATTTTACATCCAGACTGTCCAAAGGGGACAAAAATTAAGGGCACAGGAAACACCTGAGCAAATGTAACAAGGCAGAAAGTATGCAAGCTGTGTGCCTAGGGCAGAATAAAATTCAGTCCAACTACCAAAAGGCAGCTGGAGCACCTATACACATCTGAAAATTGAACAAGATGTCTTCAAGAGCACACGGGTCAGAAAAGTCCCTCCAAGAGACTTGATCTAATGCCCTGCTCAGCGAGCTAGCAAAGAGCCACCTCTCATCATTAACCACCTAGAGGAAAAGCAGCAACAAGAGTCAGAGATGAAAGAAGTGAGCTGAAAACAAGCTAGCATCCCGCTGAGAAGACAGTCTGCAAGGAATCCAAACACAGGGCTCATTACAAAGCTACAGTAATCAGGACAGTATGTGTTACCTCATTCATAAGTAACAAAAATGTAGATCAGCAAGAGCTGAACCACTCAAACACAGTCATCTTTGGCAGGGGGAAAAGCAATTCAGCAGCCTTCAGCACGTGCTGCTGGGACAACACAATCCAGGGAGCTGAAAGACAGCCTTCAACTCACGCTGCTGGGACAACACAATGTCAGGACACCCAAACAACAACTATCAACCTAGATAGTGACCTTGCCCACCAGCTTGCACAAAACTAACTCAGAATGGATCTTGGCCTATTTCAAAAAACGCAGCACCATAAAATTTGTGAAAGAAAACAAGGGAGTCTAGGTGACCTTGCATTCAGTGGTGAGGTTTCAGATCCTCCAAAACCACATCCCGTGAAAACTGAGCTTTTTTATTAGAGTTAACAACATCTGCTCTGTCAAAAGTCACAATTAAGGAAATCAAAAAGCAAGTCAAATTTTTAAGAAAATGTTTGCAGAGCTCATATCTGATAAGGAACTTGTATCCAAAATGTAGAAAGAACACTCAAAACTCAACCCTAAGAAAATAAATAACCCACTGGAAAACTGGGCAAAAGATCTGAACAGATACCTCAGTGGAGAAGATGTAGAGATGAGGACAGTCTATTAATGTTCTCTATTGTTGTCATTAAGTAACTTCAAATTAAAACAGTAATGAAATACCACTAAACAGGAAGCCTTAGATCCAAACTCTGGCAATGGGAAATGCTGGTAAAGACACAGAGAACAGCAGGGAGTCAGCTGAACCCTGAACGAATTCCCTTCAATTCCATTACAGGGTGGTACTGCTAAATTGCAAGACATTGAGAGACTTCCTTAAGGGCCAGAGTTCTACAATACAAACCAGTAGCCACTCACATGCCTAGACACTTCTTTGATTGACTAAAAATGCATGACCACATAAAAACCTGCAGAGGGATTGCTATAGGAATCCTACTGGTAATCAACACATAGAGGTGCCCATGTTATATTCCAATAGATAAATGAGAAAAGTGGTAGCAGAGCTACACAGCAAAATAGCATTTAATGAGAAAAGGGAAAATAGCCACAAACAAGGTTGAATCCTAAATGTGTGTTTTTACATAAAAGAAGGTACTTAGTGTAGCAGAAGCCACTCTTAAAGAGCCTTATGTGTTATCATCCCAGTTATATGACATTACAGGAAAGGCAAAGCCACGGAGATTCTGAAAAACCAGTTGCCAGGGGCTAACAGGGATGAGCTAGTTCACAGCAGGTTATGCTAGGTTCCTGAAATTCTTTACAGTACATGCTTACAGATCCATGAACTTGCCCATTTGTCAAAACTAATGGAACTTCACAACACCAAGAGGGAACCATTGTTTAAAAAAAAAAAATTAATCATTTTAGGAGTTTTGGGGATTCTGTCATGGATGGTAGGATGTGAAAAGAAAACAGTTAATTTTATTGTAGGTGTTAGAAACAATTTCACTTAGGAGTGAAGGGAAAGATGACTGACTGGCTTAGGTTTCTGCAGAAATAAATGGATTCTGTGGCTAAAGGCTGAAAGAGCTGGGCATTAGATAAAATACTGGAGAATAATTGTTTCCCACTAAAGTATAAATGAGTAGTTCAAAACTGGACAGGTTAGTGAATTGATGGTGGAACTGGAAGAAGGTTTGGGGAGTGGTTAGGTAGGTGTACATGTAAGGGATGATCTATGCAGTAATTAATTAAAGTTGGAGCTGAAAGTGTGAGCTTATGTTTAGTGCCTATGCAACAAGTGACTACAGATTAAAAAATATGTGTACAGAGATGCTACATGCACAAGTATTTCATTGCTCCATCAGTTGAGGGGGGGTCTCTCAGACGCTACATCCCAGTAGCAATGAACAGAGCCACCACATGTTTATTACCCATCGCTGATAAAAGAAAGAAGACCTTCTTGGAGAAATCACCAACTATATGCCTGAAGCAGGGAATGCAAAGGTTGGGCCTGCAGCAAAGGTCGATGACCAAAAGCCCTAGCAAAACAAGATTGGTTTGGTCTGTGGGTACGCCACTCTGAATGCACCTGATCTCAGAAGCTAAGCAGGGTCTGCCCTGGGTTTTACTTGCAAGGGGGGAAATAAAGCTTTTTAATGAGACAAAGCAGACAACTAAAAGAGTTCTTACCTGTAGATGTAACCATCTTATTAAATAAGAAACACAGAGTCAAATACAGAGTTAAAAGCCCAAGAGGTCAGAGCAGCAGCTGAGAGCTGAGACTTAAAACTGCCTTTCTTACCCTTCACTGCCGCTATCGTCCTTCCCCTCAGAAAGAGACCTACTTCTTGTGTCTGTCTCTCTCTTTTTTTTTTTTTGGTTTTTCGAGACAGGGTTTCTCTGTGTAGCTTTGCGCCTTTCCTGGATCTCACTCTGTATAGCCCAGGCTGGCCTCGAACTCACAGAGATCCACCTGCCTCTGCCTCCAGAGTGCTGGGATTAAAGACATATGCCACCACTGCTTGGCTGTATCTGTCTTTTTATTGACTTTCTGTTCTGCCTTCTAATTGGTTGTAAACCCAATCATATGACCTCCTTGTCACTGCCTGTCTATACAGACCTCCAGGTCTTCTATGGTTGGTATTGAGATTAAAGGCGTGTGTCTCCATGCTGGCTGTATCCTTGAACACACTGAAATCTGTCATGTGGATCAGGATTAAAAGTGTGCACCACCACCGCCCGGCATCTGCTATGGCTTGCTATTAGCTCTGACCCCCAGGCAACTTTATTTATTAACATACAAATAAAATCACATTTTAGTACAAATTAAATATCACCATACTTACCAGCCTGATATAGAGAAATTATAGAGGCAATGAGAACAGGATGCTTAATGATCTAAACTGTAATATTATATCCATAAGACCATGCTGACATATACAAGTGACAGAATTTCAAATAAAACAGAAAGTAGAAAATAATTCCAAATAATGAATGTCTTCCTTCAAGGAGGCGGTGGGATACAACTCTTCATTCCTGAGGTAAAGGTTGCACATATAAACTCCCTTCCAAACAGCGCAGGGCAACTCTATACAGCAGAGAGACTGTGATAACCATGACCTTGGTCAAGTAGGCAGGGTCAACTGACTGTAACACGAATTGCTAAATGGTCTTACCATAAAGTATCCGGGGCCAGATATTGGAGTAAATGCTGAGAGATCAGAGAAACAAAGGAGCAAGCCCCTGCCACGTCTCACCTCACCAACTCCACGAATCCTCTGACTGAAATCCTCTGAGTCCTCAGCTGAAAGGGGTCCAGTGGAAAAGGGGCTTCAGCTGAAAAGGACTCCAGTCAAAAAGCTTTAGTTCCTGTCTCCTCACGCCTTATATAACTTTCTCCACCCAGCCATATCACTTCTTTCCTAATGCTGGGATTAAAGGCGTGTGACTCCCAAGTACTGTGATTAAAGGTGTGTGCCACCACTGCCTGCCTCAGTTTCACTCCTAGACTGAATCAATCTTATGTAGTCCAGGGTAGCTTTGAACTCACAGAGATCCAGACAGATCTCTGCCTCCTGAGTGCTAGTATTAAAAGTGTGTGCCACCACTGCCTGGCCTCTATGTTTAATCTAATGGCTTGTTCAGTTCTCTGATCTTCAGGCAAATTTTATTAGGGTATACAATATATTACCACACAGGACAGTAACATCACATTTATGAAATGTGTTTCTAGAATAATCCAGTAAAAAAAAAAAAATGGCTGCTTATCTCTTCGGTGCTCTTGCCTCTAAGTGACTCATAACCCTCACTCTAATTGTGAGGCAAATGTCAGGTGTTTTTCAATCCTGGACATTTATGACATACCCAACCAGTTTTCCTCAGTATTGCCAAATCCCCAGGAACAAAGTCTGGGATTTTGTGACAACCAAGATAAGTATATGATGGCTAGATGCCACGTGGGTCTCAGCTTCTGTGCAGGAATATGAGGTGGGTGGACCTGTAGGAAGTATGGCCTTTAGTTACTAGATATTAATGTATAGCTACCCACTGTTCTTAAACAGAACTAACACTCTTCTGTAAGATAATAATATGCAAAGTAAGCACAAATCCTGTAAATAGGGAAAGAAAAAATGAAAGTAATACCAATAGGAAAGGAACAAAGGAAACTTCCTATTTTCAGATGGCACGATTATCTGAAAAGAAAATATCTAAAGAGATTCGTACATATAATGAGATTGGGTCCCACTGTGTGGCCCAGGCTGGCCAGAAACTCACTGTATGGCTGGAAATTCACAGAGACCCACCTGCCTCTGCCTCCCAAGTTCAGGGATTAAAGGAAACTCCTAGAACTATTAAGTGAACTCATAAAGTTGGAGGATTTAAAATCAACAGACAAAAATCAATTGTGTTTACATATTCAAGCAGCCAACAGATGGCAGCCAAAATTAAAGCAAGAGTTCCTTTATTATAGCTGAAGAAGAGAGGATGAAATAACTGGGTCGAATGCCAGCCAGGCACAGTATACGCATCCTGGGCAACACACCAACCAAAAAGTCAGGAACTAAGAAAAAAAGTGCAAGTCCAGAGATACAGCACAAATGCCAGTTCTCTACAAACTGAGCAGCAGTTTGATGTCATTCTTACCCTAAATCCCAGTATTATTTCTTGTTAATATGGAAAAGCTAATCCTCAAACTTACACAAAGAGACAAAGGCTAAAATGGCAAGAAGTTAAAAAAAATTAGCAGGTAAATTAACATTTCCTAAATCTGACTGGATCTCAGAGTTGTTAAATTCCGTGAAAAAAGTCTCAAAGGATAAAATGCAGTAACTGAGCTTGCGAAGCACTTATTGAGATGTATAATACAGAGAGTTTGGATCCACACATTTACCTGCCTACCACCACATTAAGGCAGCAAGCACACCCATCACATGCGCCTTCCCCCATCCCCCTTTATGTCTCTCGTCTCTCTGTTCTACTTTTGGCCCTTTCATGGTATGAACATGTATTGTGAGAGCACTCTCTTAACACTTTTGCCTAATGCAGCATGCTTGATCACACATGTTATGCAACAGACTCTCAAGCTTTTTACCTTGTGCAACGGAAAATATCTACTGGCCTCCCTCTCACAGAGCACCAAAACTACAACCTACTCTCTGATTAAGGTTCGCTCTTTCTGATCCCTTCTGTATAGAGTCCTCCAGGCTCCCCCCTTATAGTGAATGTGAGCATTCCCTCCTCTTTTCTTCCTTCCTGTGCCCCATGTGGCTCCACGTTGGTCACAGGCTGTGTGCCTGCAGGTCATGCATGATTGCTCTGCCCCTTCCATTTCATCAAGGTCACCAGGAACAGGAGAGACCCACAGGGCAAGCTCAGCCTCAATTCATTACTAGGGCTAACCCAGCATCCTCTTTTCAGTGGCCTAGGGCCTGAGTCACTGAGCTCAATGGAATGAAGAGCAGTTTTACTCTTTGGTAGTGGTGGGTGATCAAACCATATATTCTTCATATGCTCATCCACTCATGGGCATTTAGGTTGTTGTCACATCTTGATTGGTGTAAACAATGCCTCAATAAATGTGAAATGCATGTCTTTCAGACTTGATTTCAAATCTTTTTGCCATTCTCTTCATGGCATACATACATATATGATTTCATGAATCTATAAAATCCAGAATCCACAAGTAAGAGAAATCATGAAACATTTGTCTGAGTCTTAATTTGCTTAATATGATCATTTCTGAGAACAACCTTTTTTTTTTTTTTGCAAACAGCATAACTTTGTTCTTTGTGGCTGAATAAAACTCCACTGTGTATGGCCCATGGGCCACAGTGTAGTTCCCTATTCTTCTGGTAAGAGACACACACCTCGGTTGATTCCATAACTAAGCTTTTTGTAAGTAGTGCTACATTAAATACTGGTGTGCAACTATTGCTATGATATTCTGACTCAATTCTTTATATCAATACCCAGGAGTCATACAGCTGGGTCACATGACAGATCTCTTGCTGGTCTGTTGGAAAATCTCTATCCTCATTTCTCAGCTGCAGTGTATAAGGGTTCCCTTTCTTCTACACACTCACCAGTATTTGATGGTTTTTGTTTTGTTAATTATTATTATTATGACTGGGGTGAAATGAAACATCAGTGTGGTTTAAATTTGTATTTCTCTGGTGGCTAGTGACAGTGGATATTTTTATTATGCTTTTCCTCTGTTTTGAGAATTGATTAGTTGATTTTCCTATGTGTTAGATGACTTAGGTTTCTGCTGTTTATTTTTGTATTTGTATACTGTAGATCCTATTCTCTCTGCAGACATAGTTGCAAGACAACTCTCTCATCCTATGAATGTCTCTTCTTTTGATTGGTTCCTTTGCTGTGTGAAGCTTTTCACCTTCATTCAATCTCAGTATTTATCAGTAGTTGGCATTATTTTCTGAGTGACTGGAGTCCTTCAAAGAATCCTTGCCTACACATGTATCTTCAAGTATTTTCCCTACTTCCTGTTTCAATAATTTCAGAATTTCTGGTCTTAAGATCTGCTTGGAATTGATTTCTGTTCAGTGTGAGAAATGGGGATCTGCTTTCATACTTCAATGTATAAATATCCAGTTTCCCAGCACGGTTGGTGGGAGAGCCTGTCTTTTTTCTAATATATATATCAGGATACTTTGGCTATCCAGGCTTCCATATAAATGCCAGGATTGTTTTCCTATTTCTATGAAGAATGTCATTGGGATTTGGGAGGGGATTATGTGGAATCTATTATAGACTAGAAGGCCTTCAGTTTCTTTTTTCAGTGTTTTAAATTTCCACTGTAAACTTTTCACTTCATTGCTTAGATTTATGCCAAGGAACATTTTTTGGCTGTTACAAGTAGCATAGTTTTTCCAATTCCCTTCTCAGCATGAATGTTATTGATATACAGAAAGGCTACTGATTTTTGTAAGTTCTCTTCTTTTCTGTCACTTTGCTGAAGGGATTTACCTGGTGGAATCTTTGGGATATTTTACATAGCAAATCATATTGTCTGCAAACAAGAGTACTTTGCCTTTTTTTCCTGTTGGTATCCCTTTTATTTTCCTCTCTTGTGTTTTTGTCCTAGGTAAGACTTCAAGCACTATATTGAACAAGAGTGAACAAAGTGGACACACTTAATTTGTTCCTGATTTTAGTGGCTTTAGTATAGTGTTGGCTATATGTTTCTCACAGGTAGTCTTTATTATGTTGAGATATGTTCCTTATATTCTTAGTCTCTTCAGGACCTTTACCATGAAGTGATGCTGGATTTCATCAAAAAACTTTTCTATGTCTACTGAGATGAACACATGACTTTCTGTCCTTGAGTATTTATGTAATGGATGATATTTATTGATGTGTGTATGTTAAACCAACCCTGCAACTTGGAATAATGCCCAAACTTGGTTGTGGTAAATGATTCTTTTAATGTGTTCTTGAATTTAGTTTGCAAGTATTTTTTTGAGAAAATTTTCACCTATCTTCAAAAGATCAATTAACATACAATTTTCTTTTTTAATTATCTTTACATGGTTTTAGTATCATGGTAATTTGTAGCTGGAGAATTTCTCTCCAGCTACCGCCAAGTCCCTCCAGTCCCGGAGCCCACTTATAAAATAAACACACAGACACTTATATTATTTAAAAACTGTATGGCCATGGCGGGCTTCTTGCTAACTGTTTTTATATCTTAAATTAATGCATTTCTATAAATCTATACCTTGCCACGTGGCTTGTGGCTTATGGGTACCTTACATCTTGCTTATCATGGTGGCGGCTGGCAGTGTCTCCCTGCCTCAGCCTTCCACTTCCCAGAATTCTCTTCTCTGCTTGCCCTGCCTATACTTCCTGCCTGGCCACTGGCCAATCAGCATTTTATTTATACAGAGTGATATCCACAGCAGTAACTCATGTTCTGTGAGAACTTTTGTAGGAGCCTATGTTAGTTAGGATTTCTATTACTGTGAAGAGACACTATGACTACAGCAACTCTTATAAATGAAAACATTTAATTGGGGCTGATTTATAATTTCAGAGGTTTAGTCTATTATCATCATGGTGGGAAGCATGGCAGCATGCAGGTAGACATGGTGCAGGAGAAGGAGCTAAGAGTTCTACATGTTGAAGCCGGGCGGCGGTGGCGCACGCCTTTAATCCCAGCACTCGGGAGGCAGAGCCAGGTGGATCTCTGTGAGTTCGAGGCCAGCCTGGGCTACCAAGTGAGTTCCAGGAAAGGCGCAAAGCTACACAGAGAAACCCTGTCTCAAAAAACCAAAAAAAAAAAAAAAAAAAAAAAAAAAGAGTTCTACATGTTGATACGCAAGCAGCAGGAAGTGAACTGGCTTGAGTTTCAGAGACCTCAAGCCCACCACGTCCTGACAAACTTCCCCCAACAAGCCACACCTACTTCAACAAGGCCAAACCTCCTAATAGTGCCACTCCCTATTGGCCAAGCATTCAAACACATGAGTCTATGGTGGCCATTTCTATTCAAACCACCACAGAGCTCTTCCCTTTCTGGACTTTGAAACAGTTTGAGGGCCATTCACATCAGTTCCTACTTAAAGTCTGGGTAGAATACAGTCATGACTTTATCCAGGAATGAACTTTTTAGAAAAAATTTAAATCTAAGCTTTTTATATCCTATTTTGGTAAGTCATAAGTGCCTGAAAATTCATCCCTTTGTTCCAAATTTTCCAACCTTTTGCAATGCGTGTTTTCAGGAATGTCATAATGATTTTACAAGTATCATTTGTATCTGTTATAATAACTCCTTTTCCTACCAGGTTTTAAGTTCAGATATTCTGTCACTTTCTCTTGGTTAGTTTGGCTAAAGATTAAATCTGGCTCATCTTTTTAAGGACCCAACTATCAGCTTAACTGATCATATTTCATGTGTGTTTCCATTTCATTCATTTTTTACTCTAATGGCTGTTCCTTTCCATCTACTGGTTTTTTATTTCAATTTTTCTCATTTTTCAAGCCCTAGGGTGCTCAGGATGTATATTTAAGTAGCTGTGTCCTTCCATCTTAAGCTTGTTATTCTTGTGGAGCTCCCAACAGTGGAAAAGGGAGGGGGGTTGTCTCTGACTCTTTTGCCTGCACTTGGGACCCTTTTCCTCCTATTGGGTTGCTGCATCCAGCTTTGATATGAGGGTTTGTGCCAATTCTTATTGTATCTTGTTATGTCATGTGCAGTGGATATCCCTGTGAGGCCTGCTCTTTCTTTCTTCCTTCCTTCCTTCCTTTCTCTCTCTCTCTCTCTCTCTCTCTCTCTCTCTCTCTCTCTCTCTCAGGGAAACAGGAGGAGTGGATCTGGGGAAGAGGAGAGGTAAAGGAAAAGACTAGGAGGAGTAGAAGAAGGAGAAACTTCAGTCAGGATGTAATGTATAAGAAAAGAATAAAAGTTAAAAAGAAATTATTGTTTTCATCATATCCCATACCCTTTGGTGTATGGCAGGTGTTGTAATTTCCTTCTTGATTTATTGATTCGTCATGCCAGAGTGTGTGGTTCAATCTACATGAGTTTGTGTATGTTCTGTCATTTCTCTTGACTTTGATTACTTTTAGTCAGACAGAATATGAAGCATTATTTCAGTTTTTCTGTGTTCATTAAGACTTGTGACATCTTATAAGATCTATTTTAGAGAGTTCTATGGGCTGTTGGGAAAAATACATATCTTCAGGGGGCAGATGGAATGCTCCGTAGATGTCTGCTAGGTTCATTTGTTCTTACTAACATTTAACTAGGAGTTTCTCTAATTATTTTGGTCTGGATGACTTTTGTATTGGTGAACTAAGAGTATCAAAGTCACCACTATTGTTGTGTTGATGCCTCAATCTTTGTTAAAAATCAGTAGTACTATTTTATGAAATTGGGTGTGCCTACATGGTTTGCACATATTTAGAATTAATTGTTATATCCTTTGATGAATTGCCACCTTCATCAATATGAAGTTACCTTCATCTCTTCTATTGGCACACGTGGAAGTCAGACGACAACATTCAGGAATCAGTTTTCTTCCTTTCACCATAGGGTGCAAAGATGGTGTTTAGGTCCTCCAACCTGTGTGGCAAACTCTTACCTGTCGTGTCTGCCTCGACCAGCAAGGAAGACGCAACACCAGGCTCTTCTCCAAGCAGTTTACTCAGGAACCTTGAAACAATCTTCTGACCCTGGGGAAAGCCAACCCACAACCTAAATAGCTTCTGGGCAGCCAACCCCAATCTGCCACGTGGGTACTGCGGATAGGTCCAGGTATGCGGAAGCAAGCCAAATCCTTAGCCTTAGCCAAATAAGGAGTTGTTTATCACAGAGAGCACTCACTGTCCGGAGGGTGGAAGGCGGAAGCCAGCACCATCTTTGAGGCGCGGCCGCACGCAGCTCTCTACACTTACCCACTGAAGCACCACCTCCTCTTCAGATTTTCAATAAAAATCTTGAGTACTAATGGTCTCAATTGCCCTATCAGAAGTCAGACTGGTAGACTGGATTAAAACCAAAACATCTACATGCTAGCTCCAAGCAGTACACCTAACTATGAAATAGTATTTGGAGATAGGAGATAAATTCTTCACAGGATACTTTACAGAGGACCAGTAACATAGTGAGAGAAACCCTCACCAGGATCTACCTGATTCAAAATCAAGAAGGACTCCAAATAAACGAGCTAAAAATGCAATTCAGGAGTAACTTCAAATACACAAAAAAATAAAGAAGAAAAGCAAATTTAAAAGTTAATGCATTAGAAAAATACAGATGAGAGGGTCTGAGAATATACTTTGATGGCAAGCACTTACTTAGCATGCACACCTGAGGAAGGACGCTAATCTGAGTACCTTTCCCTTGGGCTAGGGATGAGCATAAACTCACTGGAGCAGGTTTCAAGGCGCCATATTTAAACACAAGCTTAATATGATTCCACACAGTCATGAAGGATTGACAGTAACAACAAAAAAGAGTGACCTCGAGGTCTTTGGGAAAGACATGCAGGGGTTTTTTTGGTTTTGTTCGTTTCATTTGCCATTCTAAGTCCTGGAAACCAGGGTTTCCTGGAGCCTAGGCCAGTGTTCTACCACTGAGCTATGGTACCCAGTACTCATAGACGGGAGATTTAAAACGTAGTTTGCATTGTGCAAGAGCCTGGAAACCTTCCTAGACAGTTGGACATTGATGAGTGCCCATGAAAAAGCAAGATGGAGGGTGCCCTGTGTGAGACATCAGGTGAGGCAGACAGCAAGCTACAGAGGGTTCTCCACCCTGGACAGTCTCCTTACTATCCAGCATATAGAAACCTCTCACTTATTTCTTCTTTATAGAGGACCAATGAGAGATGCTCTAGAGTGTCACGGAAGTCAGCAAAGAATGTCTGCAATTGGGCAGTGGCTGGTGACAATATTCATACTGAAATGCCTAAGAAATACAGCTGAAACTAAGAGTCCAGACGGCACCAACTGTACTAGATTAGATCAATGTCATCACGGTCACCACTCCCGCTGCCATCATCACTATTTTCTCCTTATTTGTTCATAAGCACAGTTCATGCACAGTTATAAAAACAAGTCAACTTTCATCTTGCTTTCTTTATGTGACTAGATACACCTGCCATTCTAACTTCTTGCTGAACTGGGTGCATCATCCAGTGTGCAGGGAGGTGGAATTTCAGAATATATTCAAGAGGACATGGAAATTTAATTACTATGAAGGAAATTATTCAATTGACTGTCCCCAATTTGAAAAACAAAAACCAAAGTGACTGGAAGATTTGTATAGAAAACTCCAGTAAAGGCTGCCGAGAAAGGGTAATTTAAGAGATTTGGATTGTTCCTCGCAATCTAAAACATGGCTGCTTTTTCAAGTCAGCAGGAAAAAGAATCTCCCAAGAGAGAAGCAGGCCATGGAACAAGAAGGATCAATTGACAAAAGAAGAAGTTCAGAAATCTGTAACAACAGGAAGAGAGATGAATAAAAAAAAATGGAGTCATGCTTTTCCCATGACGAAATGCAGTTAGTTCACAAAAGGAGCCCGGTAGGCAGGTGAGCGTCAGGTCCTCATGGAGATGTCACAGCTCCTGAAGGAAGGCAGTGCCATCCATTAGCCTGCTCACCTGACACTCCCTGGGGATGGGGACTGTTGAGGGTGGTGAATGTGTTCCTCCCAGGTCCAGAGATGGAGGTTTTCAATGACAGTGAGTGTTGAGCTGCACAATGGCTTCCAACCCCTCCTCCTTCCTGGCCACCAGCTCCTGGGAACCTGACCCCATAGCTCATTCTAAGGGAGAGAACTCTGAATTTCACAGTTGACACACACACACACACACACACATACATACACACACACCATAGAAAGGAAAGGAAAGTTTTCTTCTTGAAACAAAGAAGGTAATTGGGGGGGGAGTGAATACCAGCCTTCACTCCTGAAGGTGGGTGGGACCCTAAAAAGAATGATGTCATCCCTTCAGACAACAGTAAGGCAGAACCATCCACTGGCCACAGGGGCTGGCAAGCATCACTGAGGTCCCTATCTTCCTGAACCCTGCCAGTCTCCAGAGTGCTAAGCCAGGCCAGACACTGTGTCATGTAGTTCCTTATTCTCATGCCTCTTGTCTGCCTTCCACCAAGTCAAAAGTCTCAAGAGGCAGTGAGTCAAGTGTTGCTGGAGGGCTTCTCTCCAGGTTCCCCAAGCCCCGCAGTCCCACAATCCACTTATAAAATAATCACTCAGACGCTTATATCACTTATAAACTGTATGGCCATGGCAGGCTTCTTGTTAACTGTTCTTTTATCTTAAATTAACCCATTTTTATAAATCTATACCTTGCCACGTGGCTGGTGGCTTACTGGCATCTTTACATGCTGCTTTTCCTGGCCCTGGCTCCAGTGTCTCTCCCCTCAGCCTTCTGCTTCCCAGAATTCTCCTCTCTCCTTGTCCCACCTACTTCCTGCCTGGCAACCTACTTCCTGCCTGGTCACTGACCATCAGTGTTTTATTTATATAGAGCAATATCCACAGCACTTCCCCTTTTTTTCTTTTTTTAAAAAGGAAGGTTTTAACTTTAACATGGTAAAATTACATATAATAAAACAATTACCGAGCAAGAATTACAGTTGCAATATTAAAGAAGATGTCCTATCTATCTTATATTTGTGAGTTTAAGGTTTTATATATAACTTATCTTTTATAACTGAGGAAATTACAACTATCTAGTTTTCAACCACATCAAAGACCTGAGAAGGAACATAATGGTACCTGAGAAATGGTAGATGGATGCAAGCAACTTTCAGGAATCTTGCAAGAGTAGATCAAGACAGTTGGCAGCCTGGACAGTCACCTAATTTTCTCAGGATTATTGGTGCATTCAAATTGGCTATAGGCCTAGAGTATCTGACAGACCATTTTCAGAAGCAGGATTTCTGAAAGACCATCTTACCCTGTCTTGGCAGAGTACAGTGGTCTCTTTCCTTGTGTCCCGCTTGTCCAGAAAGGACAGCATTATATTCGTACTGTCAGCCGTCAAGGCAAAGGCAGTTCTTTGCCCAGTAGGCCATTTTGTGCCAAAAAGACAAACTTTCAAATGGAAATGTCTTAGAAGCCCAACATTCTCTCAGGATCAATTGGTGTAGCCAGGAGCAATTGTGTCTCACGTCAACAGAATTTTAAGTTATTTAAATGCCATATTCTCTAGGTCTATGAAGTGTTTGAAGATTACCTATCTATCTGAAATATATCTATGTATACCTAGAAGACTTAACTAACATGGCTACAGATATGATTATCATAGATGACTAATTATTAATCTATTTTTTAATTATCCATTACAATTTTAAATGAGTTACATAAACATAATACCTCAAACAAGAATAGAAATATATATGTACAGTATAACAAAATTAACTTCAAGTTTGCATCAATAAACTAAAATTTATACCAATGTAAAACATTTTAAACATAAACTAAAATCTATACCAATGTAAACATTTTAAACATAAACTAAAATCTATACCAATGTAAAACATTTTAAACAAGTTGTTCTTTAAAAGTAGGTTCATTAATCTACCCTTTTATCTTATCATCTCTATATCCTCCTATATATCTATATCATATCCCCTTTTCTTTTTTAGAAAGAGATCAAATTTATAATCAGCCTGTTTTAAATAAAAATATTGGTTTTTCTCTGTCCCACACCAGAGGGCTCTTTTGATTTGGGACACAAGAATCTCTTAACCATTTTTTTTAAAGCAATATGTCTGGGTTTAGTGGGGGAGTGAGCCAATTCCACCTCTAAAGCCAGCTTGGTATATTTGGGAATTTGGGCGTAGCATCTCTTACTACTTCCTGCTGGAGGGGGGCGCTGTATCTTACGGGGACGCAAAGAAAATTTTAGGCCTATGGGGTAGTCCGTGAGGCTGTATTGTGGGAGCCAGGTGCCTTGAAACCACTCTGGATGTTGGATCATCTGGGCCATGGTGTCATCGGAGACCTTTCAGGGGGTCTTGTCTGGTGAAACCTGATATATCTTAATCTGGAACAAATCCACAGCCTCTGGCTTTCTGTGGAAACAAAAGCAGAACCTCTTTTCCAAAGCAACATATCCTTAAATCCAAATTTTGAAGTCAAGGTACTTTTAAAATATACATTTTGGCATAACTCAACAGCTTTTGTAATCAAATGTTTTTCTTCAGTTACGAATATCAAAGACAACATAATCCAGATTCTCTGTGTGGTAGCCATCTTTACGTGGCTTATTTTTTATATTACCTTAGCCTATTGCTTTAAACTATAGTATTGTAAGACTGAAACGGAGCTGTGGCTGCTGGCTCCGCCCACTTCAGCTTACCAACTTGGCGTTTTCCGCCAGTTCTGTGAGTCATCAAGTCTCAAAAATAGTAGATCTAAGCTTTTATCAAAGCAGCGTGTAGCCCAGAAACCTCTCTCTCTCCTCTCTCTCTCTCTCTCTCTCTCTCTCTCTCTCTCTCTCTCTCTCTCTCTCTCTCTTTTAATACTAGTAAAGACTAAATCTACCACACAGCTTAATGTGCCGCTGGCAGACGCCTCATTTCTACCATATTGCGGGTCAAACGCACAGGCCAGGAACCCACCAGTGTTCAAACCTGCATTTTGCAGCGTCTAGCTACCCATATGAGACAAGAAGCAGGAACCTGGTTTTGGCTCTGTTTAGAATTGGTTATTAAATATTCTCAGGTTTAAGGTGGAAACTCGAGCCGTTGGGCACCATTTGGTGCTGGAGGGCTTCTCTCCAGGTTCCCCAAACCCCACAGTCCCACAATCCAATTATAAAATAATCACTCAGACACTTATATCACTTATAAACTGTATGGCCATGGCAGGCTTCTTGTTAACTGTTCTTTTATCTTAAATTAACCCATTTTTTATAAATCTACACCTTGCCACGTGGCTGGTGGCTTACCGGTGTCTTTACATGCTGCTTCTCCTGGCCCTGGCTCCAGTGTCTCTCCCCTCAGCCTTCTGCTTCCCAGAATTCTCCTCTCTCCTTGTCCCACCTACTTCCTGCCTGGCAACCTACTTCCTGCCTGGTCACTGACCATCAGTGTTTTATTTATACAGAGCAATATCCACAGCAGTCAAGTATTAGGTCCCCAGTGCCAGGCATAGCAAGCCATTTAATACATATCTATTGTAGAAATCCTTCTATGAGTTCATGCGAACATATGGTAAACATTTGTAGTTAAAAAGAATGCCCTAAGAAGGGTGGTGGTGGCCCATGCTTTTAATTCCAGCACTAGGAGGCAGAGACAGGTGGATGTCTGTGAGGCCAAGGCCAGCCTGGTCTACAAAACAAGTTCCAGGACAGCCAGGACTATTACACAGAGAAACCCTGCCTCAAAAAAAACAAAAACAAATAACAAACAAACAAACAAAAACACAACAAAAGAATGCCCCAAGGGCTAGAGAGATAGCTCACACAAAAATCCATCAGGTTAAAAGTGTTTTCTGCTCTTCCAGAGGACCCAAGATGGGTTCCCAGAAGCCATGTCTGGTGACTCAGCCACTGTGACTCCAGCTCCAGGGAATCTGCTGATGTCCCCTACTGGACTTGCATACACACATTCACATACACACAGGCACACACGCACATATACTCATCTAAACAAAAAAAATAGCATTTAGAAAAGGAATGCCCTAAAAGTGTTGTAACATTTATTATATCCCGTCACTTCAAAGAAACTGATGGAGAAGTCTAGAGACCTGTGTAGCACACACTTCTGAAAATACTTAACACTCCTCACACAGCCGGTGCTGGGAGCACCTTTAGACAGCATCATGTTTCACACGAATGAATTGGACAGTGATCTTACCTCTGAGTGGTTTCTGGTGACTAGAAAAACGATGTTCTGGGATGCCTCCTTTTCCCCCACTTTTAACAGCAATAAGAGCCAGATATGATGAGGGTTTTGAAGGGTTTGCAGAGTGTCTGGCTTGCCTTCACCATGATGGTTAGTCCATATATACATAGTCCCTTTACCTGGGCTCAGCTTCCTAAGACCCTCCCTGGTTTCTGCTTCATTAACAGGATCTTACGCCCTGGTCTTCAGGGGACAACCTCTCACTGACACTCTCTTCTTCATCCACTCTGCTTTGGGGATCTTCAGACTCCTTCCACTGCTCCAAGTCTGAGCACTGTCTGCCCGAGGCCCAGATGGCAACCCAGCTGGATTCTTCTTCACCTCTCTCATGGAGGTCTCTTTAATCCTGAAGAAGCATTTCCCATGGTGCAGCAGACGTTTCCACCGCCTTTCAGAACCCGCTGACCACACACTCTGTCCTTGACAGCTGTATGGACCATTTAGGGAGATGACAGAAACGTCACCTCACAGTTCGTCTCCCCACAGTGGGTATCTTCATCGCAGGATTCTCACTCTGTCTGTTTCCCACCCTGTCCATTTCATCTCACAGCAGCTAGTTAAGTAATTTTGGTTTTGCTAGCTATTACTGAAAGAAACTAGTGCCTTCAAAATAAATCAACAAGGTCTGATTTTCTGTACTAATCTTGTCATTCTTTCTTTTAAAATATTTTTGTTATTATTGTTATTTTTACATCCCTAGAAGAATTCATTATTATTATTATTATTATTATTATTATTATTATTATTATTATATCCCAACCACAGTTTGCCCTCCTTCCAGCCCTCTCAGTCCCTCCCCTTCACTCCTCTGCACCCCCATCCACTCCTCCTCCATTTCTTTTCAGAAAAGGGCAAGGCTTCAATGGATATCAACCAAATATAGCATATCAAGCGTCAGTAAGACTAGGCACCTCCCCTCATATAAAAGCTGGACAAGGCAACCCAGTATGAGAAATAGGGTTCCAAAATCCAGAAAGAGAATCAGAGACAGGCCCCGTTTCCACTGTTAGGAATCCAGTGTGGTGATGTGTTGTTTGTAATCTAGGAAATAAAGCTTACCTGAAGATCAGAGGACAGAGTTAGCCACAGAGTTGGCGATAGAGGTCTGTGCTTCTGGTCTTTTACCGTTTTTGCTCTCAAAATTTTCTCTGATTTCTTGTCATCACCTCTAGAGCTTTACTGAAATTATTCAAAGCTTTTTCTCAAGGCATGTGACCCAATTATTTCTTCATGTTTAAGAATGTTTTGGGACTTGGGTTAAGAGGAAGTCGGGTCTCTTTTTCGTGGCGCCTCGTAGGCGGTCGGCTGTGTCAAGATGAAGCTGATTATCTCCTTCCCTGCCACCACTCATTGGAGTGGACGCAAGCTTCGTTCGTTCTACGAGAAGCACGTGGCCACAGAAGTGACTGCCGATGCGCTGGGTGAAGAGTGGCAGGGCTGCGTGGTCCGAATCAGTGGCGGGAATGACAAACAAGGTTTTTCCCATGAAGCAAGGCGTGTTGACCCACGGCAGAGTGCGTCTGCTGTTGAGTAAGGGGCATTCTTGTTATAGACCAAGGAGAACTGGAGAGAGGAAGCGCAAGTCTGTCCGAGGATGCATCGTGGATGCCCATCTCAGTGTTCTCAACTTGGTTATTGTAAAAAAAAAAAAAAAAAAAAAAAAAAAAAAAAAAAAAAAAAAAGAGAGAGAGAGAAGGATATTTCTGGATGGACAGATACTACTGTGCCTCGTCGGTTGGGACCTAAAAGAGCTAGCAGAATCCCAAAGCTTTTTAATCTCTCTAAAGAAGATGATGTCCGCTAATATGTGGTTAGAAAGCCGTTGAACAAAGAAGGTAAGAAGCCCAGGACCAAAGCACCCAAGATTCAGTGTCTTGTTACTCCACGTGTCCTGCAACACAAATGCCATTGTATTGCTCTAAAGAAACAACGAACCAAGAAAAACGAAGAGGCTGCATGCAGAATATGCTAAACTTTTGGCCAAGAGAATGAAGGAAGCCAAAGAAAAGTGCCAGGAACAGATCGCCAAGAGACATAGGCTGTCCTCTCTGAGAGCTTCTACTTCCATTTTTTTTTAGTCCAGTCAAAAATAAGTCTTTAAGGGTAACAAATAAATCATCATACCTTTAAAAAAAAATAATGTTTTGGCTCTAACTTCATTAAAACTTTTTTGTTTCCTTTTTAATGAAGAAGAAATGCAGTTTCAAGCTCTTTCGCCTTCTCTGTGGATGACAATACTGTGTTTGATGTATGTGGTGAGTTATAATACATTTGGATGTATTTTGACATACTGTATACTAAGACATTATCTTGTCATAATGGAATATTCTGGAAATAAAGTCCATTTGGGATATAGCTGTACTGTTTGCCTGGATTCTGTTTTCTATAGCATTTAGGGGTTCCCTTCATTAACATTTAAGGTGAGGTTATGCTACAGTTTTCAGTATGTATTTGAAAGTTTAGATAGCAATCATATGCTGATTTCAAAAGTATTTTAAGATATTTTCTTTTTTTCCTGATTTTGCACTAATTTAAATCTCATCACTACCAGTAATTTTAAGGTGAGCTTTCTCTGAAGAATGGATCTTTGATTCCTTTACTTTCTTAATGACAAAGAATTGAGCCAATTTTCTCAGGACTACCTTATTTTTTCACAGAAATTTGCACATTATTCTTGCTTTTAGTACATTTGCATAGAATTCAGATGGCATTTTAAAATACTCTGTGGGTTTGTTCTCCTGCTGACTTCACTGGTAAAGCAGATCCAGCCTTTCTTTCCATCCTTACAAGGCTCTTGTATTCTTCTCTGTGCTTATTCAGAGATCTCTCCCCTTGTGTAACTGAACCTAACTTTTCATTTCTGTCTTCATGCATCCTTCCTCCTCATTTTTGAGGGGTTGTTATTTCTCCAGCTTCTTGAGTTAAATTCCTAATTCAGATATATACTATCCTTTCCTTTTACATGAACGAAAGCATATTTTATTACCTAAAGCACTCAGCCAACTCTTTAGTACATGTATATGAGAACCTATTGGTAGAACAAATTTATCATATTTATGAAAAAGTCCTCTCTGCATCAACCTAAGTCTATAAAAGAACTCAATCCCATTGCTCTGAGGAAGCACCTAAGAAGAAACAACCCCTGGGGTGGGGGATTTACCCTGGCTCGAGATGTGAAGGAAACAAAATCCATCATGGCAGGGATGGCTTCTTAGTGACTGTGGCACCAAGGAGGTAAGGCAGCTGGTTGTTACATGACACCAACCAAGAAGCAGAAGGAGAGATTCATCTGGAAGCAGGACCACACTATAACAAGACATGCTTTCCAGTGGCCCACTTTCTCTAGCTAGGCCCCATTTCCAAGCTTCCACAGGCTCCCAAACTAGTGTCACCAGCTGGGGACCAAATGTTCAAACATGTGAGCCCGTGGAGGACATTCCACAGTCAAAACAGAACACTCCACTCATGACCCCCAGGCTCATGGCCATCCCATAATGCAAAAACACATTCAGTCCAACTTCAAATGTCCCCACAGTCTTTACAACCCCAATATTGTTGAAATGTCCAATGTCTTTCCTGAGACTCAGTGCAGTTTCTTAACAGTGAGATGAACCCTTATGAAAAGAAACAAACAAAATAAAAATGGACAGCAGTAAAATTAAGTCCCGTACCTCTAAATACCATGGTACAGGATAGACATTCCCATTCCAAAAAGGAAGCATTGGGAGTATAAGAAGGAAAATCGCACCAAAAAAAGGGTCAAAGTCTACAGCTCCACCTGTGATAGCCGGTACTAGACCTGCTGCCTGCTAAGGATGTAGCCTGCCCCTTTACATCACAGCTGCATTGACCTCTGTGCTCCTTCTTGGCTAAACCCAGGAAAATGTTTCCTCATTGACCTTAGGATTCCATTTTCCAGCCAAGGACTCTGGAAGCCTTTACCTTTTAGGGGCTCTCCTTTGAAATGATCCTGCACTGCTCCACCTTGGAGGCCTAGACAGAGGGAAGTCCAGTCTTACACACACACACACACACCACACCACACCACACCACACTACACCAACACCTTTCCTATTGTCCTCATGCACAGTCAAGAGTTCCAATCTAACAATCACATGGGATTTGTCCGTATCCGCCCTGTCCTTTAAACTGCACGTTCTTTGTCTATTTCTCGGGTGCACTTGCCTACCTCCTACCCCAGCCCCTCTCTCTCTAGGAACCTGCTTCTTTTAAGCAGGAAGCCCTTTCCAGAAATCTCATGTTGTCTTGAAATACCCTCATCCAAACAATTAGTCTCACTCAGAGTTCCAGGACAGGAGCAGAACACAGGCAGATTCTTTGCCAAAATGAAATACAAATTGACCTCCAGGCTAATTCGTGACTTTCTCCCTTCTGAACTCTCCTGAGTTGGCTATCACTGTTCCCACTTCTGTAGGAGTCTTGTCTTCTGAACTCACACCAAAGCACCATGCTCAGCTTTGCGGGCAGTGATCTGCAGCTTTGCCATCCTACCACTCCAAAGCCTCCTGCTTTCATTCCTCCCACCTCCTACTTCCCAAAGGCCCTGCAACCACACGCTCAGGCAGTCATAGCAACAGCCCTGCTCCTCAGCACCAATTCTCTGTAATGGTTTCTGTCCTTGCTGTTGTTAACCAAGAACCTGACAAAAAGCACCTTAAGGGAAAGGGGACATGCTTGGGGTTATGGTTTGATGGGATAGTATTATGACAGGGAGGGGGTGATACTTTTCAGAGGACACTGACCAAGTATCAGTAGTGACAACATACAGCATTGCCTTCATTAAAAAAATGTTTCAGAAAAGTAGGTTTTGTTTTTATTTTCCAAAGCTATTGCTATTCTCGGTCATTTATGTTTCCATACACCCTGGAAAACTTTCAGTAGGTGATATGATAAGTTTCCCATGTGAACAATATGGCATCTCCTAATCTCTAACACATACTGCTACTCAGACATTTTCTTGTTTTGCTTTCTTCTTTTTTTCTTTCATTTCTCTCAGTGAGAGGTTTTGTAGGTTTCAGCATATAAGAAGTATGTTTCTGTTAATTTCTTTCCTAAATCTGTCATTCTATTAGATGCTCCCTGCAGTTGTCATGTTTTTTCAATTTTAATATTTTAATATTATTTACTATTGTTATTGAGAAATGTGATTGATGTTTGCTTATTGAGCCCAAATCCACTAATCCTGCCCCAGTTGCTTCATTTGCAAGCTTTTCAGAATTTTTATAGGTAAAACAGGTGTTGATGAATAAAGGGCCGTGCTTGTCCTTCTTTCCCAGTTTGAATACCTTCAATTCCTGTTTCTTCTCCAGCATCACTGGCTGGCAGCTGTGACGCAATGTGGACTGGTAGAGCAAGAGCAGATGTCTTTATGATTTCCCAATCTCTGGGAAAGGAGCTCTGTGGTTCGCTTCTAAAATATCAGTTATGGGCTTTCAGGAGAGATGTTTCTCAGATCAGCTAAGCTCATTCTATTCCATTTGATTGAAAGTCCTCATCACAAAGACAACCATGTGGGGTTTTATCTTTTTCTACTAATGTGATGATTTGTATTAACTCATTTCAGAAGCTGAATACTTGAACATAAAGTATAATCCTTTTAAGTGATGGTGGATGTAACTCCTAAACAATATTTTGTTGAGTTTTAAATTTTATTTTTGTGGAACTCAGAGTTGTATCTAATGCTCTTGCTTATGGGCTCTCCACCAAGCTTTTGCACAAAAACAGAAGTAGCCTCATACAATGAGTGGAGTCATTATCCCACCCATTCTGTTAAGGGTTGAGGCTATTTCTTCTTTAAAGGTTTCCAGAGCTTCATAAGAGCAGACATATAGCTCTGGGCTTTGTCGGGTGTGTGTGTGTGTGTGTGTAAATAATTCAATGTTTTATTTATACATATTTCCAATTTTCTTTTTGTTTCCAAGTCAGTTTTAACAATCCGCATCTTTCTAGGAAATGGTTTATTTCATTGAATTGTCTAATTTGTTAGTTGAGTCACATTCAACTTTGTAATTGGTATTATCTCGTGATCATTTTAATTCCTCCTAATAGCAACCATACATGCTGCTTTCTTTCAAACTTGCTTGGATAATTCCTGTCAGTTCCCCCTGGGGCCTCTATCTAGCCAAGCATTTCTCAATTTATTTTTTTTTTCATTTTAAATAAAGTTTTAGTTTTTTTTATTTTTCATTCTTTTTCTGTTTCATCCTTTTAAAATTATTTTCCTCATTCTACTGTCTTTGGTGTTTGTCTTTCAGTTTTCCAGTGTTAAAATGCACAGGTAGCCACTGGCACCCACCTTCCTTCTTAGTTATTAGAATTCTCAGCTGTCAATGAGGGGCTAAGTACTGATTTGACTTCATTTTGTCAGTGTGTTTAGTGTGGTGTGTGTGTGTGCGGGTGTGTGTGTGTGTGTGTGTGTGTGTGTGTGTATACAGGCACATGGTTGCCAGAGTGTGTGTCTGAGTGTGTTACAGTGTGTGTGTGTTATAGTGTGTATTGTAGTATGTGTGTTATAGTGCGTGTGTTATAATGTGTGTTATAGTGTGCATTGTTACAGTATGTGTGCTACAGTGTGTGTGTGGAGGTCAGAGGACAACCTCCAGGAGTCAGCTCTCTATATTCACCATGGAGTCCAGTGTTCACACTTAGACTTGCAAAAAAAAAGAAAATAAAAACAAAATAAAGCACCTTTACCACCTCATGGGCTTCAGCTTTTTAATTCTGGTATGTTAAATAATAATTTTGATTCAAGTTCAATTATTCTATATTTTCCCTTATTATTTACTCTTTATCACACAATTTATAATTGATAAATTTCCAAGTATTTGTGGATTCTAGAGTTTTCTTCTCGGGTTGATTTCTGTTTCCACTCTCACCAAAAGCACAGAGTCTGACTCTTTGTAAATGTGCATTGTCTATTTAGTTCAAGTGCTTTAAAATAACACTAAGGATGACATCAGTAGAAAGGCCGCGTGGGGGCTTCTGAAAATCTTAGCCTCCGTACAGCACAGTAACATGGGCAGAACATTCCAGATTTTATTTTCACAACTCCAGACTTTGCCAAAAGACTGCAACAATATCTGTTAAAGAATAAAAGTTTAATAAAGAAAAGTGAAAAGATGTCATTTTCAGGGAAATGGATAGAACTGGAGGTCACCAAATTAAATAGAGAAAAGCCCAATTGAGAAGGATTTTCTCCACACGAATAGTAAGTATTGTGGGTTTTTAAGTCCCCCTATCACTACTGTGAAACAATGAACTCGGCAACACAGTGAGAAGTGTCATTCTCACAGTCACCGACTGGGGAGAATGGACCTGGGAGACCTTCTAAAGTTCTCTTCCCAGAGAACTGTTTCTCTGTATGCTGCCATGATCTCACTGGGAGACCCCAAGTACGACGCTATCTGCATTTAGACTAACCAGAACTTTACCTGTCACATAGTGCATTTGATTAAAATAATAATAATTAATAATAAGTAAAGAACCAGAGGCAATTAACATTTCAAATCCCTAGATAGAGAGCATTCTAAGGAAGCAGGCAACAGTCCAGCCAAAATCGGAAGAGAAAACACTAATTAATGAGATGTCCATATGGACCTTTAAAAGTTCCAAAATATCTCTGGAATTCAAACATCCAAACTTATGTGTAGATATGAATTCATGTCCAAGGCTACATGCTCAGAAGAAAGAAAAAGGGGAAAGCACCCCAGCCTGCCCTTTCACATGCATAAACACTGACACACACATACAGATATGCACATGTACGCAGACATGCACACATACATGCACACCCACATGTGCACAGACACACACATACACACAAACAAATAATAAAAAATATCCTTTTTAAAAACTGAGAAGGCTGTAAGTTATGCCTCTGACAACCCTTCTGCTTCTTCCTGATCTTCTTTCTAAGTTCTGGGACTGTAAGTATGTGTCAACCTGATCAGCACTAGAATAGCCGTGGAATGCTCAGATAAACAAGAGATCCATGGCCTAAAGAACTGCAAGGAAGTAAGAAAATACTCTAAACAGAAGAGGCTGTAGAAAGCTATTATGCTAGTCCATGCATGGTCTGTATTAGAACATGCATCTATGTGCTCACATGCATACTCTGCAGAAAGGCTTCACTGAGAAGCATACTGGAACAGAAATGAGTCACCTGACCACAGCTACAGTTTTAAATTAGCAGCCTTAGCTGAAGTGAAGACATGTTCATTGAGGTTATCTAGTGTGGGAAATGAAAACAATAATAAAGAAAATGGTGCTGGGGAGGTGGCCCAATGGGGTAGAACACTTACTAATTAAACACCAGGAGCTGAGTTTGGATACTCACAACTGGCAGAACAGTTGGGCCTGGCTGTGTGTGCTTGAATCCAGTTCTGAGGGGACAGAGACTAACCACCAGCCTAGCTAAAACCTGTGAGATCCAGGTTCCATAAGAGACCCTGTCTCAAAAGCATATGCTGGAACATGATGATAGGGCAGGACACCAACATCCTCCACTGGCCTTCTCAAGGCACCTATGGGTTCACGCACAAACACACACATATGCACCAACATGCATTTACCACACAAAGATGAATGTGTCCTCCAAGGGCATGAACCTTACAAGGCAAAAGGAAAGGTAATGAATCAAGAAGACTATTTGGCAAGGAAAAAAGTCAAAATTTCAAAATTTGATGAAAAATATTTATCTATGCACTCAAAACCTAATGTACTTGGCAAGATCCCTGCCTATACACACCCTAGAGGAACTACCGAGAAATAAGAGACAGATAATGTCCCAAAAGCCAGAATAAGATTAAGAGCTGGTTTCTCACTGTAGTCCATGGAAGATGGAAAATGCTGGGCGACATAGCCACAGAGTTGAAATAAAATGTGGCAAGCCACAGTTTCTAGACCTAGCAATACTATCCTTCAAAATGCAACAGAGATGGAAATGTTCCCCAAGAAAACTAGAAGCTAAAATGATAAAATTCTTCGCCAACAGACCATCCCTGTAGGACATGGCAGAGGAAATGCTTGAGCATGAAATGACACAAACTAAGTTCACAGACAGAAAGAAAAACCACCATGTGTATAAATGTAAAGGGCAGCATGTCTGTGAGATGTGGGTTGCAAAATTTTTCTTATTTAAAAGACAATTTCATGTAGCAACAATTTTACATTTGTACTTAGTGGTATATAATCTATTCTACTCATATGTAAATTTTATGATAGTGAGACAAAAGGTTGAGGCTAGAAAATGGAGTTGCATTCGGCCATTATTTCTTGTGTTCCATTGATATTATTTCAAACTCTATTGTTAGTGAAGATGTTTCCTATTATTCCCTACTGAAGAAACAATTTCTAAATGTTAATAAAGAACTAGATGTGGGGGTTTCACATCTATAACCCCAGCATTTGGGAGGCTGAGGCAGGAGGACCATAGTGAGTTAGAAGCCACCCTGTGATACATGGTGAGTCCCAGGAGAGTCTAGGGTACAGATTGAGATGATGTTGTCTCCAAACAAATATAAAGCAAGCAAGCAAGAAAGCAGGCAGGCAGGCAAGAAAGGTGAAATTGTCAAGTAGAAACATCTATTGAACTCAAGGAAGATAGTACTGAAAAAGGAATCAAAAGATAATTATATACCAAACAAATTTAAAAATTACAGCTATAGATCTTTCATATCAATAATGGCATTAAGTGTAAGTGGATTAAGTATATCTATTATATGACAATCACTGAAAGAATGGATTTAAAAAATAGCCCCACAAAATATTGTTTATCAATGACATCATGAAATTTGCAGGCAAATGGATGGAACTAGAAAATATGATCATGAGTGAGGTAACCCAGACTCAGAAGGACAAGCATGGTATGTACTCACTCATACATGGATACTAAATGTAAAGCAAAGGATAACCAGACTACAACTCACAGCTCCAGAGGAGCTAGCTAATAAGGAGGACCCAAAGAGGGACGCACGGATTGCCCTGGGAAGGGAAAATAGATGAGATCTCCATGAGTAAACTGGAGATGAGGGGAGCCAATGGAGGGTAGTGGATGGGGGATGAGAACATAAGGGAATGGGATGGTTGAGTTGGAACAGGGATGGAGTGGAAGAGCAAAGAAAGAGATACCTTGATAGAGGGAGACATCATGGGGATAAAGAGAAACTGGGTGCTAGGGAAGTTCTCAGGAATCCACAAGGATGATCCCAGCTTAGACTACTAGCAATGGTGGGAAGAGTACCTGAACTAGCTTACCCCAGTAATCAGATCGGTGAATGCCCTAACTTTCATCACAGAGCCTCAATCCAGTAGCTGATGGAAGCAGACGCAGAGATTCACAGCCAAGCACCAGGCTGAGCTCTAGCAGTCCAGTCAGAGAAAAGAGGGATTCTATGAGCAAAGGACATCAAGATCATGATGGGGAAACCTACAAAGACAACCAAACCAAACTAGTGGGAATCCATGAACTGTGGATCAATTGCTGTGGAGCCTCCATGGGACTGACTGGACTAGGCCCTCTGCATAGGCAAGACAGTTGTTTAGCTTGACCTGTTTAAGGGGCCCCTGGCAGTAGGATCAGGATCTATCCCTGGTGCATGAGATGGCTTTTTGGAGCCCAGTGCTTATGGTGGGACACCTTGCACAGCCTCAATGCAGGGGAGGGGCTTGGACCTGCCTCAACTGAATGTACCAGGCTCTGCTGACTCCCCATGGAGTCCTTGACTTGGAGGAGGTAGGAATCGGGGGTGAGTTGTGGGGGATGGATGGGGGGGCAGGAGGAGGGAAGAGAGGGGCATCTGTGGTTGACATGCAAAATGAACAGAAAATTTCTTATTAATAAAATATGAAAAATAGTTTATAAGATATACATTTTAAATTCATGTACACAAACAGATTGAAGATAAAAGTCAAGTCAGACAGAACAGATGTTACCTTGAAGACACCACCAACAGGGAGATGACATGTCTGTACAGGTACAAAGTAGACAAATTTGAGCTCAGAATAAAAAACTCTGCTCTTGACAAATAAGTAGGCTTTGTAAAAATAAACTTTGTTCATCAGGAAAACACATCATTTCATGCATACATGGACCTGACAACATAGCTACTCAGTACACATAATGAGAGTAACCTAGCTGAAGGGAGAAATTGGCAATTTAGTAATAATAGGTTGAGGTATTAGCATCGTGCTTTTAATAGTAATATAGACACTAAACTCTTTAACCAGTATGTACATGTAAGATATAAAATACTGACTTGACTCAGCTGATATAAAAAAAAATAGTTCCCAACTCAATAATGGCTTGACTTAATGACTTTTCATCTTTATAGTGAGTTTATAGGAGTCCATATTGTAAGCCAAGGGGCATTTATGTTTACTCTGGGTCAACTTGCAATATTTTTTTACTTTTCTGTGTATTTATTGAGGGCTATTGAATGCACTTGGGTTTGCTGTGTTTTCAGTATGATAGATTTATCAGGTATAACCTCACAAGTCAACAGGAGTCTTGATTCACTGGAATACAACTCAAAAAATAAGCCTTTTAAACTTGGAGGTTATTTAATGTCTTTAGTATATTCATTAAACTGTGTGAACATTGCTGTTATATAATTCTAAAATATTTTCTGCCATCCTCCTCCATATCCATGAACACCATTCCCTGTTTCTCCTCCATACTGGCTCCAGCAAATGCTAATCTGCTTTCTGTCTCTTGTGGATGTGTCTGCTTTAGTCATCACAAACCTTATATGGATCATCGTACCTGGCTTTGTCAATTTAGCATAAAATTATCAATACTCTTTAAGTTATAGCCCAAGTCAGTAGTTCTTCCATATCTGGATAGTGTTCCATAGTTTGGTTAGCTTATATTTTGTTTATCCATTCCTTAGTTGGTATGCATTTTCTGTGTTTAAACTACCTGGCTATTTATCAATCATGCTGCTACCAACACTCATGAATACTTTGCATAAGTCTTCAGAGGAAGTCGGTCCTAACTGTAATCTCAGCACTTGAGGAACTAGGGAAAGAGGATTGACTATTCAAAGCCAACCTGGGCTTCATAGTGTGTTTCAGAGAAGCCCCAGCTATAGAGTGAGATCTCACCTAAAAAGAAAAAAAACACTTTTAAGTAAATAATCTTAGTTAATACTAGAAAAATATAAGAAATAAACTCAAACTAGGCATGATGGCCAAAGCAAGAGAATCAGGAGTTCGAAATTAACCTGAGCTACATTAAGCACTTGGGCTATCTTAGGCTACATAGTAAGACTGGATCATAAATTATGCTTCAATATAGATCAGTTTCTTTCTCGAGTCTTCTCCTGTCACTGTCACACACACGACAGGCACTACATGTGTGTATTTTATAAACCTAACAATGCCGGTTCATACTTATGATTGTGTAATTTCCCTTTAAATCAATTAGAAAATTGAAATAACATTTACTTTACCATATTCTTACTTCCTGTGTGGGCTCATGTTGCCTCTCTTATTTTTTTGTGATTTATGTCAGCTATCAATGACTATGGTAAACATTTGTTTATTGTAGAATATCTCTATTCCACCTTTGATTTTGATGAGTTGTATATAGATACATATTTTGATTGGTAGGAAAGTTTTGCTGTTCTGTCAACTTTTTTAGTATGTCATCCCTTTGGCATCTACTCTCTCTGGTTTCTGACAAGAATGGCTGGTGATCTATGAGGTCCCCCTGCATGTGATGGACCGTCCTCTTCCTACTCTCTTGTGCTTCTGGCTTTGACTTTGTGTTCTTGACAATTTGGGTAGCCAATGGTTAGCATGGATGTCCCTCGATTTATATTACTCAATATTTCCTTAGCATTTTCAATATATTGCTGAAACCTTTTATGATCTATGGAATTGCATAAGCATTTCATTTCTTTTTTCTTTCTGTTGTTCATGCTGCATAGTTTCTGTTGACCTACCAGTCCTCAAGTTTGCAGAATTTTCCAACTCAAATCTTATCTTGAGCTTCTCCGGGAAAAGTGTGATATCTGCTATTATATTTCTCAACTTCCCTTGGTTATGTTTTCCCTTGGTTATGGATTTTCATGTCTAAGTCACAGTGTAGAGTATGTTTTCTAAACCTTTGCAGTAATTCTTTCCTTTGTTTCTTTGTGAAGTCTCTAGAACTCAAAGTGAAGTCAGGCTGTTAAGAATGTCTGGATCCCTGTGAGTGCATTTATTTTTCCTATGTATGTGCTACAATATCCTCTTCATTTGCATTCTTTGTATTTGTTGTGATGGTTGAAAGCTGGACATTTTGATAATATATGGAAGCAATTTTGAGTTTATTTCTAAAGCCTAAGACTAAGGCATTTCTCTTTCCTGACACAGTCACTAAGGCCCCTGCTTAGTATTTATTTTTAGATTATGTTTTTTTTTATTTTTGTTGTTGTTACTTTGTTTTTACATCCCAATCAAAGTCTCCCCTCCCTCCTCTTCTCCCAGTTCCTCCCCGACACCCCACTCCTCCTCCTGTGTTTCTCTTCAGATGAAAGCAGGCCTCCCATGGATATCAGCCAGCCACAGTATGTCATATTGCATGAGATTAGGCACCTCCTCTTCTATTAAAGCTAGATGAGGCAACCCAGAAAGGGGAATGGGTCCCCAAAGCAGGCAACAGAGACAGAGACAGCCCCTGCTCTCATTTTTAGGAGTCTCACAAGTTACACAATTGTAGCCCCCTTGAGGGGTTGCCCTTGTTTCAAAATAGCTTAATTTTAAGAAGTTTTGCTTAAAAAATCACAAGCCAGTGAAACATCTACCCTTTCCCAGTGGACCTGTATTTGGTTTGGCAAATGGATTCTAAATCCAGATAGTTTTTCTTCCCTAGTTTTGCTGTCTGCATATGCAAGGCTTCACATTCATTCAGGAGAGCTAGGATTTTCATATCCAGAACACTTTGAGGTCTTGTTCTTTGCATGCCTGCAGCCTCAACATTATCCAGGACATTAGGCTGCCTACCAAGGCTCACTTTGATGACCTCCCTCTCTAACGTTCTCACTAAGTTTCTTGCTGTGTTCTGCTAATTTCTTGTCATAATCATTGTGGCAACTTCAAAATTCTTTGCTCATTGAGGATAATTTTGGTTGTAACAGGGGTCTGAGGGCTTGAGGCTTTCCTAAGCTCACTATATGTCAAGCCACTCAGCAAGTCCGCCAGTCACAGGGATGCCTCATAGTTTAGGGCCACTTATGCTACAGGCTGGGAAAAGGAATGGCTATAGCCTGGGCTAAATAGATTTGCCAGTACATCATGCCTTCACAAAGGATGAGCATCCAAATCCCCAGTCATCCCAGATGTTCACATCTTTAATGTTTTATTGCATTCTCATAATTCTCCTGAAGAAAAATCAACTTTTTATTGATCTCTATTCATCTATCTCAGGGCTTAGAGCATATTAGAATATCTGTGAATTATTTTGAATGGGAAAAAAAGCCTATTTTGAATCATACAGACAAAGGGTTAGAATTTGAATAACCACTTATTTAGGATTATTTTAATGTATATATTTATCACAAAATTCACTCCCCTGTACAAAAGAACAGATGGTCACATTTTTCCTAATTTAGGGCAGGCACAACGGTTCACAAATATCAACGGAAAGAAACTCAGGCTTAGAAAGAAATTATTAAATTTCCTGGAGCTAAAAGCAAGAATAAAATGCCAGAATAAAAACAAATACACCCCATCTTAAGGAAAGGGTTCAACATTACGATTATACAAGCACAGTAATAGCACGAGGGGTGGTTTGCTGTCTCACATCAAAGGGCTCCCGTGCTGTGTGACTAGCATCAAGGGTAACGAGATTAGTAATGGAGACAAAATACTGTTTTCAGAATGTTAAATGTTGAAACCAAGAGTGACAACATGATTCTTGGGCCCAGGACTGTGGGAACAAGCTACAGTTTTATGCACACACACGCTTGTTGAATTGATGCATGACGTCACTGTGCCAGGTACTCAGAGCACAAAGATGAGTGATGTCAAAGCTGCCTCCAGGACCTCACAGCCCAGCAAAGGAGACAGGTCTGCAAATGGACGATCACTGAAAAAGAGTCACAGCTCTAAAAATGAGTAAAAAGAGGATTTAATGGGCTAACATATTAAGGGGTTAGCGGAGAGGCCTGTCTGCAGATAACTCTGCAGGGGCCTTGAGTGTACCCTGTCCAGTCCTCACCAAACCCTTTTCTCTGGCGTCTTTTGTCACAACAGAACAGAATAATAGATGCCCAAGTCTAATTACTGAATGCCTTTTTGTCCTCTCTACAGCAGTAGTCCTCAACCTTCCTAAATGCTGTGACCCTTTAATACAGTTCCTCATGCTATGGTGACCCCCAACCATGAATTATTTTTATTGCTACTTCATAATCATAATTTTGCTACTGTTGTGAATCAGAACATCAACATCTGCATTTTCCAGTGGTCTTAGGCAGCCCCTGCGAAAGGGTCATTCAACCCTCAAGGGGGTAGCGACCCATAGGTTGAGAACCACAGCTCTAAGGTCTTCCTCTTATATTGATTTAATGTAGCTACTACTTTCTTTCAGGTAGCATTTTGCTTGGTATTTTTTTTTTAATCCTTTTACTTTTAATTTATCTGGGATTTTATATTTAAAGTTGGAATTATAGCAGCATGATGTTAAGTCATGCTTTTCACATATAATAATGTAGTAAGCTAACCTCTGTCTCTTTTAATTGAAGTGTTGTCAGCATTTACATTTAATTTGTAATTTTTTAAAAAAAAATACAGTTTAGTGGAAAATCTAGCTCTTACTACTTGTTTCACTTTATTTCCTTCTAT
Organism: Peromyscus leucopus; assembly: GCF_004664715.2. Lineage (NCBI taxonomy): Eukaryota > Metazoa > Chordata > Mammalia > Rodentia > Cricetidae > Peromyscus > Peromyscus leucopus. The sequence continues at coordinate 26,471,407 of NC_051071.1, forward strand.
TTTCTTCTTTTACTGTTTCATTTTGTGTTAATCAAGGGCTATATTTCTGATTCCATTTTATCTCTATAAATTCTGGTTAGTATTCTCTCATGCACGTATGTGCTCTCCATTTTTAGGCTTACCAATATACTTCTCAAAATTTTCCCATATCACCTTCAAAGAACTCTATGGTATTTCATAAACCACCAAAAGCTCTTGCAGTAGCAAAGATGCATGTTTTCCATGTCTCCCTAAAAAGACATTATTCAAAATACTTTGTGTGACTTCGCTTCATAATGCCAATTAGCATTTCAAGAAAGAGTTAAGTGAGCAAAGCTATCTTCTTCCAAGCATTTAGCATTTCAATTGTCTTCAGACATTTGTAAACATTCTAATTCCCATCTGGAAACATTTTCCTTTGGCTCACAGAACTTCCTCTGAGGGGTGTGTGTGTGTGTGTGTGTGTGTGTGTGTGTGTGTGTGTGTGTGTGTGTGTTTTACAGTGGTTGATTTTTTTTTTTTTCAGTGTGTGGGACAGGATACTGGTTGAATGGCAAAACCTTTTGTATGTTTTTGAATGCTTCCATTTTTTTGCAAAAGAAATCTGTAAATGTAGGGCTAGGTTTGATCACTTCCCACAGTAGGTTTCTGTTTGTTTTGTTTTAAGACAGGGTCTCACTATGTCTAACCTTGGCTGGCCTGGAACTCACTGTATAGACCAGGCTGGCCTTGAACTCACAGAGATCCAACTGCCTCTGCCTCTCATGGTGTTCTGAAGATGTGACTGCATTGTTCTCTGGCTTGTGGTGTTGCTAAGATTTCCTGTCACTTTCGTGTTTGTTCCTCCACATGTATGTGTCGTCTTTCCTGGGGCCATGTTTAGTATTTTCTTTCTATCGCTGATTTTTCTGTTTTTGAAGCTGCCTAAGTCATTTTCCTCATGCTGATTCTGTTTGGAATTACATGAGTTTTGTAGAATTAAAACACAGTTTTCATTGAATGTGAACATTTTTTTCAAGCCGTTTCTGCTCTTCTCTTACTCTTATTTCCACCAGAGACTCTGACAACACATCTTTAAGTGACACATCCACAGTGTATTTTCACACTGTTCCTTTGAAGTCTTCTTTCCTCTAAGTAAACATCTAAATGTCACTTTTAGATCATTTCTGTCGCTGCTCTTTTAATTTCATTACATATTTGTCATGAAGTCTAGTTTTGCCTTTTAGAAATTCAATATTTTATCCTAAATATTTGGTTTGTTTGGATATTTTTATTGCTTCTTCTCTCTCTCTCTCTCTCTCTCTCTCTCTCTCTCTCTCTGTCTCTCTCTCTCTCTCTCTCTGACTCTGTCTCTCTCTCTGTCTCTGTCTCTCTCTGTCTCTCTGTCTCTCTCTCTCAAATGTGTGTACGTGTGTGTATACCAAGAACTAAACACATATAAGTTCTGTAGAATATTTAGATTTTTTAATTTTCGTGTATTTGTCTATTAATTCATTGCCTGTCAGTGTCCACATTTAATCTGTTTCTTTTGACTATTGATTTTATACCTCCTATTCCCTCATGGTTGGGCATTGTCTATTGGCTTCCAGACATAGTGAATTGTATATTTTGGGATGGTAGACATCTATCTTGGGATTATGTTAAAGTCTTAAGACCAAGACTATACTCTGCTACACAAGTTATTTAGAACCTGAGTTACAACTTCCCAAGCTTTGCTTTTGAACTTGGTCAAGGAAGATCTTTAAGGCCATTTAACTGAGGGCTACTTCGACTCCTCTGGTGAGAAAGTACTATTCTGAAGACCCTCCCTCTATTTGGCAGATATACTTGGAATTCCTCTCTGTTGTCTGATAGTACTGGACTATAAAATGTTCCCACATTTGAGATTTGCGGCTGATTCTCCTCTTCTTAGGGGTGTATTCACACATATTTGCAGAGCAATGCTCAGCCAGAATTCAAGCCCTTGACTGTCTTGGGTCTCTCCTCTCCTCTTCTCTCCCCTTTTTTTGTGTTCTAGCTCACTCAGCCTCTCTCCCTCAGTATCATACTCACATTAACTTCTGATCTGTCTCCCAACTCAGCAAGGCAGTGGGCTGTATTTGAGTTCTCCCTTCCAGTTCTAAAGCCAAGGAACTCTACAGAGGGCTAGCTAGACATTCATGGGTCCCAACTAATTTGTCTGCTCCTCTGGCCTTGGGGTGCAGAGCTTCCCTCCTAGACAGCCCTCTGAACTAATGATGTGACTTGGACAAACCAGAGCTAACCATGAGCTAACAAGACTTTCTTCCTGTAAGTCATTTGAAAATTGGTATCAAGGGTGGGATTGTTGTTGAACTAGTTGACCCTTAGTCCAGAGGCTTTGAAACTAGTGTAAGGGACAAATTTGGAAAAGCTTGGAGAAGTGGCCTAGAAGAAGCTCAGAAAGCTGTAGGCAGGGTTTGATGGGCAGTTCTGGTGGAAGTCAGAAGACCAGAATGCAGGAGGAATGTAGATAGTAAGGACCGTACTCATGGGGTTTCAGATAGCAGTAAGGACATGACTGGGTGAGTGCCAGAGACCATTCAGGTGTATGTTAGTATCCCAAGACTTTGTGGGTACCTAAGCTTAAGGTGATAGATTAATTAATCTTGTAAAATAAATTTCAACACAGTTCAGGCTTCAGACCATGTTGCCAGGAGCAGCATGCACAGCAAAAAGATTTGAAAAGCTTGTGGCTTGATCAGAAAAGTGCTTACAAAGTTGGAGCTAACTGCTATGGTTTCAACATGAGGTTTGCTCACAGATGCATATTTGAACACTTGTACCCCAGCAGGTAATGCTGTTTTAGGAAGTTAGGGGGCCATTAGAAAGTAAGGCCTTCATAGACCAAGTGGAGAACTGGAGACTGGGTGTCCTTGAGAGTTGTGGCTGGTCCTATAGCTTCCTGAGCATCTCTGCTTCCTGGTCAGTGTCATATCCAAAGCTGCTGCCATGCATTCCTACAGCAATGGCCATCGGCAGCCACCACTGCTGTGGCTTCCTTGCCACGATGAACTAAACCTGTCTACCCTTATGTTACTCTGTTAGCTATTTGGTCACAGCAATAAGGAAAGTCAATAATACTCTAAAGAATTCACGTTTTCTATAGACACTGTGCTTATTAAAAAGAAGCCAGATTCTTTGTATTAGGACAACAGGAAAGCAGCTTTTAGGTGATTTCACTCACATTTTGTCCACAGGCTCAAGGTCTTAACTAATGTGAAAGATTTTGCTTTGAAAACTTTTGTGGGACATGCAGCAAGCATGGAGCCACCTAAGGAAGTGTTTCCTATGTTCAGCCACTCAGACATTTGTAGCTAAAGTTTTCTGGCAATGAGGCCTAGATGTTGCTTGACCCAACAAAGCTGAGCATCACCACATGATGCTGGTTCTTGTGGGCATGCAGAACCCCAACATTACAGGACCATGAAGGCTCCCACCATGATTTCAAGGAAAGTCTAGGTGGTAGGCAATGTATGGCAGGATCAAAATCTTTTCAAACAACCCCTGAAAAGGGTGATTGATACACGATTATATGAGACTGATGTCAAGGACGTCATGGACATCCCAAGAAATTAGAGATGCTGGGAGCATGGATCAGGGAAGATGCCAAGAAGAGATGAATGTCAGAGCCAGCCTAAGAGAAAGTGTGGTTTACACCCAGGAAGCTGTAGTAGAGAGTGGTTGCTCAAACATTTTCAAGTTCACCTCCCATCAGGATGTCCCTGGAATCCAGATGTGGAGTTACAGGCTCTAGTACTTTCCCTGCTCAGCGTCAGTCTTGCTTTGGCCCCATTCCTTTCAGAGTAAGAATATGATCCTTGTACCATTATATATTGGAAGTATGTAACTAAGGTTTTCTTTTTGTAAGTTTTATTAGGGCTCACAACTAAAAGTTTGCTTTGAGTTTCAGAGAAGACTCTGAACTTGAGCTTTTGAACAGCATTGGAATTATTAAGACTTTGGGAGTCTTATCTATTTTGTACTGGGTGATGATCATGTAGCAAGACATCATGAGTTAGATATGGAGTGTCCCCCTAAAGCAACAGTTCTCAACCTGTGGGTCGCAACTCCCACAGGGGTCACAAATCTGATATCCTCTGCATAGCAGATATTTATATAACAATTCATAACAGTAGCAAAATTACTGTTATAAAATAGCATTGAAATAATTGTATGGTTAGAGGTCACCACAACATGTGGAACTCTATTAAAGGGTCATAGCATTAGGAAGGATGAGAACCACTGCCCTAAAGGCTAATGTGTTAAAAGCTTGGCTGCCACTGCTCTGTTTGGGAAGTGATTGAATCATGAAGCTCTGAGCAATAGAGGAATTATTCTGCTCATGAGTTCATAATTTGATTGCATTATTGAGAAGTGATGGAAACTTTCAAATGTAGGGCCAGGATGAAGGATGTATGTCATTGGGGTAGCTCCTGTAGGGATGTGTCTTGTTCTATGCTATGCCCGACCCTCCATTTTCCCATTGCCGTGGAGTTGAGCTACTTTACTTCTACTGTCTTTTGCCATGATGTTCAGACTCACTATGGCCTAGAAAAAACAGAGTCCCCTAACCACAGGGTAAAACCTCTGAAGCCATGAGCTAAAGTGAACACTTCCCCCTTTAGGTTGTTTCTGACAGGCATTCTACTACAGCAATGCAAAAGTCTGAATAAAGCAATACAAATATAATCCTTACCTTCCTGTTCACAGGAGAGTGAATGAAGGGTGAGAGCTGCCATTGATTGCGAATGTAGCTTTGGCTTGACAGTCTTCCTAAGGCACTTCTTTTTGCAATGTAATTTTTCTATTACTTCCATTCATAAACGGATTCTATTTTCTGTTCACTGGAACTGAGCAATTGGGTTTTTCCAAGAAAGTGATGGCTGCAAGTTCAAGCATGGGCCTCAAGAGGTATATATAATAAGACATAAGTGTCTTTGTTGCCTTGATCTACAGCCAATCCATCACTCTGTGCAAATGAGTCTATTCTGGAACAGCTGACCCTCCAGCTCACTGCAGAAGTTGGAGCTAGCCCAGCCAAGATTAGCCAAACACAAAGAAAAAACTTCTGTATGGCCAATGAACTCAAAGAGCCATGTGTTCTTATGATCTCCAGGCACTGATCTGGAGATAGACTCCTACTCAGACAAACAGAGTTTTTCAAATGTGCTAGTGCCCTTCTGACAAATCCATTTCTTACAGTGTCAGTGAAAGGCATGTCTTCTGGACCCTTCCATTGTAAAGAAAAGGTTTCAGAGGACAAATCAACTCCACCATTTCAGTTTCCCTGAGCCTTTGAATCACTTCATCGATATGAAGCCAACTGATAGCAGGCATTTCCAGCTCATTGATAATAGGCCGTCTGTGCTGACTAGTTTTATGTCAACTTGACACAAGCAGAGTCGTTTGGGAAGAGGCAGACTCAGTTGAGAAAATGTGCCCATCAGGTTGGACCATGGGTAAGCATGTAGATCATTATCTTGATTGATGATTGGTGTGGGAGGGCCCAGCTCACTGTGGGTGGTGCTACCCCCTGGGTCAGTGGTTCTGTGTGCTATGAGAAAGCATGATGAGCAAGTCATGGGGAGGAAACTGATAAACATCAGTCTTGCATGGCTTCTCTTTCAGTTTCTGCTTCCAGGTTCCTGCCCTACTTAAGTGCTTGCACTGACTTCCCTAGGTGATAGACTATGATGTGGAAGTGTAAGGAAAATAAACCCTTTTCTCCCCAAGCTGCTTAATGTCATGATGCTTCATCACAGCAACAGAAACCCTACCTGAGACACCATACTTCAATCAACCAATCAGATAAACTGTTGGCACCTTCAGTCAACCAATCAGATAAACTGTTGGCATCTTTTGTAACTGTTCAAGGCACAATATTAAATCAGGAATCTAAACTCACTGGAACAATATCAACAAACTTGGCCTGATCTATCTTGATCTTTTCTCTACCGTTATCCCACACCTGTAAAATCCATTCCCATACATGCTCTCCAAAGTTGTATGAATTCTAAAACTCATTACATTTATTGTTTGTGCATTGCATCTCCTCATGGGTCACATATGGCAATTTTCGCATGTTGATGATGTTTTCTGCCACATTGCTGAAATTGTTGGTCATTTCTAGAGGTTTTACGGTAGAATTTTTGGGATCTCTTTTCTTCCTATTTGTATTCCTTCTCTTGCCTTATTGCTCCAGCTACTGCTTGGAGCATAATACTGAAAAAGAGTGAGGATAGCAGACAGCCCTGTCTCATTCCTTATCTGTGGTATTGCTTCAAATTTATCTCCATTGAGGATGATGTTGCCTGTGATTTCTCATATATAGCTTTTATTATGTTGAGATATGTTCCCTCTAATCCAGCATTCACCAAGACTTTTATCAGGAAGCTATGCTGGATTTTCCCACAAGATTTTCTGTGTCTATTGAGGAGTTCATGTGATTTTTGTCTTTAAATCCATTTGTGTGATTTATTACATGTATTTACTTGGGTATATTTGAGCTATCTCTGCAATTCCAAGATAAAGCCAACTTGGTCATGATGGAAAATCTTTTTGATGTATGTCTGTATTTGGTTTGCAAGTATTTTATTGAGGATTTTTTTAGTTTATGTTCATCAGGGATATTGGCCCATAGTTTTCTCCTTTTTTATTGTGTCTTTACATGATTTTGGTGTTAGAGTGATACTGGTTTCATAGAAGGAGTTTGGGGGTGCTCCTTCTGTTCCTACGTTTTGAATACGTTTGGGCTGTAGATCTTCTTTGAATATCTAGTAGAACTCTGCTGTGAATCCATCTGGTCCTGGACACTTTTTAGTCAGAAGGATTTTTATTACTCTTTTAATCTCTACTAGATCTGTTATGTGTCTGTTCAGGTTCTTGGTCTCCTCTTACTTTAACTTTGGTGATTTTGCTGAATCTAGACAGCCATCTGTTTCCTTTAGATTTTCCACTGAATGGAGCAGTGTCTTGTCCTTCATGTCTCCAGTGATGGACTTGACTGGGGTGGTAAGAAAATGAAGACAGGTAGATGGACACACTACACAAAAAAGCAAGCTGGGGTTAGGTGGTCCGGGCTCTCTGCCAGAGAAGCCTTAGTACCCTAGAATCTCCGTGTGTTTATTATATAGAGTTGATGGAGAGGCAGGGTTATTATATGCAGCTGAACAAGGAAATGGGATTATTACATTCTAATAAGCAAGGAGACAAAGTCCATGATATATACCTGGATCAAGGAGACAGATTTAGCTAATCTTAGTAGGAGCAGCCACTGTAGGGGAGCAGTCTTTAGGCCTTAACTATCTGAGAGGAGAAAGCTATGGTGGACATTTACTATCAACATCCACACACACAGACCTGAGGAAGACTTTGCTATTTTTGTCATTCCTCCATGGGTCTGAGGCTCTGGGGTCCTTGACATGACTGTGCTCATGTCAACAGCACACATTGACTCAGGATATCACTCACACAGTGTACTATTCCCTTATAATATTCCTCATTTCTTTGGTTTCTGTTTTAATGTTCCATGCTCATTTCTGATTCTATTCATATGGGTCCTTTCTTTCTTTGTGATACTTGACATAACGATCTATGGGTCTTGTTTATCTTCTCAAGGAATTATCTCATAGATTCATTGACTCTTGGTATTATTTTCATTATTTTTGTTTCATTAATTTCAGCTCTGATTTTTATTATTTCTTGCCACATAGTGGGTTTTGTTTTGTTTTAGTTCTTCTAAATGTTTAAGTTTCACTATTAAGTCTTTTATTTGTACTCTGACTTTTTAATGTACTCACTTAGAGCTATAAATTTCCTTCACAGGACTACTTTCAATTTGTCCCAGAGGTTTTTATTGTATTTTCATTTAGTTCCAGGAAACCTTTTTATTTCTTTCTTGATTCCATCTTTGACACATTAATCATTCAGCAATGAGTTGTTTAATCTCCACAAGTTTGTATAGGGATGTGTTTGCTCTCAAGTTTAAGTATTATTGCATTATAGTCAGATAGGATACATGAAGTTATTTAAATCTTTCTGAATTGTTCCAGTTTATTTAGTTTCCCAGTGTGTGGTCTATTTTAGAGGAACTTCCATTGACTTCAGAGTACAATGTATATTATTTGGTGTTTGGGTAGAATATCCAACAGATATCTGTTACATTCATTTGATGTATGGTTTCAATTAATTCTGAGTTTCTTATTTTTTTGTCCAAATGACCTGTCTACTGGAAAAAGTTTGGTATTGGAATCACCTATTGTTGGGTTGGTGTTAATCTATCTTTAATTCCAATAGTATACGTTTTTTTTTATGAAATTGGGTGCACCAAATGGTGGTATATATATAGAGAGAGAGAATAGTGATTTTTCTTCTTGGTTAATTGTTGCCTTGGTTAGAATGAAATGGCCTTCATTATCTCTTCTGATTAGTTTTAGTTTGGAGTCAATTTTATCATCTATCAGAATAGCAATGCCTGCTTGCTTCCTGGTCCCATTTGAATGGGTACTCACTCTTTTCCCCATCATTTCACTCTAATGCCATACAAGATTGTTTCTTGTAGACCACAGATAGATAGATTTTGTTTCTTGACCTATTCAGTCAGTCTGTATTTTTTTATTGGAGAATTGAATATTTAAGTTATTGTTGAAAGGTCTATGTTGACTTCAGTCACTGAACTGTTAATTTTGTGTGTTACATTTGTGTTCTCAGTGGTACTTTGTATTTCAGTAGCTATAGCTTCCTTTGTTTTCTTTCCATTTTGACATCATGGAAAGACACATGCTTGTTGGTGTATATTTCTACATAGTAAGCTCACGACAACTAGTGTAGGTAGGAAGATTTCATTCATTAACAAAGCAACCTAGCTATTAGCAACATGACTGGCAATATAAAAATACAAAAGCTAAACCATTGATGATATTGATAAAGTCCACACCCTACCAATGACTTATGAACAGGACTAGGCCTACTCTGTACTCACCTAAGACCTGGCTCAACCACAGTGTCACCTTACACTGTTCCAGGTGGTAATTGGTGTGGTTGCCTCCACTCTGCGCTTATCAAAGGCCAAACATAAGAGAACCAGGAAGGAACTGGTTACCAAAAGTGAACAATTATTTCTTTTTTAAGAGAAAGAAAAACACTAAGATCACATTTCTTGGATTGTTTCTGTATTGGTGTACTTATAAATTTTAACTGTACTGAAAAGAAGTTTTGTTTTAATGGACCAAGGAAATTGACTGGAAAAAAGTCTTAGCTCTGGGGCAAAATATAATGGGTAGACTAAGGGGGGAAAAAGACATCTTGAGAGAGTGCTTACCTCCAAGATTCAATGGTACCCCCACAGAGCAGGCAAAAAAAAGATAACAGTAATAGTCCCCAGGAACATATAATCAGATGTTATATTCTAATAATACAAACCCATTAACAGAGCACCAAAGGAAGAGGTACCCAACATATTGTTTAAAAGCCTGTCACAAACTGATCAGAGCAGAGAAAATGGCAAAGAGCTAGTACCTAATGTACTTAGCAAATAGAGATATGAACCTAACTTGAAATCATTTTATAATACAACAACGCAAAGCATCTGACATAGATGAGGAAGATTGTGTCAGAAAATTCCAAGAGCCTCCAACAGAAAGCCCTGTTGACAAAGTAGTATTCATTTGTGTACCTATGAGGACAAAAGTGAAAACTGGAATGAATTGAGATATATTGTGTATGTTTAAATCCATATAACCTTTAAAAAAAAAAGCAAATCCTTCATTGGTCACTTTTAGATGAGGTTCACTAACCATGCATTTGAAAAATAGAATGTATGATCAATGTACTTTATACCCATTTATCAAATGATTATCATGAAACCTATCATTCTGTACAATAAATGTAATGAAAAAGAAAAACTAGAATATAAACAGGAAAAAACAATCATTTATCTTGCTTTACCTAAAGGAACATAACAAAAGGCAAATAAATTTATGAAGAACAGATCATTTTTAAATATTTTAACTATTGAGTTCCAGGAAAGCTTGGTCAAGACATCCAGGGATATATACAGAGACCTCTTCTTTGGGCAGCCAACCAGCTCCCAAATAAAGACGTGGAGACTTATTACTAATTATGAATGCTTGGTCTTAGCTTAGACTTGTCCCACCAGCTCTATTTAACTTAGTTTAACCTCTTTCTATTCATCTACATTTTGCCTTGGGGCTTTTTACCTTTCTCTCATTCTGTATGTCCTACTTGCCTGCTTTCTCCCTGGCTGGCTGGCTGGCCTCTGGGGTCTCCCTGTCATCACCTTTTCTGTTCTCCTTCGAGCCTCAGTTCCTCCTCCTAATTAGTCTCCCTGCCCAGAAGTTCTGCCTATACCTCCTCCCTCACTGTTGGCCATTTAGCTCTTTATTAGACCAATCAAGGCAAGCAAGGTAAAACAGCAACACATCTTCACATAAACAAAGGCAACATATCTTTACATAGATAAACAACAAATGCAACACATCTTTGCATAGTTAAAAAATACTCCACAACAAAGCTGTCTCAAAAAATAACTAAATAAAAGTAATTAATATGGCAAAATGCTATAATTTGCAACTACTCTTGATACAAGGTTATGTGAAATGTTCACCAAGGTGGCTCAGTTCTCACAAAGGCTCTCCAGATACTCCAGATACTCCACGTGCAGGAGTAAATTGTAAAATTGCTTCAACAAAACTGAGTTTAAATCTAATAAACCTCTCTTAGCCACTTCCCAAGGACTATGGGAGACAGAAGGAGCACAAGAGGAATAATCCAGTTTTCTTATCAAGTAACTTAGAAAACTAAGCCCAAGGGTGAGGAGGCAGGAAAGGGGAGAAGTAACTGAACACTTATGGAAACAAAGTATCACCCTGTGGCACCAGGTGCAAAGCTTGTCTTTCCCGGGTAAGTTTGCGTGTCAGGCCCCAACATGTCTGAAATTGCATTAGAACAATCCAGGGATGGGGAAGTGGTACAGTGGCTGCCCATGTACATGTTGCTGAATCAAAATGAAAGACCATTGAGATTCACTCAGATCTTCTTCCTAGATGGATTCATGGACACATAGGAGACATTAAAGAAAGAGATGATGCATACATACATACTTACATACACACATACAGGGATATTTGGATATATATTTAATACTTTCCATAAATGAGTGTAGATTGTGGGTAGTCCGTTTCAGTTTATCCTGTCCTCTAGGATTCTTCGATGGATGGTGCTTGGCTGTCATCCCACTTCCTTATGGAGAGTCATTGGGAAGATAAACATACAGGCATCTGCGGTTGCTGCTTTATGCTCACTTACAGTAAAAATTACAACCAAGTGCACAACAGTTCCCTAAGCATAATGAGTCTCTTGTGCCACAGGCAGTTACAATAATTGCGGAAGTGAACTGAAAGGTCACCCTCTTCAAGTGTGGCCATTGGGTTGCATTCAGAAACCACAGAAAGAGCCAGCATGTAAAGTATTGTCACTGTGGTCCCTGAGCCTGTCTCTTCAGATCTCACAGTGTATTTTCCTTTTTGTCAAACTTTCATGTTTTGTTTTATTTTGCTTTCACTTTATATGTTTCTTAGTTTTATTTCCTTCAAGAAAATTTAGTGCACATTGTTCCTCTTAAGATTTATTTTGTTTTCCTTTATTGTTCCAATAGTTTCATATACTTCCACCTAAGTTTTTCTGTATTAATAACAATTAAATAACACTGACTAGAGGGTTAGAAATGTAAGTAAATAGGGATGTATGTATTATTAAGAATGTAAATAAAACATTGGGCATTTTAAGAATGTTTTCTGAGCTAGGTGAAGTAATTAATGCCTTTAATTCCTTAACTTAGGAGGCAGAAACAGGTGGGTCTCTGTGAGTTCCAGGACAGTCTGGTCTACCTAGAGTTACTGCCCAGAAAGACCTACAGAGTGAGACCCTTTCTCAAAAAGAATATAGTCTTCTAGCCATCAGTCACAATGATAAGCTGAGAAATACACACACACACACACACACACACACACACACACACACACACACATCCACAACATAGAGACCACCTAGTAAAAAAATACTAACTCATTTTGGCTACAATATCTAAATCTGAAGAAAGCAAGTAAAATTCCCTACATTATATGAACATAAAGTGATGAAAACTGGATCCATGTTTATTTATTTATAGAGTCCATGGTTTTACATATTTACAAAGTCCAAGACTTTTAAAAAGTATGCCCTGTTTTATCTATCTATCATGTGTGTGTGTGTGTGTGTGTGTGTGTGTGTGTGTGTGTGTGTGTGTAAGACAAAAAGACCAAGAGATAGATAGATAGATAGATAGATAGATAGATAGATAGATAGATAGATAGATAGATAGGCAGGCATTACTAGATGCACTGTAATACTAAGGAAGTCTCAATAAGAGGTGGAAAGTAAGGTTTCAAAGAAAGTAAATGGAATAGCATTGCCCTGTGAGAACTCCTTCCAGCATTTCTTGAGAAATTATGTTGTTCAAAATCCTGAGCACTAAAAATAAAAAGAAACAAAAAAGAAAAAAATGGGGAAAATCTGGTCATCCTGAGCAAATTAAAGCAGAGTCACCAATGTCAGTGTAGAGGTTTTCAGTGAACTGAAGAGCTTCCCAAGCCCCTAGTCAGAAGCACAGGTAGGAAATGTAGACACAGAGAAACCCTGGGATCCGATCAGCCTACCTTGCAGGCAGCTGTGGCCATGACATCCACATACCCAACGCCCTGTCTGATAATAATAGTGGCTGAAATACACATTGATGATTTTTAGGCAGAGTCTTTGTGTATGAAATCTGTGATAGTCCAAGAAATAATAGGTTTTAAAAGAACAAAATGATTCTTAAATTGGCCATTTTGCACACACTTTTGCATATGTATCAGACATATTTAGTGGGTGTTAACTTTTTTAGTAGATACAGATGTAAAATGACCAGTAATGTTTGTTGACACTAGCCGGGGCTTGACTAGTCAAGACTGGATGTGTTCCATGAAGTGATATGAGATGAAAGGTATTGTTTACTACATAATTTTGAGTGTTAAGAATGTTAGCTAAGCCAACAGCAAACATCAAATTAAATGGAGAGAAACTCAAAGCGATACCACTAAATTCAGGAACAAGACAAGGCTGTCCACTCTCCCCATATTTATTCAATATAGTACTAGAAGTTCTAGCTAGAGCAATAAGACAACAAAAGGAGATCAAAGGGATACAAATTGGCAAGGAAAAAGTCAAACTTTCACTATTTGCAGATGATATGATAGTATACATAAGTGACCTCAAAAACTCTACCAGGGAACTCCTACAGCTGATAAACTCCTTCAGTAAAGTGGCAGGATACAAGATCAACTCAAAAAAATCAGTAGCCCTCCTATACACAAATGATAAAAGGGCTGAGAAAGAAGTCAGAGAAACATCACCCTTTACAATAGCCACAAATAATATAAAATACCTTGGGATAACACTAACTAAACAAGTGAAAGACCTTTTTGATAAGAACTTTAAATCTCTAAAGAAAGAAATTGAAGAAGATATCAGAAAATGGAAGGATCTCCCATGCTCATGGATAGGTAGGATTAACATAGTAAAAATGGCAATCTTACCAAAAGCAATCTACAGATTCAATGCAATCCCCATCAAAATCCCAACACAATTCTTCACAGACTTGGAAAGAAAAATACTCAACTTTATATGGAAAAACAAAAGACCCAGGATAGCTAAAAGAATCCTATACGATAAAGCAACCCTTGGAGGCATCACCATCCCTGACCCCAAACTCTACTATAGAGCTATAGTAATAAAAACAGCTTGGTACTGGTATAAAAACCGACATACGGACCAATGGAATCGAATTGAAGACCCTGACATTAATCCATGCACATATGAACACCTGGTTTTTGACAAAGGAGCCAAAACTATACAATGGAACAAAGAAAGTATCTTCAACAAATGGTGCTGGCATAACTGGATGTCAATATGTAAAAGATTACAAATAGATCCATATCTGTCACCATGCACAAAACTCAAGTCCAAGTGGATCAAAGACCTAAACATAAATCCAGTTACACTAAACTTAATAGAAAAGAAAATAGGAAGCACTCTTGAACGCATTGGCACCGGAGACCATTTCCTAAATAAAACACCAACAGCACAGACCCTAAGCACAACAATTAATAAATGGGGCCTCTCGAAACTGAGAAGCTTTTGCAGGGCAAAAGACACAGTCAATAAGACAAAAAGACAGCCAACAGATTGGGAAAAGATCTTCACCAACCCCACATCTGACAGAGGATTGATCTCCACAATATATAAAGAACTCAAGAAACTAGACATCAAAGTACTGAACAATTAAAAAATGAGCTAAAGAGCTAAACAGAGAATTCACAAAACAAGAACTACAAATGGCTGAAAGACATTTAAAGAAATGCTCAACATCCTTAATCATCAGAGAAATGCAAATCAAAACGACTCTGAGATACCACCTTACACCTGTTAGAATGGCTATGATCAAAAACACCAATGACAACCAATGTTGGAGAGGATGTGGAGCAAAGGGAACACTCCTCCACTGTTGGTGGGAATGTAAACTTGTACAACCACTGTGGAAATCAGTATGGTGTTTTCTCAGAAAATTAGGAATCGAACTACCTCAAGACCCAGCCATCCCACTCTTGGGCATATACCCAAGGAATGCTGATTCATACCATAAAGATATATGCTCAGCTATGTTCATAGCAGCACTATTTATAATAGCCAGAACCTGGAAACAACCTAGATGCCCATCAACGGAAGAATGGATGAAAAAAATGTGGTACATATACACAATGGAGTACTACTCAGCAGAGAAAAACAACGAAAGCATGAAATTTGCAGGCAAATGGATGGAACTAGAAAAAATCATCCTGAGTGAGATAACCCAAACCCAGAAAGACAGTTATGGTATGTACTCACTCATAGGTGGATTCTAGATATAAAATAAAGAACAATCAGACCACAACCCATAGAACCATAGAGGCTATATATATATATAGCATGGAGGTCCCTAGGACGACTGTGGCATATAATAAATTTCAGTTTTACTCAATTATTGAAAAAAATAGCCAAATGAATGGAAACACATGAACTATGAACCAAAGGCTGAGGGGCCCCCAGCTGGATCAGGCCCTCTGAATAGGTGAGACAGTTGATTGGCTTGATCAGTTTGGGAGGCAACTAGGCAGTGGGACCAAGTCCTGTGCTCATTGCATGAGTTGGCTGTTTGAAACCTGGAACTTATGCAGGGACACTTGGCTCAGTCTGGGAGGAAGGGACTGGACCTCCCTGGACTGAGTCTACCAGGTTGATCGCAGTCCTCGGGGGAGGACTTGTCCTGGAAGAGGTGGGAATGGAGGGTGGGCTGGGGGTAAGGGGAGGGGTGGGAGGGGGGAGAATAGGGGAACCCATGGCTGATATGTAGAACTGAATGGTATTGTAAAATAATATATATATATATATATATGTATATATATATATATATTAAAAAAATTAGTGATCTGGGAAAAAAATCACTGTCAAATTAAATTAATTGCATTTATTAAAAAAAAAAAGAATGTTAGCTATATAAGACAAAGCAGTAACTCATCTCATCACCAGATGCTTCATATCTCAGCAAAACCAAGCATCCTTGCACAGTGGTCTCTTCTACCAGAGCGTTGGACAGTGAAGTGTTCTCTACTCATCCCTTGGACATTGCCACTGCACTAGTGCCATGAAAATGGCCAAGTAAATAACACAACCTTCATGGGCAGACGCCAGCTATTTTTAAGAAATAACATACAGGGCCAGAGATGACTCAATGGTTAAGAGTGTTTGCTGCTCTTGTAGCGGACCCCATTTCCATTCCCAGCACCTACCGTTGACAACCAATTGACAGCCACCTCTAACTCCAGCTCCACAGGATCCAACACCCTCTTCTGGCCTCTCCATAAGTACACACACACATACACACACACACACACACACACACACACACACACACAAATAAATAAATACCTTTTTTAAAATGAAACAATATGTGACTTAATAAGTAGATCAATACTTAACAACCAGCTCTCCATGGAGACAAAGGCCTTGACATGTAGCATCTGCCAGACTGCGTGGCGTAAACCTCACTGATGTGGCCAAATTTAGGCAACAAACATGATGTCATCAGATGCAGTGTAGCAGAGAGGAGAGCCACCTGCTCTCAGAAGCCACAGTAAGCCTGCTCAAGCTGGTTCCAGCACACCACTGGAAAGAAAACACTTCAAAAACGAGTGAGTTTATTAGGGCAAGATTATAAAGCAAATGGCCTTAATGATCAAACTGTCTACTATTAATTATGGCATTAACATGCAATTGCTATAGCAAAAAAAAAAACACTTGTGCATCCATTGAGTGCTTTCTGGTGTAAAAATGGGGCGGGGGGGGGGGACCCATTCAGGAGATGAGTGGACCAGTTGTCAGAATCAAAAACTTATGAAAAATTTGTGTAGGCTACACCAAGACGCCCTTGATCTTGGTTTAATAAGAATGCGTGGGGAGCAGAGAAGGCTGTGTGCTAGGCAATGCAAACGCAGCCTTGGTGGGCTGCTCCTGTCAGTAGGGGGAAGCAGTCTATGCACAAGTGTCCGACATGATGGGTGCTTGCTGCTACCAGCAAGAAATTACAAAGGGGGCTGAGGCTCCTGACTGGGCAGTCTCTCTGGCTCTTTCTCGATCTCTGACTGTAAGAGGAGCCAAGTCGTCATGGGGGAAGCTTGTGAGAAGGCGATTTAAGGGTGAAGTTAGATATGTGTTTTCCGAAGCTGCTGGGGGCACAGGAGGAACTCAGGAAGGCCTCCTCTCCCAATCTCACCTGGGCACCACCATGCCCTTCTCTGCCTCCTTTGCTAATTTTTTAAAACTTTTTTTTTTTTTTTATTTCAGGGCTGAGGACCGAACCCGGGGCCTTGCGCTTGCTAGGCAAGCACTCTACCACTGAGCTAAATCCCCAGCCCCTAAAGAATTTTTTTTTTTTTTGGTTTTTCGAGACAGGGTTTCTCTGTGTAGCTTTGCACCTTTCCTGGAACTCACTTGGTAGCCCAGGCTGGCCTCAAACTCACAGAGATCCACCTGGCTCTGCCTCCCGAGTGCTGGGATTCAAGGTGTGCGCCACCACCGCCCAGCAATTTTTAAAAACATTTTATTTAATATCCATACATAGAATGTGTTTTGATCAAACCCACCCTCCTTCCCACCTACTCCCCTATCCCTGCCACATTTTCCTCCAAACTTCATAATCTATCCATCTCCATGTATTTCTCTTTCTCTCTCTCTCTCTCTCTCTCTCTCTCTCTCTCTCTCTCTCTCTCTCTCTCTCTCTCTCTCTCTCTCTGTGTGTGTGTGTGTGTGTGTGTGTGTGTGTGTGGCTGGCTGGCTGGCTGGCTGGCTGGCTCTGGCTCTCTTCCCACTGAGTCACTTTAATGCCACCCATATGTGCATGAGTGTAGGACCATCTGAAGCATGGGTAACCTCTGGACAGACTTGAGGCAGAACCATTCAGTCATCCAGATTCCTACAGTCAGACACTGTAAGATAATAAAGTCCTTTCCTCTACAATGCCTGCTTTGGGCTCATTTGGAACCCAACCATGGATTTCTAACATTGGTCACAGCAAATGTTGGTGCAGCCTATGTGGAAAAATGGGGACGACTGTCAGGAGCGACTCAGGAGTCATCCTACCATCAGGCATCTGGTCTTGTAACAAGAGTGCCACCCATTGCTATGCTGATGGACAAACCATCAAAACCAGCTAGCAACATGAGCACAGGATGAATTTGGAAGACCGGAATGATGACAGCAATATGGAGCCGAATGTAACTAGTCTCATCAGAAAAAAAAAAAAAAAAAAAAAAAAAAAAAAAAAAAAAAAAAAAAAGATCTTTCTTCTTCCAGAATTTTAGAACAAGCAAAACAGGAAAGATCTCCAGCATGACATTTTTTTTTTTTTTGCATGAGAAAATACTTGGGAAAAAATAAATCCTGTAAGGCATTTTGTACTATAAAACACATTAGAGTATATTAAAAGGACAATCAATGAAGTTGTAAATGTTTTCCCCGTGAAGACAATTGTTTCAAGACAGCCAGAGAGTGCCTATTTCCATAAAACCGAGCATGGAGTCAGGAGTGATTGATTCTGCTACTATACACAACATAGAAAAGGACAGTTCTGCTGACGTCAAAAAAATAAATCTCTATTTCAGCAAAATTATTAACAAATACAGTTTAAGAAACAAATGCGCTTCAGCAAGAGAAGTTTGTGGCAAAATGGAAGCAGTCCTGATATCAGAGGCAAAGGCCCAATCAAGGACCGAGGAAATGGGCAAAGGAGAGAAGCGGAGGAAGTGATCAGAAGTGCAGGCTGCCCTCCCTCCATGACGCCACACTGTGCTCCTGCACGAAGCAGTCACACTGTGTCTTCTAAATGTGTGCAACACATGAAAATAATACCAAACAAGCGGCATGCAGCAAAGACGAGGCTTTGTTTGTCTGTTTGTTTTGTTTTCAAGACAGGGTTTCTCTACGTAGTTTTGGTGCCTGTCCTGGAGCTCGCTCTGTAGACCAGGCTGGTCTTGAACTCACAGAGATCCGCCTGGCTCTGCCTCCCGAAGGCTGGGATCAAAGGCACATGCCACCGCCGCCCAACCTAAGACTAGGCGTTAAAATACTTTGTGGGCAATTCACACAGGGTCACTGAAAGCTGAAAGGAGCATTTCCATTTCTGAAAGATTTAGACAGATTTTGGAAAATTTGGACAGACTCTCAAAGGTTTTGGACAGTGCATCTTTCCTTACATTATAAGTCAGGATGGCATGTTCATAGAATGATGCTGTCCACATTTGTGGTGGTTCCTCCCACCTCAATTAACCTAATCCTCAGAGACATTCTCAGAGATTTGCCACAAGCTGATTCTGGATCCTATCAAGTAGATGATCAATATTAACCATCACAGGTAGTAAATGTTATCATTGTTTTTATGGTATGATCATTCAAACTTTGACTGGTTTTGTTTTTGCGTATTTTCTTTTATCAACTGTCTATATTCTTGTAGAGGTTGTTTTCCTAAGCCATGAAATGTATGAGCATATCATGTTAGTTTGCAATATGAATAAACCACGCACGGCAGCTTTTATTGGGGGCTTTATTTTCCAGGCAACCTCCAGAACTCTTCATACAAGTTTACTACAAAAATTAATTTGCTGTTTATTATTTAGCCACTTAATATATAAAAGCATGTAAACAAAGTGCTATGAAAGACAGCTGTGTTGTCTATTTGTGTACTAGCTACTTCTATTATCCATGGCTACTGGGTATGTCTACAGTAGTGTATGCCATCATGTGATACAGAAAAAAAACTTTTACTATATTGTCTATATCCTTATTTTAAAAGTTAATGGCCTCCAGAAAAAAAATATATCACATAGTTGTTGTAACAAGGCAATATGGAAAGAAATTGTGTAATGAACATTAATGTCTGGCAAACAGTAAGTTATAAATGTTAATAATTAGCACAGCTACTTTGTTAAAATAATAGTATTAAATTAACTACATAAAATTCTGCATCTTTAAAGTTGCTCTTTTTGAACAACAAAGAAAAAAAGAACCAGTATGTTCCAACATAAAGGAATATATTCCCCTCATTCCCCTTTCTAGTTCTTGTTAAGAACTAATAGAGACAGGTCGGGCACCAGGGAACCAGCAGGTGAGTCACCCAGCAAAGGAAACCAGCAGACAACTGCTCCAGCTCCCAGTCCCTCCGGTTGCAAATAACACCTGGGGAGCTTTGATTGGTTGCCTCCAACCCCCATGTGTAGTCCCTGCTCCAGGAAGCCAGAGCATCCTTCCCAAATCCTATAGAATCAGAACACCGTTTGCCCACTAGTACCCAGCGTGCCCCCAGCATGTCAGGACAGAATTGAGAGGTCTCGGCATGACCACAGGACCCTGAACATGTGGCACCTGTTTGCTTCTCCCACTGCCCACTCTCTTTCTCTGTGGCCAGATGCAGGTCAAAATCAGAGAATATAGTATGCACAGTCCAGCTTCGAAGGGGGTTTGGTACATCTCATCCTTCCGCTGAGAGCTTCCTGCTCTTGTTCCCACCAGGTCCTTTCCAACCCATGACTACACATGAGTACTGTAATAAAATGAGTCTTCTCACCTCAGGGCTGGTGTATCCTTCTCATGAAGCCAGATCTGCAAGAGTTGGGTTATAGGGATGGAAGATGGAGTGACTAACTGCTGTCCTCAGGAAAAAAAAAAAATGGTCCAGCCATAGGATTAGCCCAGGTTTTGTTGTCATTAATAATGTTGCTTTGCCATAGGTTGATAAATGTCCCCCAAGCCTGTGCTAAAGGTTGGTCCCCTACTGGGAGAGGCTTGGTAGAACACCTTCTAGTTTACTGGGGAAGGTGATGCTGGGACAAGGCCCCAAGCACATCCTCTTTGCATCCCTGACTTAAAATGTAAGTGATTTTGTTTCAGTCATAATGTGCTCAAATCTGTGCTCTCTCAAATCTTGGAGTAGAACATTCGATATGAATTGTCATCATAAAAGACAGACTGCAGAAACCAAGGTAAAAACCTGTCTTTCGGTAAGCCAAACAGTGAGGTCTCCAAAAAAATATAAAGAGTGTCATGTGCTGATAAATTTTAGATACTATATTTCTATAAATAACCTATGTGTGTATCCTAGAAAAAATGAACTGTTTCCATCGACTGTATAAACAACATTGGACCCTTGGGGTATTTTGCCCACCCCAAACAATTCCAAGACACTGGCTTTTATAATTTAATTCATTTCTGACACTAATGAGAGATCCAGACTGTACAGGTTAGGAAGACAATCCTACAAGATTGCCTCCAGGTCATGGGCCAATCACAGATCCAGAGTGTAAGAATTTCTAGCTAACCCACCAACTCAATGGTGACATTTCTATTTTCTGGTTTATTGTAAGGGCATGATAAAGATCAAGGGCAGAAGAGGGGATCCATGGGAAAGAGTCTAAAGGGTCCTAAGCATAGCAACTTCTGGTTTTTTGTTTGTTTGGTTGGTTGGTTTTATAGAACTGGATGAAGTTTTGGCAAGCTCATGAGTCGATTTTTTTTTTTTTAAATCATTATGTATGTGATTGTGGGGTGGATGGGTATGAGGTGTATGTGCATGTGGGTGTGTTTGTGTTTACATGTGTGTTCATGGTTGTGTGCCTATCATAGCCATGCATGTCAAGTTCAAACAACGATCAAACAAGGTTTCAATTCTTTCTTTCCACCTTTGCTTGTGACGAGGTCTTTTGTTGATTGTGATTGGGTATTCCAGGCTAGATGACACATGAGCATCTGGAGTTCTCTTGACCCCACCCCCTATCTTGTCAAAGGAACATGGGCATGTTGGAATTTTAGTTACTATGGCTTAGAGCAGTGGTTCTCAACCTTCCTAGTGCTGTGACCCTTCAATATAGTTCCTCAAGTTATGGTGACCCCGACCATACAATTATTTTTGTTGCTACTTTATAACTCTGATTGTGTTATTGTTATAAAACATAATGTAAACATCTGTGTTTTCTAGGAGACCTCTGTGAAAGGGTCATTCAACACCCCCCGCCCAGAAGGAGTCAGCACCCACAGGTTTAGAAACACTGGCTTGAAGCTTTATGTGAGAGGTAAGGATCCAGATTAAACCCTCATGCTTACTCGGCAAGTGTTTTACCTTTTAAGCCATCTCCTAAGCCAAGGGCTAGGAATTTTATGGGAGCTTCCTCACAAAGTTATGGTTGGATTTTTAACTCACTCTCTGCCCCCTCCGCCCTTCCCAGAGGATGGGGTGGACTGAAAGTTTCAAGTTACAGGTTTGTCAAATAAAGAAACACCATAGAGGAAAACACCAAGCAACACCTTGCTGGAAGAGGCAATGCTCCTAACACCAGGAAATAGCAGAGGTTTCCAAACTCTGTGCCAGGAATGGAGAAGAGTTTGCCAAATCTCTTTCTATTATTTCAGGCCAGTGAGTTCATAGATGAAATCTATGTTCTGTTAAAAAAATCTCAGTTTTGATTTCTGTGGTAGCAAATATTAACAGATATAATTCATAGAAACAAAATCCCTTGAGGTCCTCAATGATGCTTAAGATACTGTGAATCTGAAGTCAGAGCTAAAAGTTGCTGTAAGAGCAGATGGCCCTCTCCAGTGGGAGGAGAAAACCCTCCAGCACCTGAGGCACCACCACTGGTCTGGAGCTGCTGAACTTTGGAGCCCCAAGTGAGATGTGTTCTGTCATTGAGTGTGTTTACTAGTGACCCTTGAGTAACATTAGTACTCTCTAATTGGAAAATTCTCTCCATGACCAAATAAATCTGGCCAAACCAGAGTTAACTGATTCCTTCTTTCTGTGTTTATTTTCAATATATAAAAAGAGACTTACATATAATATTAAGATACAGACTGATAGACACATTTGTATTTGAGTGAAGACTTCAATGAACTGATTTTTATAAAATAGCCAAATAAATAAATATGAGCTTCAGAATGCTTGAAATTAAGCAAGTTTCAGATCAAAATAAAACCAAGCAGTCAAGAGCGACTTCACAGACAGTAGGCTCTGTGACATTTTCTCCTGGGATGATGCCCATTCCTCCCTATTTCTAGAGAAGCTGCACAGACAGAGGATACGTTGAACTCCTTTGAAGCTTCAGGAAAAATACCTCCCTGATCACAGTGTTTGGTTTGAATTTGTATGTTCCTATAGAGTCTATGTTTTAGGTACAGCAGCCACCAGATTTGACCTGGAGCTCTATTTCTGACGTGCCAAATAGTGAAAGCTAAGCCTGAGGTCTGCAGACTTGCATCAGGGCCCCTCAGCAAAGGGTGGAAGACATATAGAAAGGTATCAAGGAACTCTACCCAGTCCTTGGTTGACAAAGCTATTTTTTAAGGAGATAATTTTTTAAAATATATATATAGTTAAGAATTCAGTAGGTCCATTCTACAAAAAAAAAATACAGGATTCATAGAATCGAGAAAGTCAGTAAGCAATAACAACAGAACAAAGAAAAGAAGTCTAGAAATAATGCCATGAGTAATCAGGTGTTGAGCTCCTTTATTGTCTAAAATTCTCAACCTTCCAAGAAAATGAGCAGAAAGTGTTCTGCATATATTATAAAGCACCCAACAGAAAATGTCTATGAGGGTGTAACATTTCAGACTTAGTAGTGAAAGGATTTAAATAAGCTTTTTAAATGTTCGAAGATTAAAAAAAAGAAACCATACTTCAAGAATTAAAGGAAGCCAGAAAAGAGTGGAAAACATCTGTAGTTCCAACAACTTGGAAGACTAAGCCAGAGGTGTGGTGGTATTGTGTTCACCAAAATATTGTGTACTCTAATAAAAATATCTGGGGTCAGAGAACAGACAGCCACTAGATACAAAGGCTAGAAAATGGTGGCACTCACACCTTTAATCCTAGCATCCCAGAGATAGAAATCCCTCTGGATCTCTGTGAGTTCAAGGCCACATTGGAAATAGCCAAGCATGGTGACACGCCTTTAATCCCAGGGAGTGGTGGTAGAAAGCAGGAAGATATATAAGGCGTGAGGGTGAGAAACTAGAAGCTTTTGGCTGGTTAGGCATTTGGCTAGAAGATTTTGGCTGGTTAAGCATTCAGGCTATGGAGCAACACAGTTCAGCTGAGACCCATTCCAGATGAGGACACAGAAGCTTACAATCTGAGGAAACAGGACCAGCTGAGGAATTGGCAAGGTGAGATAGCTGTGGCCAGTTCTGTCTCTCTGATCTACCAGCATGGACTCCAATAACTCGCCTCAGGTTTGATTTTATTAATAACAACTTTCAAGATTCCTGCTACATCTGGCGCCCAACGTTCGTGTTACGAATTCATGAAAAAGCTGTTTGCCTGTGGCCTTGTGAGCCCCAGCTCAGGCCCAAGCTACACTCAGGCGGTAGTGGTGGCACACGCCGGTAGGATTTGCTGAAGGAGACAGAGGCAGTAGGATCCCGAGTTTGAGGCCGGCCTAGGAGGCTTGGGAGAAGCTTTGGCCCGGACTGAACCACAAACAGTGGTGGGACCATGGAAGCAGTGGCTACTGCTCCACGTTGTCAGCTCCTTCTCATCGTGTTGGTGACTGCGGTGATGCTGCTACCTGGAACGAAGGGTTTACTGCTGCTGGTTCAGAGAAGAATTGCCAGGACCATCGTGTTACAAGAAAGCATCAGCAAAGGTCAGTTTGGAAAAGTTTGGCAAGACAAATGGTGGGGAGAAATTGTTGTGAAGATTTTCTCTTCTAGGGAAGAATGTTCATGGTTCCGAGAGACAGACATTTATCAGACTGTGATTGCTTCAAACCACAGAGGAGGCAAAAAAAAAAAAAAAAAAAAGAGTCTGCAGGAAACCATGACCATGCCTAACAGTGACTTTGAAATCTTTAAAAAGATGACAGGATCCTACAACGATGATTCCACATGGACTATGATAAAGCCATTAAGCCGATTAACACCATGGAAAAATCGACTTTGGACTACAAACTGGTCAGGACAATTTCGAGAGGGCTAGCTGAGATGATCCAGTCTGACAGACTACTTGAACAAGGACTTGAAACAAACCCTGAACTTTGCTATTATGCAGAGACTGGACAAATGATACAGGACTTGACGATTACCCCAAAAATTTTCTTTTCAAGATTCCCTAAAGATATCTTCACCCCTAGAAAGCAAAAAGAAAAAGAGAATATAGATATGAGATAGATCATTGAATCTACTCTGAGAAAAAAGATAAAGAAATAATAGGATAAATAGGTAGATCATTGAATCTACACTGAAGAAAAAGGGGAAGATATAAAAATGACAAAAGGTAGACTACTGAATCTATTATGAAAAAAAAAGAAAATATGGATATGATAAGATAAAAAGGGAGATTATGGAATCTACTTTTAAAAAGGAACTACTTGTTTTAAATAAGATAAGTAATGAAAATTTTTTGGTCTGAGTTTATCAGATGTTACTGGACTGGACATTGTTAATATATATAATGAAGTTTTCATATGAATCTGTCATGTTAATGGACTAGACATCATTAATGTAAGTTTTGGCTGTATATATTGTATATACTTATTGGATAGTTTTTTCTTGTATTAGTTATAAGCTTTTTTTAATTTTAGACAAAAAGAGAGGAGATGTGGTGGTATTGTGTTCACCAAAATATTGTGTACTCTAATAAAAATATCTGGGGTCAGAGAACAGACAGCCACTAGATACAAAGGCTAGAAAATGGTGGCACTCACACCTTTAATCCTAGCATCCCAGAGATAGAAATCCCTCTGGATCTCTGTGAGTTCAAGGCCACATTGGAAATAGCCAAGCATGGTGACACGCCTTTAATCCCAGGGAGTGGTGGTAGAAAGCAGGAAGATATATAAGGCGTGAGGGTGAGAAACTAGAAGCTTTTGGCTGGTTAGGCATTTGGCTAGAAGATTTTGGCTGGTTAAGCATTCAGGCTATGGAGCAACACAGTTCAGCTGAGACCCATTCCAGATGAGGACACAGAAGCTTACAATCTGAGGAAACAGGACCAGCTGAGGAATTGGCAAGGTGAGATAGCTGTGGCCAGTTCTGTCTCTCTGATCTACCAGCATGGACCCCAATAACTCGCCTCAGGTTTGATTTTATTAATAACAACTTTCAAGATTCCTGCTACATCGAGGGACATGAATTTGAGGGTTGTCTAGGCAACATAGCAGGGCTCTGTCCAAATGAATAAATAAATAAAATATACTTTTTGGCAACAATGCCTTACCATATAAAGACTATAACTAAAAATGTAGAAATTATAAAAATGGAAACCAGTATAAATTCTGGTGCTAAAAAATATAATACCAAGCCGGGCTCTGGAAATGCACAGCTTTCTTCCCAGAACTTGGGAGCCAGAGGCAGGCAGATCCCTGAGTTTGTGGCCAGCCTGGTCTACAGAGAGAGTTCTAGCACAGTGGAGCTACTCAGAGAAACCCTGTCTTGAAAAACCAAAAAAGAAAAGAAAGAATACAATAACCAAAATCAAGAAGGGTTCAACAGAAAAAAAAAGTAGGCAGAAGAAGCCATCAGAACACTTGAGGGTATTCGAATGAAGTTGTGAAGAATGGAGAACAGAATTGTAAATGAATGAAGAAAAATGAACCAAACCTGAGATTCTATTAAGTGCCCCAATACATGTATAATAGGAATTTCCAGAAAAAGGTAAACATTTGAAAAATGTGAAGTAAAGTTTCCAGATATTTTAAAAAACTACGTGTAGTTTTTTGTTTTTACTCTTTACTCTTTGTTCTTTGCTCTTGGGGGGCCCAACACCCACCTCCCAAATAAATACACAGAGTCTTATTCTTTCTTATGAATGACCAGCCTTGGCTTAGCTTATTTCTAGCCTGGCTTTTATCTTTATCTATTCTATATACCTTTCTTTGCTTCTTACTCCGTGGCTTGCTGTGTAGCTGGATGGCTGGCCCCTGGAGTTCTCCTCTCCTCCTTTTCTTACTCTTCCATCCTCTCTTGCCAGATTTCTCCTCCTATTTATTCTTTCTGCCTGCCATCTCTGCCTATTTTTCTCTCCTGCCTAGCTATTTGCTGGTCAGCTATTTATTAGACCAATCAGGTGTTTTAGACAGGCAAAGTAACATAGCTTCACAGAGTTAAACAAATGCAACATAAAAGAATGCAACACATCTTTGCATCATTAAACAAATATTCCACAGCATAAATGAATATAACATGTCTTAAAATAATATTCCACAACAATTACAAGCAGAAAAAGTCAAATAAATCCATGCTTAATTATATCATAGTAATATAGCGCATATAATGAAGTTCAAAGCACCAAGATAAGAATAGCCATGAGCAGGGCTCTGCAAAAGGATTGACAGCTAATTTCTTAACAGAAATTATGAAGGCCAAAGACAAGCAAATGAAAACCTCAAATCATTGTGTTTTAAAAATAAATAAATAACTGTCAACTGAGAATTCCATATTCAGATGAACTGTCTTTTTTAAAATTGATGCATTTTGTCCCTAGGGACCCATAAGTCACTCTGGCTAGAGAGACAGGTAGGCTAACTGTAGATCTTCACCTGTCCTTCCTCTCCTCCTAATCCAATTCCCAAGCCACATCCCTAGCTCTGAGCTCTGCAGCAGACTACTTGCTGAGATATTCCCTTCCTCTGGGTCCCCATATCCAGTGGATCACACAAATCTACCCCTCAAAATTCCTTTCCCCTGCCCCAACTCATTGCTTTATCCCAGCTCCCAAATCTTAACAGGCATTCTCAAAGGCCACTCTGGCCACTGAAGTAGATAGGTTGATTACAGATTATCACCTCTCCCTTGATTCCTCCAAGCTCAGTCCCTCAGTCTTATTCCCAGTTCTGTAGCAGACAGCCTTTCATGGCCTCTCTACCAGCATCCACATGAGACTAAGCAGATCCTGGTGGAATACCCTGCTTCCTCGATTCCATCAAGGATTGACATAATCTCAGGATAAAAAGATGGAAAAAAAATATTCCAAACAAATGGACCTAATCAACAAGCAAGTGTAGCCATTTTAATGTCTGACAAAATAGACTTCATACCAAAACTAATAGGAAAAGATAGGGAAAGACACTACTTACTCATCAAAGAAAACACCAAGAAGATAGTGCAGTTCCTAACATCTATTCACCAAAGACAAGGGCAACCAAGTCTATATACTAGAGCTTAAATCACATATTGACCCTCACACACTGATAGTGGTAGACTTCAGTATTTGACTCTAACCAATAGACAGGTCATCCAGACAAAAACTAAACAGAGAAGTGCTGGGACTAACTGACACCAAAATCCAAATCCAACTAACAAATATTTACAGAACTTTTACATAAACACGAATGAATATACCCTCTTCTCAGCACTTCATGCAACTTTCTTCAAAACTGATCACATACTCAGACACAAAGAAAGTCTCAATAGATACAAGAAAACTGAAATAGCACCCTGCCTCTTGCTTGACTACCACAGAATAAAACTGGTTATCAACAAAAACAGAAACAACAGAAAGGTTATAAACTCATGGAAAGTGAACAACTCACTACTGAAAGCTGGGCCAAGAAAGAAAGTAAAGACTTTCTAGAATTGAATGAATGAAGATTAAATATACAACATATTCCAATTTATGGGAGCCAATGAAGGTGGTTCTAAGAGGTAAGTTCATAGCACTCAGTGCCCCCAAAATAATTGGAGAAATCTCATATTAGTAACTTAACAGCACACCTAAAAGCTCTAGCCAAAAAAAAAGAAAGAAAGAAATCAAACCCCAAAGGAGTAGACAGTAAGAAACAATCAAACTCAGGGCTAAAATCAATGAAATAGAAACATACACACACACACACACACACACACACACACACACACACACACACACACACACAAGAAGTAATGAAACAAAGAGTTGGTTCTTTGATAAAATCAACAAGATTTACAAACCCTTACCCAAATTATCTAAAAGGTGGAGAGGAGATATCAAAATAAATAAAATTAGAAATAAAAATGGATACATAACAACAGACACAGAGCAAATCCAGAAAATCATAAGGACATACTTTAAAAAGCCTGTACTCGACAGAATTGGAAAACCTAAAAGAAATGGATACTTTTCTTGATATATACCACCTGCCAAAGTTAAATCAAGAACACATAAGCAATTTAAACAGACCTATAGCCCATATTGAAATAGAAGCAGTCATTGAAACTCTCCCAGCCAGTAAAAATTCAGAGCCAGATGGCTTTAGCATAGAATTCTACCAGACTGTCACAGAAGATTTAGCATCAATATTTGTAGCTGGAGTTTTCCTGTCCTGCCAGCAACTCCCAAATTAATAATAAACCCTCGGCCAATAGCTCAGGCTTATTACTAGCTAACTCTTACATTTAAATTAACCCATATTTCTTATCTATGCTTTGCCATGTGGCTTGGTACCTTCTCTCAGTACAGCATGCCCATCTTGCTTCTCTCTGCTCTGCTTGCAACTCCTCTGAGTCTGCCCTTCTTCATCCCAGCATCCTTAGTTTGGTTGTCCCACCTATACTTCCTGCCTGGCTACCGGCCAGTCAGTTCCTTATTAACCAATGAGAGTAATACATATTCACACTGTACAGAAGAATTATTCCATAGCAAATATTCCTTAAACTATTCCACAAAACCCAAACAGAAGAAACACTGCTTGTCAGAACACAGTCTAAGAATGGATTGAATGGGTTCATGAGAGAGCAATACTAAGGGCTTATGAGAAAACAGGAAACAAGACAAGAATCTTGTGACCTCCGTTTCTTCAAAAACAGAATTTTTCTTAGAATATGCTTTCTTGCTCCTCCCAGGTGTAGCAAATAGTACTAAGTTTATATCAGATTGTTCATTACTAATAGCTATTGTTATTTGTTCACATGTCTCTATGGAAAAACATGTTTTTGCCACATGCCACTTGCCTTTGTGATTGTACACTTTACTCATGTGATTCTTCTTAACTCTCAGGGTGTAAATTGTCTAAAGCTCTGAATAAAGTTAGCTGCTGCATGAGACTTTAGTCTGCCTCATTTATAGGCTCCACTTTACCAGGTCCTTCTGACATCCTAGATCGATAAACAATTACCCAATTCATTTTACAAAGTCAAAGTTACCCTGAGACATAAGACTCAACAACAAAAAAAGAGAATTATAGAACAATTTTCATTATGAACATAAGTGCAAACATCTTCAACACTTGCAAACCAAATCTAAAAAAAAAAAAAACGTCAGAAGGATCATCCACCATAGTAAAGTGGGGTTCATCTCAGAGATGCAAGGATGGTTCAATATACACAAATCAATAAATGTAATCCAGCATATAAATAGACTGAAAGACAAAAACTACATGATCATCTCATGTATTATCACCTCCTATACACAAATGACAAATTGGACTGAGAAAGAAATCAGGGAAACAATAACTTTCACAATAGCCTCAAATAATATAAAATATCTTGGGGTAAATATAACCAAGACAGTGAAAGACTTATATGATGAAAACTTCAAGTCTTTGAAGAAATAAATTGAAGAAGATATCAGAAAATGGAAAGATTTCCCAGGTTTATAAATTGTTTGGATTAATATAGTAAAAATAGCCATCTTACCAAAAACAATCTACAGATTCGATGCAACCCCCACTAAAATGCCAACACAATTCTTCACAAATCTTGAAAGGACAATTTCAGCTTCATATAGAAACACTGAAAACCCAGGATAATTAAAACAATTCTGGATAATAAAAAAAAAGAACTACTGAGGTAGCACCATCCCCAACCTCAAATTGTACTAGAGAGCTATAGTAATAAAAACAGTATGGAATTTGCCTTGCCAAAATTCTTTGGACCATGTGGTCACATTCTTGAGACCTCAGACCTGTTCCAGCACTGGGGTTTTCAATTTGAAGTGTGTTTAAACTTCATGAAGTTTGCTTTAGTAAGTCATCCTGTAGATGACTTACTCGTGGTAAAGTGGAATTCTATGTATTCGGTGACTTTTCTCTGTTGGTTGACTCCATGGTTTGGGGTTCCTTGTATAATAGTAAGTTAGGGGTAAAGAGAGAGGACAGAGGGCCAGCACCCCACCCTCCTCTTTGACAGATCTTCTACTATAGGGGATCTATAAACTGTCACCCTCCACCTTCTCACCCTACTAACATGAGGAAGTGTTAGGAAAACTGCTGAGTCATTTCCCTTGTGTCTACGTAGAGGCCCAGGTGGCTGATGGGAGGTGGTGTCTGTCTGGTCTCACTCATGTGCTCAGGACTCTATCCTGCTAACATTAACTAGTTCCCAGCAGCCTGTAGGAGCTTTAGTTTGTGAGTCTTCTGCACCTTCTAACAGCACATAAGGCCTGCACATCTGCTTGATTCATCTTCCTCCATCCTAGAAAACTACAGCTGTGCAGCAGGCATGGTGACACATGCCTGTAACCCAGCACTCTGAAGGGGGGAGCAATCATGAATTTAAGGCCAGCCTGATCTACATAGCCAGATCCTATCTGAAAAATCCCAGGGCTGGAGTATGGATCATTGGTAGAACATTGGCATTATATTAGAAAGTGCCTGCAATCTACCCTAGCACTGCAGGAAGGAGGGAAGGAAGGAAAGACAGAAAAGGAAGAAAACAAGGAGAAAGAGCGAGAGGGAGAGGAGGAAAAGATCAGGAGAAAACTACAGTTCCAAAAACAAACACTTCACCCTAGTCCAGGGCCTGCACAGCCTGGCAGACATCTTTGTTTCTCCCTCTAGAGGTACATGGTCACCATGAAGCAGGCAAAATAGCTGCACACCTCATTATTTTTCTCACCTTCCCCTTCTTGCCTGTACAAGAGGGTCCCGTTGGACCTGGAATGACATAGAAAAGGGACTCCAATGATTTTCTCTTACTCTTTGGCTCCCTCTGTTTGAACTCACTATAGGCCTGTGAGTAATGTCCTTGAGATCAACTTCCCCTCCCTGCCCATGGCCTCCCAGGGCACCCACAGCCCCTTGTGGGTCATGGGATTGTTTCTGGCCTGCCATAGAACCAAGCTCCATACAAATGACTATTTGGATCTCACTGCATATTTTCCAGTCTTGAAAGCCCAGAGCTGGCTCATCTGCAGTTGCAGCTCTGATTAAACTTTCCAAAGACTGAATAAGGATCCATATATAATTGCTGTTGAACATTACTCGAAAGAGAATTCCAAGAAAGCTAGCTCATGCAAAGGGAAGCCAAGTTTTGTGCTCCATATGTGGGCTCAAATTAAAGGGCACATTTCATTTCCAAATCAATGCAAATAATATTCTGATTTTAGTACAGAAATCAGTGTATCACATACTTGCTCAGTTGGACCACTTCAGACAGTTGTGAGAAAAGAAGGGAATCTGTAATCTGAAACTCAAGTTAGAGCTGTGAGTGATGGATGACCTAGTTAAGGTTACTATAGCTGGGATGAGACACCATGAACCAAGGCAAACTGGGAAAGAAAAGGGTTATTGGGCTTACACTTCCAAATCCCTGTTCATCTTTGAAGGAAGTCAGGACAAGAACTCAAATAGGGCAGGAATCTGGAGACAGGAGCTGATGCAGAGGCCATGGAAGAGTCCCGTTTACTGGCTTGCAATTCATAGCTTGCTCAGCCTGCTTTCTTCTAGAACCCAGGGCCACTAACCCAGGGATGGTGTCACCCACAATGGGCTGGGCCCTCCCCTATCAATCACTAATTAAGAAAAATGCCCTACAAGCTTGCTTCACAGCCTGATCTGATGGAGGCATTTTTTTCAATTGAGTTTCCCTCCTTTCAGATGTCTCTAGCCTGTGTCCTGTTGACATAAAAGTAGACAGTACAATGGCATTACATTGACATAGGATAAAAAGATGGAGAGATTATATAGATGGGGAAGGGATAAGAGCCCCCATCATCCCAAAAGCTGAATAAAGCCTCTTACCCACTGAGGAGCCAGAACTCCTGTTTGAAGGCTGCAGATGTAACTGGAAGTTTTCCTGTATCCTGCCCGGTCGCACAGCTGCTCAGACCCAAATAACACACAGAGGCTTATATTAATTACAAACTCTATGGCCATGGCCTATGGCTCAAGCTTCTTGCTAGCTAGCTCTTATATCTTAAATTAATCCACTTCTATAAATCTATACTTTGCCACGTGGCTTGTGGCTTACCAGTACTTTTACATCTTGCCTCTCCTGGCGGCAGCTAGCAGCACCTGCTCTGCTTCTCCTTTCCTCTTCCTGTCCCCTCTTCAATTTCCCACCTTGCTATAACCTGACTTGCCATAGACCAAATGGCTTTATTTATCAACTAGTCAGAGCAACACATATTCACAGCATACAGAAAGACATCCCACAGCATGCAGATATAGAGTCACTATTCCTTTGGGGGGCATTAGTTTTCATCCACTTCACATGAACCAGAATCCCCTGGGCAGAAGGAACTTCAAGGGAAGGACTGGCCAATGGGCAAGCTTGCGGGGCATTTTCTGGATTAAAATGGTTGATGTGGGAGGGCTCAAACCAGTGCCAATGGTGGCACTCCCAGGAAGGTGGGTCTAGACTGCATAACAAAGGTAGCTCAGAAAGCCATACGCAGCTTTCCTCCATGGTCTCTGTGTCATTTCCTACTTCCGGGTCCCTGCCTTGAGCTTCTGCCTTAGCGTCCCTCGATGCTGGTGTAAACTGCAAGCCAAGTAAATCCTTTCCCTTCCCGAAGTTGTTCTTGGTTAGTGTTTCATGACAGCAGCACGTGCACACACACACACACCATACTAGGATATACTTTATGTTAACATAGCAATGACCTAGGCCTAAGAACTGAGTGCAAATGACCTTGAGTGAGGCCTCATTCCTTTCTCTGACATTACCAAAAAAATCCCAAGCAACACTGTATAAAGAAGTCCCATTCTCCCTGTCCCCAAGAGCTAGACTTGTCCCTTAGCAATTACAATTCTATCAAGTGCTGATGAGAACTGGAGTGTGGTGGTTTGAATAAGTATGGCCCCCATAGAGTCACGGTTTTGAATGCTTGGCCCATAGGGAGTGGCACTATTAGGAGGTGTGGCCTTGTTGGAGGAGGTGTGTCACTGTGGAGGGGTGTCTCTTCATAGCAACAGAAACTCTAAGACAGGGAGTTACAAATTAGGTAGGCAGTTTAATGTAAAAGGCCCCCCAAAAGAGTGATGTCTTTTTTTCTCATCTAAAAGCTAGAAATGTCCCTGGATCTGTGGGTAGACTTTGTCCTTTGTTAGAGGTAAGAAGTGTCTGAGCCACAAATATCTCTTGGTGTGCCATGGCCAGAGGCTGTACATCCAGAAAGGAGGTATGGCTTTTCCTTAACTATTTTTCTCCTAAAGGAATATTCCTTTCTGTGAAAACCATATGGAGGATGGGAGGTACCTCAACATTTGGGAAGGAAAAAGGACTGACTTATCAGCTCCTTTCTTCCACCCAGGGAAGCCTTATGAACTCCAAGGCTTTGAGGCTCAATGGTACCCCACTCCTAGAGAACCTCTTGCTACACTGGAACTCTGTTTTCCTTCAAGCTCCATAAAATGAAATACTTTTTTTTAAAACCACCCTCTGTGTACCATAAATTTTATTCTTGGAATTTGCAAGAAAAAGAGCCCTAAAGCCACAAAGGCTCCGGCGTTTTGGTGAACATGGAGTTTCCAGGGCCTTAGCTCCCTGAGCCAAGCTCAACAGACCAGGAAAAGCTTCACTGATGTCAAAGCCATTCTGATATTCTCATAGTGGTGACCCCAAGAATCACCCAATGATGAGACAGCAACTTCAGAACCCACCAAAATCCAACACATGACTATTGTAAAAATAATGATGTTGTACCTCTCCCTCGAGGAGTCCTTGCCCACACTTAGGTGTGTTTTACTTTCTTTAGGTGTGTTTTACTTTCTTTAGGTGTATCTTACCTTCTTCCTTAAAGGATCCCTTTTCTCCTAATACTCCTACTTAAGCCCATATTAAAATACCCTCAATAATCTCTCTAACCCTGCTTCATAAACTAGCTAGCCTGAAGCTCTTTTCAATATCAAAGCCACAAATGTTAGCATGGCTTGAGATTAGGTCCTTAAAACTCTAATTGGGCCTGCTGAGCCTCCTTGAAGCCTTATCAATAATCACTTTGACCCTGAGTCTTTAAAATCAAGGTTCTGATATTTTATATGTATCGAAATCCATATCTTAAACACGTCCTAATGAATGCTGGTGTGAATTTGTGGAAAGGAAACACTTATGAGTTGCTGATGGGAGTGGAAACTGGTACAGACCCCATAGTCAGTGTGGAGGTTCCTCAAAAAAATTGTATATCTAGCCCATGGTCCAACTGTACAGCTCCTAGGTAAATATGGTACTTTGACATACTGGAATATTATTTGGGTATTAAGAAAAACAAAATTATGAAATTCACAGGTAAATTGACTTAGCCAGAAACAGTCATTCTGAGAGAGTGGGCCAGACTCAGAAAGACAAATATTACATGTCTTCTCCCATCTGTGGATGTTAGCTTTGAATCTTCAGACATGCATGCTTCATAGGAATAATTATAAAGGTTAGGAAAGTGGGTGAGGTAACCCAGACTCAGAAGGACAAACATGGTATGTAGTCACTCACAAGTGGATAATAGATGTAAAGCAAAGGATAACCAGACTACAACTTATAGCTTCAGAGAAGCTAGCTAACAAGGAGGACTCTAAGAGGGACACATGGATTGCCCTGGGAAGGGGAAACAGATGAAATCTCCATGAGTAAACGGCAGGGTGTGTGTGCAGAGGTGAGGGAGAACAATAGAGGGGAGGGGATGGGGGATGAGAACATGAAGGAACGGGAAGGTTGAGCTGGGGGAGGGACAGAGTGGGAGAGCAATCAAAGAGATATCTTGAAAGAGGGAGACATCATAGGGATAGGGAGAAACCTAGTGCTAGGGAAATTCCCAGGAATCCACAAGGATGACCCCAGCTTAGACTATGAGCAATAGTTAAGAGGGTGCCTGAACTGGCCTTCCCCTGTAATCAGATTGGTAAACACCCTAACTGTCATCATAGAGCTTTCATCCAGTAACTGATGGAAGCAGATGCAGAGATCCACAGCCAAGCACCAGGCTGAGCTCCAGGAGTCCAAAGAGAGGGAAGAGGAATTATATGAGCAAGGGGGGTCAAGATCATGATGAGGAAATCTACATAGACAACTGAACTAAGGTCATGGGAATTCACGAACTTTAGACCGACAGCTGTGGAGCCTGCATGGGACCAGACTAGACAGACCCTCTGCATACAGGAGATAGTTGTGTAGCTGGGTCTGTTTGAAGATCCCCTGGCAGTGGGATCAGGATCTATCCCTGGTGCATGAGGTGGCTTTCTGGATCCCATTACCTATGGTGGGATGCCTTGCTCAGCCTTGATGCAGGGGGAGGAACTTGGACCTGCCTCAACTGAATGTACCAGGCTTTGCTGACTACCCATGGGAGGCCTTACCCTTTTAGAGGAGTGGATGGTGGCCTGGGGTGGGGAACAGGGAAGGCTGGGGAGAGCAAAAGAAGGGATGAGAGGGGATCTGTGGTTGGTATGTAAAATGAATTTAAAAATTTCTTTAAAAAAAATGTTTGGAAAGCAGTAAGGAGCCAGAGGGGGCCTTTCAAGGGAAGGGATAGAAAACATGGGGGTATAATAATAAAGGGGAATAATAAAACAGGAAGGGTTAAATAGAGTAGGATATGAGAGGGCAGGGTAGAAGATGGACTCCAGGGTCATGGTACTGCAGCTGATGCCTTACACTTTAGTGTTAGATTTTAGAAAAGTCATATGGAAACATCTTAAAATATGATATATATCATATATATTTACTAAAAGAATCAGTGCCAGAAATGGGTTCATCTTATGGAGTTGTTGGCCAGTGAAGTCCTATTGCCCCCCAAATATTTAAGGCTATTGCTGTTGCTCTTGGTTACACTCCAGAACTTGACAGTTAAGACCGTATTTGCTAAAGACATGAGTTAATTGCATGGAGAAGTCAAGCTGGTACTGGACTGGAAGATTCATTCCTACTGCACAGATTTCACAGTGCTTGACAGTGCCATGCATGCTACTGGAGGAGAAAAGGAACCATGTGTCTTACCCAGCTACTAACACTGTGAGCTACAGTAACAACTGGCAAGACAGGTCCACTGGTGCCACAGTGTCAGGAATGTCAGGGACTAAACAAATACTTTTTCCAATTGGATTTAAGGCTTACTCTACAAGATGGAACCCATATCTGGCACTGTTATCAGAGCCAAGAATCTGTGGCTAGACAGGTCATAGACCCTAGGGAGAACCTATTACTATTATTTTGCTAAATAATAATAGCTTATATAATAATATAATAATAACAATAAATAATTACTATTATTTTGCCAAATGGACGTAGTGTGGCATTAGAACCAACTCCTAACGACTTACCATTATATCCATAGATTAATCTCTCAACCCTCAGCAGAGAAGTTTCTTCCTTCAATAGACAGTAATTAACACAGAAGCCCACAACTGGTTAGGGTCCAGAAAACAGGGAACTGTGGAATTTCCAGCTCTAAATGGACATCTGCATTGCACCTCTTCTTTCCAGTGCTCAGGAATCCTTGCAGAAGAGGGGACAAGAGACTGTAAGAGCCAGTGGTAGTGGGTGGCCACAGGGAAACAATCCTTTCTGGATGTGACAGCAAAGTTGCACATGTGAACTCAGCAGTTGTGGCAGCATGCACAAGACCTACACAAGCGCAAGCCAGACCCAATCCCAGCATGGAGAGGGAAGGTGGACACAAAGCCACACCTCCAGCTAAAGAACGATGGGCAATTGATAGCTACAGGAAAAGGGAGAGTCGGTTCTCTTTAAGGGTTCCATCCTTTGTAGGTCTAACACCCTCTAGTGAAAGGCCACGTACTCAAGAGTATATGGGCAAGACAAATTGGACTTGATGGTTTTTGGTTTTCATTTGTTTTGTTTTGTTTTTAAGAAGACACATACATGGATGAGTATAGAATAAGGATGAATCTGGGAGGGGCCATGGAGGGGGGATAAATATGATTAAAATACATTGTATAAATCCTCACTCAAAGAATTAATAAAAAATTAAGTACATATTTGGGTTAAATAATTTCTCAGTGCTATGGTACAAATAATCAGATTGTTAGTCTAACTTAAAAATGACAAATAATGAATATAATTGAGAGCTATAAAAATATTGGTTTCTGAAAATATGTCTTTTTTATAATTATACACGTATGCACTGTCTACATGATTTTTATATCATTTACTAGGCACTAAATTGTCTTGGAAGTAAGTACTCATGCAAATCATTAAATTTCTTCAGCTTCTTGTTAGTTCTAGTGACAATGGAGTTGTAATGAGAAAAGTTCCAACTCCAACTAAGTAAGCTTGGGCACCCATCCAGAATGAAATAAAAAGGAAAGAATAATGGCCAAGGACAAAGGGGAGATGTTTTAGCTATAAGGTCATTTTGGGAAAACAAATGAAGGTGGCCAATCTTTTTAAGAAAAGATGTTTTCTTGAAAATACCAACATGAGCTTTTATATTTAAAATTTAAAATCATCTTAGAAGATGAGATATACATGATCACACAGTTCTGGTCAAGGTTTTCACCTTGATCATTGTCTCAATTCTGATTCTATAAGACAGTCCCTATTGCTTGGGAGCTCCTTCTTCTCTCTCTTAAGCTCTTGCTTGGTAATCTACAGTATACTTCTCTCTAAAACTCACCTCTGTGGTCCATGAATTTCACTCTTCTCATTTGTAAGACAAGAACGGAAAGCCACTGGCTCTGTATAACCTTGGGGGCTATAGTGTTTTTTGGAACCCTTGTTCCTCCCCACAGCTCACCAAGAGCTGAAAAAGCATTCACCACTCAGAAAGACACTTCAAATTTTCCTATATAACCTGGTTAACAAGGACAAATGTGAGGGGCCCTGGGAAAGCCCTAGAAAGTAAGACACATGTGTCAGTCCTGCCTAATCTGTCAAACAGTCCTGAATAGGGGAGTGAGGATTGAGAAAAACAGCTAGGAAAAACAGAGACATAAAGAAAAGACAGAGACATGGGATAGGTTTGGGAGGGCTCCGAGTTAATATCTCAGCAGCCCCAAGTTTATTTCTCACAACCTTTTTATGCCCAAAGCAGGGGGGGGCAAAAGACCTCCCCCTCTCAAAGACACCATGGTCCAAGGAACAAATAATTGTAAACACATCCTTAATTCTCAAAACATCTGGTAAGCACACCCTTGGCCAAACATCCTGTTATCCGCCATAAGGAGCAAATATAAGCTTGAATTCTCTGACCTTGAGTCAAGATGGAATCAAGACACAAACTGGAGTCAGTGTGGGCTCCCACAGATATGAAGCTCCAGACTGCACCCTGGGGCACATCCACAATTAATGACAACATTCAAGGGATGGAAAAAGGATCTACAGACTTATCTGACACCTCCTTGTCCATATATCCCATGCTGTCTTACATCCACTTTGTATAATAGGCACTTTCGTCAAGGATTCTTGAGTGATAGACCTTCTCAACTCTACATCCTCTCATAAGAAGCACACATTTAACATAAGCACGTTCATTCAGCATCACTTGGGAGCCTAAACACTTCTATTCATTTCCAGTCATGCTAATAACAAGGGAAACACCAAATGTGTCACTGTGTCCTCTATTGGCATCATGATCAAAGATAAAAAATTTCCTGGTGGGTGGAAATAGAGTCCAGAGTCACTATACTATCCATGAAACTATTGCCTTACACAAGCATCATGCCCTGAGTGTGGCAAGACACTCAGAGCTTGTTCACACCCACTTGAGCATAGTTCCCAACTTCCTACAAAAGGACATTTCATGCCTCACCATTTTTTTTCTTGGCTATATTTTGAAGAACATTTTAATTTTTT
This sequence comes from Peromyscus leucopus, assembly GCF_004664715.2. NCBI lineage: Eukaryota > Metazoa > Chordata > Mammalia > Rodentia > Cricetidae > Peromyscus > Peromyscus leucopus. Next base: position 26,511,019 of record NC_051071.1, read on the forward strand.
AAATTTTTATTTATATTATTAGTGTGTGTTAGAGATGGGGGGTGGGATCAGAGGACAACTTTGTAGATTCTATTCTCTCCTTTCCCCTGTACATGGGTTTGGGAGATGGAATTTAGGTTGCTGGGTAACTAGCTTTACCTACTACATCATCTTGTTCCACTATTGATTTTAATGTCTCCACAAACTTATACATTAGTATAACAAAGGACACAATTTAAAGAGATAGAACATAAAACATGTCAATAATTATGATTTAAAACGAGGTCCAGTCAACTCTAGATTGCCAGGAAAGATAAGCTTCTTTTCCATCGAGAAGAATTCAAAAAGGAAACACATGGTAAAAGGATGTAAAGCTTTGTTCCCCTCATTTCAACTCCATCACAGTTTTGTGGGTCATTATTGTTGTTGTTGTCATTGTTGTGGCTGCTGCTCTATTCAGGGTAGATATGTGAATTCGACTTTCTGGGTATTGGAGTAGCAAGAACCATTTGTGTATCCCAAAAGAACTCAGCATCTGTTAGTCCTTTGAGGGAATGAGTGTAAAAGTAAGGCTTTCTTTTTCATCCCATTCACCATCAGTGCAATGGGAATTCAATATGAACTCTTCCTAGGGAGTCATAAACAGATATCTCCATACCACAATCTGGAACTGATAACAAGCCAGAGTAAGGATGCCACCAAAACGCAAGTCAGGGAGCTGCTAACTTTATTGAGGTTACTTCCAAGAGGACTTCCTTTAGATTACAGAAGAGATGATGCTAAGACAGCTGCATCATCAAAAACCCACCCCAGCATGGGTGATGGCTGATGAAAGCTGGATACCTGGGTCTTCATACCTGAAGCTTGATACAGAACTTACAGGCAGTTGACAGGTTGGGGAGTGTCTCTTTCAAGAAGCTCAGTTGGTCTGAGTAACTTCTGGGCACCTCAGCTGGTATCTTTCTATTCTCATGGCTCAGCAGCTCTGAGAGTATCTCCCAGCAGTCCTTACTGCTTACATAGGCTTGGAGAGGGAGGGGCTTGGTGAATCTTGTCAGCTTCAGGGACTTCTTGAAGCCTTTGATTTGTTTACTTCCTGAGTTTTGAAGAGCTTCCTGGTAAGATGGAAAGTTTCACCTCCCCATTGAACATAGGGGTCTTAAACAATTCTCTCTAAAAGAGTCTTTTTATCTCAGTAGAAATTACTACTCAGCTGGTCAATAAATACATTTGTCACCCTGACCCACTTAGAAAGTGGGGAGAGCAGGTTGTTTTGTTTTGGGGGAGGGATTTTGTAACCTGAAATTTCCTTCCTTTTTTCTGTTTAAAACTGTCAAGTTGTTCTACTGATGTGTTAGTTAATATGAAAACTGTATTGCTATTCACAAAATAAAGTATGTTCTTAATTAAAAACAAGAATCCACACATGGCCTGAGTGTGGTTATATGTGCAGTCCATGACCAACACGCACAATGCATGAGTAGATGTGCAGACAAATAACATCCTAGTTCTCCCAGGAAAGACAGGGATGGGAAACTTAAAAGACAGAGAAGAGAGTCGGCGCAGAAGGAACCTGTAGATCATGCAGTGGGAGAGTGGCTACCTTGAGCAGGCTGCTACAGGCTGAGACTTGGCAGCGAGCTCTTGCCCCTTTACAGGGTTGCCCTCTGCCTGTCAGCATGGCCTGAATGCATTTCCTCAACAAGATCCGTATCATCAGCTCACCCAAGGGGCTTCCTGGCACTTGCTCCAGGGGCAATGCTGCAGTGTGATTTAGAGAAGGAAAGCTGGAGAGGTTGTCTTCAGAGAAACCTTTAGTATGGCCTCCACTCTCCATGTCATTCCCAGTTAAGGGTCTGAACGGGCTTGAGACATTTATGACTCAGACCTGTGCTCCTCTACAGAGATGATGGCCCCTAGACTCCTGTGTCGTCTCAGATCCATTGTTACTTAAAGTCAGTGCGAGTTCATGAATATTTTCCCAAATCTATTTCGGTTACCGTGGTGATTTCCTTTGCTGTGCTGTGCATTGGGACATGGAAATGTCATTGCTAATGAAGCTGGAAACAGAAACAGTGACTATGTGCCAAGCTCACATGGAAGATCCTGCCCAGGCATTTGTAGATGCAGATGGAACACACTCAGATGGAGGAGCTGTGATGGTAACTCACATTGCTGCCTGAGAGGACGCAGGCCTGGCCCCTGTTTGAGCAGCCCTAGAAAGGAGTCCAGGTGCCATGGACACAGGGTGCAGAACGTGGCTTGCAGGCGCGATCCTGACTCCTAGGGATGATGGGGCATGCTGCAGTGAGAGGTGTGGTCTCAGAGCAATGACAGTTTTCTTGGCATGTCCTTTCAGCAGCTTGAAACCAACTTCATTACCGAAGAAATATATTTTTTTTTTTTAAATTTATAACCCAAGCAGTTGGTTTGAAGTCTTTCCAGTGGAAACTGGTGAGATGTTGCTATTCTTCATGGCAGTAAAACTCTACCAAAGCAGAAGCAAGGGTTTTTACTTAATTTCTATTTATTTATTTATTTATTTATTTATTTATTTATTTATTTATGTGTGTACTGTTACATGCTCCCATATGAGTACACAGAGGCCAGAAGACGGCATTAGGGAGTTTTGGATCAGTTCTTCTAATGGAGCAAAACAGAGAAGATGGACAAGAGATACTTATTCCCTTCCTCTTCTCATCCCTTGGAAGAGTCTGAAAACCAGAAGCAAAGTCCGATGCCTGTGTGTCTTGCTGGCCATGGACCTTGAGCAAGTGTTTCAACCTCTTTTAGTTGTTTCCTCGGTTATGATGGGGAGCTGGTTCCTGATGTGCTGAACTGAGGCAAGGATGACAAATGGCACGGAAGTAACTGGATATAGCTGTCTCTAGGAGCACAGCATAAGTCCTAGCGGTGATTAATCATGAGGATGGAGCATAGGCATCCACAATGCCCCACAGTGGGCGAGTTAGCCAGAGGAGCCGAGCGTCACAGGAAGCCACTTTAGGGCAGGTTGACATCCTAGGATATCGCTGGAGCAGTATACTTCTCTGAGGGTCCTCCTGCATTTACCACCCAGGCATGAGCCCTCTGGAATACACAGGGAACACAGAGCTTTTACGATCTCTTCATTTCCCAAATCCAATGAGGCTTCCTATGCTACTCTATTTTCCTTATAAATCAAGTCCTACAATCATTTGCAGATTTGAATAAATTACATCCAGAATTTTTGCAGTTGAACCAGAAGAATTGTGCACACCCTCCACGACAGCTCTTGTGTTAATTTAGTGGATTTCTCCCTGGAATGCCACAACCACGTGAATACCAGACTTCCTTTGCACTTAGAACCACCTCCTTCCACAGCCCTCAGGAAACATCTTGGCTGAAGCAAAGGAATGTGAAACCCAAGACAGTCTTGGTCCACCCTCCAAAAAAAAAAAGAATTCATTACCTGTGGCAGAAATGCAATTTGACCAGACAATTTGTCTGACAAGCCATGGGTAAGCTGTGAGACATAAAACAGGCAAGTCGAGAGCCCTGCAAAACTTACCAGCTCCTAGCCACACCATCCAGTTAGAGTAATTTGCAATTCACCAAGTGCTTTTACAACATCTGAATGGAGACTAATAAAAATGGAATGACCCTTTCTTCACAGACGTTTAGATAAACACATCTTCCCAGTGCCGTAACTCATTTCATCTTTTAAAGTATGTACATTGGTACTAACTCTATCTTCAAATTCAAACAAATAAACAAAGATAGGGCAGAATTAAGTAATATACCTCAAAAGAGGAAACAAAGACAGAAAGATGGACTATGCTTTTTATTTTCCCTTTGTTATACCATCCTATTTAAACTTGATTCCAGTAACCACCAAGGGTGACTGCTAGAGGCTCCACCTAAACAGTGATTCTCAGGCCAGACATGTAATTCTAGTGCTCAGGAAGCTGGGACTGGAGGATTATAAGTTCAATACCAGCCTGGGCTACGAAAAAAAATCAAGGCTAACCTAGGAAGCTGGGACTGGAGGATTATAAGATCAATACCAGCCTGGGCTACGAAAAAAAATCAATCTTAACCTAGCTTAAGAAGTAAGACTGTCTCACAAGCAAAAGCAAACAAGGTAATAGTGATTTCTAGATAGTGTGTGCTGCTATGTGGAGGGGATGTCTCAGCCAAAAGCTTGTTGAGCAAGGTCCTCAACTTTGAATCATGTGGGAAAGACTACCAAGTTAGCCAGAGCTGTCTAGAAGGTCCTATATCTGTAGGCTGGGGTGTCAGAGAGGGCCCAGCCCAGGCATGCTGCACTGAGTTATCGTGTATCAGATGTCTAACTATCCATCTGAAGACAAGATAGCTAGGAAAGCAATACAGATTATTCCCTCTAGTCCCTTCCACACAGTTCTTCATGTCCGCTCTGCAATGTTCATAAGTACCACATAGTCCTTGGCCACACAATCAACTGCATGTTGTTCGGACTCCACAGAGCAGTGGTTCTTAACCTTCCTAATGCTGCGACCCTTTAAAACATTTCCTCCTGTTGTGGTGACCCCCAACCATAAAATTATTTCGTTCCTACTTCATAATTATAATTTTGCTACTGTTATGAAGAGTAATGTAAACATCTGATAAGCAGGATATCTGATATGTGACACCCCCACAGAGGGCTTGAGACTCACAGGTTGATCACCACTGCCATGAAGGGTCTTCATCCACAACTCTACTCTCCTGCACATGCTGGATCCCACAGGCAAGCGAGCCCTGAAACTACTATTACTGAAAGGTGACCCCAACCCCCCGTCTCTGAGGTTACTGCTGAGTCCACCATAGCCATGGGCCACTGACCCACTGCAACAGCCTCCTCGTTAGCATCTCCTTCTGTGTTGTGGGCCATTCACCACAAAGCACAGGACAATCTTACTAACAGTTTTGAACTTCATTCAACGACATCAAACTCTGAATTCACAGTGCATGTTCTCTTGTGTCTGTTTTTTCTGACTCCACCCACTTGAACTTGTTTTTCCTTAGAACTGGGGTTTCTCAGAACATGGAGTCTGGAACAGCAACATCACCAACACCAGGGCATCCAGTTACAAACACAGACTCCCTGACCCTACACTGACCCCCAACCCCTGGAATCAGATCTTCCATGGTCAGGGCCCCAGTGAATGCAGAATGAGCTGATTTGTGTGAACCACTGATCTGACCCACATTTATTCTGTGTGTATCCCTTACTGGGGACCTTTGGTATTACTGTTGACTACACTTAAAAATGCAGGTGCCCAGCTCTCCTGAGTCACCCGTGATGTGGTAAGCACTTGCCTGCTTTCTGTTTCTCTTCTGCCCTCTCTCACTCAATGAATGTGCAAACTAAGTAGAACTATGGTTTCAGGCATGCTGTTAGTTTCCTGAAACAGGTTCCCTTCCACACACCATCGAACTTATGCATGAGTACGGAAAATACCTGCTTCCACCAACCACACATTGACAGTTCACTCTACATCATAGATAAGGAAAGTGATAGGCTAGATTTGGTTGCCAAAGTCGATGCATTAGGAAAAAAAAAAAAAAAAGACCTGCTAATCCATAGCTGTCTTAGGGTTTCTATGGCTATGAAGACCATGACCACAGCAACTCTTATAAAACTGTGGATGGCTTACACTTCAGAGGTTTAGTCCATTGTCATCATACATCATGGCAGCAGACAAGCAGACACGGTGCTGGAGAAGTAGCTGAGAGGTCTACATCCGGATCAACAGGCAGCAGGAAGAGAGTGACACTGGGCATGGGCCTGGCTTGAGCATCTGAAACCTCAAAGCCCATCCGCAGTGACACACTTCCTTCAACAAGGCCACACCTCATAATAGTGCCAGTCCTGTGAGCCTATGGCCGTCATATTCATTCAAACCAGCACAATTGCCAAGTATTGGCCAAGTATTCACACCTTCTGGAAAAGCCACTTTGACCAGCACCTTACCAAGTCTAGCCAGACCCAAGGCAGTATCATAAAATGAGACTTATAAAGACAGTTCTCCTTCATCATTGGCTGGGGCCCAGGCCTGGATATGTTCGTGTGACAGACATCTGCAGATGACTGGCCACCTGTGCCTGTCTATTAGTATATCTGACTTGAGTGGCTGGCCTTAGCATCCTTATTTGGTAAAAACCATAATTTGGGTTTAAGGTTTTGCAAATACAGAAGGAAATAGGAGGGGCATCTTATGAAACGGTCTTGAGAAATTGCTTGGACTTGGACTTGGCAATCAGATGACCTAGGAGTACAGCATAAAAGGTTTTGAACAGTTTTCTGCTTTGATCACACTGTGCTGTTTAACTTTGGCTGATTTTTCCATTTTTAACATTCCTCTTCATCCTGCCCTTTTTCAACTACAATTTTTCTTTCTTAACTTTAAAAGCTCTGACTCTTTTCAGAAAAAAAATTGCCTGAACTCAAGTCTTTCTGAGAATTACTTAAGAAGCAACAATTGCGCCCTGGGAACTTGCCATAGCCAGTGCTGTAGACTTGGGGGCGTAATCCTAATTCCCTGTATAGACTCCTCTTTGGTTGTTTGAAGTCCACACTTGCATTCTGCTCTAATGGCTTGAAATCTGAGACTTCAGTAACTGCAAAGCTTTTGTTCCCACACTCAAGGATTTCAAATTCAGAACAGCTGGACCCAAATTGCCTCTGCATAGTCTTCTTTTTGCATTATCTTCGTTTCTTTCTGGAACCAACTGACTAGATGCCTTTCTTTTCTACAATTGAATACAAGTCAACAAAAACTAATAATAATTAGTAGTGCCAACAGGGACTACAATTCAACAGGACACTTTTATCTAATTGTGGATCATTGCATCTCACAAAAGGAAAGCCATGCATTCAAAGCCGTGATGCATTGATTTTATGGCCTACTTCTCCTGAGTTATTTCAGAGACCCCATTACATCCTACAAAGCATATGTAGAAAAATTATATACACAATTAGCTAATAAAATTAACTTTCTGTGATGTTATGTGGCTTGACCAAGAAAAGACACAAATTGCCCATGTTGGGACTTCACTTAGAGATCTGAGGTGCCATGTTGAGGGGCACGGTGAACACTGGGACTACTTCAGTCTACAATTCCTCTTAAGTCTCATTCAGTTTGTAAGCTCAGAAGAGTTATCTCCTTGTGATAATCATATCTCAGGCTCCAGTAGTGAGTGTGGCCTTCAGCCAGTGTGTCAAACTGTGATGAACTCAAGTATCTTGAGATATGGCTTTAGTGACTGTAAGGATCCTGGTGTTTGATCAATGTCCCTTGCCACTGGATGAATTCTTAGAGAATTCAAAATTCAAGCTACAACATGTAGCAGTTCTTTCACAATGTTTCTGAGCTTCTAACTGCTACTATGGACAATGTCTACAGATACTACATCCCTGGGTTCCTTAACCTGTGCTGGGCCCTTGGTCATCTCACCTGCATGAGACATGACGCTCTTTGGTCTCAGCCTCACGCTTCCTTCAGCTGTATTTAATCATCTCAGAGGATTTAGAGCTAGCTTTATCTCCTTGGCAACCCCTAAAGCAACTTACACCATTTGACATCTGGTGGTATTTCCCTCTCTAATGGCAGCTGTGCCAGCTGTCCTGGCTCTTCTCATCCCCTTTGAATAGCAGCCTGCTTTAGTTTTCCCAACCTATAAGGCTCATGTTACCTTCTCTCATTAAGCTCAGTCCCTGTGATTCCCCCTGGTGAATCTGAATCATATCTGGGGTCTCAGTTGACAGGTTGCCTCTTCTCATGATGCCTTTACAATTACATACACCACCCAAAGAACTTGATGCAATAAAAATAACCCAATGAAAGGTCTATTTGAACAGCAGCCCCCGACCCATGGCAGTGAAAAGATGATGTCTTCCTTGTCTCTGTCTCAATGGAACTCAGTAACTACTTCCTCAACAGAAAAGAATAGAACATAGGATACTGTCTTAGTTAGGGTTAATATTGCTGTGAAGAGATACCATGACCATGGCAACTCTCATAAGGGAAAACATTTAATAGGGGTGGCTTACATTTTCAGAGGTTTAGTCCATTATCATCATGGTTCATGGTGGCATGCAGGCAGACATGATGCTGGAGAAGGAGTTAAGAGTCCTACATTTTTACCCTTAGGCAACAGGAAGTGATCTGTGACACCGAATGTAGCTTGAGCATTGGAGACCTCAAAGCCCATCTCCACAGTGACACACTTCTTCCACCAAGGCCATACCTACTCCAAGAAAGCCATACCTCCTAATAGAGTGCTACTGCCTATGAGATTATGGGGGCCAATTACATTTGAACTACCACAGATATACAACAAAAATAGTGTGTGTCAGAGAGTAGATACAGAAGTGAGCCTGTCATATGGAAAGTTGCTTCTGTGTATGAAGTTAAGCCACAGTTCCAACTAAAGTGTCTGAACTTGAGTCTGAAGTCCCTGACTTGCACCAGAAAATAAAAGTGCTTTGGACAAAAGCATGTTCCAAAGCAGATATGGCTTTCCAGGATTGGGAATAATGAGGAAAGTTCAAAGGTCCTACATCAACCTGTCAGAAATATTTGATGGGTTGAATGTTCCAGCCATTCAATAGGAGCAAAAGAAAGAACTTTCTATGTCACAAAAGAGTAGCAAAAATACTTAGCATTGAGAGGTCACCAACTGCTGTGGAAACGTGCATTCTTTTGACTTAGAAACTCTTCCAGCATCAGCAGGGAAAAGAATACAAAATGAGCGGAGTGCCCCTAGCGGTCAGACAGATGTACTTCACACTTCAGAAAAGTACATGAAATGAGATCGTGACATATAGTTAGATAAATACCTTTCAAACAAATATGGACATATTTTTATTTCTGTAAAAGTCATGGAGGATGAAGCCAAAGTAATGCTTTGAGGGAAATTGGTAGCATCCAAAACACACTAGGAAAAACCGAACATCTCATAGCTGCCACTTCCTGAAAGTAGCAGCCAAGCGACATAAGCCCAAGGCAAGCAGCAGAAATGACGTGAGGAAGATCAGACCAGAAGTCATTGAAGCTAAAAACATGAAGAGAAGATATTTAACTGAATTGGAAGTTGACTGTCAAGCCGAGTATGGTGGCACATGCCTTTAATCCCAGCAGAGGCAGACAAATCTCTATGAGTTTGAGGCTAGCCTGGTCTACATAGTGAGTTCCAGGATAGCCAGGGATATGAAGAAAGAACCTGTCTCAACCCCCTCACCAAAAAACAAACAAACAAACAAAAAAACCCAAGTTGATTGTCAAGAAAAATATCTACCTTTCCTGAGATCCCATACTGACCTTGAAACTGGTAAGGACCTCTCCTTTCGCCCCAGTGGGCTACCTAAGACCCACCAGCCTCTATCATGACCCCACACTGACAATGCTGCTATGTAGTGCTCTATCCTTCCCTCACTCTATGCCGCTCAAGACCCTACCACATACTTCAGGACAGTGCCCAGGATTCTTCAAACAATGCCCAACTCATGCAGCCAGTCCTTGGTAAGAGAACTGATCCAACTTCACCTTGCTTTCTGTACTTTCTGACCTACAATCCCCCAGGTTGTAACACCTGCCTGACCTCACAATGATGATGATGATGATGATGATGATGATGATGATGATGATAACTTGCCCATGCCACTCAACCTGCTGCCCAACTTAGAGAGTCCCTCTAGCTGCCACATCATACAACCAGGTATGAGGCCTACTATCCTTGGCTCCATAACCCCAGAACTCTCTCAAGCTTCCTTGCCCACTTTCCTGCCTTGAGACTCAGATCTTGTGAAATACATGCTTTTATCAAAAGGTACAACCAAAAACCAAACTCCAGATGCCCAGGTCCCATAGCAAAAACACAAGTCATATGAAAAGCCAATGTGCTTCCCAAGACAATATGCCCTCCCCAGTGATCACCAGTCTCTTGTAATTGTCCCAAGGTTAGGGTATCTCCTTATGAGTTTTTGGCCAGAAAAAACTCAGAGACCCCTCAAAGCAATGATACTCCTGCCATTGCTCTTGGTTGCCCACTATAACTAGGTGATTAAGACCATATTTCTGAAGATAGTTACACACATTGGTTCTGTAATAGAGAGAAATCAAGTGGAACTGAACTTCCCTGTTTTTCATCATTCCAGAAGGTGGTGCATAGGCTGCTGGGTGAGAAAAAATGCAGCAATAATCACACCCAGCTGTGAACTTTATGTGCTAATAGACCAACCTGCCAGGGGAAGATACATTCACTTATTCAGTAATGGCATTACTGTTATAGGGGTAGCCAATCATCTTCTGTTTGGATTTGAGGCCTGTTCCACAGAAGGGAATACATGAATGATCCCATAAACCTAGTCAAAAATCCATGGCAGGGGAAGCCATGGGGTTTAGGAGAACTGAATAGTAATTTTTCAGTTCAACTGACATAGTATCTGCTTTCTAAATATTTATGTTTGTGCCTATAGACAAATTGTACTATTGACTTAATCAGAGAAGCCCCTCTTTCCGGTGAAGAGTGATAAATGTAGAAACTCTTGGCTACACAAGACATTGAGTATGAGTAATGAGCACTTACTTAGCAGGACATTTATATCATCATCTCCAAGTATCAGGTAACATCAAAGAAGAAGAAAAGATTGTAAGAAAAGAGATGCAAAATGCCATCTTCTGAGCTAGACACAGCCACAGCCACCACAAACTCACAGCAACTGCGGATGCCTGCAGTGTTGGCACGTGAACAGGCCTGTCAATAGTCAGGCATGATCGAAGGCCTTATCTCTCTCTGCTGAGATACTGGCTACTGGTACATTCAGGAATATAGAGAGACCATTGCCTTCAGCTGTGTATTCACAGGTGATGCCACCAGTTCCAATCCAAGGGTCACACAGATGGCCCTTGTTAAATGAAATGGGTCAAAAAAATGTTATGAATTTAGAATGGGACTAGTGAAGAGGAGGAGGGGTTGTCCAGGCCAACCTATAAGTTTTCTCAGGGGTTCATTTCCCAACTCTTTTGGGAAGACAAAACACATTCCGAGAGAACTACAGAGAAATAGGAATGCAAGAACCTTCAGTGGACACACAGATGCAGCATTGTATAGAAATAATCTTACTAGGATGGAACAAATCACTAAATGGAACAAGTCGAGACTCCGAGCTAGGTTTCTCATTGTCAGAGAAAGGAGAAGGCTAGACGAAATGCTGTGGTTTGGATTGGATTGAAAGAAATTGGTATGAACTCCTGCCTGTTTTAATACAAAACAGACTAACTCCAAAGTGAATATAGCTCTCTCTCTCTCTCTCTCTCTCTCTCTCTCTCTGTGTGTGTGTGTGTGTGTGTGTGTGTGTGTGTGTGTGTGTGTACATGTTAGTATGCATACAGATATTTTCTAGCCCTGTTCACTGAGAGGGCCTGTAATTAGAAACACTGTGTGACAATGAGGACCTAGACTCCTGATTTAAAACTGTTCTCCAACCAGAGGAACCAGAGCCTGGAATTTGGGGAGCCTTGCTGTACCAAGATTAAATAAGTACAAAGGGGGCAGGAGTATGCTGGGGACAGAGTGGGTCAAAAGAGTATAGGAGCCAATCTGAAAGTCCTGTCAATAGCCAGTCCCTTCACAATTTGAGCAACGAATTAAGTACCATTGCATTGTATTAGACCCCACATTAAGTCTCCCTAACTCTTTCCTCACATAAAGAAGCAGAACTGAAAAGACACATCTTCCTAGCAGAGGGACCATGGTTAAGAAACGCAGAAGGGCTGGAGACAGACGTGGCCATCCTTAGACCCTCACAGTCATGATCTTTCCAGCAAGGGTCTATTGACACTGTCATGGTCAGTTGGAGAGGCTTTAAGCAAAGGAAGGCTTCCCGACTTCCAGTTTCTGCCTTCAAAGACTTACCAGGCATCGAGTAACTTTAATTATGCCCACAAATTCTTTGAAGTTCCCTATCTTGAGAGCAAGTAAGATGGATTCCCTGTCCCCTGGCATGCTGGCATGGAGCCTGCACACAGTGGCTCCAGTGAACAGAGAACAGAAGGAAACAGAAGTCACGTGATCGCACAGAAATCAGCCAGGTGATCCAGGTTAACCAACCTCACGTGTAGTGATCCATGCTGCTGTGAGGGGATAAGAAAGGCAGGTCCCCTCTGGGAAGTTCCAGCATCCATAGCCATACATGAGAAGGCACCAGACATAGGCAACATGGGAATATTGCCAAGGTCATGAAAGATGAAGACAGACCGGAAAGCTACGGGCAGAAGATTAGGGGAAAGGTGACTAGATCTCCCAGTTTTCTCAGGACCAGCAGAGTTTCCAGGATATGGGACTTTAAAAAATATAAATACATGGGTCTTTTGTCTACATGTATGTCTGGGTACCAGGTGCATGCCTGGAGTCATTGGGGGCCAGAAAAGATTGTCAGATCCCCTGGAACTGGAGTTACAGGTGGTTATGAGTCACCCTGAGAATGCCGGGAGCTGAATCCAGTTCCTCTGCAAGAACAGCAAGTGCTCTTACACTTGAGCCCTCTCACACAGAACATTCATTTTAAAAATAGAGGCAAGCAGAACTAACAGGGATAACCTTGCCACTCTGCTAAAGAGGCTTGACAGGAAAATGCAGTGTGGAATCCTGAGTGGGAGTCAGTGGAGAAACAGGTTATATAAATGAGGCCTGTGGTGTCTCTAACACTGTTGAACCATTATTAACTTAGGTCTTTCCCTTAACAAGGAAACGTGAGACAGGGTACTGCTATGTGGTCCAGGCTGACTTTGAACTTAGGACCCTTTTGCCTCAGTCTTTCAAGTGTTGGGATATGAGGGGTGTGCCACCAACCTGGCTTGGTATGAACTTCTTAATTTAAAATGTCTGTGAGGTAGGGGAGGTACAAGTGAGTAGTGGTGTGACGACAGGGGCCAATGTCTATGTCCCCTCTCTGTGTCTGTCCTGCCTGACTGCCTGTCTCCCAGTCTGTCGGAATGTATGTCACAAAGTCTGGGAAACTTCAAGGTCTTGTATCAGTGACTATTAGATGAGTGGCAGAGAATGAGTGGCTCTTTTTTTCTTTTTTGTTCCTTATTAATCTTTCATGTCTTGAAATGCATTGACTTTAATGAACAAAACACATGTATTTATTTTATTCAACACTGATGTTAAAAATTACATATAGCAATAAAACATAAATATGTGGCTTGGTAAAGAATTATAAACAAATGACTGAGAAACTGCCAAGCAGTTGAAATAATAAAAAGTATTGCCAGGACCGAGAAGTCCCCATGGGCCCTCTTACTTTTTGAGAGAAACAAAGACCGACTGTGATCAAACACCACCAAGCACTCACAGTATCTATGATTTCATTTACATTCTCAATAAAGAACATTCGGCCAGAGTTATAAAACTGCGCCTACCAACTATCAGTAGGATTAAAGGGTGCTCATGCTATCTGAGAAGGAACACAGAACATGAAACTGGGGAAGCTTTATTGGTCGGTCTTCAAACGCAGACCCAGCTTGGCTCTGACAAAGCATTTAACTGCATACCTGGACACAGCATTATCACACAGAGACCCCACACCCAGGATGCTCAGGGCCACAGTTTCACCACTGGAAACATCAGATCATTGATCTCTGCCCTTCCATTTGGTTGATATAGAATAAATATGCTTGACAGATTACTCAGGAGGAGTAAGCCATAGGGAAGAAATGGGTTGCTCTTCAGGAATGCTACTATGGGACGCTGGAGAGATGGCTCGGGTGTTAAGAGCACGGCTGTGCTTCCAGTGGACCCAGCTTTGACTCCCAGCACACCTATAGCAGCTGACACCCCTCTGTAACTCCAGTCCCAGATGACCCAACACTCTCTCTGGCCTCTGTGGGCACTTCACACACATGATTCACAGACATACTTGTAGATAAAACACCCATACACATTTAAAAAATAATAATCATAGCACATATACCTTAAGAAAATGCAATGTTCTGTGTGACTTGTTCCTGGAAACCTGAGTGGGGCAATGAGGAAGTGAAAAACACTGAAGAAACCATGGGCATACATACAGAAAAGAGGGATCAGGAGAGCTGGGCTCACTCTGATGGAGGGCACCTACTGTGAAACTGGGTGTGGTTATTATGTACAGCAGGAGGGGGAGGAATTAGCTAGTCTCCCTATGAGCTAGGGAAACAGTCTCAGGTTGCAGTCATCCAGGAGAAGAAAGCTGGGGTTCATAGTTTTTGCACACACTGGCCAATCATTCATAAACACTACTACTTTGCCTGGAAGAAGGCTTTGCCATGTCTCTGAGCTTCACCCAGGGAAGGCTTCACCATTTCCATGGGTCTGTGGCATTGGGGTCCTTGACATGGCTGTCCCCAGGGTCAGCAACACACATTCCATCAGGACTTCACCCACTCCCTACAGGAAAGAACTCCAGAACATTTCTAAAACTGAATATTTGCTTGATCAAGACAAGCTCTAGTTAGTGAAGAGAGCACATTTTAAAGTTAGAAAAGTGATATTCAGGTCCCTGGTGGGGGACACACACACATGCTACCAAAACAAAATTTCAGACAGCAGATCTGCATGCTGCATGAAGGAGAAGCTTGCCGGGGTCCTGCCCTCTACCAATTATACTAGAGTAAAGAGGGGAGCTGATCTTGAGAAAACCTCCACATACTTCTGTAAGAGAGAGTAGAAAAATTACATCTTCAAGCCCCAAAAATCCTCTCCCTGCACTGAAAGGGGAATATCCCACAAACCATGATAATACCCCCAAGAGAGCTGACTGGACAAAAATACAAATAGACTCAGGCAAAGACTGCAGGACGCTGGCAGGAGAGCAGCCTGAGTCCCACAAGATTAAGAACCCTCAGCTGGAAAGATGGCTCAGTGGTTAAGCACACTGGCTGCTCTTCAAGAGGACTCAGGTTCAGTATGGCAGCTCACAACTGTCTGGAACGACAGTTCCAGGGGATCCAACACCTTCATGCAGACACGAATGCAGACAAAACACCAAAGCACATAAAATAAAACTAAATCTTGAATTTTAAAAAAAACCACTCAATTGTAAAGGCAAATACAGGCACAGGGGCAGCACCTCAGAGTCTCGTACAGTGAAATCCAGAGGAGAAACACCTCCCAGGGCGCAGCACGCAAGGCAGGCAGTGGCTGGCAAACTCCTAAGGGCGAGCTGAATCCAACACAAGCTCAGCAACCGGGAAGACAGGCAGAAGGTGCCCCCACGTACAAACCACCCTAATCTGACTTGCTTGACAACGAGAGAGACACTTCATAGAGCCCATCCTGAGCTAAGCAGTTTGAACTTCAAGGACACAAACAGCTGTCCACTGGCATCAATAGTTTCAAAAGACAATTCAGAGAGTGAAATGACACATGCATACCCCAGCGAGGAAGAGAGATGGACTACTGTTAAGATCTTCCATTTTGATTTCACTTGATAATTTTCATCTTTTAATCTTCATTTTTTATATATTTTTTTAGTTTTGTCTTTCTTGATTACATTTTATGAATGTTCTATTTTTTCTACACCCATTATATTTAATTATTTATCTCATTCAACCTATATACTTTCCTAGTCATTACCACTTTATTTCCTATCTCCATTACATGGTAGAGGGTAGGATATCTGCGTGTACATCTGTGCACTACCTGCAGAGGCCAAAAGAGGGTGTCCGAGACCCTGGAATTGGAGTTAGAGAACATTGTGAGCCAACTTGTGAGTGCTTGGAATCGAACACCGTCCTCTACAAGAGCAGCCAGAGCTCTTAACCGCTGAGCCACCATCTCTCCAGCCCTCCCAATCCTCTTTGAATTTCTCCATTACAACTGACTTCCACTTTAATAAGAATTCCTAAACTTGGAGGGGAACAAACCATGGCAGAATGGAGCAGCATGTGTGGCGGAGAGAAGCAGAACTAGAGACAAGGCGGCAGCGGTGACACGCGTGGGGAGGAGCAGGTCATTGCTGAATAGGAGGCTGGGGCCACCACTGGCCTGCATCCTAGAATAGTACTGCCCATGCTGCTGCTGCTGCTCACACTGCTCGACCCATTGTGTGTGTGTTGGGGGCAGGGCAGGACTGCAAACATGATGGTAGCGCCCGGGTACCAGCAGGGCAGATGCCTGTACAGCAGCCTGGAGCTTGTGCAGGTCTTGTCTCCGGGGATGCTGCCCAACCACACAATCACCCTGACTTTGAGCAACAAGATATCTGAGATGAAGAATGTTTCATTTTCTGGGTTAAGTCTCCTCAAAAGACTTCCGTGATCCATGCTGCCGCTGGAAACCAGGTCGATGTCTATGATCTGTGGGGCCACCGGCTGTTATGGGCAAGGAGGCATCTATTGCAGTGGTATCGATGACTGCAGACTCATAGGTGAGAAGGAGCGATATTGAAGGCTTCTGTGCCAACCTCTCCCCCACAAAAGAAAGAAAAAAAGAGAGAGGAGGAGAGAGAGAGAGAGAGAGAGAGAGAGAGAGAGAGAGAGAGAGAGAGAGAGAGAGAGAGAGAGAGAGAGAGAGAAAAGGAAGGAAGGAAGGAAGGAAGGAAGGAAGGAAGGAAGGAAGGAAGGAAGGAAGGAAGGAGAGGGAGGGAGGGAGGAAGGAAGGAAGGAAGGAAGGAAGGAAGGAAGGAAGGAAGGAAGGAAGGAAGGAAGGAAGGAAAAAAAGAAAGAAAGAGAGAGAGGAAGGAAGGAAGAAAAGAAAGAGAGAGAGAGAGAGAGAGAGAGAGAGAGAGAGAGAGAGAAAGGAAGGAAGGAAGGAAGGAAGGAAGGAAGGAAGGAAGGAAGGAAGGAAGGAAGGAAGGAAGGAAAAAAAGAAAGAAAGAGAGAGAGAGGAAGGAAGGAAGGAAGGAAGGAAGGAAGGAAGGAAGGAAGGAAGGAAGGAAGGAAGGAAGAAAGAAAGAGTCCAGACATGAAGCTATTAAAGAGTCCTTAAAAATCGTGATACTGATGCCAAAGTAGAGGTCTTCCCAGTTGATGAAGGCTTCTGGCGGGGGTGGGTGCTCAGTTTTCTTTAAGGAGCTGGCCACTGGGAGTTTGACCAGACTCCAATGAGTATATGGGCAATATAAATTTGTCTTTGGGGTTGTTGTTTGTTTTTTTTTATGGGGGTGGGGGTGCAAGAGTGGGAGGGTGGACCTGGGAGGAATGGGAAGCAAGTGTGATTGGGGTGTGTTGTATGAAATTTCCAAATAATTAATAAAAACATTATGTTTAGGGAAAAAAAGGAACTCCTAAACTCCATTTATCCTAATAGTATTCTCTTTTGTTTCTTAACCTTATTAAGGGTACAATAGACCTCATGTATCTTTACTGCATTTTAGGACTATGTTACCCTTGTTACTGCTGCCTGCTTCTCCCCACTAAACACTATTCATTATTTGAATGGATATTCCTTAGGCTATAGTGCTTTGTGAGAGCCACTAAACTTAGTGTGTTTTAGTTTTCTGACAATAATCTTAGCTATCTAAATGATAGAAAGTGAAGATTGTGGGACATGTGTTTAAAATAATAACAATTTTTAAAATTTCTGATAATTCCTGGGACTATTGATGTATTGTCCCTGAATCTCAAAGACAAACATAATAGGAACTTGAGAACACTGAGAGACTTGCTTGTTTTCACTGTGTTTTATAATCCTCAAATGTATCATTCCTGATGAATAAATATATTTTTAAAAATTAAAAAATTAGGGCTGGAGAGATGGATCAGTGGTTAAGAGCACTGGCTGCTCTTCGAAAGTACCCAGGTTCAATTCCCAGCACCCACATGGCAGCTCACAACTGTCTATAACTCCTTTTCCAGGAGATAAAACACTCTCACACATACATACAGGCAGGCAAAGCATCAATGTACATAAAATACAAATAAATAAATTAATTGAAAATTAAATAAATCAGTAAATATTACTCAATAATAACTACATTTTAATGATCTCCAATCTCCAGTAAAAAGATGCAGACTAATTGGATCAAATTACAAGATCCAATCATCCATTTTTACAAGAGCCATTCCTTACTGGCAAGGATTCACACAGACGGAAAGCCACATGAAGAAGTGCAGTACCCCAAGGAAATGAAGCAGTGGCAGCCATTCTTACTTCCAACACAGCAGAGTTCAAGACAAAAGCACCAAAGGGTGTGAAGATGGTCAGTATATATTAATAAAAGGAACACTCCACCAAGAAGAGATAAAATATAACTATATGTATGAAATACTTGCTCACCAAATTTCATGAAACAAACACTACTGAATATAAAGGAAGGTCCAGATACAATAATTGTGGGAGACTTCAGTACTCCATTCTTATCAATAGATTGTACTGACCCTCCAATGAAAAAATCAAAGAAGAGAGACTTAACTAAGTCATGGGACAAATGGGCTTGACAGATGTCTACAGGATATTCTACCCAACTTCTCCAGAATACTCACTCTCCTCAGCAAATCATAGAACTTTCTCTAAAGTAGGCTACTTTCGGAACAAGTCAATTCCTAACAAATAAATAAATAAATAAATTTTTGTAACTTATCAGATCATAATGGAATAAAACTGGATGACAAAAACAACAGTAATTATAGAAACTATACAAATGCATGTAGCTTGAACAATACTCTGAAAGATGAGTAGATCATTGAAGAAACCAGGAAATTAATGTAAAAATTCTCAGAAGCAGATGAAAATGAAAACACAACTTACTGAAACCTTTGAGATACTGAAAAGACAGGTCTAAAATGAAGGTTCACAGCAAGAGTGCCCACAACAAACGTATCAGAGAAACCTCAAATGAGCAGCTCAAGATCTTAGAAATGCCAGAAGAGGGAAAGTCAAAAATAGTAGATGAAAAGAAATAATAAAAAATCAATGAAGAAATTAATAAAAAGGAGACTAAAGAAATAATACAAGGAACTAGTATGATAGAGTTGATTCCTTGAGAGGGTAAACAAAATTAACAACCCCTTAGCCAAGCCAGTGAAAAGTTCAGAGAAAACTCAAATTAATTGAGAAAGCTAGATATGAAAAGAAAAGAATACAACATATCATTATGGATACTTTGAGAAACCAGTATTTTAATATAGTGGAAAATTCAGAATAAATGTATAAATTTCTAGACATATATGATCTTAAAAATTTAAACCAAGAAGATATAAACAGACTTATCATATGTGGTGAGATTGAAGAAGTAATAAAGAGCCTTTCCAATTAGAAAATGGCTAAGGACCAGATGGACTTGCTGTTGAATTGAATTTTAAATAAAATAATTGCAAAAAGAATTCAAAAGCGTGTTCAAGAAGTAAAATAATATGGCCAAATTGTTTTAACTTGAGGATGGCTTAGCAAATTCTAATCAGTAAATGCAATGCAGTTCATGAATAGGTGCAAGAACATAAACATAGTCATCAATAGACACAAATAAGATATTTGACAATATTCAATACCCCTTTACGACAGAAGAAATGAGGAATATAAAGCACATAGCTCAACATAATAAAGCCTCTATAGGGCAAACCTATAACCAATGTTACAATAAATTGGGGCAATGAAAATATTTCCTCTAAAATTAGGAATAAGATACTCTCTCCACTCTTATTCAACATAGTTCTTGACATCTTAACCAGAGAAATAAGACAATGGGAAAAAAGGGGGGAAACAAGAGTTGCATACATTATTCTACACTTTAAAAAAAAAAAAAAAAAAAAAACCTGACGTCTCAATCAGAATTTCTTAAATCTGATGCTATCAGCAAAGTAGCAAGGTACAAAATTAATACTCAAAAATTAATAGCCTTTCTATATACCAATAACAAGCATGCTGAGAGAGAAATCAGGAAAATAATCCCATTCAGAGACAGCATCAAAAACCACACAAGCATAACTCCAAAAGAGGCTTGTGATTAAAACACTGGAGAAAGAAATACAAGATAGAAGCATACAAACCCAACCCTGATTTGGTGGCATGAATACTGTAGAAATGGCTGTGCTTCCAAAATCAAGCTGTACATTCAGTGTGGTTCTGTCCCTATCAAAAAATTCTCATGACCTTCTTCACCAAAATAGAAAAAATATCCTACATTTTGTTAGTAAGCACAAAGCCTGACAGCCAAAGCAATCCTGAGCAAAAAGACCGATCTTATTGGTATCACAATACTTAGTCCTGTTATAGAGCCATAATAACAAAAACGGCACAGTGCCAATGGACTATAACAGAGGAATCAAAAGTGAACTCTCACAGCTAATTTTGGCAAATGTTAAAAAACAGGCACTAGAGAAAAGACAACCTTTTCACAACTGGCACATAAAAACTGTATCCACATGTAGATGATGAAACTAGATCCATACCTCTCACCCTATACAATAATTAATTCAAAAGGAATCAAAGACATTAATGTAAGACATGAAACCTTGAGATTTTAAAAAACATGGGCAAAATACTTCATCATATGAACATAGGGAAGGACTATCTGTAAAGGATTCTAATAGCACAGGACATAACACATGGAAGTAACAAATGAGATTACATAAAATTAAAATGATTCTATACAACAAAGGAAGCAATCAACTGAATGAAGAAATAGACTACAGATAGGAGAAAATACTTTATAACTACATATCTGGCAAAGGATTTACATTCAGACTATTTAAATAATTCAAAAAGATTAAACATCAACCTCACCAAATAATCTAATCATTAAATGTACAAACAAAATGATTTAGCACCTCTCAAAAATGAAGTAAAATAGCCAATAGTTATATAAAAACTGTTCAACATCCTTAGCCATCAGGGACTTGCAAATCAAAACTACATTAGGATTCCATGTTACCCCTATTAGAATAACCATCATTAAAAAACAAATTAACAAACAAAAATAAATAATGTAAGAAATGAAGTCTTTGTGTACTGTTGGTAGAAATGTAAACTGTACAAACACACTTTACAAGTCATTAGTAATGTTTCTCAAAAAACTAAAAATAGAACTACCCTATGATTTAGCTGGATCATTACACATATACTCAAAAGAATTTGTCACCATACTACAGAGATACCTGCTCATCCATATTTATTGTGGTTCTTCTATATACAACAGGTGTCCATCAGTAGATAAATCAAATAATATGTAGTATTTATAGACAATGGAGTTTCATGCAGCCATGAACAAAAGTAAAATTATGTCATTTATAGGAAATAAAGAATTTGTAGTCTGTTATATTAATTGAAATAAACCAGACCTAAAACATCATATTTTCTCTCAGATGGATAATGTAGAATGTGAGGGGAAGGGGGAGTTAGAAAACCCCCATAGACTCATATGTTTAATGTATGGTTCTCAGTTAGCACAATTGTTTGGGAAGGATTAGGAGGTGTGGTCTTGTTAGAGGAAGTATATTACTGGGGGGTGAGTTCTGAGGTTTCAAAAGCCTACATCAGGCCCAGGCTTACTCTCTCTCTCTGCTTCCATCCTACAAATCATAAATAAGCTCTCATCTACTGCTCCAGCACCATGCCTACCTGCCTGCCTGCTGCCAGCTTCTCACCATGATGATCTTGGACTTATCCTCTGAAACTGTAAACAAGCCCCCAATGAAACACTTTCTTCTATAATATATAGATAGATAGAGATATATAGTATTATAGATATATATATAGTCATATGTAAATAGGTTATATATACATATATATACAAAAAAACTTTTATATATAGTCTTATTCACTTGGACAGGTTCAAAGCCTGTAGAAGAACACTGTCTCACTCCTGAGAGTAAAGAAGAACCATACAGAGACACATGTAGGTGGAACCGTAGTCAGAACACTATTGTAGCAGTCAACATACCCAGCCCTAAAATCCCAGCAGCATAAAAGAAAGGATTTACTTCTCACCAAAGTGGATTCAGATATGGGGCAGGCAATCTTCCAGCACTGCCATCCTTCCTATGGCAGTTCGGTAGTGCAGATGTTTTTGTCTTGTGTCGCCCTATCCAGCATGTACCTGCAGTTCTCCTTGGAAGGGGAAGGGAAGCATAAGGTCAAGCCCTAGCTCGGAAGTGTTTCAGGACTGAAAAGAAATACCCTGCTTCTGCTAGAGCCCACTGTCCACAGTGATGTGAGAATCCTGCTTAACTTAGAGGGGACTTAGACTCCCAGAAGAGAACTGGTGATCCAGTGATCAAGAAACATCTTGACCAGGAGCTGACGTGAAGATTCACTCACACAAACTACAGTAGCCTGATCAGAGCACTCCAGGTTAATAATGGCTGAATCATGAGGATCAAAAAGGAATGAAAAGCATGCTTGCAGAAAGGACAAGAGGATGAGGACATGAGCTACATGTGAACAATCTAGACTTCGTTCCATAGATAGTTAGTGCATGGGGCAGTTTTCCACAGGGTATAAACTGACAATACAAACCAGACTTGGTGAGACTCTGGGTCAAAGATCTCCTTACATGTTGAACAGTCGGTGGGTGTTTCATGTCAGGCAACAGGCAGATGGCAAAAGGAATTTGCTCTTCTGCTCTCACCCCTTCCTTTCTAGGATAAACCCACATAGCTATGATGAATTCTGGATATTCCTGGCTTCAGTTTGCTAATGTTTATTTTTGGTTGAGACTCTCACATCTAGATTCATAAACACTTCTGTAGTCAAAGTCAAAGACTCTATACAACCAATCCCAAGATCAAGTTTCTTTCTTCATCACAACTATGAAACAAAGTTGGCAAGCAAAATATGTCTATGAGTACAACAATGGCATGACTATTATGGGTAGACACCAAACACTTTCTGATTGGATTTGAAGCTTACTCTACAGCAAAGAAATTGTGTTTGGTAATGCAAACCTGGTCAAAAGATCAGAGAAGCTTCCCTTTGCAGTGGAAAGTGGTGTATGTGGAGACTTAAGCTGCTCCAAGTGCTTAGAATAAGTGATGGTTGAATGGTCATACCTGAAGAGGACATTGATACCACCCTCTTGTAAGGCTCTAGGCGTGTAACAAAAGAGGGGAATGCAAAGAATGTAAGGACCAGAGATAAAGAGAAGGGCTGAAATGCTATCCTCAGGGCACACAACACAGCAATTATAAACATGATCTTACAGCAGCTATGCTGGAAGAAAGTGGTTGCAATGCAAAATGCATAGCACGAAAACGTACTCACTACTAGCCGAGGAATGGCAGTGTGTCATCCCCCTGTATGCCCGTACCATCTGAGAATGCCTTGTAACCAGATCCTCAGTCACCATCACCTCAGATGGATGAGATGTGACCTGCAATCATCTCTCCAGAACGAAATGTATGACTAGAACGTGGGTCCTTTTCCCAAGACGTAAAAGACCAGATGAGCTCCATTTGTCTGAGCTTCATACGATTAGAGGAAAATCGGCACATGTTATTTTAGAACCTTCAGGCTGACCCTCCTTATGAAACAAGAAACAGGAGATGGGAGAGAACCACGACCAGCCGTGCCATACAGCTAGCAAGAAGTCGATCTGCAGAGTCTAGGAACTGGCAAAGGGCAGCCGCAGGCCCACCTACAGCCTTCTGTTTGTAAGGTCTGGCTGGTGTGTACCACACACTGGCTACAGCTGCTTTCTCACTCACATGGCAGAGACAAGAGACGCCAGCTGGTCCTTGTCAGAAGTGTGCTGACTCTTAGCCTAGGACATTTTTTCACTGCTCACAGTTTTAAAGCCCCAAAATAATAATTCCACTTGCTTTCTGCTCACTGGTATTTTAATGCTAGGATTGTCAAGATAAATTTCTTACCTTATTAAAAGACAGTAGAATAATAAAGTAAAGGGATGAAAAATAAAATTTGTCCATTCAACCTGTGAATTCATTTCCAGGAAAAAAAACTTCCAGAAAAAAATAGATGCAAAACACAAAACGTCCACCAGCACTGAGCATATGGTGACTCTGAAAATCAAAAATATAAAATGAGAATGCTTTTCAGACAGCCTTGTTTTAAAGCCTACTTAGAGAATGTCTTGTCTTTTTATCTCTATGTATATATCATATAAAATAATAGTGTCATGGAATGGGCGCACATGATGAGGCAGGAGCAGCAATTTTCCATGTACTTTGGCATTTTTCAGAGGAAGAAATTGAGTCTGATGAAGGTGGGTAATGTTATAGTTCTGCACCCCCAACTAGAGCTCAGTCCCCATTGTGAAGGATTAAATGGTGGGAACAACCTATACTGTCAAGTGTTGGGACTTCGGTGAATTGATTAGGATTTAGCACAGTTTTTAGAGTTTAACTCTGTCAACAAGAAGGTAATTACCAGATGAAGTCCTTTAACTGAGACCTGCAGAATTAAATAACATGATTTTCTTAACAATGCGCCCAGTCTGTGGAGCCATGTGGTTAGGGGAAAAAAAAAAAAAAAAAAAAAAAACAGACTAATGCAGACTATTTGTCCACAAAGAATTAGGACAATGAAGACCCCACACACACACTTTAACTTTGGGGCTGTAGTACTTCAGAGTGGATTCACAGTCACCCACCATGGTGTGGAATGAGGACTTGATAGGGGATGGTGGAGAATCATGAAGGGTGAGGGAGGCTGATCCTTGACTGGGCATCAACTCTCTGCAGGCACTAGAGATGAGGTCTCATGCAAACCACCCCAGAACACTAATACTTTCCCCCAAGACTCCTCTCATTCATGGAAGAGTTCTCCTTGCCCTGGTGTTTTTGATCCAGACAATCCATGTTAACATCACATGATTGCTGACTCACAAGGGTCCTGGATAATTAGATGCAAGAAACCTATCCTTACATCTCCTACAATAACACTGAAAATTCTTGAGTTGCTTTGTTTTGAACATGTCTAACAAACTCATTACTATCAGAGATGAACCGTGTCCACTTGGACAAAGATTAAAATTGATATACAGGGAGAGATTGATATGCCCTGAGGTCATTTGATAACACAGCCAAGATGCTGAACAGGACCCCTTTGACCTCTATTTTCACGCTTTGACCTTGAGATGCCATGGCCAAATATATTGGAACGTACAGAGCATGTCAAGGGCTTTTTCACCCCATTTACTTGTCAGTATCCTGGGAAACAGACAGTAAACATGAAGTCAACAGACAAGAAAATAAACCCTAAGCAATTAATTATTATAAGAAGCTCTGTGTAGGTCCAAAGAATGAGGAAAAACAAGGGCAGGGCAGGGTGGATAAACATGACTTTATGTGGATTGTATTCTTCCAAACTTCCCCTCCATGCAAAGTCCAAGTGCTAACTAATACTTAAAAAGCAGAGCTGTTTCACAAAGTCATAATATTGGAGGTATGTCACTGGACTGCCAGGGAATTCTGCTGACCAAACTGGTACCTGGAAAACTTCCTTCCTAACCTAGAGTGAGTGAGTATGAGTGTGATGTGTGTTGGCACAAAGGCTTCACCCATGAAGCATGGGGATGATAGTAAGAGCACCACTTCATACTCTTCCTTCGGCATTGCAGCACCTCACATTTGGAATATTTTGTTGCCTTTCTCCTTTACAATGGCATGCAAACAAGGGAACTTTATTTTTTCTCCCCCAATTTATAGTCTGGTGAAAAAGCTGTGTTTCTAGTAGAAAAAAAATTATCCCAAAAGTCATTGGTAATTGTGAATAAATTCTAAGAGGCAGTAGTGTTATCATAACTTTCTGAAAACAAAAAGTCAGTATGGTATTTTGATGGGCATCAAAAGCATGGGAACATGGGTCTCCTCGCCTCAGTTCACACAAGGCTTCCTTGGTGGATCTGTTTATCTTTGAGTGACATTATAGTCATATCAAACATGAGAAGTGAAGCAGACCATCAAAGGGTTTATAAGTTGATTCAAACCGAAAGGCTAGAGCACCACCAGTCCCGTGCCTGCATTTTGCAAAAACAGACCATTGCACTTTGGTATTATTAACCATTCAGATTCTCTCTTTGGTTTACCACTGAAATTCATTGGTTTCTTTCTTTTTAACATGTTTATTGAGCATATCCCAGATCCTGGATGTTGCTCTGGATACTGAGAACAGAAGATTAGACGAGGAGAAGCAGATCTGCAGGAATCTTTGAGTCAAGTGAATCCTAGGATAGGCCCTGCAGGTACGGGTCACCCCACGACTAGCTTCACTCTAAGGGGAAAGTCCATCCTGGGCACAGAGAGGACTTCTCAGAACTTCTCACAATTCCAAAGTGAAATCCTGAATAGTATTGGGGTGCCCCATGGGACAATGAGAGAAATGAAGGCCACTACATCCAGAGGCTCAACAGCACATGTGTATTGTTTATGGCTGTGGAAGGTGGAAGTTCAGGATCAAGGTGCTGGCTGACTGCGTGCCTGGTGAGGGCTCTTGTTCTGTCTTGCCCATGGCCACCTCTCTGTCAGCAATCTGATACTTGCTTCTCTTCCTAGAGAGACACTGATTCCTCCTGAGGACCTTTACCCTCATGACCTCTCATAACCTACCACATTAAGTGCTAAGATTGAAAGCAGGACTTTCAGGGGCAGGACATGATACAGTGTACAAGGCTAGGATGGGCAGCTGACATTCAGGTGACTGAAGCTCCTGACTCCAGGAGATGAAGGGAGCAGATCCTGATCCTTACAGTAAAGCCACATCTGCTTCCAACACCACCAGGCAACACGGAGCTCCTATCTCCTCTCCCAGTGCACCCTGGGAAGTCCCAGGACCAAGTAAGATATTCTTCCTGCATAGTGCACAATGTAATTTCTGACTCTCCCAGGTTTCACTTCTTCAGGCTGGGATTCACTTGGTATGAATGTCAACACCTGGATCCCACATCTGCTTTTGATACCAAAGCCTGACCCCTCATCATTAAATTCTGTGCTATGGAGAGAGCATGAGAGAAGAGGAAGGAAGACAAAGTGTGCTCTCGGAAACAGTTGGCTCCTCTCATTTCTCCCCCGCCCCTCTTGAAGATGGGAACAGCTGGACACATTTGCTCATGCAACTCCTGAGAAAGTGCTTTGAAATTTGGCATGTCCTGGTCTTGGAGGGGAAGGAGGTATCTAAAATGGAAGGATTTGAAGTTCAGACAAGTAAATGGCCTCATTTTCTAAAAGCAGAAAAACTGGTCATCTCAGGCCCAACCGTAAAAGATACTGCTCAAATGGCATCTAGATGTGAAGTCCGAGAATTGTCAGACCTTAAATAATCCAACCAACCAAGTCCCAGCTGAAATAGGGAGCCCTAGCCCGCATCTCCCCAGCAACTAGATGAAATAATCTGAAGTTTGTGTTGAAAGATCATGTGTGAGTATGCATAACTGGCTTGCCTTTGTCAGACATAGAAAATAAAGAAAACACTGCATACACCTTGTGTGATGCTGCAGCTGAACCCAGAAGACCCAGAACATAGACTTCAGGGCTCAAAGGAACTGTCTATGCACCATGCATACACCTTGTTCTATGGCCAATTTTGATTTAAAGTCCATTGTCTGATACTAGTAGAATTGATGCAGCATGGAATACCTTAGCCATCCTTATACTTCAACATTTTGTGTCTTATATTTAAAATAGGTCTTTTGTAGTTAGCATATAGTTATATTAGTTTTAATACATTCTGTGCATCTCTGCTTTTTAATGAATAGCTTAGTTTGTCTAAATTTAAAGTGGTTACTGTCAGAAGGTATACTCGTTACTTTTGGTTGCTGTGATAAAACACCATAACCAAAAGCAACTTGGAGAGAAAGGGGTTTATTTCATCTTACACTTCACAGTCCATCGTGGAGGGAAGCTCACAGTAGGAACATGGAGGCAGGGACTGGAACAGACATCAGCCCAAGACTACCTACCTCCCCAGAGGTGGTGCCTCCTACACTGGCCGAGACCCTCCCACATCAATCATCGACCAAGACAAGTGGACCCATAGATATGCCTACAGGGCCAATCTGATGGAGACAATTTTTCAACTGAGGTTCCCTCATCTAAGAAGTCTCTAATATTTGTCCATCTGATAAAAAATAAGCAAAAATTAGACAAAAAAGCAACACAGAGGGCTTTCCTGCTTCCATATTTATCATCTAGTGTTTTGTACTTGTGTTTCTCTGCTCCTCCAATATCACCTTAGATTGTGTTCCTAATTCAACTTACCTAAATATTTCCAGTTGTTTTGTTTATTGTTTCATACTCTAGACTTCCAGAGGCTGTAATTACTTCTCAAATTTATGGCAATGTAGCTTGAATTAGATCCAAGCCAGATTTAATCTCATCTGTAAGTCTGCTTTCTACTAAACAGCCCTGTCCATCACTTTATGTGATTTCTATCCCAAATCACATGTTTATACATTAATTTTTGTTTATAAATTGACATCAGCATATTGTTTTGCACATTTAAATTTTAAAAGGCACAGAAAAAGGAAAACAAGAAGTCAAAGTCTAAAAAATAGTAATATTAGCTTTTATAATTACCATGGCAATTACCCTGGATGATGTTTTTTATTGTTTCAAATGCCTTTTATTTCAACTTGAAAGAATCTCTCTGTAGCATTTCCTGGAGTATTTATCTGGAAATCTAGTTCTCCTCTGTTGCTGAAGAATGTTATATTAAGAGAAATCTTGGCTAGCAGCTTCTTTTCCTACCAGAAATTTGAATATTTCACTTTACTTGCTGATGAGAGCGTGACTGTCCTGGTGACTAAGAGTTTACACAGACTATGATTCTGTGATGGGTAGTTGCTCCTGGTCTATGTTAGCAAGACACTTTCTTTAGTTTTGTATGCCCCCCCCCTTTATTGAAAATAGATTCTTTTCCTATACAATATATCCTGATTATTTTCCCCTCCCTCTACTCCTCCCAAATCCTCCCCACCTCCCCTCCCATCAGGATCCACTCCATTTCTGTCTCTCATAATAGGCTTCTAAGAAATAACAACCAAAGATGACAAAAATAAAATGTAATGATATAAAGCAAAAACCATCACCTCAACGTTAGACAAAACAAACCCACAGAAGGAAAAGGTCCCAGGAGAAGGCACTGGAATCAGAAGCCCACTTGTTCACACACTCGGGCGTCTCATAAAAACACTGCACTGAAAGCTATAATCTATACGCAGATGGCCTGGGCACACTCGTGCAGGCCCTGGGTGCTTGCTGCTACACTGCTGGGCATCTACACAGAGGATGTTTCATCTACTACAGAGACACTTGCTCAGCCATGTTCATTGCTGCTCTGTTCATAATAGCCAGAAATTGAAAACCACCCAGATGTCCCTCAACCAAAGAATGGGTAAAGAAAAGGTGGTACATTTACACAATGGAGTACTTTATATTACTCCACTATTTTAAAAATGGCATCAAAGCAAAATGAGGGGGTTTGGGGGAAGGCTGGGGGGTGGGAGGAGGGCGGGGAAATCCGTGGCTGATATGTGAAATTAAGTTAATTATAAAATAAAAATATTTAATTAAAAAAAATGGCAAAACATTTGCAGACAAATAGATGGAACTAGAAAAAATTCTTCCTGAGAGAGGTAACCCAGATACAGAAAGATAAATATGTTATGTACTCACTTATAAATGGATATTAGCTGTTAAGTAAATGAAAACCAAGCTACAAACCATAGACCCAGTGAAGTAAGCTACAGAGGAAGGGACTGGGGCAGTGCATAGATCTCCCTGGAAGGAAAGAATAAAATAGACTTTATAATAGACGGACTGGGGTCAGAGGGGACTGGAACAGGAGGATTGGGGGTGGGGGGTAGATGGGGTTGAAGTAGGGAAATGAGAAGAGCTAACTAGAACTGAGGGGCATTTGAGGGGTGGTATGGAAACCTAGTGCAATGGGAAATTCCTGAAATATATGAAGGTGGTCCTAATGAAGTCTCCAAATAGTTTTGTGTTTTAAAGTCTGGTTGTAATATGGATGGTTTTCTTTTACTTATTGGCACATGGTCATTGCACACCGTGATGGTAAAGACATTTTCATTCAAGTATATCTATACTTGACCATGGTGACTGCTGTATCCTTTCCTTCCCTGCCCCTGTTAGGCCCCTACTTTGCCCAAATAATACTACTTTTATTGTCATGCCATAAGATAAATTATAAATATGAATGAATTCTGGAAATCTGGGATCTACATATAAGAAGAAACATGCAGTATTTTGGAGTCTGGCTTATTTCACTTAAGTCAATTTCTAGCTTCATCTATTTACCTGTAAACAACAGAATTTCTTTCTTCTTTATGTCTGAGTAAAACTCATTGTCCTGGACTCTTTATGTTTATGCTTTTGTCATTTTCCAAGACATAGTGACTTGGGTTATGAGGAGAGTTTGGGGTACTGTCCCTTAAGGTTTGGTTGTGCCCCTTCCTCCTTCTGAAGCTCACCACAGAACCCACAGATCTCAAGTGTTATTTTGTTCTTTTGCTCCGTTTGCCTTTCTGCTTCACAGATGGGATTATGTAAATTGAGCTACTCCTGGAGACCCTTTGTCCCTCCAGCTCAGGTCTGCTGCTCACCCTTTGCTGAATTTTCCATGTCAGCTAAGGTACTGTTTAGCTTAAGAATTTCTGTCTCATTCTTCCATTTCCTGCATTTCCATTAATGCTCTAGCCATCATTTCCCCGGCTGCCTTCTGTTCTTTGTCAATGGTCTTCAGTTAGCTCTTGGCATATTTAAGATGGTTGATTATGTAACCAGTGTCTATGCCATCTTAGCTGAAAAATAAGAGTTCCAAGTTCAGGAAAGAACCTTGCTTCAAAGTAACATGGGGAAGAATGATAGAGGAGGATACCCAATGCCCTTCTCTGGCCTCCATAGGCATGCACGCATGGAAGCATGCACCAGCACATACATGTGAGTACATACCATATGCATAACAACATATGTTCCTCTCTCTCTCTCTCTCTCTCTCTCTCTCTCTCTCTCTCTCTCTCTCTCTCTCTCTCCACACACACACACACACACAGTGGTATGAGATGATATGACCCGTCTGCACCAATGTTCTCATTCCAAATCCTCACAATGGCCCACAGACTCTAAATGATACATAAATCTGCAACCTTCCTGTCCACATCTCCTAATTCACATTTCAGTAACTCACAATATGGGCTTCTGTCTTGGGGCTTTTGCCCTTGTATACCAGTGCGCACACGTCCTCCTTGCTGCCTTATCTGCTCTGCATACTATTTTATCAGGAACATCTTCCCTGACCATCCTGTATAAACAATCACATTCACCTACTCCAATTGGTCCGGCACTTTCTATTCTCTTCCTCTGCTGTATTTTCTCCATACTATGTGCCTACTGCTGTTACTTTATTGTCCCTTTGTTCACTCCTGACCTATAGAATATCCTTTCTATGGTCGTGAAACAACTGCTTTACTCATATCTGTACCACCAGCACCTTAAACAAGACCTGGTAGGTCAGAAGCCAGTTCGTGCTTCCTGAGCTGGCACATTGAGATGTGTAGTTTTGTGCACGACAAGATGGAGCCACTCAACACAGTTGCAGAGGAGGTAGAAGCAGGCAAGCCAGGGTAATATTCAGAGGCTGAGTGCTGTGTTCCATGAGAGCACAGCCTCAGGATTCACCAAACCCAGCATCAGGGAAGCAGGCAGGTCCACTGTCCATCAGAACCGTTATTGTTCCATGTAAATGCATCACTAAACCAAAAGGTTCGTGCCTTCTAATTAATGCTGGGAGAGCCCTACTCGGTCCCTGAAGGCCAAATCAGTATTTCCTCCTTGTTTGAATTAACACAGCATGCTGCCTGCTGTTGGCTGCCTCCACCTCTGCCCACTGGACAGTCCCAAGGTTGATTCTATCTCCTGTACTCTGCAACAAAGGTGCTGGAGAGGCCTACTCTGATCCAGCCGACGACCCCTCCACCAGTATGTGGTGTGAATCCAGAAACACACAGAAAATGAGATGATATGCATACTACCGAGGTATGATGGTTAAACCAAAAATTTATCAATAATCCTGTTTCCCCCAGGATTCTCCAACTTCTCCATGCTCTGATGTTGTTCATTGGAATTAAGTTTAATGAGCAGATGTGACTTGTGTTGTGAGTTTATAATACTCTGACCTTTGATACTACATTTTTTCATCATTGGCTTCCTTGCATTGGAGATATCTACCCTGGATGGGAAAGATGCTTTTCTGTTTTGTTTACAACAGATGCTAGAGAAATGTAGCCAAGAAACAGAAAGTAATGACCATCTATCTCCATAGACTCCTGTTGGTTTTTCAAGTAGGTCTGAAAAATAACTAAAGACAGCCACACAGAGGAATGCAAAGAGGTCATTCTGTCTTAAAGATACACAGTCCTGTGTTTGCATTTGTAAGCACTTTTATTTCAAACTATTGCTTATTTACTTAAGAGTTATTTTTGATAAATATTATAAGCTAGTAATACAAAAACAAATAGCATGAGGCCTCTATCTTTAAGAGCCTTGCAGACAGGCTTAAAATAGCAGTAACTGATATTTCAAATAACCATTATAGCAAATGGAGGGTGTTTTCTAATAAGTATGAAGTATCTTTTAGTGGGTGACAAGAATGTTCAAAACTAAGCTAAGGAATGGCTGCACAACTCTGTGGACACACTAGAGCCCACATAACCATCCAGCTTCCATGAATGAACTCCATGGTAGATGAATGGCGCTTCTGCAAAGCCATTTCCAATGACTGTGCCAGGGCATAGCCTCCGGTAAAAACACTAAAGATACAGCAGGAAGCACTGGGCAGGAGAGAGGTGAGAGAGGCAGGGTGAGAAAGACTCCACACAGAGGCCAGATGCATGTATTCAACAGCAGTTCCCTGTACGTGTGTCTAATGACATCTCAGAATCAACATTTCCAGGCCCTAGCACAAACCTCTCCCTAACACAGGCTCGCCCTCCAGCTAAGGACGATCCTCTCATTTCAGATGCTCAATGACATTAGCATCATCGTTGATGCTTCTTTTGACCTTCTTCTCAGGGACTTTATCTAACCTGCTATTATATGTCTCTGGTTTTCTAACATACACCGCTGTGTTCCCCATCAGCCCACACCTGCATGCCTGTCACATCCTTCTCATGGGCCTCACAACATCCAAGTTGATTCTCAGCACAGAGGCCTAAATGATCGCTTCCAAACTGCTCAGGATCCTTAGTGCTACTCTCGAGGGTCTAAGCTGTAAACACTACACAGATGAGTGCTAAGGCTGATCCCAGCTCCAAGCTCTGCCCCTGTCCTTCCCATCCTACCCTCCACAGTAGGCAGAAATGGACAAGGGTACAGATGTCCTCTCTCCCTAAGAAGTTTCTAGACACTAGACAATTCTGGAGCCTCCCTGCCCTTCAGGGTCCTCCAAGGCTGAAATAAACACTGTAAAGAGTGTGTGCCAGCTTGCCTTTCTATTGCTATGACAAAACACCGTGAACAAAAGCAACTTGGGGAGAAAATGGTTTGTTTCATCTTATAGACTGTAGTCCATCAACCAGAAACTTCAGGACAGGAACCTGGAAGCAGGTGCTGATGCAGAGGCCATGAAGGAGTGCTGCTTACTGGCTTGCTCAACATGACTTACTCAGCCTGCTTTCTTATAGCACCCAGGACCATCTGCCCAGGGATGGCCCCACCCACAGAGCTGGGCCCTCTTCCTTAATCACTCAACATCTCAGGCTCAGACTGAGCCTCCCTACATAGCCCATCCCAACAACATTCTTGGTCCCCTTTTAACTCAGCCCTTCTAACAAGGCTACCCATCCTGAGAGTCTCATGCCCTGGCCTCGCCTGAATGAGTAGTCTCAACCCAGGTCTCCTATGACTGCAATGCTATTCCTCTGTCTGGAATGTGTTCTCAAGATCAGCTAGCAGAACTAGTCAGAAGCTCTGCTGACTTGTTTTCTTGTGTGATAATCTTGTCTACCTGCTGGGTTAAGGGGAAATGTAAGGAGATGATAGAGAAAGAACTATAAAAGCTTATGCCAAGTGCTGACAATGACAGCATCATGGTTCATACCAACCACTGTGGGAAGCCCTGAGTGAGTGAATTCCTGAGTGAATGCATGCTATTGACTTATCAGATCCATGGGAAATGGCAAAAACTCCCCTGCCCAGGGTGAGACACAGAGTGATGTCAAAGCCTTCCTCTCGTCTGTGTATGATGTTGATAGCGTATACAGAAAATGTCCACCATATCTTTCTCTCCCTGGGTATGTGCAGCCTGAAGACTGCTCCCCTACAGAGACTGTTCCTACCAAGATTAGCTAAACCTCTCACCTCTCTGCTTGTCAGCTGTAGGCAACAACCCCACCTCCTAGTTTATGCATGTGTAATAACTCCGCATCTCTGTTCAGCTGTATCTCATAAACACACTGAGCTTCTGGAGCGGTGTGGTTTCTCCACTAGAGAACCCCGTTCATCTGATCCCACCTTTTCTGTGTGTCTCTGTGTTTATCTTTTCTTCATTCCCTCACCACCCAGTCAGGTCTGTCCCTGGATCCATGATTGGCATGGCAAACCACAACACAGCAAAGGATCTGGAAACCACAAATACAGGGCCACTCTCCCAGGAACTTTGATCAGCCACCTTCCTCATAACCACAGTCTTCCCACATTAACAATGGCCACCATCTTAGTGAGACAGATCAAAGCCAGGTTATTAAACCCGGCTGATCAAACATGAAGTTAGAATGAGACCCCAAATCCTGATATACA
This sequence comes from Peromyscus leucopus, assembly GCF_004664715.2. Taxonomy (NCBI): domain Eukaryota; kingdom Metazoa; phylum Chordata; class Mammalia; order Rodentia; family Cricetidae; genus Peromyscus; species Peromyscus leucopus. The sequence continues at coordinate 26,545,689 of NC_051071.1, forward strand.
ATGCAGTGTTCCTGGAGAACTTGTGGATGGAGTGGCCAAGGGTCCTAGATCCTTTCCTAGGACTCCCTCAGCAGATAGAAGAGAAACGCCACAATTGTATTTTGTAATTGAGGTAATTATGGAGTAGGTTGTGGTGGAGTACCACACAGAGAAGCAGCATTCTCTGCCTCTTTGGCACAAAATCAAAGGAGGTTCCTCTCCACGTGTGCCCTACCTTTGACCCCTGTTCTGAATCTCCCCTGGAAAGATCTTATTCATTCAGACCCAGAAGACCAGACTGCTGTTCTACCTCAGCTTATGCTTCTTGTGGCTCCTGGAGTTGGGGTGGGTACCCCATTTTCACAAATGACTCAGTATACTTGTGCATCGTGTCAAATGCATCTCTGGGATCCCAGGCTAAAGAGCAAAGCAGGGACATTATAGAAAGGCAAGGCTGCAGAATTCATCATTGTAATGGTGCTGGTGACATCTGAAGTAGGTGCCCTGGAGCAAGCAAAGACTTGAGTCTTGGGATGGGAGCCAGGGGTTTGTGATATACAACAAGGCAGAGCTTGATGGGATGGATTCAGTAGCCACCAAACAGTCCTCCTCCCGGTCAATCAGTTCACTGGTACACAGTGGAATACCCAAAGGGATCAATTCCCAGATCCTGTGCAGTAGCACAAGGACACAGAGGGGGGGGGTAGCCTTCCACACAGCATCCCCAGATGGACCCAAAGAAAGAAGGTGGAAGTCACACCCCATCAAGACAGAACTCGGCATCCTGGCTACCAGGAAGACAACTGAGAAACTGCACCAACCATAAGCAGCTATGACCAAGCCCATGGTCTGGGAAGACCACAAGAAATTCTGCACAAATTTCAGTCTGGTCCTCACCACACCTCCTATACAGATTTATACAAGGTTGCCAACATCCCATGGAGGAACCAGTCCCTTACCTACCTTAGGGATAGAAACACAGTGAGTGGATGGACATAAGTAGGTGGTGATAAATACTAAGACTAAAAGGTGAGAAGCCTGCTTCAAAAGCTAGGATTCCCAAAGAAGAAGAATTAGAGCCATCCATGAATTCTTTAGAGATTTATTTGTTTACTTATAGATAATAAATCATAAAGAATTTAATTTAAAATAATTATTTGCTATGCATGCATTTTACTATATTAAAAATTAAAACAAATTTGCAGGTGAATGGGTTATATATGTGTGTTCACTGAAGGACATAGAGTATCTTCAATAAATTTTATTTTTTATGTGTATGAAGATTTTGCTTGCACATATTTCTATCACGGGTGGTACCCACAGAGTCCAGGAGAGGACATCAGATGCCCTGAAGAAAGCAATAGTTACAGATGGTTGTAAGCCACCTTGTGGGTGCTGGGAACCAAACCCAGGTCCTCTGCCTCTGCAAGAATGTGAGGTGCTCTTAACTTCTGAGCCATCTCTCCAGTCCCACCCACCCCCAATGGATATTAAAAATAATAATAACATAATAAAGTTCATGCTGGCTAGATTTGACTAGTTTTCTGAAAAATGAAAGGATCTCTAAGGAAAATGAATATTTGAGCCACCTTTTAAAATGGAGAACTTAATTAATTTATTTATTTTTATTTTTTATTTTTTGGTAGTTGTTAGTTGTTAACTAAGATTAATCAAGAACAGATTTCACATTTGGCTCTGTCTAACACCCTGAATAATTTCCATTATTCAAGAAGCTAATAAAAACATTTTTTGAGGATTTTTCTTACTGAGTTGATTTTTCTCAGACACCATTGGACTTCCTGGCTCTTGGGAGTTTAATGTAGTTCATTTATGACATATGAGTTTTCAACAAGTGTTCTGAAAAGAGAGAGCGTGTCTTACTGAAGAAAAGATTGGGAAGCTATTAAACATCAACATTGGAAAGAGAGGCTACAATCTTTGGCAAGAGAGAAGTGGTCAATGTCAGTATTTGTTTGCTCTTGCGAAGAAGCTGGTTCAGACACTGATGTGAGTCTCAGAAAGAACTCCTCTATTCGTAGAGCCTCCTGTGAGATTTCTGCTTCTCAGCCAAGAGCAAGAGCCATGATACAGCAGGCCTGTCAGAGGCATGTGGCCACAGTGAGTGTGCTTGGCCCATCAGAGGCCCACAAAGACAATAGCCTGGCTGCTGGGGCCACAGAACTAACCAAGCACCCACTGTGAGGATTCCCAGGGGTGTGAAGGACCAAGGTTGCTTCTAAGTGAGATTCTCAGATAACTCAGCCAGAGCATCAGACAAGTGCCGCTGAAATTCAATTAGTTGGAGGTCCTGTAGTTGGTCCCTTTCCAGAGAAGGAAACTGAGGCTTAAAGCAGTAGATTACCCCAGAAGGTCCCAAAGGCTGGGGGCGGCCTGAATCTCTTCTGTGTGCATGGCATTTAAGCTATAGCCACTCTGAGTCAGGGCCCCGCCCAGTCCTTGTCCTTTGTGCCTCCTATACCAGGTTTCACTGCACCCAGAGTTATGGTACAAAGCCACAGGCATGTAGAAGCTCTACAGCCATGTTTTGTGTTGTTTTTTTTAGAGATGCCATGAAATCACTTTGGGCTGGTGGTATCTAAACTGCTAGAGTCTCATTTAGGTTCGTTTTCAAATACATCCTGATCCGCTGGTGGACAGCGCAGCAAAATCCGACTCCTATCATGGATATGAGGTCTGAAGGAATCTATAGGACTGCACGTCCTTCACCCATGGACCATCTAATTCAAGATCTTTTAACTAGTCGAGAAGTACCAATGTAGGCCACACAAACATCTTGGAAAATAGTAGCAGAGACAGGGACAGACACCCACTGGACACCAGGGAAGAGGCTACATCTGCGAGGTTTAGAACCAATATCTTCCTCATCTGCCATACATCCACCTGCCATACAGGTCACTACTAGTGATTTTCAATAAAATAAATTTCACAAAATCATATAACTGATACAGTGATTGTCAAGAAGACAGTAAGATTTTTTTAAAACTGTTAATGGTTCACCATGATATTTCAACCAACTTAACTTAATTTTCCAGAAAATTCTGTTTGATGAACCCAAAATCATAGGGTCATGGAACATAATCAGAAAGATACATTTTAAAGCTATAAACTTTTTCATAGAAAATGAACCCCTGGGGTTCCCAGTGGGTTCACTCATGATCCACTACAATAACTCACTCACTATCTACAGTTTAGGTTTTATTTACAGTCAATCATACTGTAAGAACATGACACAGGACATTCCAGAAACAATCTGATTATAACTTTGAACTGCGTAGTGTTCTGAGTAGCGTGATGTAATCTCAGACCTTCTTACTTCTACCCACCCAGGATGGTAATCATTCCACTGTTCAGCATATCCACGCTATATACATTAATTACCTGTTAGACACTTAGTAACAATGTTAGCTATCAGACTGATGGTTGAGGTTCACAGTACTTGTGTTCAAATGACCCTTATTTCATTCAATAATGACCCACAGTGGGAGATGACTGATGCTAGCCATCCAGGTATGACAGCAAAGCCGAAGAATGAAAACATAATATATTAGTCAAGGTTCTTTAGAGGAACAGAACTTATAGAATGAATATATATTTTATATATTTTATTATATATACATACATATATATGTATGATTTATCAGAATGGTTTTCAGGCTGTGGTTCAGCTAATCCAGCAATGGCTGTCTACCCACGGAAGTTTCAAGGATCTGGTAGTTGTTTGGTCCACAAGGCTGGACATCTTAGCTGGTCTTCAGTATACGCTGGAATTCCAAAGAAGTAGGCTCTAATGCCAGTGAAAGAATGGACTTTTTTATATAATTTATTTAACTTTATTTAATGTGCATTGGTGTGAAGATGTCAGATCCCAGGGAACTGGAGTTACAGACAGTTGTGAGCTGCCATGTGGGTGCTGGGAATTGAACCTGGGTCCTCTGGAAGAGCAACCAGTGCTCTTAACCACTGAGCCATCTCTCCAGCCCCCAAGGATGGACTTACTACCAAGGACAAAAGCAAGCAGGCAAAGAGCAATATTCCCTCTTCCATGTCCTTTATATAGGCTTCCAGCCAAAGGTGTGGCCCAGTTAAAGGTGGATCTTCTCACCTCAAAAGATCTGGACTAAAAGTGGGTCTCCACACTTCAAATGATTTAATTAAGAAAAAAAACCTCACAGGTGAACCCAGCTACTTGGGTTTTAGTTAATTCCAGATATAGTCAAGTTGACAACCAAGGATAGCCATCACACATTACATAGTTTGACAGAAAGAGACCAAGTTCACATACTTTTATCATAGCTTGTTGTCACTGATTTTTATGAATTTTTACTGCACCTGATTTATGAGTTAAACTTTATGTAGGTATGCATGAGGGGGTGCCATCCTGATTTTTAGTCATCCATTGAGACTCTGAAACATACTTCCTGTGGACCAGATGGGAGAAAGGTACAACTACACATAAATCCATCCCATGCCTTCTCGAGCTCCACCCCTCTATTAGGTATGTGTGTCCTTGCTTCTTGCAACGTTATCTGTAGAGCCCAACCACGACCATGAGTGGAACGGAGTCTAAAGATGCTTACCAGCTGATTCTAAATGGCACCTCAGCTCCAGCAGCCCACCCAGCCCTCCCCTCTTTCCTGGATAAGCTTAAGCACGTCTTGTTTCTGTAGAATCAGCTAAGTTCACCACCTGCCTCAGGGCCTTGGCATCTGCCCCCTTTTCTACTATCATGCCCCGCTTTGCTTTTTTTGTGGTCAGTGCCACATTATTCAAGTCTTAAGTCATCTGTTTCCCTGTCATTGTCTACATTTACCCCCCACAGCAGAGGTCAAGGACCAGAATCATCTCTGTTATGCCAGTTTGTTTCCGTTTCATTCAAATACCTTTTTAACTCCATCAAGACTTTCAAGAGACAATGCGCAGTGAGGAGGGTCCTTTGGAATGGCAAACTGCTCCACAATTAGTCAATAATGCTTTCCCTAACATCCACCCAACTATACTTCCCACAGTGTCCCAAATGGTTGCTTTCATTTTGTATGACTTTTAAGTCAATTACAAAATACTTCTTCCATTTCTCCTACCCAAGTACATTTCAAATTCTTTTGGATAAACCTTTTAAAGTTGGTTGTTGTTGTTGTTGCTTTGTTTTGTTTTGTCTTCCTTAAATTCAATACTGAATTTATTTCACAAAAAAAAAAAAACCCTTTAATGTTATTGTATTGCTACCTTATGAATTAGATTGGGAGACTCCCTAAGAGAAAAAGATAGAGATTGAAAAGCTCTTGCCCAGCTTCTCCTAAAGCTTCTGTTGCCTGGTTTTCTTAATCATAAACAAAAACACCAACAGTTTAAAAATAAGATGGGACATTAATAATATACTTGTTTGCACAAAATTTTATGCACTGGATTAGCGGATAAAGCTCTGTTTGAAAAAGAGTATTTCCCTGCTGAGAACATTTAAAGATCTTCAGAAAGAATACCTTTGAAAGTTGTCCTGTCTGAAAACTTGGCAAACACCTGTCCAATCTATGATCCTCCCACACGGCAGCCCTGTGGACTCTGGGAGGAAGCACAGAGTTGGCCACCATGGTATCAGATGCTTAGTTTCCTTCATACCTGAGGAGTGATTTGCCTTGATTCAAACACTGAGTCAGAGTTGAGAACTTCCACTGGGAGAGATAGCATGGGCAGGAATCCCTTTGTTTACAATATAGCTACAGTAGACGCAATAGAAATACTAGGACACTGCCAGGCTGGCCAAGGGACGTGCTGGAGACCTTGCATGTTTGCTGGAGGCAAGGGAGATTAGGGGTGGGTGTGTTCAGATGTGGGTGTAAGCAGGAAGAGATGTCTACCAGTGGACAGACCCAGGCACCCAAGCCCAGAAAAAGGTACAAAAAACCATGAAGGGGACAAAAAGCAGACTTCCTCAGTGTCCAGCCAGAAAGGAACTTTAGAGGTCATGTCACCAGCTTCCGACTTACATATGGACAGAACAGACTCAGGGAAGGGAAGTGTTCATTCCAAGTCTCACAGTCCCTTCGGTGTATGGTTATGTGTGAAAATGCAGAGTCCTTCTCAGCCACCAGGATGTGATGAACAAAGGCAGACAGGCTGAGCAGACAATGGCTTCAGTCAGTATCCGTGTGGTCAGGCACACTGGCCTGTGTGGGCTCTTCCCAACTCACACGAAAGGCCACAGAGAAGCAGGGGACTGTGTTGAAGCACACCAAGAATGCCTGCCCCGTCAGCTGATGCAGATCAAAGGGCCCCCAACCCAGGCACCCTTTCATCAGGAGCCCCAGAAATCCCTTAGTCCACTCCAGGGAACCCCCGGGTATATGAACATCTGTGTTACCTGATTATTCACTGTCTTCCATTCCCTGAACTTCCTGTGCCCACCCTCTGTCCCCAGCCAGCTGTTCACCTACACTGGATCATGGCTGTGTGTGGCTGCACTTGTTATGGTCTCTGGATTATCCCACTGCCTCTCAAATCCCTCAGAGTGAAGACACTTCTATGTGCATTTCAACTTCCAATTGATTGGGAACTGTTTGGGTTTTGGTTTTGTACTGTAAAATAATCTATTTCTAGAAAAGACAAATGAAAACAGCATGAAAAATGCCAAGTCCAGCTCCTGATAGGTTCAACAGTTATGAGTCACTCCATCAAAATGCTGCAAGAATTCTAAGGGACTTAGCCTCAGTTTCCCTATTACAAGCCAGTGACACCCATCACCAGTCAGATGACCCCCCACCCCAGGAGCATGGACTGTCTCACAGCCTTTCACCACATACCTGGAAGCCTGACCCTGCCCAGGCCACAGATGGGAAAACTCAAGACCGAGGTCATGGATTCGCATCCCACTTGTGCTGACAAACGCCTCAGCTGTTCAAAACACCCCTCAACTTCAGCTCCGTCCTGGTAACCAGCATGGAGAAACCCAGCAGTCACAAAAGTGAACTAGCAAAAGGAGGACCACAGCAGCCAGAGGCAGCAAGGAGAACATGGACAACCTCATCAGGGTGCACTAGAGAAAGAAAGAGCTGCCAGGCTGTGAGTATATACAGAGCTGCACAGACGCCGCATCCTTTGAACCGCCATGGGCCCTGCTCTCATAGCAGTCAGCCTGGGGCTGGGTCCTGGTCCATCTCTAACAGCCCCTTAATCCGCCAGCCCCACCAGACCCAGACTCAATGATACCTGCCCAGGCCCTCCAGATGGCAGAGAGCTCCAGAAGAGTTCACACACTTCCACAGCCACCCAGCAAGGCGCATGCTCCTGTGGAACTTCCCGGAGTGTAGTCAGGTAAGAAAGCCTAGCACAGAAGACAGAGTTGGGGTGAAGTGACCACATCCAGTCCCTTCACACCGATGACCATCGCAGTTTTTCCAGAGCCTCGAGGGGCACCCAGGGCAGATACAGCCTCCCCAAATGATGATGACCTCCACAGGGACAGGGTCCTGCTTCCCCCTCTCTCCTAACACCAGACAACCATCTGGATCCAAGTCACAGATACTTGCACGGAAATGCAATTTCCCAGAAGTACTGACCCTTCTGGGGCCCCAGCCCTGTTGCCAAGACTAAAATCGTCACAAAAGCTGTCACCTGAACTGTTGAAAGAGTGTTGAGGGCAAGTCAGGGGGCACCAAGGGACTCCCTTCTACCTTCTAGACTACTGCAGGAAAAGAATATGGATACTTTGTGTCTTAAGGGACATTAATGTGAGGTTGGGGATGGGCTAGACTACTGTCTCTGATTCCACTGAGCCTGAGGTTGCTCTGAACTTTCCCACGATCAAGTCGCTCCTCCGTGAGTCTGACCACACACCCACGCCTACGTGTGCTCCCTCTATTGCACTCCTGCTGACCTGCTCACAATCCCAGTCAAAACCTCCTCCTTTGGGTGAGTCTCACTTCGCCTTCCAGATGTTTATGTGGGTGGCCGCTGCTATTGCCAAGACAACCACACTGTCACAGGCCATTCAGACGTTGATGCGGCAGACGTGTTCTACTGCATGGTGGTGAATCAACATTCTCTGTTCCTGAAACAAAGTGAGGAAATTGAATATCAGAAACTGCTAAGGAGCGGGAGGACTTAGCTGAGGAGAAATGCCTGAGGGGTGACTCATGGGGCCTTCATTCCCTGTGGCACAGACCTACATTAACCCTGTGATGCCAACCCAGAACTAGCCGCTTCAGCAGCAGGCAGCAGGTCCTGATGGGGATTTGGGAGCCAGAAAACAGCATCACCAAGAAGTGAGAGTCACAAACCAGCAGCCACTCCCAAGACACTCCAGCTCTTGTCTACAATGATCCCGACAGGCCCGATTATGATGGGTCTCCGTAATGTCTGATGAAATTGTTCTTGTAGACAAATCTTCCTTCAGCACTGTGACAAGCTCTGCAGATCTTGAAGATTTCTTTTCAATGGCTCTTAAACAGGGATCCCCACAGCCCACATTTCATGAGAAAAAAAAAAAAAAAGAAGCACCTTTTCCCAAGATCAGTGACAGACCTAAAAGTCCTGAACATTTGTTTACATTGGATTAAAACTCAGGATTCTTTACCCAATAAAAGGTGCCTCTTCAATAAAAGGAATCAAGTGCATCTGTGCACATATCCTACACTCGATTGTTTGGGGGATGTTGTTCCAGACCCCCTCTCACCATCCCACCGTGGAGTCTCATGAATTCTTTACCTGCAGCGCTCACTTTGGCCTTTGGCAGATCAGCCATAGGTGCTTATTGCCTGCACTACATGGAGCAATCAAGCATTCCAACCCTCAGCATCCAACCATGGAGAGAGCAAAGGAGAGAGGAGCTGAGGTCACTCACCACTGCCAAGCAGTATTCAGACATGGAGGCCAAGACACTACTGTGCAGCAACCTGGTGCCCATCTCCCACTGCTCGGAGGAGGCATCATGGCTGGAGGTGGCAGTTAAGTGACCTGTGGAACTGGAAGAACTGAAGAGATTGTTCTTCTGGAGGCAAGGAAGGGCACCAAGGATTTCATTTGGGGATGGTTGTTTCCTCACAAATCATCCCCAGGGGCCACAAAGCTGAGTTCTGTAGGCCCTAGTAAATGTTCTCTTCCATACTGGCAGTCCCTAGCCACACGGTCTAATCTTACTCCACACCTCCTAGAAACCCACAAATCCCTGGGGTATTGGTGAAATTATTAAGGCTACTCCACATAGTTAAAAAGGAGGTTTATTTAGTGGCATAACTTACAAGTGAAGGGATAGGTAGGTTTCAGGGTCTGGGAAAGGTGTATCGCAGTCCGGCGGTATTCTCTGGAGAACTCTGCTCGGTCTACCTCCAGCATCCGGGGTCCAGGAACCAAGAGAGCCCCTGCATCCGGAACTTGGGTCTTCAGCGTCCTCTCTCAGCCCTGCCTTGTAGACGTGACCATTACCGAAGCCTCAATGGGGGTTGAAACTTCCAGGTCAAAGCTGGAATGGCTACCCACTACACTGGGGGTCCCTTCTGTGGCTCCCACGACCACCATGATCCTTCTCCCTATTCTTTACCCAAACCCCAGCTCTAAGAGAGTATGGGAGAGGATTGCACACACAGTGAGAACTGAAGACACACAGAGACTGGGGGGGCTGCAAACCACAGGCTCCCCAGCCACACACGTGACCTCAGTGAGCTGTACTTTGAATTGCCCTCAGAGTCTCGGGGCCCTTACAAGAAGCAGAAATGTCAGTGACACTTCTCAACCTCACCACAAGCCAAAGAATGGGACTCATGCATCCAATTGGTCCTAGGAAAGCAGCTATTGAGGACTTCCATCCCTGAGGAGGGAGGCTACTTCTCTATATTTACTTCACAGTTGTTTTCTTGGGCCTAGGTGGGCCCTCCCTGCCTCCTAGTAAAAGTAAGTCACTGAGAACGGAGATACCTTCAAGTACAGGTGAACCAGATGTAGAAATCCCCACCAGCTCTGAAATCCAACAAATAGAAAGTTCTTGACATGATGATGCCCAGCCAGATGAGGATTAGGCTGAAAGGACCAAGCAGACACCATAACAGGCTGCTCAGTCTTCTCTCAGACACCAGGTCTCAATTTCAGTTTCCTGAGATTTAAGCAAGCAATTTCTGGGAGGGCCACGAACAAAAGACATAGTCCTCACAGTAGCTCCCTTTCTGCATGTACTCTGACCACTCAAGGTTCAGCCAATGTTTACTGTCTGGGACCCTTCACCAACTTAGAGCTACATACATGAGTCAATGTGAAAGCCTGGGCCATGGAGTCAGCCCCCACAGTCAGTACATGTTAGGCCAGCCAGCCTCCATGACAGCTCAAGGACAGAGCCTGGGACTTACCCAGGCCTGCCCAAAATTGGTAACTGTAACCCCCAACTAACCCTAGCCAATTAAAAGTTATTAACATGATTGCAACTTGCATAAACCAATCCTGAGTCTGTTCCTATGTAATCTGTAGACCCCAAGACCCCTTGCTTTAAAAACCCTGCCCCATTGCTACTCGGGGTCTCTCCTGCTCTGCTGCGGCATCAGATGGATGGAGAGTCCCGAGTTAACTCGGAATAGCACAAAGACTCTTGGCTTTTGCATTGGATTCCATCTCTTGGTGGTCTTTGGGGGACCCTGGGTAAAACACAGCAAACAGCACCACTGCCCTTCCTTGAGGAATCCCTGCAGCCCCTACCTTCATCACCACAGGCTTCTGTAAACCCACAGCTCGGGTACTGGGTGTCACCTGACTCAGCTCTGGGACTCTTTCACCTACCCCCATTGATTCCAAGACCAGACCTCAAGGGGTACGGCGGTGCGAACACCAGTGGAGTTCTGAATATCAGCTCCCAGCTATTTGTTTGGGAAGCTGTGTAGACACTTTCCAGGGACCAGAAGGGAGGCTGGAGAGAGCATGCTTAGGCTGAGGGTAGCACTAAGGCAGAGAAAGCAGACTGCCCTTGCTACAATTATCAACTGTGACAGAAATCGGGGCAGCTAGTGAGTTTGGAGCAACTGGAGGCTCTGCCCATACCCTTATCTCTAGAGGCATAGCCACCTTCCAGTGGTCATCTCTGAGGCTTACGCAACAGGATGGTTGTATGTGCATTTCCATTTCCTGTTGGGGCAGGAGGCTGGGAACAGGAAGGGAGCAAGTCAGGGCTGCCCTGTTGATGCTGCAATTCTAAGACACTATCTAAACAAATAAGCAATTCTTCAGAAGGAATGGTGCCATATACATTGTTCCTTGATGTTGGGGAAGGAAAATGTAATTAGAAAATGACCAGAGATGTGACATGAAGGACAAGGGGACCAAGACAGTCAGCGCCCTAAGGCCCTGCCTACTGATGGAAAAGTGACCAACCTTGGAAACTCAGCTGGGAAGAGGCAGCTCCAGTGTGTCTGTCCCCAAGGCAAGTGTCTAGAAGGGTCCCTTCATCTGCCCTCTCCAGTTGCTCTGTAGAACTCAGGATAGTCATGGTCCCTGCTGGACATCCTTATAAAGAAATCATGACCACAGCCATGCTCAGCATCTAGAAGGTTCAGTCCTCATTACTATGGCTCTGTTATCCTCACCTGGGATTTTCTTTGAGAACAGGAGGCCTGAGACTGGTCGTCTCAAGTTTCTCTGTCCATTTTAATGTCAGGCATAGATCTCATGGTAATGCTAATGACAGAGGATACTTTAAGGTGCTGTGGTATGCCTTAAGTGACATAACACAACATCACATTTGATTAACAGCATATAATCTAAGACTGGCATGCATGTTGTATGAAGAGACAGCAGATTGGATGTAAATTAGAGTATTCATTCATTTTTAATAGGAATCCTGAGAGCTCTGGCTGTATCTACTCCCCAACTTCCAGAGGGCGGGGGCTTTCCAGAAGACTCTGGACACAGCTCAGGATTGTGCATGGCTGGGGAGCTGCTGAGTTAGAATGTCCTAGAAGTTACGTTGTGTGTTTCTTAAAGACTCTAGGGACTTTCTGCACAAATCCTTCCTGGATGGGGAAAAATGGGTCAGGTGGCATGAAGGAACAAGAAACCAGGGAGCCGTTTTGGAGCATGAGCCACACTGCTTCCTCAGCTCAGGCCTTTCCATTCATGCTGCTCTTCTTGCATGGGAAGTGGCTCTCCGTGACCTGGACTGTGGAAACTAGTGGTGGCTTGCCCTGCCCAGCCCCTCTCAAGGCTCCCACTTTCATGTGATGGCTTCAATTACAATAAGATTATCCCTTACCTACTCCTGTGCTCCTCTGCCACACAAGCCAGTCACAAACCAGCTCGGTAGTTGGCGTTCTTGACACCACCGTACCCAGTCACATGGTCCATCCAGGGGACCTGCTCAGTATGCAGGTCACTCCATTCCATCCCATCTCTGAGCAGTCACTATCATCCCTGGCTGCATGCATGCATCTCTGACTGGGCAAAGGAGATAAGCCCATGCCCTGGTCTCATGCAGAGACAGAGAATAATTACAGAAGTAACAAACAGGCCAAAGCACATAAATTGGAGGGGCATCAGGGATTACATGAATGAGGGGTCCAGAAGGGCCTCTTCTTAGACCTGCAGTGGATAAAAACATAGCTATTAGGTCACAGAACCCACATAATCCTGACCATCTGCATGCAGGGTCCATGAGTCTACCCCAAGACATCATTATCACTGTTTGCACCCATGGCAGCAGTAAAATGGATGGAGGAGGAGCAATGGAAAAGTGACCAGGTGCCATCAGAATACCCAAGGCAATACTGAATGAGTTGGTGAAAGCCTGAAGCTGATATCCTGCCAGAAGTATCAATCACCCTGCTCTCAACTAGAAGTTTCTAGAAATCCAGTGTCCTCCAAGCATGAGCTGTTAAGTGGGTAGCATTTCCTCCAACTTAAAGGATCCTATCCTGGGGTGAGTAGACACGCAACTTACAAGGCTCAGGAAAGTCAGAACGCTAAATAGCCATAAGTATTAAGAATCTGCCAATCTGCCTGCAGAGAGCACTAGAGACACAGCTTTGCTAAGTGTCACTCATACTAGAGAGGGCTCCGAAGTGATGCAGCTGCCCTTGAGTCACCTCTGCTCCTGGAGGTAACTCACTTGTCCTCCAGGCTAAAGTCAGATGGGGCCATTCTTTAGTCTGTCATCAAGGCCCCATCTGAAGTAAATAGACATTATTTCCATCTCCCCAGAGGTCATGTAACAGGTCCTCAGTATAATGGCCTCCTTGCAGGGCAGACAAGCTTTTCGTTACTGTGATAAACACCATGACCAAAAGCAACTTGGAGAAGAAAGGGTTTAATTCATCTTACAGGTTACAGTCACTGGGGGAAGGCAAGACAGGAACTCAGGGCAGGAGCTTAAAACAGAAACCAAAGCAGAGATCCTGGAGGAAGGCTGCTTGCTGGCTTGCTCGGCTACCTTTATCATACAGCCCAGGCCAACCCCTAGGAATGGCACTGCCTGGCGTGGGAGGGGCCCTTCTACATCGATTGGCAACGAAGAAAATGCTGCAAACATGGTCACAAGCCAATCTGATCTAGAAAATTCTTCAGGTGAGGGTCCCTCTTCCCTGGTGACGCCGGGTTGGTGTCAGGTTGACAGTTGAAGCTAACTATGACACCCACCAAAGAGAACATGGCAGAGGACCAACACTCTCTAAAGAGTGCTGAGAAGTCACATTCCTAAACTGACTTTCCTTCCCCAAGCAGTCATTGATTGCTCCTTCACCAAGCCGTCATCGAGTGCTCCTCAGCTAGGGATGGGACTTCATGAGTGTTTCCCCATCTATGCTGGGGTTTTGGCTGGCTTGATCTGGAGCAGGTCTTGTACATCCAGTCACAGCTGCTGTGAGTTCAAGTGTGCCATGGCCCCGTCATCCCCAACAAATACTACTTCACAGCAGTCATATACCTTCTCTGCTCTTAGAATCTTCCTGCCATCTCTTCCAACATGTTCCTTGGGCTTTAGGTGTCGGGGTATAATATAGATATCCTTTTAAGAACTGAGAAGTTCATAGTCTCTTATTCTCTGCATATTGGCCAGTTGTGGATTTTTGTATTAACTTCCATCTACTACAAAAGAAGTGTTCGTGAAGGGAAAAATACACAAATGCACATATTATGAAGGCAGAAAGAGACTAATGGACATGAAGGGTTAAGGCGGGGAGAGGAGCACAGGGTAGAGAGAATATGGGGAGGGACAATTACCAATAAACGCCTTTAAAAGGCTACATGAAAACTTTCTACTATAGAAGCTTCCTAAGATACATTGATATGCATATTTAAAGGGAGTTTTAATTGAGTTACCCTATAAAGAATGGAAGGATGCCTCTCTCAGCCATCATAGGCTACCAAATAAAAATGCTCTTACTTCCTTTTAAGTTGTTAGTCCATGAGGTCCCACACTCTACTATAGGCTATTGTCATTGCTCTTGGTCATCCTCCATAGCTTCATGGTGAGACCCTACTGATGAAGACACCATGTTCTTGAGTCACAGGACATGGAGAAATCAACCTGGTGTTACCTTGGAAGCTTCATCCTTACTGGCTAGCATTCCTAGTGCTGGAAGTTTCTATGCATGCCACTGGGGGAGAAAACCAATCACCACTCTCACCAAGTTGTGAACCCTGTTAGCTACAATAACAACTGGCCTGGCAAGATATGCCCACTAGTCCAGTAGTGGTATGTGGCTAGAAGCATGAATATTGTGGAAATAACTAACCACTTTATTTTTGCATATAAATCCACTCTACAAGACAGAACTCAAACCTGGTTCCATTAACTGGGCAAAATTACAGTGGGTGATTAAGCCATACTCCCCAGGACAGAATCTAATACTGAGGCTTCCAGTCCTTCTTCCCGGGGGTCTGGAGAATCTAGGATCACAGGCCTGCATCACCAGGCATGGCAGCATGTTTTCTCATACTCTACAATCTGGACTTTGCAGTCCGAACTCAGCAAGTCTGGAGCACAACATTGTTTGGGTGGTAGCGTTGCACACACTTCTGATAGAAAAAGGATTTTAACGCACTTCCACCAATGGCCAGAGAACGAAAGCCACAGCACTGGTCCTGTGCTGTTGACAGGAGATCTGTCACCATGCACTGACCACACAGCCTGAAGCATGTGCTCTCGTGACTAACCGTCACGGGTCAGGAAGAGACGCCCTATCCCATGCCACATACTTTTTGAAAATGGAGCTGGGAAAGCCCAAACGCTGCTGCAATGCAGGCCTGGGCAGTGCCTCAGAATTCGAAGCGATGGGTGCCAACACTTCCGTAAGTAGAGACTGAGGCACTGGGCAAACCCTTTCTCTCAATGTAAGCTTAACGGGGTGTCATACGATAAAAAGCTCTAGGCCAGCTAGTTTGTGGTTTGGGTTTTGGTTTTCACTAGATATCAGCAGAAGGATAAAAGGAGGCCCATGGGTGTGGCTGCTTTACATATAGACATTGCATCTCCTGTAGGCTGAGAGCTTATCAACTGCTAGACATCCCGGCTCTAACCAGACATCAGCCAGGATAGACACCTGTTGAAGCTCACCCCGCTAGCCTTTGCTGTAACTGAGGCCCACCAACAACCACCAATACTCCTGCTGAGGTCTCTTGGCAAGGGATTGGCCATTTATGAAGGCAAATCATCTTTGCCTCATTCTCTTTATCTCAGAATTATTGATTTCCATGGCAAGTCTCCACTGGGAGGGATGTACACACTGTGCTTCCTGGTTAGGTCCCAAAACTATACCTTGTTAACTCATTCTGAGCTGGACATTAGCACCCACCCAACACTCAGTTACAATGAGGCATAGCCAGGAGCTGAGCTCTGAGAACAGGGAGGGTCCACACTGCATTTTCCCTACTTCTGCCAGAGCCCAGTGTGTGTTGGGGGGGGGAGTAGAATTTGGGATCTGCCTGATATATTTTCCTCCCTCATCAAACTAACTAGAGCCTGAAGATATCACCAAATTAGGCAAGACTGGGAGGGTTTTCAACCCTGTGACTTTCTTCTGGCAGATCAATACATTATAAATCGTCCCCAGCAGAGACTGTGGCCTGCCCCAGTGAGACTGAGAATCTCACTGTTTGTTTACAGCCTGTTAGAAAAGTTACTTGTTCTTACTATTAAGTAATTTTACATATTATAGTGTGTTTCTTTGCCTCTTCAGAAGCCTCTGGAGTGATGCACTTAACAATGACCACTAAACAGTTCTTATTAATCCAGTGCCTTTCCTAAAGGAGAAATAATCAGAGGTTTTCGCCAAAGCTTTCTTCTGTATTTCAACAAAATACACTCTATCTTTGGCCATTGAAATTGTTTTCAAATTTAATTGATGCATCTATGCTTGACAGTTTTCACTTCCTTGATTATTGACAATTATCACTTCAGCTAATACTTTGCTCAGATTTTTTTTAAAGATAAAAATATAATTTGGGTTTCCATCTCCTTCAAACCCATTCACACTGGATAACAGACAAACTCGTGCTCCTACTGGGCACTTGCAGGTGTGCATATGCGTTCTCTCTCTCTCTCTCTCTCTCTCTCTTCTCTCTCTCTCTCTCTCTCTCTCTCTCTCTCTGTGTGTGTGTCTGTCTGTCTGTCTGTCTGTCTGTCTTTCCATCTGTGTCCCTTGGAAGAGGTTGTTTAAATGTTGTAGGAATAAAATCTCAGATCAGAATTCTTTCTCTTTGCTTCACTAGGAAATAGAATTTTATCCAATAATAAAATTCCACCCAGCTCTTCAGAAGGAGCTGGTGGTGTGCCCGCACAATGCCAGAAGCTTCACTTCTTTGAAGCCTCTGGGCCACCCTCTTCTCTCCCCTTATGCCCCCAGGTTTTCACCTGAAGCACCTTCCCCCGCTCCTTCATCTTCCCAGGTCTTCTGTCAGTCTCTGACCTTGAACACAGGACTGGGTTCTAACAGCCACCCTTTTCTTATCCACGGTCACAAATCCAGAAATCAAGAGCACAATTTGTATATCTACTTAGTTTAAAGCAGTTAATTCTGGAGCTACAAAAGAGGTGCTTGAATGGTACCCAGTGAGAACGTGATCATATGATAGAGAAGGGCCTGCACTCTAAGGGCAGAGCATGGGCTCCCTGGTGCTGGTTTCACCCAGTTTTGTCAGCTTGATACAAGTTGGAGTTATCTGAGAAGAGGAGCTTCAGTTGAAGAATTATCTCCATCAGATTGGTCTGTAGGCAAGTCAATGGGGCATTTTATTGATTAATGATTGATGTGAAAGGGCTCGTCCAACCTTGGTGGTCTCAAGGGATATAAGAAAGCAAACTCAATAAGCCATGGGAAGCAAGCCAGAAAACAACGTTCCTCCCTGGGCTTGGCTTCAGTTCCTGCCTTGAGTTTCTGCCTTGACTTCCCTACACTGGTTGACTTTAAGTTTTATTATGAAGTAAAGCTTTTCCTCCCCAAATTGAGTTTGGTGCTAGTGTTATTAGAAAGAAAATTAGGATAGAAATTGGCACAAAGAATTTGGGGTATTACTGGGACAGACCTGACTATGTTGTTTCTGGGGAGAATTATGGCAGCATTTGGAATTTGGGGCTGTAATAGCCAGAATACTATAGCTTAGTTGGCTATTTTATGGAGTCTTGGAATATAAGTGTGGCGAGCACATACCCCAGACTTGGTATAATACTCATTTATTCACACAATAAGATTATAAGCAACATTTATCCTGTCTTCCAAGTGGAATAGGGAATACCTCTCCAGGCATACAGGTCCAGACTCATGTCTGTTCCTCTGGATCTCAGGTCAGTCTTCCTGTGGTCTGTGGTCAACCTCGTCTGCACTGAGGACAGGATCTTTCATCCCTAGTGAAGGAGAGTCGTCTCACGAGAGAGTCTGACGAGCTCTGTAGCATGTCAAAGGCTTCATCTTTTATACCCCTTCTGGGTAGGTTTCTAATCTTTTCACTACTTCCACACATAGCATATCACTACTTCCATTGATGGTTTACTTACATCATTCTATTGTTTATCACTCCTGACCAGGGTTGTTCACCCTAGGTCTTACATGTTCCTTACAATAAGCATGCTGAGAAAACTGTAGATGACAAAGTCCTGGCCTGTAAAATTTCAGAGGGAAGGTTGAGAGCCTCTTAAAGACTATATTTGGGAAGTTCATCGGATGAATTAGAATCTGTGGTTCTGCAATTGACAGTGATTAATGAGAAACCAGCACCACTGAAGTGAAACCTTTGCTTCCTGGGACAATCAATGCTGGGTGGCTGGGGCTGAAAACTGAACCGTGATTCAGACAACGCCAGCATCATTAAGATGGAATCTTTTGGGAAGTATTTCCTCGTGGTTATGGTCCAGTGTGGGACAAGGCTGCAATGCATATCGTCCAATGAACTTGGTAATGAGTAAGAATCTGACATGACACTGTCAGAAAGCATGGAGGGAGAAGTCATGGGGAGAAGCTGAAGCCCACACTGTCAGAGGCAGGAGCGGCCATTGGTTAGGGCCCAGTTTCAATTGAAGTGGAGGCCCCAGGATTTGAAGGCATTGTGGAGGGAAACTAAAGGTTGGCATCATGAGTCAGGGTCAGAGTCCCTGCAGAAAGCCCAGAAGAAGCTACTGGTAAAGCCACAGCCTGAGTTGCAATAGAAGCCCAGCATACTAGAGATGTCAAGGCCATGGCACAGACACCAAGGATGCTGGAAGATAAGGACTGAAGCCCAAGTGAGTGTACCAGACAAGCTGTGTGTGCTGTAGGTCCAAGCCCTTTGGCGCTCAGAAGCTCATGAGTGAGTCCGAGATGTCAGACACTGGGATCTTTACACAGTTGGATTTTGGATTCAGTTTGATTTGATTAGAGCTGTGCCTTTGTTTTTCCCTCTTGGAATAAGATGTATGTAGCTTATTTTTTCATTTTATAGGTTCCCATAGATGAGAGACATTGGATTTTTGAAGAGACTTTGAACTTTTAAAGAGTTGGATTTTTTTATATGTCCCCAAGTGTTGAAATTTTTAAAGACTCTGGGACTTTTAAAGTTACGTAATGTTTTATGTGTTGATAGTAACATGAGATTTAAGGATAAACAAGAAAGTAAGAACTGTGGTTTAATAGTGATGTGTTTGTGTGTCAAATTAACAAGGGGTCCTTTGTGCTGGTTTTTTGTTCATTTTGTTTTCTGTTGCTTTTGTCAATTGACAAGCTGGATGTATCTGGAAGGAGGGAGATTCAGTAGAGAAATTGCCTCTAGTAGACTGGCCTGTGAGCAAGCTTGTGGGATATTTTCTTAATTGATGATTGAAGTGGGAAGGCCCAGCCCACTGTGGGCAATGCCATCCCTAGGCAGATGATCCTGGGATGTATAAGAAAGCAGGCTGAGCAAGCTATGAGGAACAAGCCAATAAGCATCATTCTCTAGCTTCAATTTCTGCCTCTGGGTTCCTGCCTTGAGTTCCTGCCCTGACTTCCCTCAGTGAAGGATGGTTAGCTGTAAGATGAAATACATCCTTTCCTCACAAAGTTGCTTTTGGTCCTGGCATTAATCACAGCAACAGGAAGCAAACCATGACATCATCTGAACACCACCTTCACAGTCCTCATCTGTAAAACTCTATAATGTGCTGTTAGTAGAGATTAAATATTATATAACATAGACATACCTTCTTCGAGATTCTGCAGACACAGCTCCAGACTGCAGTAAAGCATTACAATAAAAAGGGTCACATGAGTCTTTGGTTTCCCAAAGCATATGAAAGTTATATTGAACTTACAGCAGAACCTATTATAAAGTTTCATTATTTCTAAAAACAATGTGCATAGCTTAAGTTAAAATAATTTGATGTCTAAAAACAATGCAGACAGTCATCTGAGCCTTCTGTGAATCATAAACTCACTGTAGAGTGTCACCCCTTAGTGTTGAGGTCACTGATTGTCCAAGTGGTGGTTGTTAAAAATTGACCAGGCTTGGCAATTTCTTAGAATAAGACAATAGGCTACTAAGGAAAGTTGGGAGTTGGAGAGGTGGTCTTCCCCAGTGAAGAGCACACCAATTGTGCCAAGTGGTCAGCCCTAAAAACATAGATACAAGTAATATTATATGGTCTGAAAAGGTTATATTTAGGATTATATATGTATAAACATATACTCACACAGTAACAATTAGTTAAAAAAAAAAAAGAGGCCATGAGTTTGGAGAAGAGTAAGGAGGGGTACATCAGACGGTTTGGAGGAAGAAAAGGGAAGAGAGAAATGTAATTATATTATAATCTCAATACAAAATAAAAATTTTAAAAAGTAAGACAATGGTGAATTTCGCCGCATTGAGTTCCTTTCACGGAAGGTTTCTCTGTGGCAGCTGGTCCATCTGAGAGTAGCTTACCCACAGTGGAACTGCCTCAGAGGTGGAGTCCATCCTCTCCAGCCCTCCTGTCACATTCTCAACTAAGTTGATGTGACATTCCAAACCTCTGGTGCCATACCAACAGTGTCCACAACATCTGCCCCAGGAAAGTTTCCATCACAAGCAACTTTTTTTCTGGTTCTTCAGTCATTTCCACCTTGGCTGCAGCTACCTCTTCCACTGATGTCTTGAATCCCTCATTGATCCGTAAGGCTTTGAACCATCTTCTAAATCCCTGCACATGTTGAAACTTTGACCTCCTCCCAGGAATCCCAAGTTCCCTTAATGGCATCTAGAAGGGTGACTCCTTCCCAGAGATTCTCACATGACTTTCCCCAGAGCTATCAGAAGAATCTCTGTCTATTAAAGGTATCAATGTGCTTTTCTATAATGAGACTTCCAACCTGTAATCACTCTTTGATCCACAGGCTGCAGAGTAGGTGTGTCAGTAGCCAAGAAACCATCAAGCTCATTGCAGTTCTCCATCAGAGCTTTGGGTGGTAGACACATGAATGAGAAGTGACGTTTGGAAGGATTCTTATTGTATTCTGAGCTTTGGGTCTCATCAGTAAGATTACCATGTTCTGCAGAACACATCCTCAACACACATGCTCCCATCTGGGCTTTGTTGCTGCATCTTTTGAGAACAGGCTGGGTAGGTTTGATTTAATCCTTGATGGCACCTGGGTTTCTGAGTGGTGAATGAGCAAAGGCTTCTCCTAAGCTACCAGCTGCACTAAGCCCTGGAAGAGAGCCCACACCATGAAGCACTGAATCCAGGCAATTGGCTCTTCCTCTATAGCTGTGAAAGTCCTAGATGGCATTTAATAATAGAAGCCTTGCAGAGGAGCCTTTTGAAGATTTCTGCAGTGTTTGCCCCTTCATCAATTTTCTCAGCTAGATCCTCTGGATAACTTATTGCAGCTTCTATATCAGTGGTTCCTGAATCAACTCCGGCTGCTTCACCTTGCACTTGGATGCTATAGAAATAGTGGCTTTCATTAATCCTCATGGGCCAGAATTTTATCTACAAGCTTCCCTTCTACAGAGTCTTTACCGCTATCCACCTTCGTAAGTAAAGAGAGTTGGAGTCGTGCTCTGGGTTAAACTTTGCCTAAGGAAATGTTATGGCTTATTTGATCTTCTGTCTCTATCACTGAAATTCTCTAATGAGATCAGTTCTTGTCATTTAATTTACATATTCGTAGGAGTAGTAGAACTTTCTGCTTCCTATAAGGACTTTGCTTTTCCATGCCCATCTGAGTGTCCTGTGCTGCCACCTTGGGCTATGGTGACATCTAAGCTGGGCTGTTGCCAGGGACCATGTCTGGGTCTGTGGTCCTATCACAGTAAGGGTCTCTGATGTCTGTGGTCCACGGTGGCACCAAAGGCCACACGGATGCCCAGGGTCTAGGCAACCCTGTGGCCATGTTAGTGTCTGAGGGATGTGCTGCCACTGAAACCATGGTGTCATCTGGGCCAGAGCTGCTGTTGAGGGCCATGTCTGGACCCTACCACAACCAAGGGCTATGTTGATGTCCCTGTATCCTGATACCATCAAAGGCAATGCCAATGCGTGGAGTCTGGGCTACCACCTTGGGCTATGTTTGTGTCCAAGGGCCTCCATGCCAAAGGGGCCATGGCAATGCAAGTGGCCTGTGCAGCTACACAGGGCTGGAGCCTGGCTGCTGCCCTGGGCCATGTCTAGGTCCATAGTCCAACAGTAATCAGATTCTGAGCTGATGTCTATGGCTCATGTTACCACAGGTGGGTCACAGAAACCAAGTGTGTTGAAATCCAAGGGCCGTGCTGAACCAGCCTGTCCCTCACTGGCCCCAGGATAGCTGGCCCTGCCCCTTGCTGGACACTGCAACAGAAAAGGGGGTACCACCACCCATGAGAGAGCTGACTCCCAGCACTCAGGAGAGATGACCCCATTCCTCACCATACGTGTGGGAGAGCTGCCTCTGATGGCATGGGCCCAGGAGAGCTGGCTCTGCCCCTCACCTGACGGGGTGGTACCAGTGGCCTGAACCAAACAACTCAGCTACCACCCAGACCCACATCCTGGGCTTTGAGTTGGCCCGCCCTAGCATCTCCCCCATCTATGGTTATTTGGAATGGTAGCCGCATGCTGCTTCATGACTCAGAACAGCAACAGGATATCCAAGAGGAGTTTCATGAGGGTCCAGTGACGATGGTGCACCAGAGGCCTTGAACCAGACCAATGACTCATGGCAATGAACATTTTGAGGGCAGGACTGATTGGACAAAAGGGTATACATACTGTGTGACACACTGCAGCTCCTAATGCCACTGGATGAATGAAGAGGTGTTGGAAAGATGGGGGAGAAAGGTTGGGTTTTGGTTTTTTTTGCTTGCTTGTTTGTTTGTTTTCTTGGTTGGTTGGTTTGGTTTTACTTATTTTTTCTGGTGGGGAGAGCATACTGCAGGGGTGAGTGGCAGATATGGGAGGACTGGGAGGTGAGCAGGATTGGGGGCATGATGTGAAATTTCCAAAGAGTCAATAAAGAGGCCGGGCGGTGGTGGCGCATGCCTTTAATCCCAGCACTCGGGAGGCAGAGGCAGGCGGATCTCTGTGAGTTCGAGGTCAGCCTGGACTACCAAGTGAGTTCCAGGAAAGGCACAAAGCTACACAGAGAAACCCTGTCTCAAAAAACAAAACAAACAAAAAAAAATCAATAAAGAAATATGTTTAAAAAAAAAAAAAAAAAAAAAACTTTGCATCAGACCACACATGTCTTCCTGACTAAGCTTGGTCATTTCTAGTGTTCAAAATGGGACATTCTTCTTTCAGTTGAATGCTTAGAAAACATTAGAAGGTTCTCACCGGAACTAATTCCAGTATTTCTGTACATTAGGGAAGAGGGGGAACAGCTGGCCCGAGGTGTGTGAGAACATACACAGCACTGGTCAAGTTCATCATCTTAAACAGTAGAGTATTGAACTCCAGGACAAGTACAATAGCCACATTAAAGACTACTATCACAAATATAATAATAATACTAAATTGTAAGTATTGTGAAAAATCACCAAAACGTAACAGACAGGAAATGAGCACATAAAGTTGGAAATGGTGACGGACTTGATCCAGGCATGGTTTAATAAACCTCAACTCTACAGAAATCTCACATTAAAATGAAACAATGGAATGCAATATGCATGCGCTTCCATCACATGAGAAGTTTCAAGCGACCAAAAACGACGGCAACAAAATTCTATGGGTGGGATGATCCCAAATATAAAGAGGAAAAATCCGCAAGGACTGGAAGAAATTCCTCAAAAGAGGAAGGCCCCCATGAGGAGTGACAGTCGACAATGCAGTTCTGACCCTGCGTAGCTGGGATTCAGTCAGACTTCATAAGACTGCCCTCAGTTCAGATGCCAGCCACGAGTTCAAATTCCCCCAGTCTTCACTTCTGACTGACTACAATATCAGAGTTCTCACAGCCCTCTGATATTTAAAATTTATTATAATAATTCATGGTCTAAAACGTGTTCTTATAATTATAGATTTGTACATATATATATATATATATATATATATATATATATATATATATATGGATATAAATGAGGACCAGTCAATAGATAGGCTCTGGGAGGGTCCTGAATGCAAAGCTTCCCTATCCCCAAGACATACAACTCTCAAGACACCTTAATATGTACCACCCACAAGTATCATCCCCCGGGATGATCAACTGGGCTGTGGGTAGACGTTTTACTCCAGTCTCGCTTCCCATCATGACTGACTGTCAGTGGAGATGAACTTGACCTTGATTTCCACTCCCCTTCCCTCCCCGAGGTTGAGATGATGTCACACAGCCTAAAGCCCTAACTCCTCATCTGCTTCGTTAGACTTTCTGACATGACCAGGTCCCCAGCCTGAAGCAAACGTGGGGACTTCCCAGGAGCTAATTTATTAATACAAATGCTGATATTCTCCCAGAATAGTAGAGACACTTGTCACCTGGAAGACCCCAAGGCTGCCTCCCATTAACCAAAACCATAAATGAGACAGAGCCTCTGTTACACAACAGACTCTAAAACATCTTCCTATGCATCCTTTCTCTGACTTGCTTCAGTGTTTCACATATGCATGAATTATCTGGAATAAGAAAAAGCCAAATTCAGCTTAAAAATCAAATACATCTATAAGCCTCAGATGGGACACAGTTGTAAACGACAAGGAATCTTTGAAAGCCATCTCTGACAAAGCGTGTGGAAAATACACGAAGGTAAAAGAGGATCCTGGGGGGACAGCTCGGTGGATGGCATGCTTCCTGCACAAGCATTAGAGCCTGAGTCCAGTCCCTGCACTCCCCAAACAAGAATAAATAAGAAGCTGGGCTCAGCTGCACATCTGGAATCCCAGCAGCTCTGGGCAGACAGGAACAAGAGGAAGCTGGGCCTGCTGGTGGGACAGTCCAGCCAAACTGCTGAATTTCAGTTCCAGCAAGAGACAGTGTCTCAAAACATGAAGTGGAATACAACTGAGGAAGACATCTGATCTCAACCTCATGGCTGCCGAAGGTGCCAAGAGTAAGTGACAGCTGAGTGCTTAGCCCTAAAGAGGACCGTGGCATGTCACCTAAGAACCAAGGGACCAAGCAGAAGAGGGGACGGAAAAAGCCTGAGAGCCGGAAGGTAGAGAGAAGGGCTGTTCAAGCCCATCTTCCCGGCATGACACAGCCACAGCCATCAGCCATGGCTACTCGGCCAAGACGGCACAAGACGGGGTCTATGAACAGCCAGTCATAGATGCAGGAGGGGCTCAGAGGGCCCCACTCGTCCCTGATTAATTATAGACTACAGATGGATTCTTGAGAGGCACAGTCATTGTTTTATGTCATGAATGCTCTGGTGAGCCCACCAGGCTTCAGTGGATACCTCCAAACCCCTCCAAACGTCTGGTCAAACAAAAGACCCTGGTTAAACTCAGTGAGTCACAAAACAAAATGTCACAAGTGTGGGTGGAGTAGAATATTTTAAGGCGTGTTATTTTTGTTTGTGTTGCATTTGTTTAACTCTGTGAAGCTGTGTTACTGTGCCTGTGTAAAACACCTGATGGTCTAATAAAGAACTGGCCAATAGCAAGGCAGGGGAAAGGATAGGCGGGGCTGGCAGGCAAGGAGTATATACAGAAGGAGAAAATATAGAAGAAAACTGGGGGGAGGGGGGAGTGCAAATCTAAGATCTAGGAGCCAGAGAAGGACTCCAGGGGCCAACCACCCAGCTTCACAACCAGCAAACCACGGAGTAAGAGTAAGATTTACAGAAATAAGAGCATGGAGCCCAGAGGCAAAAGGTAGACGGGATAAGTTAAGAAAATCTGGCTAGAAACCAAGTCAAGCTAAGGCCAGGCTTTCATAAGTAATAGTAAGCCTCCGTGTGTGGTTTATTTGGGAGCTGGGTGGCAGGGCCCGCAAAAAAGAGTAACCCCCCCCCAACAACATGTGGGAAAGGGATTTGCAGTGAGGAGGAGATGATAGGGGGCAGGAATAAAGGAGGTGTGGATGACAGTAAACAGAATGCATTATATACGTATATGTCAGAGAACGAATTCAATCAACAAAAAAGCAGCAGAGAAGCATTAAGAGGGATTAAATAGGATAAAGCCAAACAAAACCCAATATTTCTTAATAAAGCTGTAGAAAACAAAAGAAAAACATCTGAAGAGCTGGGAGGGTGGGAATAACGCGTTACCTAAAATGGAACACAGCTGTGAATGGCTGAGAATTTCCGGAGACGTGGGGAAGCAGAGGTAGGTTAGACAGACAACCGCAGATTAGAAGTGTGTCCAAGTGGCCAGATAGCCACCCCGGGGTCTGCACGCATCATTCCAGACCTTTGGACTCTTGGCCTGTCACTAATGGGGAAAGTGGAACTGCAAATTCATTCTGCCTAACATTTGGACTTCTGAATGTTCCCTCGGAACTTGGAAGCCTAAGGGCTCCAGACACACAGGCAATGTGAATGTCTAGGCACAACAAAGTTCAGAGGTGAAGACTTGTGTCATGACCAATTCCTGGCTAAAGCCAAGTGCACTTCAGCAATCTCTGGTCTCAGACGAGGTGTTCACACAATCAAGTCTCACTGTCACTCTGAGACTTTGAAACATCAGCAGCCTTTCTACTGGACATCAGGAAAACCTCTGTGAGTTGTGGAGAGCCCCAGTGGAGCCCCAGAGTATTCTCTACAGGATAAACATCTACACTGTATCCTGAGAACCTCATGGAGTCAGAAAATCAGGCAGGCTGCTTGCAGACCTTCTCCTCTCTCTCTCTGGTCCCCCAGACCTAATCTTTCAGTCTTGTCACTAACACTACAACAAATCACAGCTGCAGCCTCCCTTCCTGCCCACATCTCCTGTGGATCCCACAGACTATCACCTCCAAACCCCCTCCTCCCCATTGATCACTGTATCCCAGCCCCCAACTCCTGCTCAACCACAGGCCACACCAGCAAGAACACCAGATAGGCTGTCAAAGATTCTCCTCTCCTCTCCTCTCCTCTCCTCTCCTCTCCTCTCCTCTCCTCTCCTCTCCTCTCCTCTCCTCTCCTCTCCTCTCCTCTCCTCTCCTCTCCTCTCCTCTCCTCTTCTCTCTCTCTCTCTCTCTCTCTCTCTCTCTCTCTCTCTCTCTCTCCCTCTCTTCCTATATCTCAATCCATAAGTCTCATCCCTATTCCTGCAACAGATCACTAGCTGCAGCCTCCCTTCCCCTGTGCTCACATCTCTGTGGATCCCACAGATAATCCCCTCCTAACCTCTCTCCAAAACTAGTCACTGTATCCCAACCTCCAGCACCAGCAGGCATTCCCTGTGAACACACCACCTGAGCAGGTCAGTAAAACAGGCAAGCAACAGCCATCAAATGTGTGAAAATCCAGAGAGGAAACAGAAATGAAGGAGCAAAACCCACCTGACAAAGACAAACCTAGAAATCAACACTGAGACCTATAAATCACTCATTACCCAGATGCCTAGATGCCAACATAAGAACATAATGATGTGCAGGCCACACCAGTTAGAAGAACAGGCACAGACCATGCCAACCAGAAGAACACATAGGCTGCCCACCTGCCCCCAGAACTCTTCCACACCCTCAGTGCAGGCCAAGCCAGTCAAAAGAACAGGTACAGGCCATGCCAGCTGGAACAGACCACACCAGCCAGAAGAACAGCCCCCAACTCGGGCAGAGACCCCCTACTTGACCAAAAGACATACCAGCTGCCAGAACTCCAGGCCACAAGGACCAGAAGACCAAAGAGGAAACCAAAATCAAGAAATGAAATACCCATCCAACAAAGACAAACCCAGAAATTGGCACCAGATACCTAGACACCAGAGGGGAAAAAACAAAAAAAAAAAAAATCAACAACAAGCCAGGGCATTATGTCCCCACTAGAATCCAGCTATCCTATGACAAGAAGTCCTGAAAATTCCAACACAGCTGAAGCACAAGAAAAAGACCTTAAAACCAACTGTATGAAGATGATAGGGGTCCTTAAAGAGGAAATGAATAAATCCCTTAAAGAAAGCCAAAAAAGAACAAACAGTTGAAGAAAACAAATGAAAATATTCAAGACCTCAAAATGGAAATAGAAGCAATAAAGAAAATGCCAACAACAACAACATAACAGGAATTAACAGTCATTGGTCATTAATATCTCTCAGTATCAATGGACTCAATTCCCCAATAAAAAGACACAGACTAAAAGAATGGTTTTGAAAACAGGATCCATCCTCCCGCTGCATATAAGAAACACACTTCAACATGAACGATAGAAATTACCTCAGAGTAAAGGGTTGGAAAAAGATTTTCCAAGCAAATGAACCTAAGAAGCAAGCTGGTATAGCCATTCTAATACCTAACAAAATAGACTTCAAACCAAAATTAATCAAAAGAGACGAGAAAGGACATTTCATGCTCATCAAAGGAAAAAAAAACTACCAAAATGATCTTTCAATTCTTTACACCTATGCCCCAAATGCAAGGACACCCACATCTGTAAAAAGAAATATTACTAATGCTTAAATCACACATCAACCCTCACACATTATTAGTGGGAGATTTCAATGCCCACTCTCACCAATGGACAAGTCATCCAGACAAAAACTAAACAAACAAATATTGGAGCTAAGGGACATTACAAACCAAATGGATCTAACTGCAGAATACTTCACCCAACCACAAAAGAATATACCTTCGTCTCAGCACCTCACAGAACTTTCTCCAAAACTGACCATGTACTCAGTCACAAAGCAAGTCTTAACAGTTATAAGAAAACTGAAATAACCCCCTGCATCCTATCAGACCACCACAGATGAAAGCTGAATTTCTGAAACAACAGAATGCCTACAAATTTATGGAAACTGAACAACACTCTGTTGAGTAACTACTGGTTCAGGGCAGGAATAAAGAAATTAAAGACTTCCTAGAATTCAAAGAAAATGAATGCACAACATACCCAAATTATGGGACACAATGAAAGGGGTGCTGAGAGGAAAGTTCATAGCATTAAGTGCCTACATAAAGAAATTGGGGAGATCACTTACTAGCAACCTAACAACACACTTGAAAACGCTAGAACAAAAAGAAGCAAGCTCACCCAAAAGGAGTAGACAGCAGGAAATAATCAAAGTGAGGGCTGAAATCAATAAAATGAAAACAAAGAGAACAACACAAAGAATCAATGAAACAAAGAGTTGGTTCTTTGAGAAAATCAACAAAATAGACAAACCTTATCAAAATTAACTAAATGGTAAAGAGAGAATATCCAAATTAACAAAATCAAAAATGAAAAGGGGGATGTAACAGTAGATACCAAGGAAATCCAAAGAATCAGTAGGTCATACTTTAAAAACCCATACTCCACAAAATTGGAAACTCTAAAAGAAATTCTCACCAGATAGGCTGTCAAAGATTCTCTCTCTCTCTCTCTCTCTCTCTCTCTCTCTCTCTCTCTCTCTCTCTCTCTCTCTCTTCCTATATCTCAATCCATAAGTCTCATCCTTATTCCTGCAACAGATCACTAGCTGCAGCCTCCCTTCCCCTGTGCTCACATCTCTGTGGATCCAACAGATAATCCCTTGCAGTTCCACTTTCCCCATTAGTGAAGATATATACCACTTACCAAAGTTAAATCAATATGAGATAAACAATTTAAGTAGACCTAAAACCCCTTAGGAAATAGAAGCAATCACTAAAAGTCTCCCAACCAAAAAAAGCCCAGGGACAGATGATTTCAGCACAAAATTCTACCAGACCTTCAAAGAATAGCTAATACCAATACCCCTCAAATTATTTCACAAAATAGAAACAGAAGTTTCTGTTTATTTTATGAGGCCACAGTCACCCTTATACCCAAACCACATGAAGATTTAACAAAAAAAAAGAGATAAAACCAATAATTTCCCTCACGAACATAGATGCAAAAATGCTCAATAAAATACTTGCAAACCGAATCCAAGAACACACCAAAAAGATCATCCACAATGATCAAATAGGCTTCATACCAGAGATGCAGGGATGGTTCAACATATGAAAATTAGTGGATGTAATCGACCATATGAACAAACTAAAAGAAAAAAAGCACATGATCATCTCATTAGATGGTTAAAAAATCCTTTGACAAAATTCAACACCACTTCATGATAAAAGTCTTAGAGAGATCAGGGATGCAAAGGATGTACTTCAACATTATGAAGGCAATTTACAGCAAGTCGATAGCCAGTTATCAATTTATCAAATTAAATGAAGAGAAACTCAAAGCAATTCCACTAAAATCAGGAACAAGACAAGACTGTCTACTCTCTCCATATCTATTCAGTATAAGTACTCAAAGATCTAGCTGGAGCAGTTAGACAATTGAAAGAAATCAAAGGGATACAAATTGGAAAAGAAGAAGTCAAAATAATGATACTTGCAAATGACATGACAGTATACATAAGTGTTCCCAAAAATTCTACCAAGGAATTCCTACAGTTGAAAAACACCATCATCAAAGTGGCTGAATACAAGATGAACTCAAAAAAAATCCTATACAGAAATGACAAACTGGCTGAGATAGAAATTAGGGAACCAACATCCTTCACAATATCCTTAAATAATATAAACTATCTTGGGGTAACTCTAACCAAGCAAGTAAATGACCTGAATGACAAAAACTTCCAAGTCTTTGAAGAAAGAAATTGAAGAAGATATCAGAAGATGGAAAGATCTCCCATGCTACTGGATTGGTAGGATTAACATAGTAAAGATGGTCAATTTACCAAAATCAATCTACAGATTCAATCCCCATCAAAATACTAATAAAATTCTTTACAGATCTTGAAAGAATAATACTCAACTTTATATGGAAACACAGCAAACCCAGTATAGCTAAGAAAAAATCCTAAGCAATAAAAGAACTGCTGGAGATACCCCTATTCTCTATTTCAAGTTGTATTACAAAGCTATACTAATAAAAACTTAAAAATAATACCAAAGCATGGTATTAGCATAAAAACAGACCTGTTGATTAATGAAATCAAATTGAAGACCCAGACGTAAGTCTACATACCAATGGACACCTAATTTTTTTATATAGAAGCCAGAAATACACAGTGGGAAAAAAAGAAAGCATATTCTACAAAAAATGCTGATCTAACTGGATGTCTACATTTAGAAGAAAGCAAATAGATCCACATCTATCACCCTACACAAAACTCAAGTCCAAGTAGATCCAGAGACTTCAACATAAAACCAGATACAGTGTACCTGATAGAAGAGAAAGTGAGGAATAATCTTAAATGCATTGGCACAGGAGACTACTTCCTGAACAGAACACAAATAGCACAGACACAAGGATCGACAATTAATAAATGGAACCTCATGAAACTGAACAGCTCTGTAAGTCAAAGGACACCTTCAATAAGACAAAACAGCAGCCTACAGAATGGGAAAAGATTTTCACCAACTCCACATCTGACATAGGCCTAATTTCCAAAATATATAAAGAACTCAAGAAAGTAGACATCAACAAACCAAATAATCCAATTTCAAAAATGGGGTACAGATCTAAACAGAATTCTCAACAGAGGAATCTCAAATGGCTGCGAAACACTTAAAGAAATGCCCAACATCTTTAGCCTCAGGGATATGTCAATCAAAACAACTCTGAGATTCCATCTTACACCTATCAGAATGGCTAAAATCGAAACCACAAGTGACAGTTCCTACTGGCAAGGATATGAAGCAAGGAGAACACTCTTCTGCTGTTGGGAATACAAACTTGTACAGCCACTATGGAAATTAATGTGATAGTTCCTCAAAACTGGGAACAGATCTACCTCAAGATTCAGCTTACCACTCCTAGGCATACACCCAAAAAATGCTCCATCACACTACAAGGGCACTTGTTCAACCATGTTTATTGCAGCTTTATTTATAATAGTCAGAAACTGCAATCAACCTAGATGTTCCTCAATCAAAGAACAGATAAAGAAAATGTGGCACATTTACACAATGAAGTATTACTCAGCTGTTTTAAAAAAAATAACATCATGAAATTTGCAGGCAAATTGGTGGAACTAGAAAAAAAATCATCCTGAGTGAGGTAATCCAGAGTATAGCATAAGGGGCTAGCAGGAGAAGGGTGACTCTCCTTAGGAAGGGAAAATAGAATAGATAACTATGGGTTATCAGGACTAAAATAGGGAGGGCAGAAGGGGGACAAGAGGGTAATACATGGAGGGACAGCTAAAATTAAGAGCCATTTGATGAGTCATATGAAAGCCTAATACAGTAGAAGCTACCTAAATTATATACACATATGAAGGCAATCTAAATGAGATCACCAAATAATGGGGGAGACAGAGCCCCAACTGGACATCTCTAGTCACCAAACAAAGCTTCCGGTACCAATCATGGGTTACATCTAATAGAGTCTTGGCCAAGGATGTCCCATGGTAACCTCCAAACAACCTAGGCTATTGCCAAGCTTATTGGTTGCTCTCCACAAACCGACAGTAAGGTCATATTATTGAAGACAACACCTATACAACTCACTGAACACATAGAAATTGATCTGGTACCTATCTAGAGCCTTCAACCTGACTGACATGACTACAGTGTTCGTGTTACTAGAAGGTACTTTGCACCCTACCAAAGGAGAAAGGTAAACATCAACATAGCTACAAACACTTCAACCTACAATGGTGATCCACCTGTAAGATGCGTTAATGCAACAGTGGTACAAAGCTGTGGAGTAACCAACCGATATCTGATTTGACTTAAGGCCCATTCCATGAGATGGAACACATACCCAATGCTGCTTGAGTGACCAAGAACCTGAGACTATATAGGCCAAGGACCTAGGAGAAAACCAAGTAGTGCTGTTCTGCTAAAGGAATACAGCAATAAAATGACTTCCTAATGGCATTCTGCTATACTCATAGATCAGTGCCTTGCTCAGCCGTCATCAGAGAAACTTCCTCCTGCAGAAGGTAGAAACAAACACAGAGATCCACAGTCAGACAATATACAGAAGGTAAGAGACCTCGGACACTCAGCTCAAAAAGGGATATCTCCATCAAATCCCTTACCTCAGGGCTAAGGGAATTCTGAGGAAGAGGAAGCAGAAAGAGTGTAAGAGACAGGAAGGATGGAGAACTCTAAATAATCAAGGCTTTAGCCAGGCATGGTGATGCATGCCTTTAATCCCAGCACTCAGGAGGCAGAGGCAGGTAGATCTCTGTGAGGCCAGCTTGGTCTACTGAGTGAGTTCCAGGACAGCTAGGGCTGTTACACAGAGAAACCTTCTAGACACAACAGGACTAGTACATGTATGAACTCACAGAGACTATGGCAACATGGGACTGCATGGATCTGTACCAGATGATGTACTAGAGCTGAAAGGAGAAGTCACACACCCATCCATAACCCAGAAGCTATATCCAACTGATACCCACTTGCAAAAGAAAAATTAGTTTTCTAAAGGACATCTCACCAAAAACAAAAAACAAAAACAAAAAAACCACTCTTAAGGTAGGCCTCATCTCATGCCCAGCAGTAGACGGACAACACAAAACAGGTCCTGTGTGTGTGTGTGTGTGTGTGTGTGTGTGTGTGTGTGTGTGTGTGTGTATTATGGCTTCTGGTTTGTGGATTTTACAGGATTCCTGAGTATACAAACTTGTGTCTCTGCATCTATATGCATTTCCTGGGGGTTTTCTTTATCTCTTTTTCTTGTTTGGTTGTTTGTTCCTATTCCAATTTGTTTGTTTTTATTTATCTTATTTTATCCTATTATTATTCCCTAGATGCCTGTTTGTTTTCTAATGAGAGATAGAAAGGGTGTGGATCTGAATGAGAAAGGATATGGAAGGTGTATGGAGAGGGAAAACCATATATAATCTATAATATAATCTGATTATATATATTACACACATATATGTAATATATAATATATGTATGTAATATATATAATCTATAATATTGTATAAAAATCTATTTTCAATAAAAGAAAAATGACAAAAAGAAAACTACTACAGAAACTTCCTAAAATGTGTGAATGTGTGTGTTGATAGATAGGTAAGTAGGTAGATGATAAATAGTGGAGATACCCTCTAAAAAGGAGACAATATCCTAACTGGATAGACACTGCTTGCTAGCAAATAAAAACCAAAAATGGGTTACCTTTGAGTTACAGGTCATTGGAGTCCCATAGACTCCCAAGAATTACAAGATATCCCCAGTACTCTTTGTTATCTTCCAGAGTTTGACAGTAAGCCCTATTGCTGAAGACAACACATAATTGAGTCACAGAACATGAAAAAGGTCAAGATGGTACTTACCTGGAAGCTTCATACCTAATGGCTAGTTCTGGGAAGTGATATGTACACTATGGGAAGGAAAAAGCAATCATTAATCTCACCCAGCTGTGAACCATGCAGACCACAATGACTGGTCTGACAATGCATGCCCACTGGTACAATAGTGGTATGACAGTTATAGAATCAACCAACCACTTTCTGTTTGGATCTAAGGCCCACTCCATGAGATGGAACACATAGCAGGTACTGCTAAAGAGGCTAAGAACACACAATTATATTGGTCACAGACCATACAGGAGAACCTAATACTACTATTCTGCTAAATGGGCACAGTACTAAAATGGCACCTTATGATTTACAGTTATAGATTAGAGCACCTTTCAACCCTCATCAGAGAACTTCTCCTTGCAGTAAATAACAGTTGACACAGAGACCCTCAAATGATCAAGTGCAGAGAATAAGAGACTGTGTTCTCAGCCCTAAATAGGACACACATATCACACCCACCCCTGAAAGTCTCACCCACCCCTGAAAGAATGTAAGAGGCTGAGGTGGGAGATAACATCAAGGAGATCATTTTCAGAACATAACGGTTGCAATGTGAATCCACAGCAATTGTGATAACATGCACCAGACCTGCACAAGCTTATGCCAGACAAACACCCAACATAGAGTGGTGAAGATGGGCAAGAAACCCCACCACTAGTTGAGGGGCTATTGGAAACTGATAGCTGATGGGAGGGGAAGAGTCAGTTTTCAATAATGATATGACCCATGGAAGGTCAAGCTGCTCCCAAGATTAGTTGGGCAACACAAACTGCACTCATTGGGGAGAGGCAGAAGAAATTTAAAGTTGTGTGGGAAGGGAGAGGAGGGTAGAAAGGGCAGGCATGCATGAGAGGATTTGGGGAGTTGAATATGTTCAACTTTAGAAAGACCAACAACTGGATGAGCCAGGAAGATGCTAACTCTTTATGTATTTAATCACAGGACCTAAATATAACCAAACAAAAACCCATCAGAGGCATGAGAAGAAATCTGACAGTTCCAAAGGAAAAACAGCCTGCTTTTTGTTGTTTGTTTTCATGGAGCTGGGAACTGAATCCAGCGCCTCCTGTAACCAAGGTGATGTCCTACCACTGAGCTACAGCTCCAACCCAAGCATTTCTAACACTAAGGTATAAAAACCATAGCCATATCATTGTGTATTTTAATTTTAAATAAAACAAACTCTGCACTCCTGAAAATAAAAATCCTAGCTGATATCTAATCAATAGGACTACCCAATTCAACTGAGGTACAGTAGGGCCATCCAGAGCACATCCTGTGACCACAATATACTTATGCTAGAAGTAAAACAAAATGATACTTAGCCATGCTTCACAGGCATAAAATTTTTATTATGCTTCTAAATATATTATGGGTCAAAGAAGAAAAAATCAGGGAAAATGTTTTGAACTATATAACAAAGAAAGTGCTATATATCAAAACTTGACTATGATCTAAAACAATTCTTAGAAGGAAATGTATCTCATTTTAAAAGGAAATGTCAGGAAGAACAACTAAAGTTAACATTTCATTTACCTTTATTCTTCTGTTTAAGTCCATAATATATCATTTTATCACAGTATTATTTAATGTGTAAACTATATTGTTATATATAAAAATAAAGTATGTTTTCTTGGAATAAAAAAAATAAATATAAATAAAAATTGCATTCCAGTCATCTGTCTCCAAAGCTTTTTAAAGAACAATGAAATAAGTTTTCAAAAAAAATAAGGAACTAATAAAAGCAAGAGCAGAGACTAATGAGATAGCAAACAAGCAGCAGAACAATGGCCAACTCCACCCCCGAAAGACAAGAGTCGGTCTTGGAAAAACTAATGACAGAACTTACAAACCACAAGCAAAACCATTCACGAGAGAAGGGGTGAGCAAAATATCGAATGTCACAAAAGAAAACGATGCCTCACTTAACAAATCCTGTCCAAGGAAGATGATAAGAAAATGTCATAAACAAGTTGTCTGTCAACAAACATGAAACTGAGTCAAAAGACTTTTCAAAAAGTCAGTTGGTAACATAATATTCTAACAAAGAAAAGCCTGAATCTCAAAGTTCCCTGGTGACTTAGGAAATGCTCTAGCCTTGCACTAACTCTTGCAGAGTAAATTTTAGAAAAAAAAAAGAAAAGAAAAGAAAGGAAGAAAAAAAGACGATGCATTCACTAACATATTGGATGGAGCTGGGACAACTTTAACAAAGCCCAGCCAGTCAACCCCCTGCCCAATGCCATGGTAGTAAGCTCTTTTGACATCGTGATAGGATGTGTGATGAGCTAATTGATGCTCAAATAAGATGCAACAAAAAGGATCCTTTTCATCACCTCACTCTAACGTAAGGAACATCACATACATACTGAGCAATGTTCTCCAAAACACTTGACCATTAAACAAACAAACCAGGCTTGGTGGCACACGTCTTTAGTCCCAGCACTTGGGAGGCAGAGGCAGGCAGATCTCTGTGAGTTCAAGGCCAGCCTGGTCTACAGAGTGAGTTCCAGGAAAGAAAAAAGACAAAAAAAAAGGCAAAAACAAAAGAGTAAGGAGTCCTAAGCAAAGAAAATCAAGACAGATGAGTAAATAGCAGACACAGAGTGAAACACAGCACAGAACAATGACCAATAGGGTCTTGGGGCTCCAGAAAATCTGATCAAATCTGAATGAAGTTATTTCAACACTGAAAGTTTTTCTTTGAAAAGTGACAAGGTGCATGTGATAGCACATGCCTGTAATCCTAGCACTTGTAAGGCAGAGGCAGATGGATCCCCATGAATTCAAGGCCAACGTGTCTACATAGTTAGTTCCAGATTAGCTGGGCACGCCGTGAGACCTTGACTCCAAATGAAAATAAGTCAGCCAAAAGGTAAGTCCACCGACATAAAATATTAAACGTTAGCAAACTTAACTCAGCTGTACTCAGACACAGAGAAGCATGAAGGAAAATAAGTAGAAATGGGAGGATGAAAAGAATGAGAAATGAGAGTAGGAAAACAGAGTGTGGGGGCTAGAGAGACGTCAAGAGCACTTGCTGCTCTTTCAGAGGACCTGATTCCATTCGTGGCACGACAAATGGCCGCTCATGACTATCACTAACTCTAGTTCTAGGAGCCAGACACACTCCTTTGGCCTCTGTTGGCACCAGGCACATATGCACATACATGCAAGCAAAACACTCTACACATAAAGTTTTAAAATAATTTTTGTGTGTATGGGTATTTTGCCTGCATGGTTATCTGCATACCATATGTGTCTACAGTGCTGACAAACACCAGAAGAGAGTGTTGGAGCTCCTGGAACTGGACTGGTCCTCTGGAAGAGCAGCCAGTATTTCTAACCACTGAACCATTTCTCCAGTCCTTAAAATAATGTTTTTAAAGGAGAATGTAATGAGGCCTAATTGAATTACTACCTGGGTCATGGTACCAATTAATCTGTAGGACAGGATGTAGTCAGAACACTAACAAACTAAAATGGAGCTCAATAACCATCTTAGTAGATGCAGAAAAAGATGGGATGGATGTCAATGTTTGCAAAACAGTAATCTATAGTAATTTTCTTAACCTGATGAAGGGTATGTATAGCTATACACACCCCAAAACTCTTGGTAAAGAATATAACAAAAGGTAGATAAAGCCTCTAAAAATAAATTTCTCTAATTTTACTAAGAAAATGAAAGACCTACCTGTGGTGATATATTGTATACCCTAATTAACTTGCCTGAGGATCTGAGAACAGAGCCAGCTACTAGATTAGACATAGAGGTCAAGCAGTGGTGGCACACACCTTTAATTCTATCACTCAGGAGGCAGAGATCTGTCTGTATCTCTGTGAGTTCAAGGCCACACTGGGCTACATGAGATTGATCCAGTCTAGGAGAGAAACAGAGCAAGGCAGTGTTGACACATACCTTTAATCCCAGCACTTGAGACCCCATGCCTTTGCTTGGGAAGCACCCATGCCTGTAATCCCAGGAGGTAATACGGCAGGACAGAGAAAGGTAAATAAGGAGGAAACAGGAACTCACTCTCTTTAGGCTGAAGATTTTGTAGAGTTAAGAACTAGTGGCTGTATGTTCTACTCTGATCTTTCAGCTTTCACCCTGATTATCTGGCTCTGGGTTTTTATTAAAAAACCATCTAAGATTCGAACAACACCTACCTACATAGGCAGATACTCCACAGTTGTGGATTTGTTCAAGTGTTTAACTGTGTAAAGATAACGGTCCATACTGAATTTATTTATTGTTGAAGTCAACACAATTTTCATCAAGTAAACTGACTTTAAATGCAAAAAATACATGTGAAGGGAACACTTTGCCCTTCTAATTCTTTGGGAAATGTATAGATTAGGTCAGTGATGTATGGTCACACGGAGCCTGAATTGGCCAACAAATCAGAACCACAGCACAGAAGCAGGCCAAGCACACAGTGACACCCTCACTGAGGGACTGTTATCTAAAAGTGTAAAAATAAACCCTCTCCTCCGCAAGCTGCTTTTGATCTGAGTATTTCATCAACATAAACCTTCATTAGGACAACTGTGGAAATTCAGAATTGTACCCCACTTCTTTTACACTTAAAACCATGTACAGGAGATGCTATAGAAAATAAGTTCAAACCTACTGAATTATACAATAGGGAAGGGTGGACTTTGCAGTATGTCTTAGTTACTTTTCCATTGCTGTGATAAGACACCATGACCAAAGCAGCTTAGAAAAGAAAGAAATTATCAGGGGCTCACAGTTTCAGAGGACTGGAATCCATGACAGCTGTGAGCATGGCAGCAGGCAAGCAGACATGCTGAAGCAGTGGCTGGAAGCTCACATCTTGATCCACCAGCACGAGGCAAAGAGCTCTAACTGGGAATGGTGTGGGCCTTTGAAACCACAAACCCTGACCCAGCTGTCACATCTCTTAATCTTTCCCAAACAGTTCCACCAACTGGAGACCAGGTATTAAAATATATGAGCCTATGGGGGCCATTCTCATTCAAACCACCACAGTAAATTATATCTCAGTTTTAAAATGACTAATACAAATTAACAGACAAGTAGAATTTTCTATGTGTGCCTTTGAATTTGTGGGTAAAAACGCCCTTAGGGGTGACCTAGGCATAAATGCCCACTTTGTGCCAAGATGGTAACAGAAAAAAGAGACAGTTTAATATATATATATATATATATATATATATATATATATATATATATATATATATTAAAAGGTATTTACTAGACTGCCTTACAGGATGTAGTCCCAGAAGTCCACCAATGACTGCTTCATGCTTGAAAGGCTGAGAAGCTGGTATTGGTTCCACTCATGAGTCTGGATGTCTCAGTCCGGTGCTGGATTCCAGAGAACTCTTGGAAAGCTCCTTATCTTCAGTCTACACTGGAATCTCAAAGAAAGTGGTTCTAAAATCAGCAAAGGAATGCCTCAGTAAGAGGCTAGATGGACTTGCCAGTGAGAGAGAGGGAAGCCAGGCAAAAGGCAAGTTTCCTTCTTCCATGTCCTTTGATCAGGGCTCCCACCAGAAGTTGAAGCACAGATTAGGTTGTGTCTTCCTGCTTCAAATAAGCTGATTAAGAAAATCCCTCATGAAAGTACCCAGCAACTTGTTTTTTTTGGTTTTTCTTTTTTTTTTTTTTTTTTTTTTTAATTTAATTCCTCATGCAGTCCGTAGCCAGTTTTCTCAGGTCCCAAGTTCCTCCATTCCTGCCTGGCCCCCACCTACCTGCAGCCACTTATAAAATAATCATTCAGAGGTTTAAAATTAATTACCAATTGCATGGCCTATGGAAGGCTTCTTGCTAGCTAACTCTTATAACTTAACCCATTTCTATTAATCTATATGTTGCCACGTGGCAGTGGCATTACCGGTCTGCTGGTATCTTGCTGCTCCTTCTGCGGCAGGCTGGCATCTCTCCTCTCCTTTCCTCTCTCTGTTTATCTGCTTTGGATTTCCCACCTGCCTCTAAGCTGCCGCAGTCAGGTTGACAACCAGAATTAGTCATCACAATGTCCAACCACAATGCTTCATTGGGTTTCCACGTGGGTACCACTGTATTTCCACACAGGCATGGGGGTCTGTGAGCAGAAGAGGAATGATAAGTTCCAGAGAAGATGACACAAACACACCTTGTCCTTTCTCACCCACTGAATGCAGCGATAAATCAATGTGAAATGAATGGGGCAAAGCTTTGAGGAGTCTTACGAGGAAATGGTATGAGGCAAACAAAAACAAGAGGACCAAGAATTCTAAATCCCACCAAACTCGTGGTGAAAGTCTCAGTTTTCCTGTGCTATTTCCTGGACCAGGACGGAGTCATTCCAAAACCCAGAGTTGTACTCTGGTACACTGGAAAGTTCTAAGATATACAATCTGGTTCTTGACTGTTCCCTTGTGTGTCAATATTCACTTAACTCCAAAGCAGCAAAGAGCCCATGACAGTGATAGTGTTTAGGGCATTTGATACCTAAACCTGAATCTATGAACCCATACCTTATAGCCAGAAGAGTGGCAGTCCAAAAAGCTGGGGAAACTATCACTATTTTTTCTTTTCTTATCTCCTAATGCTTGGTCTCAGATACAGACACATAAATACACACACACACACACACACACACACAGAGAGAGAGAGAGAGAGAGAGAGAGAGAGAGAGAGAGAGAGAGAGAGAGAGAGAGATGGGGTGGGGCATGGACACAGGCAAGAGAGGTGGGTGGTGTACTAACCCCAGGGTTTCAAAGAAAAATTCATCAACATCTATGTCCCCAGGCTTACTCTCTCTGGGACATGTATCATGAAGTTGGATTTGTCAGTGGCTTCCTAGGCTTCTATTAAAATGATCACATGATTCTTATCTCTAAGTCTTTTTATATGATTTGTCACATTGATTGACTTATGTGTATTGAACCGTCCCTGCATCTTGAAGACAAAGCCAATTTGATCTTTTTGATACATGCTTGTGTTTGGCTTTCAGCTATTTTATTGAGGATTTTTGAACCTATGCTCAACAGAAAACAGTTTTGGTTTTGTTTTTTTTTTTGTTGTTGTGTTTTATAAACAGAGTTAGGGAGTTGAAGATCTGCTTTGTGTTTTTAACCTAGAATTCCTCTTCTATGCCTATAATTGAAGATTGGTTATTTTCCAATAGTCCAATCGTTCCTGCATGTTCCTTTCATATGTTTTTCATATTTTTAAATATTCTTTGCTTGAGTTGCCTAATTCCTCTACTTTATCTTCAAGTTCTGATATCCTCTCTTCTACTCACAAGGCTTTCCCCTGAGTTTTCTAAATGAGTGTTTGAGTTTTTCAATTCCATCTTTACGTCAGCTTGAGTTTTCATCAATATTTCTATCTCTTTACTAGATTTTGTTTTCAAATACTGAATTGTTTTTAATCATTTCATTTAGCTTTATATTTGTCTTTCTTGGACATCATTCAGGAATTTATTGGTGCCTATTGAGTTTGTTTGTGTCTTCTTTGGATTCTATTTATTCTTTGACCAAGTTTATGATTGTTCTTATAAATTCTGTGTTCCAGGATTCATCTATGTAATTCTCATCAGAAAATATTTATATGGGATCAATGGGTTTAGGGGTGCATGCTGTTTGGTCTTTAATACTATTTGTGTTTTTACAACGTGACTTGGGCATATAGACTTTGCTCTTTGTTTGTATGTCTGATGTAAGATTCTATCCTGCCTCTTGCTTGGCTGGTGCCGAAGCTGCACACCAAGAGGTATGCCTGGGAGCATTGAGATGATACAAACAGGATTTGTTATTGGGGCACTCACAGGAAAAGCCAGCATGTATGAGCTTTGCATCAGGAGCTAGGCCTGGGGGTGTGGGAATGGCATGGGCAGGCTTGGTTCTAGGCAGGATCACTAGGGGTCAATGGATCCTAGTAAGTTCTTCCTAATAATAACCTTAAGTGTAACTATGCTCAACTAATCATTTAAAAGACCCAGACTAACCAGCAGAAATAAGAAACAAGAAGTGTGGCGGGTAAATGGCTCAGCAGGTAAAGGTGCCTTCCACCAAGCCTTATAGCATGAGCTCAAGCCCCAGACTCCACGTGGTAGAAGGAAAGAACAGACTTGTGCAAGCTGTCCTCTGACCCCTATACCTCTATCACAACATCCTTGCACACACTAGATAAATAAATAGGAAGCAGATTGCTTTTAAAGAAACAAGAACCAACTCCCTGTTGTCTCCAAGAAACACACTTAGCTAGCAAAGATGCCCAAAACCTGGGTGTCTAAAAATGGAAATCAAATTGGCAAGCAAGTGGAGGCTGTAAACAAGCAGGCACAGCTCTTCTTGTGGCTGATA
The DNA here is from genome assembly GCF_004664715.2 of Peromyscus leucopus. Taxonomy (NCBI): domain Eukaryota; kingdom Metazoa; phylum Chordata; class Mammalia; order Rodentia; family Cricetidae; genus Peromyscus; species Peromyscus leucopus. Next base: position 26,588,266 of record NC_051071.1, read on the forward strand.
AAATAGACTTCAAACTAAAGCTAATCAGAAGAGATAAAGAATACCACTACGCATTAATAAATGTAGCAATGGGATACAAAAATACAACAATTATAAATATTTGTGCCGAGTATCAAAGCTCCCGGTTCCATAAAACAAGCTCTACAAGGCATAAAAGATCACATAGTTCCTGACATAATTAAAGTGGTAAATGTCAATGTCCTGCTCATATTTAGATACTTTTTCTAAATCTAAAGTCAGCAGAAAAACTTCAGAGCTAATTTATGTAAGAAATCAACTGGATTTAACAATATCTACAGAGTTATTTTATTTTATCTGACAAATAGGGAATACACATTCTTCTCAGCAGTGAATGAAACCTTCTCCAAAACTGACCCCATCATAGGCCACAAGACAAGGCTTAACGAGAGAGAGAGAGAGAGAGAGAGAGAGAGAGAGAGAGAGAGAGAGAGAGAGAGAGAGAATTCTTTAGGCCCAGTGGAATAAAGGTAGACATCAGCAGCAAGGGGGACTTCAGAAATGCCATGTGAACATCACATACGTCAAACACACTTTGATTCTGTCATCTATGTTGGTTATATTATAGCAGAAAAAAATCTATTTATCTACCAACCCATGAGATAGAGGGTAGACTATGAAATCTGAGATTTGTGCTCTAGGAAGCCCAGCAGAAAGAGAGGGAAAGGGAAAGAAAAGGAAGGAATGAGAGACAGACAGACAGACAAAGACAGACAGAGAGAGACAGAAAACACAGGCCCCTTAAGCTCTCGGGGAGGAACTGGTTGATTCTGGTGACAAATGTTGATTCTGGGTGAAAAATGTTCTCCGATTGTCTTTGCTTCTAGATTCCTTGGCCAAGGAAAGAATGTGTTCTATCAATGTCAGTGTGAAGAGCACCAGCATCGTGCCAGCAAGCTGGAAACATCAAGTGTAAGCAGGCTATCATTTGGAACAAGGCGACAAGGCCTCTGCCCTGTGAGCTGGTACCCATTAGAGGACAAAACTTCACATTTATGATTTGTCCAGGTGGGGCTGGAGAGATGGCTCAGAGGTTAAGAGCACTGACTGCTCTTCCAGAGGTCCTGAGTTCAATTCCCAGCAACATGGTGGCTTACAACCATCTGTAATGAGATCTGGCACCAGATATAGACAGAACACTACAGACAATAAATAAATCTTTAAAAAAAAAAAAAAAAAAAAAAAAAAAAAAACAAGATTTGTCCAGGTGATTAGACAAACACACAAATGAAATCTGACTTCCCATCCACCAGGCAACATAAATCTAAGAGTGGGCCCTTCCATCCACACCATGAATATGCTTCCACGAATCTGCTTCATCCTATACTCAAGGCTTGCAGCCTACTTTATGTCAGAGAGACAGTAAGGGAAGAACTGAGCCACCAGTACCAGTACCATGTGTACTCTGAACCATTCCCCAGCCTTTCTTACTATTCCTGACATTGTGACTTTGGTTAACAGTGAGATATGAAGCAGACCGGAACTGCCTTTACCTAATGGAGACCGGAACTGCCTTTACCTAATGGAGGGAGACAGACAGCTGTCCCCCGGATAGGTTACATGGGCACCGTGTGGGTGTCTGAGTAGAAAGCTTCACTGCTGGGGGAGAAAATGTCACACCCAAGACTACTGTACTAAACAGAAGCACCCTTCTGGCGAGGGATTCCCCAGAAGTACTGTCTTTTCTACAGAACATGTCTCAGCCTTCTCTCCAGACGTCTGCCACCTGCCTCCAAACTGTCAAACCAGACAGTACTGCCTCTGAGGGTCTCAGTCCCCAACCTCTAGGATCTGGATTTCCAATGCCATCTTCTCCAGCCACTCTCTCCAACCACCTTCTCTTCCACACTTCAGAATTCCACCGACTCCAATGTACGCTTGCCAAGGCCGGCACTGTCTCTTCTCATCCCACCCCATCTTTTCCAGACAAAGCAACTCTCTAAAAGGCATTGTTCTCAACCTTCCTAATGCTGTGACCCTTTTTAATGCAATCCCTTGTGTTGTGGTGACTCCCAAGCATAAAATGACTTCTGTTGTTACTTCATAACTGTAATTTTGCTACTGTTACGAATCATGTAATGTAATGTAATGTAAATATCTGAATTTTCCAATGGTCTTAGGCAACCCCTATGAAAGGGTAGTTTGATCCCCAAAGGGGTACCCACAGGTTGAGAGCCACTGCTCTAAGAAAACTCATGCACAAACTATTACTATTCTCCCTCTGCTGGCCTCCCAGTTCTATGAGATTCAAATACCACAACCCCTCTGGAGCTTGTCCTGACCACCTGAACAGGTCTGTCCTTCCTCTGTTAGAATACCAGCATGCTTTCGAGGCCCCTCTGCTCTCTCTGTGGCCATGCTACCCATGAGACTTTGGTCTCTGCTGATGTCCCCTGGACTCCCTTGAATCTCTGTGGCTGGTACATGCTTCAGTGGTGCTCTTTGGGTAAGTCACCCGCAATGCTCTTGGTGGCAATGATTTGGGGCAGTTAATGATCCTTTAAAAGTCTGGAATACGTAACTCTGGGGGGCTCACTGAGAAGGTGACCTGAAGGAGGGACAATTAGACTTCCTGTCCCCACCCACTTACCCTGGGTAGGGGGAATTCTCAAGTTTTAGGCTGAGTGACTCTGAGTCCTAGATACTAGGTCTCCAACATTACCTGCCCTCAGGAGTCTGGCCCTTCTATCCAGAGGCTAGTAGTAATCAGTAAGGATGACAGTCACATTCCTAGGGACATCTGGAGCCAAGGCCTGCTGTCCACAGTGCTAAAGACTAGAAGTTCTCTGCTTGCTTGATATGGTAGTTTGAATGTAATTGGCCCCATAATCTCATAGGAAGCACTATTAGGAGGTGTGGCTTTGTTAGAGTAGATATGGCCTTGTTAGAGGAAGTGTGTCTCTGTGGGGGTGGGCCTTGAGGTTTCCTATGTGAGAATACCGTCCAGTGTCTCAGTCTATTTCCTGTTGCCTGCAAGATGTAGGGCTCTCAGCTACTCCTCCCTTACCATGTCTGCCTGCATGCCTCCATGCTCCCTGCCATGATGATAATGGACTGAACCTCTGACCTGTAAGCCACCACCTCAATCAAATGTTTTCCTCATAAGAGTTGCCATGGTGGAGGTGTCTCTTCACAGCAATAGAAACCCCTAAAGCACTTGGCCAGCCCTGAGCAGAAGTGGAACATCATGCACAAAGGTGTCCAACTAAAGACGATGGGCTCCAATGAGGAGTTTGTGTCAATCAGGTAAAATATGCAGCTGGCAGCTGGAATCCAATTATAATCAGGTCAGCGGGCGGGGCTCTGTTCGGAGATGGTGAGACGCCTGCCCGTTGTCGTTATTCACAATTGAATGCCAAGCACCTTCATTAGGCAAGAACACACCTTCCCCACTGCACACCTTATTCATAGCCACCGACACCAGTTTTAAAGTCTGACATAATTAACTAACATGTCACAAAATTACATTTCGTCCCATCTAAATCCTTCCTGCAATAATTATTTTCAGGGGAGGAGGTGCCCCGAAGTTTTGTCAAAAGAAAACAGCTAAATATTAAAGCAAAATTCTCCTCATGTCAGTGCCACTAATGTACTTGGCTGGTGCAAGATTTCATGATAAAGCTGATGACAGTCGACATAAAACACTTTCAGGAACCCATCCTGTGAAAACTCGGCGATGCCTGTAAATTCAGACAGAGACCTGGAGCTTTGGCGCCCCCTAGGAGTCCCACTTGGAACAAGCACCCATTTCTCAAACTGCAAGCAGGGCTCTTTCCTTGTGAAGAGAACCAAACTAAAGACTTTTTGTCTTTTCCAAGAAGCTGTTCCTTCGAGGCGTCCGTCCCCTGCCTCCTAGCCTGATGATAAAGCTGGGTAAAAGTGCTACACTGACCACTGACCAGACTGGTTCTGTGTGTAACATTGTACCAAACAGAGGGGAGGCCTGCCATATCTAGAATCGTTTTTGATACTGAACCTTGTTCTAATTTTGGAGTCAAGGTCTCTGTGGTTATTTAAAGAACAAGTGTAACCCCGGGTTGTTGGTTTTTTGTGTTTTTTTTTTCAATTTTCCAATGAAATCAGAGGCTCTTGGGTGTTAATACATGGGAGAAAAGGAGGGACAATTAGGGTGGTTTGGGGTAGACAATGTTAAGTCTAGATACGACCTGAGCGCTATGGGGATGAAATAATGCGAAAATTGGGATGCTGTGCCTTGGCCAGCTACCACGGAACCCATGCCTCACGTTTCTGATCTTTGATTCTCCCCCCCCCCCCTTTGTAAAAGCCCAAATTTTAGCATTGTCATTTAATAACACGGGAGAACTAAATTTAACTAAAATTAAAACAAATCATTTTTAAAGGACTATAAATAGATGGAAAGAGAGCCACAAATACAGGGAGACATAAAGGCACATGGTTGGATGAATGTCAGCTTCACCAGAAACTGCATGATGGACAGAAGGATATATGGGGAAGTCGTCTTAGTTTGCTTCCTACATAAAATTGCATAGGACTCCCCAAAGACAACTTCTGCAGCCCCTGTTGTAAACACTCTATTCAAGGACATCAGGAAAGTCTCCTTGCACATCGGTCTCTCACAAGTTCTCACCACTCATCCACAAACTATTAAAAAAGAAAAGGGGGAGGGGAAAAAGCCGTGAAGTTTGTTAATTCAATCCTGGATCACCAGCGTCCTCTGTTGGTCACCTACGGAAGGAGCGCTTATACTTTGGAGAGGCCCACACCAGAGAAAGTAGATAGCTGCGAACTCAAGAGAGCTATTGCACCGGAATTTCAACTCTCCGCGGTGTTCAGAGTGCGGGGGCCAGCAGTAACTCCAGTCTACACTGGGGCGTATCAGAGAGAATTTAGTACAGGCGTGCAACGATGACTTCAAAAATGGTTGTGAAAATTATTCGTTTTAGGGGCTGCTTGGCTATTAATCATGGTTCAGCGGCACCCGCTTCAGTGTCTCCGAAGATGTAACTGCTAACTAAAAAGAATCCCCAAATCAGAACTGTTGGAACTTCATTTCTTTAAAAAACACCTTCCCGTAAGGACGCTCTCACTGCTCATTTGGCTAACTGGGGAGGTGTGGCGAAGTAAGAGTATTTGAGTCACGACCGCTTTGAAAAGCATATCTTTAGAAGCCACGACTGTCACGTTCGATTGTTCAGTGCGAGACTCTGGAGGCTCAAGAGGCCAACGGTGCAGATTTAAATATGATCCGCACGTTCTCGCTGGGAAATGCAACATGCTCTACGTGAGGCACTCAATTGCAGAAACTTTGCAAAGTACACAGGAGTTGAAGGAGCCCGCCAGCTTCCCAGACATAAATCGGTGCAGGAGGGCCACCTAAACCCCGCATCCAGGGGGAGGGGCTGCAGGGTCCTGGGCGCCAAGTTGGCTAGGAGTCATTTCATTAAGGGGAATCAGAGGCCCTCAAGTGACTGGGACGCAAGGTGGCCGGAAGCGCCTACGGTTCCCGGGAAAGAAGGGGTGGCCCGAGTGCAGGGCGTGCGCACATGGAGCAGGTGCCCAGTGAAGACGCGCGCAGCGCGCCCCCGTCCTTGGTCCCGCTTCCCGGGGAGGCGCGGGCCCTGGAGCCGAGCCTGCGCCGGCCCACCCCCCACCCGCGCCGTTCCGGGGCGTGTCCTCCGCCACCCCAGCTTCTATATATCGGCCTGCGCGCCCGGGCTGCCCAGATGCGAGCTAGCGTGGCTGCTGGACGCTGAGGACCTGCTGCTCGCTCCGCACATCCCGCAGCTTCGTCCCGCGTGCTCCGCTCCACTCCGCTCCGGTCCGCCGAGCCGCAGTCTCTCCGCCCGGCGCCATGCATCCCGCGCGCCCGGCACTCTGGGCGGCTGCGCTCACCGCACTCACTCTGCTCCGCGGGCCGCCGGTGGCGCGAGCCGGCGCGGGCGCGGTGGGCGCGGGCCCCGTAGTGCGCTGCGAACCGTGCGACGCGCGCGCGCTGGCCCAGTGCGCGCCTCCGCCCACCGCGCCCGCGTGCACGGAGCTGGTGCGAGAACCGGGCTGCGGCTGCTGCTTGACTTGCGCGCTGCGAGAAGGCGACGCGTGCGGCGTCTACACCGAGCGCTGTGGCACCGGCCTCCTCTGCCAGCCGCGGCCCGGGGAGCAGTACCCGCTGAAGGCGCTGCTGAACGGCCGCGGGTTCTGCGCCAACGCCAGCGCCGCCGGCAGCCTGAGCGCCTACCTGCCCTCCCAACCCGCTCCAGGTAAGCAGTTCGCACCACGTGCGCGGAGCGCCCTCCCTGGGACCCGGCGCGGGTGGCGGGCAGGCAGAGCCTGTGGCTTCAGAGGCTTGGAGCGGCTCATCCAGAAGATGTTAGTGGCGAGACGGGCCCTGGGAGGCGGAGGGGGTCCCCGCGGGCATCGCTCCACTTGCTTGCTTCTCAAAGTGCAGCTTTCTTGTAAGTTGCAAAATGCTGTCCAGGAAAACGGGCAAATTTCCGTGGTAAGACAAAAGGATACCAAGGTAGACTGCTAGAGGACGGATCCCGGTCATTGGAGAGTCTCTCTGAGCGCAGATGCCTGGGTTTGGGCTCTGTAGCCCAACTGTAGACCTGAGTTTCCGTTCTCCACAATTGGGAAGGCGTCTGTCTATCCCAGGGAAGCATGAGCATGGGAATCCGGGATCGGGTCAGGACCAGAAAGGTTTGTCAGTAGGCACTTGTCTTGAAAAATACTAACATTTTTGCACGGGCTCATGGGCAAAGCAGTATTGTGTCCCCGTTTATCCAAAAACTGACGAGATGGAATTAGAGTCCTGGTGTCTTTAAGGTTGTGTAATCTAAAGTTCAAAAACTTCAGAACTGCTCAACATCACCAAGAGCTACAATAGGGTTTGAGCCCCGTTTGCCTCAGTAGGCACTATCCCACGCCCTGCGGCGCCTGAGGGGTTCGGGGTTCATGTCCCAGGTACGTGGGGTGCAGGCAGTGCAGATCCAGGCGGTTTCCCTGCTGAAGCAGAGACTAGAAATGCTACCCAGGAATGTCCCCCCTTCATAATCCGATGCAGAATGAGTGGGGTGCAGCGGAAGCAGCCCCTGAAAGGAAAATCTCAAGCGCTTGGCAGTTACCCCTCCTGAGGCTGGTCCTATCAAGCAAGCGGCCATTCTAAGGGCATCGCTTTGTTCCCTTAGGAAGAAAAAAGAAGAAGAAAGACTTAAATGGATTTGGCAGCTGTTGTTCGAAATGTCCAGCATTCTTAGCCCGTCTCGGCTTAGTTGTGTGAGTCAAGTCCTTACCCAGCACAGATGAAGGCTAGAATTCCCGGGTTTCCCCACATCAGGCAGGCAGATGGTGCGGAGCAAGCCCCTGGGACCACGGCTAGCTGGACCGACGGTCCCTTTATGATTTCCGTGGCTGCATAGCTACACTCCCAGGTACAGGCAGGTCCTGGTTTATTCATTCCTGAGAAGCACCGGATTCCTGGCAAAGCAAGACTCCAGTTGTTTCGCTGACTCAAGTCAAAAGCAAAATCAGGCTGTTTGCCTTGTGTGTCTCTGACTTCCAGTGCATTCAGTGGCATCCCAGAAGCGATCCTAAGAAATACCAACACTGCCATTTCGAGTTAGGCTTAACGACCACTATTAGTAAGCACCATCGAAGCGCTATAGTATAAATTGATGTGAGCTTTAATTATAAAAAAAGAGTTCAGTGGCTTCTAATATGGGGGTAGGGGAATGATAGATCTATGACACAATTCACAATTACCTTTTTAAGTTGAACCATATTCTCCCCTAATCAGCGGTCTAAGGTTAACAAACAAACAAACAAAGGAAGTTTAAGAAATTACTTCAGCTTCTTGGAAGACAAATGCAAATACTTTTATTTGTATATTAGCATTTCCTCTGTCCCTGTACTTCCAAAAAGAAAAACCACTAAGATTAAAGCAAATTGAAACCAAGTCTGCCAGGTGCTGGTCTAGACCCTGGGAATTTGTGCTTGAGAAGGCACAGAATTCATTGAGGGCTATTTGGTAGGTGAGGCTCATGGGTAAGAGGGTCTCCCTAGGGTCCTGAAGGTCAGTTGCTCTAGACAGTGGACTTTGCAGCCCTCTGGCAATTTCCAGAGAGTGAAGCATTTGCTTCTCTTGGCCTAGAGCCAGAGACTTGTGTCTTCCCCATGGGCAGGATGCCCCAGCCTGGCATTTCCTGAGAGGAAAAAAAAAAAGAGAGGACAGCTGGAGCCCCGCACCCAGACAGAATAAATTCGGAACTAGATTGAAGAGGCAACTGGACCTTCCTGCTAGGGGGGCTATTAATTCATGTGGGAGCGAAAGAATTCTGTAGCCAAGACCTGAAGGTTGAACCTGAAGCTTTGGAGTTCAGAGCCGGGCATCGCTGGGGGCTGATCATCTGGCTTTGGATTCCCATGGGGCTCTTACTACAAGTTGGAGTGTCAAAGTCTGGCTTCCTGTCTAGCCACAAATCTAGTCACATACATAAGATCCCAATTAATCTATTAGCCTTCCAGCATCGTATCAGTTAGGGCCCTCCCCTTAGCACCTTGGATTATGAAAGAGACCCCTCCCAAAAGGGGCTTTCTTTCCACCTCCCCTCCCCCTCTCCAAGGTAGTAAATGCACCTTGTTGGCACCTAGTGGTCTAAAGCTGTGGGCGGTACGTTGGTGCTATCCGCATTCTGTGTGCTCACTGCTGAGGGGGATGGGAAAGGTTTGCCCAAGAAAGTGCCCCTCCCACCCAATACACAAAGTCTATGGACCTTGAAACTGAAAGATATACAGAAATAAACCTCTCTAACATGCCCACAAGATTCTGCAGGTCCCTGAAGTGAGATACTTCACATGAAACCAGAGCTCACAGCAAGCCTGAGTGAATGTCAGAATCCCCAGGCCAGTGTGATGCTGCCACTGGGTGGGGATTTTTTTTTCTCCACATTGTCCCACCCCCAGCAGCTGCACCCAGGGCTAAGAGGACCACATTTGGAATCTCTTGCGAGTTTTCTGGTCAGCTCCATAGCAGCATTCCATGGTGCGTGACTGCCCCCTGCCGGTGGCAGGTGGAGCTGGCTGCTTTCTCATATGTTGAAGGGCTTCATAAGCATCCACTGCCTTCACTGGGCGCTGTATAGTAAAACCACATGGCAGAGTAACTTTCTAACGGATGATCTCCTGAGGTAAAGCAGCCGGGGTGCAACGGGTAGTATTCTAGAATGCTTTATCCAGTTGCCTTTTTCTTAACTTATTAAGAATTGTTGAACCGACTTTGTCTTTTAGGTGTGACCTGGATCTGAAAAGATTATTATTATTATTCCATTGCCAATAATGATCGTTTCCTTATCCCCATGTTCTTTTCCAGGAAACGCCAGTGAATCTGAGGAGGACCACAGTGCTGGGAGTGTGGAGAGTCGGGCTGTCCCCAGCACACACCGAGTGACTGACTCCAAGTTCCATCCACTCCATGCGAAGATGGATGTCATCAAAAAAGGCCACGCCAGGGACAGCCAGCGTTACAAAGTTGACTATGAGTCGCAGAGCACAGACACCCAGAACTTCTCCTCGGAGTCTAAGCGCGAGACAGAATACGTGAGACCTTGTCCTCTTGTTGGGGAGGGGGGCACTCGAAAGGAACACTCCAAGACAGTCTCCATGCAGCAAGTCCCAGGGGTCCTAGCTGATGGGTGGGCAGCTTCTCTCTCCTAGGCCCGCCTCCTATGTCAGAGACTCTTGGAAGGTGCAGGCTGAACTGTACTAGAAAAGGATGTGATGGGCCCCCGCAGTTAAGGAACAGACTTCCCGTGAGCCTGCTTGATTTTATTCAGTGGACTTCCTGAAGCCTACTGGCCTGTTCTTAGATCACTTTCCACAGACTTAGTCGTACTCTCGAGAGAGCAGAAGACGCGGGGAGTGATGGTTCGCATCCTCCTGGGACCTTCTCACTGACCCGAGCAGAATGTCCTAGAGAGGCATGTCGCAGGTTCCTTCTGGGGTGGTCCTGTGGCCACTGGGAGATTGTCAAAACAATAATTGTGTCCTCAGGGTCCCTGCCGCAGAGAAATGGAAGACACCCTGAATCATCTGAAGTTCCTCAATGTGTTGAGTCCCAGAGGTGTCCACATCCCAAACTGTGACAAGAAGGGGTTCTATAAGAAGAAGCAGGTGAGTGGGGTCCCCAGGATGTTTTATCCCTCCGTTCTCCATTGGCCCAGTGGAGAATCAGCCTCAGTTTGCAGGAGCCTCAACCGGTGTGGCCCCCTTCTGATACACGCATGCATCACCTAGTGGCGATATTTTAGGTAGCTTTCTAACTAGGTAGTTCACGTGACTCTAGGAAACAGAAGTAAACAATGCTCACCACAGAATGTCCACATTCCAGTGTTTATACATACGGTAGTCTGCATCAGGCAGCCTGGGCCTCTACCCTGTCCATGGATTAGCTCAGCACACTTCCACTGAGGCGAGACCAGAGATGAGGCTGGACGTGAGGTCTGAGAGATCCAGCCTGACAGCCACAAGGCGAAGAATGCGCAGCCGCCCCTCCAACTTCCCCAGAGAGGTTCGAGCACACACAGGCATGCATGGATGTACACCCCCACCTACACATGCGTGGCTCTTTAGGAGTCCTGACCATCATAATTTTACCTCAGGCCAGCTGAACCCTGGGTAACCACTTGGGACCCTGGTTACCAGCTTACACACGGTGTCTCGGTTAGGGTTTCTATTGCTGTGAAAAGCATCGTGACTAAGGACAGTTGGTGGAGGGAAGGGTGTATTTCACTTACACCTTCATCTCACGGTCCATCCCTGAAGAAAGTCACGGCAGGAACGGTAGCAAAGGCCACGGACGGGTGCTGCTTACTAGCTTGCTCCCCATGGGTTGGTTGCTCAGCCTGCTTTCTTACAGCACCCAGGACTCCCTGCCAAGGGGTGGCCCTGTCCATGAAGCTAGGCCCTCCCCCATCAATCATCCATCAAGAACATGTACCACGGGCTCATCCACTGGTCAGTCTGGTGGGGGCATTTTCTCAGCTGAGGTTTTTCTCTTCCCAGATGACTGTAGCTTGTGTCGAGTCCACGTAAAACTAGCCGATGCGTGTGGTACCGATGCGTGTGGTACCAATGCGTGTGGTATTCACGTCCTTTCTCTCCCTCCCACAGTGCCGCCCATCCAAAGGCAGAAAGCGGGGCTTTTGCTGGTGCGTGGACAAGTATGGACAGGCCTTACCTGGCTACGACACCAAGGGCAGAGATGACGTGCACTGCCTCAGCGTGCAGAGCCAGTAGATGCCACCCGCTGTGCCACGTAAGCCAAGGGTTTAGGTCCCGGGGCAGCTCCCTCTGAAAGTGGCAGAGAATCCGGAGAATTGCTAGGGGCAGCTATGGCCACCAGATGTCCGTCCACCTCTCATCCTGGGTGGGCTCATTGGCCCAGGAGCTGCAGCCGGGCCCCAAAGAGAGGAAGACAAAGGGGACTGTTCAGGGAGAAGGAGGTCCCTACCCAACCACACACTCGAGACCAGGGTCAGTGTGGCTTCAAAGATACCTATTCTAAATGACTTAAAATATACACTTGGGGGGGGCGGGGAGGGGGCGGGTTTCAAGACAGTATTTCTCTGTGTAGCCCTGGCTGTCTTGGAACTCACTTTCTAGATCAGGCTGGCCTCGAACTCACAGAGATCCATCTTCCTCTGCCTCCCCAGTGCTGGGATCAAAGGCGTGCGCCACCACAGACCCACAGTCTTTCATTTGCAAACACTGAAGATATTCTTTTTTTTAAGTACAACTCTAATCTACAGAAATTCTGTGGTTTGCCTTCATGGGGGAATGAAGCAATTATGAGAAGGAATAAATATGCTAGGTTTTCTCAAGACAATATTAATGGATAGGAAAAATATTGTTTTAGTTAAAATGTTTTATCATAAGTTGGAAAAATAATTCTAACTTGGGGGTGACACTTTCTAACAATGAAAGTATCTTACAGTGTTCTCTGATTGGTTGAGAAAGAACAGACTGAGGCCCCGCCCCTTCCGCACAGTGTCACACTGGGTGAAAGGCTGAGTCCTTTGGATTTTAGAGGTAGTTATTTCAATGTATGTCTTACTCTATTTTTTTTTTTTTTAGTTGATGTGGAGCTCAAATACGCCTTATTTTGCACAAAAGACTGCCAACAACATGATCAGCAGCTGGCTACAGCCTTGACTTATATTTCTTTTTTGTGGTGAACTGATTAAAAACAAAACAAAAAAAAAACCAAAGTTTAGACAGATTTTTGAAATGCCTCTGGTTGTTTAAGTAGTAAACTTGATCATCTTTCTACTCTCCGGTAGTCAACAAAAAAGCAGTTTGAATTTTCCTGTGGCTTCCTATGAAAACACTCATGTACTCCAGGCTACGGATGCCCGCTCCCCACTAACCCACCCGCCCAACACGGGCCTTCAATGTTGCTGGCCCCCTGCCTTCCTGACTTGAGAGGTTCTGTTGCCGATCCTCTTTCCATTCCCTGTAAATGAGGGCAGGCACTGTGGAGAAGGGGGAAACCCCTAACCATGTCACCAGGACATCTGGACACATACTCCTGAGGCTCATGGCCCGTAGGGTGTCATCTCTGAACCAAGGGCCTGGCCCCATATCTGCAAGTGACCTGATCTACTTGGGAACTGTGGGAGAGAATAGGTGAAATCTCTCTGATTAAAACTGACCAGGAATGTTCTAAGGCACTCTGGGAGCCCATAAAAACAAGGACGAGGACCTTCCGTTGTCAGCAGATGGTCCCCAGGTGGGAGGAGCAGTGAGTGTCAGCCTCCAAGTTCAGAGATGTCACAAACAATGGTACAGTTAGTTCTTCAGATGACTTAAAAAAAAAAAAAAACAGTGTTTTCTTGTCCAACTTCTCAAAATAAAATTTATTGGGGGGAGGGGGGAGGGGAGGCATGGCAAGCTTTTTTCTTTTTTTTAAGAAAAAAAAAAAAAGGTTTTTTTTCATCTTCCCCCTCCTTCCTATCTAAACAGGAAAGAGGAATGGCTTATTGGAGAGCCTGGCAAGACCACCTAGAGAATCACCCGTTGTTGATCTTAAGGTCCTTCTCAGACTTTTTTTTTTATAATTCACGCATATATGCAGATAAAATACATTCGTAATTGTTAACAGTGTATATGACATAGCCCAAATATAATAGAATCTGTACTAGATAATCTTAGATAAAATGTTAGAGATGCTAGGTGATGTAACCCCGGGCACGCCCCAGGAAAGGAGCCTGTGTCTGGAGGCTGGGCTGCTCTCCCCAAGGCCAAGGCCAAGAGGGTCTGACAACAGGGTGCAAGGAGACCGCACTGCATCCCACGGGGTGGACATGCGCTGTACAGAGCTTGTCTTGAGAGTTCAAAGGAATCTCAAGACATCCTGCCTGCCTATCAGCTTTCCTTTATTTTTTTAATTAATTTTGGGGGGAAAAATGTATTTTTGAAAAGTTTGTCTTGCAATGTATTTATAAATAGTAAATAAAGTTTTTATCATTTAAAAAAAAAATGCCCAGCTCCTTTTGTTTGCATCTGGGTCTTGAGTCACTGGCGAGATTACTCCGTGTGGTAGAATCTTCTAGACATAGTAGAAGATGTCATGAACATTACTAGACATAGCTGAGTCCAACTCTAACAAAAGAATCTCAGTGGGACAGTTGCTGTGGCCTTCTCTGACATCCACACAGCATCAGGCCACATACAGAGGACCATCTGGGTCCAGTGGGTTGTGTGGGTGGTTATTATGATCTAGACAGTTAAAGTAGGCTGTCTCCATGACAGTCTGGTCTTTGCCTCTCCAGTTTGGGCCTCAGGTCTTCAGAGCAGCTTCCCCAGGTACATGATGTGAATGGTAAGATGGGCACATCCTACAAGTCACTAGCCTTTCGGCTACTGGGTGCTTGGAGAAGGGAAGTGAACCGAATCCAGAAAAGGAAGAGGACCCCCAAAGGATGCTGGGAGGGCTCCTGGTACCTCAGTCCCTCTCTGGCTTTGGCACAACTGTCCCTTGCCAAAATAATTTCAAGTACATCCTGGGACCATGGCATCAAACCACATACAGTAATTGCCTGTCTAGAGTCATGTTTAAAGTCATCCAACAGACATCCTAAGTGATCACAGAGTTGGACACAACAAACAGCAAATTGATTCTATGAGTGTTTGGAGATCTGGGGGTGTACAGTATGACCACAGGGTGGGAACCAAGAAAATTCAGAGGGCAGTACCCTTGGAGTGCTGTGCTGATTGACACTTCAACAATGCACACTGAACTCACTTGAGGTGGAGGGGGAGCATACACTGGCCACCACGTGCCCTGAAGCCAGATCCAGAGTGTCACCCTCGTGTTTGAGCCTCTAGGAATCCAGGACAGAAACTTAGCAGGCCCTTTGGTGCCATGGCAGAGGTGTGGGCCACATGGTGATGCATCTTCATAAACCCACTGGGCTAACCTCCCTGGACCTACCAGTTCACACACCCTTCCTTGCCCTCACCCCTTCACCTCTGACCTTTCACCTGTCCATGCTTGTGATGGTCATTTCCTCATATCAACTTGACCAGGCCACGATGTGTACAAAGTTAACATCATTTCAGATATATCTGTGAGTGTCTCCAGATGAGATGTGCACACTGACTCCCCGACACCCACCACCACCACCACCTACATTAGCTGCAGATTGTGCCATCTGCTCAGAGTCTGAATAAAATAAAAGGGGGAGGATTCTTCCTTCCTACCTGGCGTTTATCTTCTCTGACCCTTAAAGTAGAAATTACACCATCAAGTCCCCGGTGTTCAGGTCTTCAGCCTCAGATGGATCACAGTACCAGCTTCCCTGTGGTAGATGTTGGCACTTCTCAGCCTTCCCTAGCACATGAACCAATTCTTCACAATGAATCACCATTGACTGGTAGGTGAATGGACAGATGATGGATGGATGGATGGATGGATGGACAGATGGAATTCAAAGTCAGACAAATAGATGGTTGAAGAGTAAGTAAGTGCTGGGTACTACAGAGAGAGATGGTTGTTAAGTGATAAACTGGTGGAGCTAAGGAGATGGCTGGGGGCAGAACACTTGCCTTGTAAGTATGAGGCCCTGAGTTCATTTGCCATATAAAAGATAAAGAGCTAGAGAGACAGCTGACAGATAGTTAAATACCAACAGAAGACAGGTCATAGACAGATGTGTGCACCCTACTGGCTCTGGCTCTGTGGCAAGGTAATAATACTGTGAGCAAGTCCTCTTTAAATGTTGTAAGCCCTTCAAGGACTCGTGCCCACCTGCTTTTCCTCTTGCTCTTTCTTCATCTGCTGCTTCTCCCAACCTCCCAGCTAGACGCTCCTCTGACTCTCTGCCTTCACCCTCCTCCGCTGCCCTCCAACCCTAGGAGTTAGCCATCACCAATCCTAAAGGTTGTTGTGCCCAGTGACCTTCACACATAGGGAAGTGGGAGATGTCTGGCAGTGAAGAAGCCTCAGCTTCCCTTTCAGACATTAGCAGGCAGGGCTGCAGGCAGCCTGAGTGGAATAATCTGACATGAAACGCTGTGGAAAGATGGGAAACAGCAAGAGGCCAGGAACAGTCAGCAGGGGGAGGGGCAAGCATCAGGCAAGATGGCTTCTGACCGGCCACCTGGGTCAGTTTCGAGAAATGGGCGATGGAGAAGACAGCTGGGGCTGGGGCTGGGGCTTTGGCCTGGAAACTAGAGGGAGGGGCAGGGGCTGCTGTCCAGCTGTGGCAAAGGTGGATGGTGACTCCGAGAGGGGGAGAAGGCTCGAGAACAAAAGCAATCCAATTACTGGACATGGTGGCCCTGGGCATTTGGAAGCCTAAGGCAGGGGATTTGCTGTGACTTCTGGACCAGCCTGGGCTACACAGTAAGACCCTGTCTCAAAAGCACAAGAAGCCAGTGACTACTTGTCTGTACCTGTATTCCAGCTAGAGGAAACCTGGGCCTATTAGTAAGTTGAAGAGTGTTAAGGAGGGGAGAGGCTGAGGACTCTGCGGAGAAAGAGATGGGCTGAGAGGGGAAGGGATCCCTAGTGTGACCCAGACAGAGGCCTGGTGCTGCTTGACAATGGGGCCACACGATCAAAGCACCATCTATCACGCTGTCTCTCCCCAAAGCAGACTCAGAGCCAGCTGTGGGTGAAAGATAAAGAGATCGCAGGAACAAAGATGAGGCTGGGACTCCACAGGGACAACAGGACTTCCAGGTAGAGTATTTATTCCAGATGTGCATTTAAAAACAAACCAGATGCAGGTTTCCACGTTTAGCTTTGATTACATAGTCAGCATCTTAACTTTCCTGGCAAATAGGCATGAGACACAGATCTGTGGGATGCAGAGAGGAGATCCCTGGCTAACTTTCTTCCTTCAACCCACCGGAAAACTCTCTACCTCACACTGACTTGTGCATGTTCTGGGCAGTATCACTCTGCCCTTTCAAAACAGAAGAATGGACCTTGGAATAGCTGAGACGTAGTATTTACATATATGGTGGTGAGAAGTGCTTCATGATATATAAATTAATATAGCACAAGTAACTGTGTAGAAAAACGTAAACTTACAGTGAATAAATATGAACCAACTTCATATATCAAGCAGTATGTGGAGTATAAAAAGTAGTTCCTGGATATATACATATACACATATATAAAATGGTGTGCTCCAGAGTATAAATATACTATATACTTAAATATTTGGTGTGAGAGAACATGTGTGGAAGTCTTCAGTTTTGTACATTGAAATACTGGTGGCAGTTGGGGTCCCCTCTGGTCTCCAGAGACCCAGGGATCTTCTTCCCACTCCATGGATAGACACACCAGCAGAGCCCCGCTTCTCCATCCAGGGATGTCTCACACTGTAAAGACAGGGGCAAGGTCAGGAGCAGCAGGTGGTGAGAGCTCTGGCCACCCTGTCCCTGAGTGAGGCTGAGCACCGCACAGCCACCTGCTGGCTAAGACTCAGCAATGTCAATGCCCTTCTGGTGGTCATGACGAAATGGAGACACGTGCTGTGTGGCACATGGGATAATGGTCTCACACACTTGTTAAACGGCACAGTGTTTTCACAATTATCTGCTCCATGGCCTTGATGGCAAAGGAGCCCGGCAATGGACCTCTTTGATTAACCACCTCGATCACTCGGCTGGGCCTAGACCTCGGGTTTTCTGAATGAAATCCCAGAACCTGAACTTCTCTGAGTCCTAAAGGATCCTTAAAATTAAGCCTTGACTTGCTGGATCCCATTTATTACTGGGCATAGCACAAAGCCCTACTATATTTTACTACAGAGTTTGTTTTTGTTTGTGGGAAGAGAGAAAGTGGGATGTCTGTCTCCTAAGTGGACCGTGTCCCTTTCCTCTAGTTGCAAGGAACTGAAACCTGAGTGTCAGCATTTGGAGCACCCATCTCTGTTGATCTGCATGAAGGTAGTCCTCCCTACTAGCTCAGGTGCTCCTCACTCATCACACTAATGCTCAGCCCCCTCTAGGGGCCCGAAGTGCTCCTCGTCCATCCCACACCTCTTTCTAAGCACTAGCTTCTCCCAACTGTGCAGGGAGGGATCTCACGTGAAAAAGCCATCCACCTTGTGTACTTGTGCCAGGAAATCATTTGACGTAAAAACCGTGAGGCTTTACTGAATGTGGAGGAGCCGAGCTAGCAGATAAGAAGCAGCAGGAGCAAAGCCACCTACCTGTTTGCTGTGATAAAATCCATTCTTGTTGCAGTTTGGCAGATAAAATTTGTAGATTTCATCCCCTGCTTTCTGCTGGGCTGCGGCTAATCTCTCTAGCACTTTATAGAGTTCTCGTCGGCAGGGCTCCTAGAAGAATCATTGTATATTAGTACGGATACAAGAAGAGAGATTTATCATTTTAGACAATGACTGGGACATCTAGGGATGTGGGTCAAACATATGATGTCCCCAGGTATTTTTTCCCATCTGTGAGTGGGACAAGTTGGTCTCAGGCTTGAGCTGTGGTGCAGGCAAAGGATGGGAACACCATCCACATCCTCACTGGGTGGCATTTTTTTTAAAGACCTGATTAGCGACATCCTGGCAAGAACCTAGCCAATGGTCTACAATGCTTCCCAACCCATGCCATCTGCTGAGTAGTTTGGGCACCTGCACTCTAGTTGGAATGACAGTGGGCTCAATCTCTGTATGTGGAATTTAGCATCAGAAATATCTAGATTTTCGAACAACTGTCCTTGCAATTAACATATGCCACGTTGATTGTGGAGCAAGGCACTCCTCTGGATAGCTTGAGATCAGAATGAGATTTCTTATTCTTTCCATAATTTCCAGATGAAATTCTAAAGTGTCCCTTTCGCTCCGTTGAGTGTACTTTTTTAAAGGCCTCTAACTTTGGTTCTCTGTCGCCCCCAAGTGATCAAATTGAAACCAGCCATTAAACTAGAGAAGTTCTTGCTGGATTGAGAGTTGGAGGCTGGAAAAACTGTGGGGCTGGACGGTGGCAACAATTGCTGGATGCACTTATGGACAAGGACACTTAGATCGAAAACGGCCAATTTTATGCTCTGTGTATTTTGCCATGTTTTTTAAAGAGGCAAAAATACAGCAGGAATGGGAGTAGCTGTTCCTCCATGCTCAGCTTCAGGGTGCTCAGTGCCTTTCAGAAATTCTCTAGCCCAACATCTTCACTTAGAGATAAGCCTAAGGGTCCGAGTGGAGGGTCTCACCTTCCATTTCTTGAGGTTAGCGATCTCTCGGGCCCGGATGCTGTTGTAGGTGCTGATGGCATTCCACAGGATGGGCCGGTCCTCACTGGAGGGGGCCATCAAGTGGAAGCTCTCCAATAGCTGCTCCTCTGTCATCTCTGGGCTCTCGGGAAGCTCATCTTCAGGGGCTACAGTAGCCTTTGCCTCTGCAAAGCAAGCACCGCAAATCCATGAGACCCTGGGGGTATCGTTCCTGTGCCCAGTCACTACTTCTCCTTAGAACCGATCTAGAATGGCCCTGGTGAAATCGGATTTTTCACCAATGGCTTTTGGCAACAATTATGACCAAATAGCAATACTAATTCTTTTCTGGGAAAATAGTATATGTCAGGAAGAGGCAGGGCAAGGAAGCCCCAGGGCAGAGGGAGCATCATGCACAATTTGGTGAGGGAAGGGCAAGAATATAACCCTGAAGAAGCCAAGGACTAGGGTCAATGCCTGAGCCCACTAGTGATGAGACCCGACCCCTTGGCTCTCCTCTCCACTCCACAAAAGGAGTCTCAGGAACCGGTGTAATTGAGTTAGAAGCAAGGTCTGGAATACAGCCTTCCCTACCCAGACCACCACCCTCCTCGCTCCTGGGAATCCTGCTTTCCCACACACGGTCACCTCTGTGCATCCCCTCACAGAGGAGGACATCATTAGCCACCTTGCAGACAGAGCCTGGAAAGGCTCATGGGGAGAAACAATGGAGGCGGGTGTCCATTTCAGAGGACCTCCGGGGTAGCTCTAACTTCATTTACTCCAACGGGTCACATGCTTGCAGTACAGCTTCCCATCAGAGTATGGAACCACGGGGCTCCTCCACACCCACACAGGACGTGCATGTAGCCCAGATGGGGAGATAGGGGCTGGAGCAGAGGAAGAGGCATTTCCCAAACTTCCTACTACAAACAAACCAGTGCTTAAATTCAGGAAAGAACCTGATTGTCAGGTTCCTAGCAGGCAACATACACATCAAACACTGTTTGTCTATAGCAATGAATGGGAGCGAAGGTTCGGGCCTAAATTTTCACATTATGTTCTGTAAACATCTGGGAAGCACATACTGTGTGGCAGGATATATGCTACAAAGGACATTGCAAACCCCCTGGGGGCAGCGGGAGGGCTTCCATCCTAAACCTTCCTGGACCCTTGACCCACTGAACTGCTAAGGGCAGGACCCCCAGGAGGAGGCATTATGTGCTTGGGCCGGCACCCCACCCTCCTGGCAGCTCCATCGCTCCCTTCACCCCGCTGAGACACCAAGTACTACTAGTCTGTGAACGTTCTTCCCAGCTCTCCACTAAGCACTGGGCGCTTGGACCACCCTTCCTCGGATACTCTCCCCCCACTCCAGCACACACAAAGCTTTTAGTGGGCCTGGAGTGTCTTTGTCCCACCCACTAATAGACTCGGGATGGGCCTCTGCTGGGCCTAGGCAGTACGTGTGTGTCCCAGCCAAGAGACCTAGAGGTAGAGAGGGGCTGCAGTACCTTCGAGCTCGGAGCTGGACACGGTTCTCGTAGCGGGGGCAGCAGGCTCTGGTACACAGGCTCCCTGGCCGCGGGTGAGGGCATGCAGGGGACGAGGTTCCCCTGGCAGGGCACGGCAGCTGAGCCCCTGGGCGCAGCGAGCCGTGGCCACGCCGCAGGCGGCACCCAGTGGCAAGGCACATGTCGGGCAGCAGCCACAGCCGGCAGGCCGGGAAATCTCGGGGCACGAAGCGGGCACGGGTGGACAGAGCCCCAGGCTCTCAGCAGTGCAGGGCGCACAGCGCCATGGCTGTGCATCTCCAGTGGCCACGCCAACTTGGAAGGCTAGGAGGATCAGGAAGCGCCAAGGAACAACAGCGAGGAACTCAGGCATCGCAACCCCAGCGCAGCCGGCAGTGGATGAGACCTTGTAGGCAGGCAGCCGCGGCTCGGTGCTCACAACTCTCGGGGCAGGTGGTAGTGACGACGGTGGTCACAGCTCTCTGGGCAGATGGCCGTGTGCGGTGTTCACTGCTCGCTGGTTGTGTGGTGGCAGGCAGTGGACGATGCTGGCTGGTTGTAGCCAGAGCCTTATGAAGGGCTGGCTCAGGGGCACAGGTTAATGATTGTCGGGGCAGCGTGCTAGGATCCCAGTGTTCAAAATAAGTTTGTTTTGCTTGTGAGCTCTGCGCAAACCGTGGGTGGAGGGGGGCGTGGGTGGAGGGGGGAAGGGATCCAGTTTCCTACTATGTTTGTCCTGATGTGATGAACTAGGACAGGAGCTGAAGTCCAATTCTAACAGCAAGATGGTAGCCAGGTGGGGGAGGGCATTTGTTTTTGCTCAAGGGGCATCAAAGACCTAGCCGACCAGGCCCTTCAAGTGGACTCAAGGCGCGCCTAAGAAAGGACGGGTTAAGCCAAGAAGGCGTCAGGCCCCAAAGGGGGGGGGGGATAGAAGTGGGATTCTCCCTAACAAAGCCCACAGTTGCTTCTCCTTCCTCGCGGAGAAGCCCCTAGCCAGCAAGAAAAGAAATCTATAGTTCACCTCAGGACTGTCAGGGCTTCAACTCCGAAAGCGTAATGGCCCTCTCCAAAGAAGAGAGAGACCCAGGGCCTCAGGAACCTGTTCTGTGTGGCTGTGAAGTCAGAGCCAAGCTATCTCTGTCTAACATTCTAGCTTGGATGAGATGCTTATCAGTGATCAAGTATGACAGCTTTCTCTGACCCATTTCCCATTTTTCATTCTTTTTTGTTTTTTGTTTTTTTTTGTTTTTTTTTGTTTTTTGTTTTTTTTTTTTTTTTTTTTTTTTTTTTTTTGAGACAGGATTTCTCTGTGTAGCTTTGCGCCTTTCCTGGCTCTTCCTCTGCAGACCAGGCTGGTCTTGAACTCACAAAGATCTGCCTGCCTCTGCCTCCCGAGTGCTGGCATTAAAGGCGTGGGCCACCGCCGCTGCCGCCGCCACCACCACCCAGCTGCCATTTTTCATTCTTTTATACTGCAAAGAAAACTTAGAAACCTTTAAGGATGATCAGAAATGGGACATACCCTGGAAGCTCCCCCAAACCTCCCAGAGTAAACTGATCAGCACCCCCCTGGCCTCTGAGAGTCTTCTGTGTACCAGATCTAGATCCCACCTCCCACCTACCTTCACCTCTGCCTCCTGACGCAGATGCTAACTCAGAACAACTGGCCTCCAGCGATGGCTTGGATCTTCTTGTTAACCCTCCATGGTACTGGTTTGGAGTGGGGTGGAATCCTGCAAACTGCCCCAGCGTCCCACCACCGCTTATATACCAGTCCAGCCCCTCAAGGTCTTTAAGAGTGGTATTTCAGACCTGAGGCCTTGGAGACCTCAACGTTAGCCCCTGGCTCAAGAGGAGGACATCGAAGACAAAGATTGCGGGAGAGATTTCAGGTCAAGGTCACAGAGACTGCTCCGGAACGCCCTGGACAGAAACTCACATCCCTGTTACCCAGCAGTTCATGACTGCTCCCTGTATTTGAGCCTCCGGGAAATGGCTTTCTGGGTGATTTGACTAGAGCACTCTAAACACACGCCCACTGATGCATCACTCCTAACAGTCATTCTTCCGTTCAAAGGAACCAGTGCAGGTGGCCCGCCACGGAGCCGGTGTGAGGGGAGATGTCAACGGTGACAGACTGGTTCGTGAACGCTAAGTACAGCCACAGCCCTGACAGATAAGCAGTATAGCACCAAGGGCCAGAAAGATGGGCCCGTGGGTCACAGTGAGCAGCAGAACCCTCGACAAGAGAGAGGACTCAAGGGTGGGAGGTGAGGAATGGGGAGGACTATGCCAGGTAAAGGGCTGAGGGAGAGTCCCTGGAGGGGTGGAGGCTTTCAGAACGCAACTCCACCACACAGCAATAGGCAACAGGCACAGGCTGATCGTTCACATCCAACCACAGATACACCCTTCTTGACTCCGCAGAGAGGGACAGGGGAGGTGTACCAGCTTCTGCTGCCGCCACTGCACAGCCTGGGGACATCACTGAAGGAGCTGGCTGGGAAGAGAAAGGGAGTCTGAAGCCCAGGCGCCAGAGGACTGTGCAAGCCGGTGGCTACAGATGGTGAGAGCTCACTCTGAAGCTGTCCCCCACACAGCCTAAACGTCCACAGTCAGACGGATAATTCTGTCTCCTGATGGGAAACCTTTCCGATAAAGGCATTCTTCAAAGAAGGAAAACCTCCATACGAAGAAACATTGGGAGGGGAGGACATAGGCCACCGCCGCCAGTGCACAGGAGCAGCTGTGACCCTCAATGCGTTGAATGTCTTGAGAAGAATGCAGACAATGGGCAGGATGACTACCGGGGCAGGGCATGATTTAGGAGCCCGAGGACACGTTGGTTTTTCCTATGACCTTCCTTAGCCTTCTGAATCCGCACCATGTGCTTATGCTATATAAAGTACAATCACACTGCCTGCAGATATAGGTGAGGGACAGAAGGCTTCCCCGATAGGCACAAGGCCCTGTGTTCGATTCCCCAGGCCTGAAGGAAAGAATATGGAATTACCCTGCTACCCATCCCCTGGCTCCCTGGCCTCCTAAAAGTGACTGAACTTTGCAAAGCCGGCTTTTGTTCAACTTGGACCGTCGCGAAGAAACGCCGCTGGATCAACATCTGCCAGAGCAACTGGAGGAAGATCAGGCGACAAGCCTCCTCCCAGACACTCACCATCTCATGAGTGTGTCTCTCACGACTTTTGTTTATTCGTCAATTTATTTGTTTGACACAGGATCTCACTACACAGTCTGGACTGGGCCCAAACATATAGCAATCCTCCTGCCTTAGCTTCCTGGATACTAGGATCACAATAGTGTGCTCCCATGCCCAGCTATGCCTTTTTCCCCTCTCTGACAAAGGTGCCCCAAGTTCAGTACCTTGTTAAGAAATTGATCAAATGATTCCCATTTTACAACATTTTTATTTTAAATAAACATTCGTTTTGTTTTTTTTTTTTAAGAAGGGTTTATTTCTGATTGTGTGTATTGCAGAAGGGTTTTGGGTGCATGTGAGTGCAGGTGCCCTTGGAGTCCAGAAGAGGGCGTCAGATCCCCCTGGAGTTCCAGGTGGTTGTGAGCCACCCGACATGGGGACTGGGAACTGAATCCAGGTCCTCTGCAAGAACAGTACACCATATCCCTCCAGCCCCTAACATTTCATTGTAAGTTATTTTAAATGAGTAGCTTGAATGTTAAGTCCCTAAATAATTTTACTTCTGGAAGGGGAATTTGTGCTCTGAAGTTTCCCTTTGACTGCCTCAACTTGTAATCACTGTCCTCCCTTGAAATGTTTCCTTAATGAAACACAGGGAAGGCAAAACGCTGACAAATATTTGGGACAACTGTGTGCCAGGCGGGAGCCTGGGCCCTAAAGAGTTTACTCTGCTGTGTACTTGCCCAGCATGCATTCAGTTGTCCATCATCACTGCTCTTGTACACAGTGGCTCTTCTTTCTCTCCAACGATCGATTTCCCAAATGTTTCCATTGCTTAGCTCACCGGCACACACACCAAACAGCCACCAAATGCCACTTTGACTCCCAACTCTGTCAACACAAAGGAAGCCAGCTCCCCATCCCACCCCCAGGCCCATGTGGACAGCCAGTTTCACTGGCCTCTGCTGCGTGGGGTAGGGTGACTAGCCCTGCTCCTGAGTCACAGCCTGACTCAGCCACCTCTGTTGCCTAGCTCTAATCCTGAACCTGGGAAACCCCGCTCATTTTCCAGTGAGATGCCCCCCTCACTTATTCACTGTGAACAACTCAATTTCATTTCCACACTCTAGCTCTGCATTTTCACACTGGAATTTCCGTTAACTTTATGTCTTTGTCCATAGTGTTTCGTCCCCCCACAGAAGCTGTCTTTCAAGACTCCTGTGGCTTCACATGGCAGATGACCGACCCTTCCTCCCTGTTAGAATTCCTAGCCACTCCTCCAGCTACATGACTGACCGCACACGATGCTTAGTCATCCTAGGGCTTTACATCCTACATGATCCGTGCACTGTAGGATCACCCTGTGTGATCACGTAATCTGCATGCAATGTGGTCATGTAATCTATGCGCATAGCTACGTAAGCCCCATATGTGCATGTGGGGGAGGGTACCTATAAAAGCGGGTTCCACCTATTCCTCCCCCCTTTTCCTGCATGGTCATTCCATAGGCCTGTGCACACCCTTCTGTTCCCTTTCCTTAATAAACTCTTATAGTGGGTTTTGTTGTACCTCGTGGCTTTTCTCAAACGGTAAACAGCGCCGCTTAATAAATAACCCTTCCCAGCTTCTTAGATGTCTGTTCCCTAAGTATCTGTCTGCAGGCCTTTCCTCACCACACAGTAGAGCGGAGAGAACTGTCTTCTGGGTGAGGAGGACAGAGTGGGGCTTAGGAAAGAGAAGTGAGAGGACATCCCAAACAGAGTCACGATCTAACATGCTCACAGCCCAGCAAGCTGGCAGCCTAGGGAGGGCTCCTGAGTTCATCCTGTGCTGCCTGTGACAGGAAGGAAGAGAGCGTCCAGGATGTCTGGATACTTCAAGGACAAGGCGATGCCACCGCTGGTCTTGTGGGGGAAAGCGAGATCCTCCAAGCTGTGAAGGTTGGGGTGCCGTGACAGAGAGAGACAGCAGAAGGTGGGAGAACCCACCAAGCTCAGTGTGCCCAGAGAAGAGCCAGCAATTCTCTCTGCCTGAACGCATAGGACGCCCAGGGGTCTAAGCACGCTGACCGTGGGAAAGCCTTAAGAAGGGTGGGAAAACTTGAATTTGGAGTAATCACCAGGGACGTGATGGTGTCCTATAAGTAATCATTCCTTCCAAGATCTAAGATTCTTGAATGGCAGGCTGGGAGCAACCAGGCTACCAGAACAGGAGAACAATGTTTTGGTTTTGTTTGGGGTTTGGGTTTCTGATGGTGTTGTTGTTTTCATTGTTTTGTTTTATTGGGCCAGGGTCTCACGTTGTTCAGGCTGTCCTTGAACTTACTACATAGCCATCGCTGGCCTGCAGCTCCTGATCCTCCTGCCACCCAAGGGCTGTGATTGCAAGCAGGTGCCACCCTGCCTGTCCAGTGTCTTGCGGGTGCCAAGAGGGGGCGCTCAGGTGCTAGCAGGTCTCAGTATGAGCAGCTAGGGTGAAGCTCCCACTTTATCCACATCAAAGCCTGTGTGTTTCCTGCACACACAGGCACTCCCCTCCTGCTCTGTTTCTGTAAATTCAGCATGCTACATCGGAAAGGCATTGAGAAAAGTCGACAGAGACATTGGCGCGGCAATCCCGGTCCGTACTCCAGAGGGCGCTGTGTGAACGGCCACACTCAGCATCTCCCTCAGTGATCTTCACACCTCTGCCTTTCTGTTTTGCCAGCTTCTGCAACACTGTGGAATACCACACGTGAAAACCTCAGCTCTGACAGTTTCATTAGCACCAGAAGAGGGAGGTCCCATGGGAGCAAAAGTCTGCATTTTCACCTCGGATTTCCTCCCCCCCAGTGCATCGCACACCAAGGCTGTGAGGAGGAGCTGAAGGGACCCTGGGCAACATGGCTGCTGAATAAATGTGAGCTGATAGCTGATAGCTGTCGCTGATGGAAGCCGTGGGGGCCTGGAGATGATGAAAGCGTGGAAGGCCTCCCATCCATCACACGCTGTTCCCAGTTCTGCCTTCATGCAGGGTGCTGCTTACACACAGGCAGCTACAGAGTTAGGCAATCTGGGGAAATGATACAAAGGTCAAGGGCAAAGGGGGAACTTTCAAAGGGGAAAAGTGCTGCAACCCAGGGGAAACCTCCACAGAGAGGTTGTTTTGAACCTGAGGGGAAAACACAGAATGATGTTCTGCCCACAGTCCATGATCAACATGGGGATGATGTAAACCCATGCAAAGGCCTGGCCTGCTGCCCTTACCTCCTGGACAGATGAAAGGCACCGCTGTGCGGTCTGGAAGAAAGGGTGGGTGAGGGGGAATAGCTCACCCCTATACTCCCGAAGCACAGAGGGAGAGGAGCAGGCCTAGGACCAGCATTCAGGGACTCCAAAAGACCTCAACTCAGGCTCGGGATTGACATCCCCTTCCCCAGTGAAGCTGAGGGTGTGTTAAGATTAGTTTAAGAGAGCAATAATAAGTGCCAGGCACAAGGATAGTATACAATCTTCCATCGTCCTTCTCTTCCTGGGGACAGGCACCCCTGATCACTCACATCTGTAATGTATGGAGCTCTAAGCAGTACAAAGCCACCAGGAGCTGGATAGCAAGGCCAGCCCCGAAGCCTGGTTTCCAGGGATGTGCCCGTCACTCTATTTTAACACGTGTCCAGGGCTCTGATACATGCCCACATTCAGAGCCAGCAGCTCACAAAGCCCTCTGATCCCAATCTCCCCTAAAGCCATCCCTTTAGGGGAGGGAGGAGTGGAGTTTTCAAGGATAATGGATGTGTTTGGTAAGAAACAAACAACCCCCAACCCCAAACAACGGCTAAGGTTGGGTGTTGGGGGGGGATGGAAACAAACAGCATGCCCTCCCTGTATGAGGATCCTAGCCTATAGGGTATTTGTATTCGGAAGAAAATTCTAAAAAAGTATAAAGAAGAAAAATTCTTAAAAAGTATAAAGGAGACACGGTGATGAGGAGGACTGACTGTGGGCAGAAGGACACACAGCTCATGGAAAAGGGTATAAAGCTCATTTTTCCGACTTTCAAATCCATCATAGTTTTTTCTCTCTTTGAGGCAGATATGTGAATTCAACTTTCTGGGTATTAAAATAGCAAGAACTATTTTGGTGTGTTCCAAGAGAATCCAGCGCATGTTATCCCTTCCAGGCAGCGAGTGTGAAAGCCAGGCAAGCTTTTCATCCCATTAGCCATTAGTGCAATAGGAATTATGTATGACTAGTCACTGAGAACGTTTGTCATACTGACCACTTTTAAAAAGTGATTTTTATAAATTCTGCCGAAACCATATCAAATCATTATATTATAATGTTAGGTAATGTGTTAATTGCATTTTTAAGGAAAGAAACCATGGGGTCAGAAGGTTGAGAGACTATAGAAGACCTTTCGAGGCCTTGTGTGTTAAGCCTTGTGCTTGACTGAGGACTGGGTGGGCTAGACAGGGTCGTAACATCCCTACAACCTTGCACAAATTATTTGACATGTCTTTTCTTTAATTTATCCTTTGGTAAATTGACTAGTACCTGCTACAAAAGTGTGTGTGTGTGTGTGTGTGTGTGTGTGTGTGTGTGTGTATCAACCCTTGGGGTAGAAAATCATTAAGCCCTAAAAGGTCATGTTCACCTTCTAGAAGACAGGGGTGGCTGTTGTAGGTAGCTAGGTCACTATTTTCTTCCTCAGACTGGACCGTGTTTTGAATTGGTCTCAAGGAATGTCATCACGTTTTCTCATCCCCTGGGACACCACAGGCCCCCACCCTGGAAGACCTGGGTAGATGGGCCACCTGTCCCTTCTACCTCCATCTTCTGCTCTCCCCAGGCAACCCAGGCTCTACCATGCCGAGATTTACCAGTGTCCTTGCCTACTTTGAAGACCTACTTCTTAGTTCCATGAGAAGTCCCTCTGCATGCCGATTTTAGCTGGAGGGACCAAGACACAGCTATCTCTGAAGGCCAGTTCTGGGGCCACCTGTCGTACTTATGACAAACACTTGTCATGTGGTCTGACTGGTGCTTGCCTCGGACTGTTAAGGCCAATGGTGGACACAGGGGCTTTGTCTGACACTCAAGAACATGTCCAGAAACACATTACTCAGTCACATTAGGGAGCAGAGCCTGGAGAGCAGGGAAGACCAAGACCAGGTTTACTAGACAGGGAACTTTACTATTTAAAATTAATATGTGCTCATTACAATGATCTTTTCAGGGACATGTGAACTAGAGCTAAGTGGTGTAGCTTTCATTCCTTCACTCCTTCCTCCCTTCTCCCTCCTTCTCTTCCTTCCTTCTTCTCAG
This sequence comes from Peromyscus leucopus, assembly GCF_004664715.2. Classification (NCBI taxonomy): domain Eukaryota; kingdom Metazoa; phylum Chordata; class Mammalia; order Rodentia; family Cricetidae; genus Peromyscus; species Peromyscus leucopus. Next base: position 26,616,973 of record NC_051071.1, read on the forward strand.
AAGGATGGTCCTACTATGCTTCTCCCACTGCTCCTAAAGATAGCAGCCAAAAAGTTAAAGCCCCTTGATGGAAACAGCCCAGAAGTGCACCTTTAGGCAATCTCAAAACATTATTTACATAGAGACCAAATGTGACTGAAACCGGAAGCTAGTGGCCATCCATGAGAGGTTGTCCTTCAATATAGTCTGTCTCCCAACACTCTCCAGAGCAAAGCAGTTTATCCACCTCTTAATGAGGGAAGGGGGTCGGAGGGTGGGGTTCACTGCTGGAGACTGATTAGGGACCCTTAGCACCGCGTTAAGACCCTGGGACATTCGAGGCTAGCATGCGGCTTTTCACCCTTGCTACTGTTTGTGTGTTAGGCGATCACTGCTTCCCTGTGCTTCGTCACTAAGATGTGGAGGGTTTCTGTGGAGATCTCCTCTCTCAGAAAAACACATGAGGTGGCACATGAGGGCTTTTCCAGCCTTGAAACCCCTATGCATGCGGACAGCTGTGGGGCATCGCTCGGACTCAGCACCCGGCCTGTGGGCAGGGACAGAACTGAGGCTGTAGTGTACACACCCACCCTCCAGGCCTCGCTTTAGGGGCTGCATCTATGATGAGAGAGACCAAGGCCCCTCAAGACAGGTCTTCCTGAGGCTTTGGTGAGCAAGAAGGAGACCACAGGAGACTAGGTGGGGCTCCTCTGTCCTGTACAAAGCGCAGCAAGGCTGGCTAATTCGCTGCAGGTGTCTGCGCTGCATGCTGCTGCTGCTGAGCGCTGTCTTGCTGGTGGGGCTCTGGAGGTATAGCCCTCTGGGGGTACAAGTTGTCATCCATGGGCTGTGAGTCTCAAAGTTTGCCTGACTTTGAAGCAATCCTATGTGCTTGAACATGCCACAGGGCAATCAGACTGAGTTGCCTCTTAGTTTTGTGGAGTGTTATTATTTCTAAGTGCCAGACTAGATGACACGAACAGCCAGAAAAGATACAGATGGAGAACATTAGAATACATCTAAAGAAAAGAACACTTTGCAGTAATGTGTGTGTGAACATGTGTGCAGGTACATGTGTGTTCCATCTGTATGCATATGTAGATAAAGATGTTTACTATAGAAAAGACCCTTATTTGTCAAATGAGAACGGTTATAGAATAGACAGCACAATGTGTTATCATTTGAAAATTAGATATATAATCACATATTCAAAAAAAGAGATTCCAGCTCAATGTGGTGTTATACATCTTCCATCTCAACCCCAGGGCATTCCAGGCCAGCCAAGGCTACATAGTGAGAAAACAAATAAAAAATGAAAAAGATAGCTTAATCAAAATAGTAATATCTGGGTACCTGGGAGGCAGGGGGTAAGTTTAAAACAGTTGGCTGGGCCCAGAGGCACACACATGTAGTCTCAGCTCCTCCAGGGTCTAAAGGGTAAGAGTTCAAGGCAAGTCTGAGAAACATTAAAACCATCTTCTGTCGTCTGCTGTCCCAGGCACCTCAGGCTCCACCGTGCGGAGACTTACTAGTGTGCCCGCCTATTTTGAAGACCCACGTCTCACGCCCATGCAAAGTCCCTCTCAAGGACTCATAATCCCTTTGGAAGCTCAGCGCTGGTGCAGGCCGGGATTGACTCAGTTGCTACCCTCAGCGGTACCCATAATCATTCACTGGTGCAGAGGCGACAAGGTGGCTCCACCCAGGGTCATCTGCACATCCTTAGAAATGTGATTATGAGACCCATGCTGATCAGGTTCATCAGGAATTCGGCTGGCCCAGTGCTCTGGGCTCCAGCAACTCAACTCTGAGAGTCACTGGCGGGAAAGAAGGGGAGGGTCCTCTGCCACAGACCTGCTTGGAAGTCTAGCGCTGGCCAGTGGCTCTCGGCTTGTCTGAATGCGGGAGTGTCTTTGTTCTCTTTGGATTGGGGGGCCCTGAAAACCCTTGGCTGTGAGAATCCAGGGCTGTTCTAAGCTCATACCCAGGCGCACGCAGAAGCAGCTGGCCAGGTGCACACCCTCAAGGTGAGGAGCACGCTCCCCCCCCACCCCCCGCCTTGCACTGCCACGTGCTCATTAGGCGTGCTCATTCACACCTGTCCAGGCCTGAGTGGGCTCCGTGGCCGGGCGGATTTCTGAGCGCTCTCGTTCCAAGAGCCAGGCGCTGTCACTGCCAAGGACACCCATTTCAGAGGGAAGACGAGATGGAGTCCGACACACAGGTAGGTATAGAGGGGTGCTTCTGGGAGTAAGATGGAGTCGAGTGGGGGGCGGGGGTGAGGCGCAGTCCAGTGGTGTACGGAGTAATGCAGATTGCTCTCAGGCTGCCTGCCGATTAGGCCCCAAGGCGTTCCTATCCTGTGAGAAGCTGCTGTAGACCCTGGATGTGCTCTATGTTAGATGAGTCATATGCACCATGCCCTGGCCTGGAGCCTCCACACCACACACCTTAGTCAGCTCTGGACTTCTCCTTGCTAGTTTTTCCTAGCTAGGGCCAGACCAGAGTCTCCCCAGTCTGATCCTGAAAACTCAGGGACATCCCTGGCCTCTTCATAGTAGAACCCCCCTGGGTTGCTGCTGATGACTGGCTTTGTCCATGGGTAGCAACGGATAACTATACAGCATTGTCCAGTCTCAAGGAGTATCAAAGTCATTTTCTTTTTAAATAAAAAAAAAAAAATTTGCTGGGTGGTGGTGGCACACACTTTTGATCCCAGCACTTGGGAGGCAGAGGCAGGCAGATCTCAGAGTTCGAGACCAGCCTGGTCTGCAGGACAAGTTCCAGGATAGCCAGGCATACACAGAGAAACCCTGTCTCGAAAAAACAAAACAAAATTATAACATTTTCTTTTGGAATATTCCAGTCCCCCTACCCCCAAATGACAATGGCTTCCTTAACAGTTTGGGGATGTCCCAAATAGTGCAGTAGACACTGTTACTCTCGTGACAAGAATACAAGAGCAAGACATTGCTTCATAAAGGAGGGAGAAAGCAAAACGGGCAACCTGGCAGGCAGCGCTCTCAAAGTGACCTCAGATGGTGCCCTAGCGCGCGGCCTGTGCGAATCGCCTGTGCGAATCTGTCTGAAGCCCTGAGGACTACAGAAAACACAAAACAACAGAGCACCTGTTGCTGTCATGTGTTTTCACATGAAGAGCTTTCAAAGGGCACTGGAAGGGGGCACGCCCTATGGTGAACACAAATGTTTTTAATTCCAGGCAGTCGGTTCCAGGACCCTCCTCAGGTTCCAACATCCACTGACATTCAAGTTCCTTACGTAGCAGCGTTTGTGCAGAATCCAGGCAACCTCGCTTCCTCATAACACAGCATGATGATTCAAACAGCTTGGAAGTTACCGCTGGGCTGTATTGTGTTTGGAACAACCATAAGAAAAACCCTGAATGCTCACGTGCATGCTGCTGCTTTGAAAATTACCTACGTTGGACAGTTCTTTTCTTCTTGAGTATTTTCTACCTGTACTCAATTAAATCCACTGAAGCAGGACCTTCGGATATGAAGGCTTATGGCGGCCTTCATTCATGTCTAAAAAAACAGTTTGCATGCAGGAATATTGTTGGTTTAATCTAGGCTTTCTCTTCGAGGAGAAATTTAATCAAGATGACTGGATTGGGGATATTATAGCCAAATCAGCATGTCTCATCAGCTAGAGCAGTGGTTCTCAACCTTCCTAATGCTGTGACCCTTTAACAAGGTTCCTCATGCTGAGGTGACCCCCAACCATAAAATTATTTCCATTACTACTTTATAACTGTAATTTTGCTACTGTTATTAATCATCTTGTAAATATCTGTTTCCTGATGGTCTTAGGTGACCCCTGTGAAAGGGTCTTTCGTCCCCCAAAGGAGTTGAAACCACTGAGCAGAAGCCACCTGCCTGCCCAGCTGGCTTCCCCTGTTCATCATTTGCCAAAAAGTGTTTCTTTTCATTTTCGGTGTTAAGATTCTGTTAAATGTTTCATTGGTAACACTTTCCTGTTTCCCTCCCTGGGAAGGCAGTTTCCTGGAACATTCTCTGTGCTTCAACCCCATCCTTGAAAACTAGAGAGCTCTGACTGTGGCTCCCTACGCTGTCATTAACTATCAATACAAAGGAACAGGGGAGTGGGAGTGTCCCATCATGCACGTGGTTTGAGTCTCCAGGCATGGGTGCAGACCCTCGGTGCTTAATGTTTCCTTCTCTGTGGCCACTGGGTATGTGTCTCTGGGTGGTTGTGCTTGGATGAGAATGCACTATGTTCCCATGAAGCATGCTGCAACTGTCTAGGACCCAGATCCCTGTGTTTATCTCCAGGTTCCTGAGTTGAGCTCCTCTCTAGTAACACAGAGGCCAGACTGGAAGAAACCTGCCATGCACAGCACTCCTCAGGAAATGGCTATGGGCTGGAGCCCAAGGCCCCCAAGAAGGAACTTCCCAAGCAATTGGTCCTTGACATCTGAAGACTCCTTTCAGGATCCTGTGACCCAGCTGGAGGGGCCCAGCCCCACAGCCACCTTCAGAAAGAAGAGGCTTTCAACGGTTGAGGATTTTGAGAGTTCCAGTGGCCAGGTAGAGCCCCATTCAGACCATTTAGCTGCAGAGGAAGAGCCATGCATGTCAGCCTCATTGAACAAGGAGGAGTGTCCGAAGATAGAGGCCCTGCAGGCAGTGAACTGGCCAAGGAGCTCGGGGATGCCTGGAATTTCAGACACCACCTGGCAGAGGAGGCGAGACCCAAAGAAGCGGGCAGCTGCAGTAGGTCCCCCGCATCCCATCCCAGCCCTGTCCTTAGGGAGCTCTAGGTCCCTGTGTGCTTCCCAGCTGTGGTGTGGGGGAGGGGCACATTTACCTTCCATCACTCAGGTTCCTCTGGCCCCAAGCATGGGGTGTGCACAGTATACCCACCTCTGCCTATGAGGTCACAGGGCCTTCCAGCTTTTCTGACACTCAAGGCTCAGCTGTCTCTAGACAGCTTTTTGCTCAGAAGGGATGCTGTGGATGCTGTTGCCTGTGGACACCATGACTTCCCAGCCCTGGGCTTTGCAAGCCTGGTCCCCAGTGCACGCTCTGGCTGTTTCTTGTCCCAGGCCTCTAGCTCATGGGCATCCAGGTGCTGTAACTGTCTTCAGTACTGAGGGTTCAGTAAAGAAGCTGTTGACAGGAATTGTCCCATTTTTCACCTCACTGCATAGGTTCTCCTAAAGGGCCATCTAGGCTCTTTACTGCACTTTGATCCTAGACACTGCAGGATGCTGTTACCATCTGGGAGGGTCCTGACTTCTCAGGACCTGGCTGAGCTGCCCCAATCCCTTCCTTAGCCACAGTACTGGGACAGAGATGGCTCACTCTCACACAGCAAGAGCACAAGCCACACTTAACCCCTGCCTCTCTCTGGGGTGCTTCTGCCTCTCCTGATGCCAGGGCCACTCTTTACCAGAGCCCCAAAGATTAGGTAAGTACCAGAAGGCATCCTGGCAGGAGCAGTAGCCAAAGTAGACTGTAAGAATACATATCTTTAGGCCAGGTGTGGAGAACAGCTGTGACCCTAACAATGGAAGTCAGAGGCAGGAGGCCAGCCTAGGCTACATACCTGAGACCATCTCAAACAACAAACACATGCTTCCTGTCAGTTTCCAGTTCCTGTCAACAGACCCCAATTCCAAACCCTTCCACCTCTTAGCTGACCACTGGAAGCTTGCAGCGTGTGCGGGCTGCATAGGGAAGCTCAGGAGGAATTTTCTTCCTGTTCATTTCTCCCCTGTATCCCTCCTGAGGATGCTAACCTCTAGGGTAGCAGATATCAGTATAGCCAGCCTCTTTCACGGCAGGGTCTCTGCTTTCTACCCACTGCCTGCAGATTTTAGACTCTCACTCTGATAAGCTTCAGGCGCTGACCTCTCCTGAGACTGTGAAAGCCTAGGTCTGGGATCCACCCCTTCTCCACACTTGGGGTAACACACAGAAGACAGGGAGGGAGAACCCTGTGGGTTTGGCTGGTATCTCAGGCCTGACCGAGGGTCCCAGACCTGCTGGGGACTGTTCTTCCCCAAGTGCATTGTGCACATTGGTTACCAAGAGTGACGGCAGTTCTGAGGATTTCTGTCTTCTACACAGATGCAACGCTTGAGGCAATGGGAGGCCCAGCTGCTTCAGGAAATTGAGGAGGCAGTCCATCATGAGCTTACCATCCAAGAGGAGGTTCTTAGCACTGAGCTGCCCGACCAAGCCCAGGGGCCACTTAGCTTCAGCACAGTCAGGGTAGATGCCCAGGATCCTGCTGCCTTGGCATGAATTAAATCATCTACACCATTCACTCCAGCTGACCCAGGTGGGTAAGAAGGAAGCAGACCTTGTTACCTAAACTGCAAAGTGGGGAACGGATTGCCTAGGCCTGTGGAGAAATTGGGGGAGGCACATTAAGGGGCAGAGTTGGCAGTTCGAAAGAGAATGAGATTTCTTTGTGTTCTTGAAAAGGTCACTGGGCTGGATTGAACCCTGTGCTCTCTACTGCCTGGTTTTGACCTCAGGGACAGATTGCTCTGCTCCTCTGACCCTTGCTTTCCTTATCTGAAAACTGGCAAAAAACCTAGCAGGTGCAATACAAAGCATATGGACCCAGGTGCTGCTGGCCCAGCTCCCTCGGCTCTGGGAAAGCTGTGTGCACTGGGGACATCCTGATTCTCTGGGCTGAGTTCACTCAGGCCTTCAGCAAGGCGGGACCAGAAGGAAATGGGCCATGGAGTTCTGAAATACTAGGCCAAGTGCAGGTGTGGTGTGGCTGAAGTTCTGAGCTTACCCTGGGGACTCAGCTAGGCCCACGGTAGAGAGGACAGGCTGGGACAGAGGGGGATCAGGGCTGGTACAGATGGAGGGGAGGGGGTTGGTGTGAGTCCCCGGAGGATGGGAGAAACCGGCTAAGAGTACAGGTTTGGGTTTGGGTTTGAGTTCCCTCGGGAATGGATTGGATTCACATTCCACTCCTCTTCAGGGCAGCACGGTTAGAAAGCTCCAGTTTTTAGACACCTGGAAAGCCGCAGTTGCTGCTCAGGGCTGGGCTGTGGGTGGGACAAGGGGAAGAGAGGCCCTATGGTAGCCTAGGCAGCTGCTTACCCTGCCCGTTTTCTCCCCATGCTCTGTCTCTGCTAAGTACCCCAGCCCTAGGTGGTGGATGTACCTCCAGATAATGCAAGGAAGGAGACGCTAAATGGCCACCCCTGGATCTAACTGCCTCCACCTGCTCTCAGGCTGGCTTCTTTATACAGACATGCTATGGCCACTTAAATGCAGAGATCCATTTTATTCTTGGATGTGTGTGCTGTTTTCTTGCTAAAAACAGATGTATGTTTATGTTTCCAGTGCAGTCTATTCCACTTCCCGCCTGTCCTGTCCTCGATGGCTGCAGATAAAAGGTTAGCACTCTAGTGAAATCAAAAGGAGAAAGCCCTAATAAAAGAAGAAGGTCTAGGCATATGCAGGGTCCCGGGCCACCTGCTTGGAGCCTCAGGTAACAGGTTTCATTGTCTGCTTTCAGGAGCAGGCCAGCAGCTGCAGCTGTGACAGAAACGTGGGCTTCCACGCAATGTTCTCCATAAGTTATCATTTACTTCCTATTTCAACATCTGCATGATTTACAAGCCACTTCCTATTAAAATAATTCTCTATTTTCATTTGTGTAATTATCTGGTTATAAAATTAGTCCTGTGACAGTGTCAGAGCTTTATTAATTTTTCAAATAAGACAGAATACTATTTTTGAAACCTGATTAGAACTGTGTAACATGGAGATGAACGCATCAGAAAAAAAGTCCTTCCAATCTTCATTATTAAAAATAAACTCTTTTCAGGAGAACTATTTCCAAAGTTTGGGCTTGAATGCAAATCAATTCAGATGTGTAGCCAAGAGAATTCTATTTCAACATCACTTTTCAAAGACTGAAATTCAAACACAGAATGAGCTCAGGGAAGCAGTTTGGGGCAATGTGTTCTTAAAAGAAAGACTTGCAGGCCTCAGAGGAAGGGCTTGGGTGACAGATAATTTCCTGGATATTTATGTTGTGTTTTCTGGATTATTGCGTATTTGCCCAGTTAGAGTATACTTTACTCACAGACACTCAGCTGAAGTGATTAAAATGTCGTTCTTGGGGCTGGGTTGGCAAGAGGGCTCAGTGGGGTAAGGGTGCTTGCTGCCACGTCTAACAGCCTGAGTTTGATCCCCGGAGTCTGTCTATACAGTAGAAGGAGAGAACTGACTCCTACACCATGTTATCCTCTGACCTAAAACACCTGCTCATGTTCTCACATACAACCAAAACAAACGTTAAAAAGTTATTTAAAACATGTCATTTGGGAGGATACTTGACCAATCGGGCAGTGCAGATAGTCACACTCTGTAGCAAGATACTGAGGGGCAATCCAGATAATGCAAGGTCCCCTTTGGACTCTGACACTTTCTGGGTCACAAGGAGGCATTGGCTTGGGAGAAACAGAAAGGCCTTGTAAATCTGGTGCTGCTAGATCAGGCTGTTCAAACAGCAGGATCCCTAAGTTAACAATCCCGTGATAATTGATGAGTAATGGTCCTTGGTGATGATGGCAACAATGGTTGCTTAGAGATAAGCATGGACTGTTTGAGTTTGCAAGACCATGTTTTGCAAAACAGCAACCCTAAAACCTACAAGAAAAAACTAGAACACGTTCTGCTTCCTGGCAGTTCCAACTTGCAATGCCCTCAATCTCGGAGCGGTTTTTCCCTCTATCTGATCTTTTGCAGTCACTCTTGTCTCCTCCACACAGTGCCTCAACACTGCCACCCATTTCTTATGGAGTGTGGTTAGGGAACTAATTTCTAATCCTATGGCATGCCTGCCTTGGGTTTGAGTTCCCCTATGGAGGGACAGCTCCTTTGCTCTGATTAGAAAGAAATCGCTGGTAGGCGAGGGCCTCCTGCTGCACTGTCATTTCCTGTGGCTCAGTGGTGAGTGATCTTGAGCAGCACAGTGGCTCCCAGCTCACCCCTTTACCATGGCCCTGCTCTGGTAGTTCAGCTGGGGTTCTCCCTGAGGTGACTGCTTCCCTGGAATTGCTGGACAGAAATCTACCCCCAGGTCTGTTCATGTTGACTGATTCTATTCCTTGTGATACCAATAACTGGCTGGGGGCTTTCTGTTGCACTCAGAATGGTGGGTAGAAGGGACGTACTTTTGGTATGGGCAGACAACCAACCAGCTCCAAGCCGAGGCCTACTGCTCCAGGCTCTAGACGCCACGGACCATTTTTCATGCGCTGGGGTTGTCGGCTCGTGGCTACGGCTGTTGTCTTCAACAGTAGCTGACGGTAGCAGTGGCAGGAGTGTCTACCAGTGTGACAGTTTTCAAACAGGACTTGGAGGCTGGGACCCTCAGGCCGACAGCACCAAGCATTACAACTTTCTGAGCTCTGTGGGTAGGGTGAAGGCAATCTTACTCTTTGGGGCTGAAAATCCCATTTTCAAGGCAGCTGGGACATCAGGGCAGAGACTAACAACTTACAGTTAGGTCCTCAAAGTCTAACCAAGGAGATACAAACTTTGAAAGACATACTATTTTAAAAACTGCCTACATGAACATTGAGAGTGATTTACTTGTGTTCAGCGGTACTGAAGCCGGGCTTAGCCCCTGCTCCAGAGCCCCGGGGAGAGCAAGTCCTTCTAATCTGTTCCCTGCAATTGTGGGTCCAAGGTTTTGTTCTCTTGCTGGATGTCCAAGTAGAGATGCTCTGTTCCAAGATGCTGACCCTCTTCTCCTCCCTAGCCATGCAGCTAAGCTAACCCTCTAAGCCAGTGGTTCTCACCCTTCCTAATGCTGTGACCCTTTAATACAGTTCCTCCTGTGTGGTGACCCCCAACCATGAAATCGTTTCCGTTGCTACGTCACAACTGTAATTCTACTACTGTTACGAATTCTAATGTAAATATTTTTGGAGATAGGGCTTGGTCAAAGGGGTTGCGGCCCTCAGGTTGAGAACTGCTGCTCTAACCCATTCATGACTGGACAAAACCTGTCACCCTTCAGAGCTCTCCAGCTGATCCTTCTGCTGCCAGCCAGAGGGGGTTTTCTGCTCTCAGGAAACAAGGGAGGTCCGCGTATGAGATCATACAGCCCCCGGCACAATTAGGAGAGATACCTCATACCATTACAAGTGACGATGACGGTGGGGGGACATCTCAGAAGTTTGTTCACCATTATCAGCAGCACATGAAAGCCTGGAGTGGATGGGGGATCCATTAGGGTTGGTAGGATATCGGCCACTGCTGACATCCTGGAGTGGTTTTACCGTACTAAAGGAATTAACGTCCTGTGATCCCTGTGACCGTTTACCAAGTGATGACTAACTCCCTGTGACCAAGTGTACAAGTGTGATCTCATAGCAGATTTCCTAATGGTGCAATTATCTTTCTAAAAAACGTCATCCCAGTAAGGTGGGTACGGCACAATAGTGCTTTCAATTTGAGTTCCTTTAATTAGCAGTTCTACTGATGACCATGTTTCTGCTATGTTCTATTTCTTAATCTCAGACCTTCCATAATTCCATATACACCTTTTTGAAATCTAGTGGAATATTCGTTCCACAACTTTAAAATATCCTTTTCCTAGGACATAGTTTTATTTGACATTAAGGAGGCAGTTAACAGAGAAAAACTGTACATCATCTATGTTGACAGTTAATTCCGGGTCGTTTTGATCAGGCCACCCTCCAGTAGTCTGTCTGGACTCCATACAGATGTTGCTGTGAAGGCTGTAGTCAGGTGCAAGCTGCACACTATGCTCCTCCTCAGTCTCTGCTCTGTGGCTTCAGGCGGCTTCAGACAGGCCCGCCCCAGTCACATGAGCCAGTTCCTGAAGCTAAGCTCTGTTCTTGCACTCCCCCCCTGATACCAGAGTACACCCACCCACCTTCCCTCCCTCCTGCTCCTTGCTCTGGAGAACTTTCCAAACAACAAAGGAAAAACAACTTCAAAGTGTGACTGTGGACGTGATCCTGCACCATTCTGCTAACCCGGGACGGGTTAATTTTTCACTTTTGAAAGAAACCTATCACCAGCTTAGTGCTGTGCTCAGGTGATTTTTTTTTTAATCTTTTAAGAAGGGGCAATGAGTAGGGATACAGACAAGAGCAGAATGCTTGCCTAGCACGTGCGGAGATGATGGAGACTTCACAGACAGTAAAATGAAAAATTTCTGAAAGATCCAAGAAGTAATACTACTGACTGGCTACCCAGACTGCAAGAAGCCTGGAGAGTCCATAACAACACTGAAATGTTATCAGAGAAATATCTGAGTCATGAGGGTCACAGAAGTCTATGACTAAAATCCAGGCAAGAAAAGTGAAAGGGTGGTGGTGTAAAAATGAACATTAGGGTTGGGGATTTAGCTCAGTGGTAAAGCACTTCCCTAGCAAGCACAAGGCCCTGGGTTCGGTCCTTAGCTCCGGTAAAGAAAAAAAAAATGAACATGACTTTGTTGACATTTTGAATAATAATGGCCCCACCCACCCCTCGAATGTGCATGAAGAGAGTCAGGAATGGCTTCAAAAACATTTTGTCTTTCAATGAGAACGGCCAGCGTTTAGTCAAGCAATTTTTCTCTTTTATTTTTGTTAAATAAGACTCCAGAGAGTATAGTGCAAACACTCAGTAGAAAAGTTGCAGTTAAGAAATGTACATTCACATTAACATTTCAGTCCATTCACTTTTTAAATAAAAATAGGACAAATTATTCAATTACTTGTCTCAATTTAACAATCTTGAAAAAGACTGGAAGGTGCTCTACAGAGTTGACATAAAAATAGACCCGTATTGATTATACAAATCTATTGTGAGAGGTTACCCAGTGATAGTGAGTTATTGTGACTATAATCATTGCGTTCTCACAGCTACGGACGCATCTGGTAGGTTTACTGCGCGGGAGAAAATGCCCCCTTTGTCCATGCACCCTCCATCCCACTGAGGGACTCAAAGCCTTCTTGATAAACACAGGACACAGGTGCTTACATGCTTTTTTTTTTTTTTTTTCTTTTTTAAAGTAAGGAAATCCAGAAGTGGGCTTTGGGCTTATTTAAAAATCAAGATGGAATTACTGCTAAGACATAATGGCATTCCTATTTGTGCAAATTGGTGAGCAATCACCCTAGGTGAGAGGACGGTGGGAGAGGGAGCACGGGCTGAAGGGAGACAGTGGACAGTAAGTGCTGGAGCCACACCGGTTCCCCCAAACCTGGGGTCAGCTGGCAGAGGGGAACGAGGCGCTCCCAACAAGCAGTAGAGGTGACTGGAGGACAAGCCCAAGCCCATCCGTTCTTTTGGGCATGCTACATAATGTCAACTTCAAACTAAGGTGTACACAGTTAGGAATTTCAGGGCATGCAATTCCCAAGTGCACATGGCTTGCATATACTCAATTTTAACAGGGATGAAGGCAACTGAGCAGGCCTCTCCCCCAGGCATGTGTGCTCCTGGTGGCCAGCTGTGCCCACACTGCCAGTGGTGTATGCAAGGGATGCTGGGGGCTCCCTTGGGGTCCCCACAGGATGGGAACGGTCCCCTGAGACTTGTGCTTCATGGGCCTGGAGCCTGGGGCTGAGTGGAGGCTGCTGGTGGGAGGTGAGAAACAAGTTCTGGCTGCTGTCAAGCCCACTTCCCATGGCAGGGCCATGGGGGAGAGGGGCACCACCCACAGGCAGATAGAGTGGCCGGCAACTGTTGGCCTAAGATTTCTAGAATCAGTCTCTGAGAGCATCTCCACTGAAATGCTAATTCTCAGGAAGTGGAGGGAAATGTTTGGAAACCAATGTATCTGAAGTGGATGCTGCCTGGCATCAGTAGGTAAAGCTTAGAAGGCATGTGGGATCCCTGTACTTGAGAGGCTGACGTACTTCCTGTCATCCATCATAGTCCCTTCGATGCTTTCTATACAATCCTGGGGAACTTTGTCTAAACTTTCCTTTAATCCCTGGGAAGGCACCCTCACTGCTGTGGGCTGCCAGAAGCATATGCTAGAAATGGTTGTAGCGCACCGAAGGTCAGAGCTGTAACTGGAGCCAGGCTGGCTGTGTGAAGGGGGAAAGCCAGTGTGTGGTTTGGGCTCTACAGAAAAGAGTGTTTTAAGAAGATCCCACTGAACACGATGACAGTTTGTGTTTCAGAAAGTTTTAGAATCTCAAGGGCACGGCAAAACAGGGCCTGCTGAAGCTGGGTGTTCTAAGTTCTTGGTGGGTGTCTGTAACTTTAGAGGCGTGCAACTGATCTGAACGGAAACAGATGGCTCTAATTTAGCAACAAGAAGCCAAGGACTGCAGAAACAAACAGCACTTGGCCACATACTCCAAACATGGGATGTAAGCAAACCTTGCCCACAAGGGACCTGCCTCCATGAGGTGCCCTGCACCACGGTAGGCATTATGTACAGTCAATAGCATCAACAGCAACCCAGTCCTTACAGAATGCCATTTGCTTAGCAGAGACCCTAACCGGAAGAGAAAACACACAGGTCGGCCAGAACAGATGAGGCGTGGCCCCTCCCTCTCTGGGTTGCAGTCTCAGGACAACATGTATTTGAGTATTATACCACTTCCTCCACAGGCTGTTCACGGACGTGGATGCCCAGGAATTGTAAAGCTACATGGGAATACTAGCAATGAATGTTTCATCAATTTACCCTCATATCAACACCCCCCCCCCAAGATGTTAACTAATGGGACAATGATGACTGACCTCCCTGTGGTTGACTGTGGACTTAGCAAGTTAGTAGCATGCTGGAGAAAACTCAGTACATTCATTAGATTTTAAATGACTTAACACTTGTCAGGACAGAGGATGTGGCATGACAGTGGTCCATTTTCTGAATTTTAAGACAGTTTATGAACCACAACTCGCGCTAGCCTCCTGAGTCTTGTTCTTCCCACTGTACAAGGCAGATGGGTGGCAGCTGACAGACACACCAGGTGGAGGATGTGGCCTCCACAGCAGCTCTTATAACTTGGAGGGTAGGAAAGAGCTCATGTACCTGAGGTGGATGCCACTTTGCTCCTCCCTCAAGAGTTTCGATACACACTCACCCTGGCATCTCTGCACAGTACTCCACATGTACCCAAACCCTCAAACCAACAAGACAAAAGAAATAGGAGTAACAGATTGCCTCAATGCACCTGGGCCTGAATGCTATGATGGCAGTCTCTTTGCAAAAGAGAGTCAGCAGTCCTTACTGGACAGTAAGTAGCTCAGGGACAAGTGCCCATCCTCCACCCATCCCCCCCAATGGAGGGTGGGAATTGGCAGGTGCTGCCTTGGTTTATGGGATGCTAAGTGTCCCAAAGGATGGTCAGCTGACTGTATTCAAATTTAGTTTTGGTCCTGCTGTTAATCATCTTACTCCTAGGGAGAATTTATGTTGTATGAGACATGCACACACATGTTTACACATGTGCACAGGAGCATGCATTGATTTGAACTAAGTATGGCCCCGAGTGGAGTGGTTTGTTGTTTTTCAAGCTACTGGACAAATCTGGTCTGTGTGGAACAGAATGGATTAAAACAGTAAGAAAACTTAAAAAATCCAAACGTCTTAGTCTTTACATAACGATCTGTTGACTGGATAACCGTTTATAGTGACAGAATGTGGCACTTGAAGTTGGATCTGAAGTGTTTACCAAATGGACCCCAGAGTGACAAATCTCATACCCTATTATTGGACCTGCCTTTCCGAGGAGCGAGCACACAGGGCAGCTGGAGACCCCAGATATATCCAAAGTACCCCCCCCCCGATTCTTGGGGAGGCAGAACCTGAGGGTGCAGACACCTGCCTTGCCTGATTCTCTTGTGTCTGTGAGGTGGTGTTCACTGTGCACCTGACCCTGTGAGAGGAAACAGCCGCTACAGCCCATCACATCCTCCTTGCCTCCAGTCCCTAGAGCATCACAGACAGGCCCCAGGCAGGAGTACCCTGTGCGGCTGTCATCAGCCACCAGCAGGACTAGGCCACCCCACATCATCTACATGTGGACATCAAACTCCCCAGAATTCTCCATCCAGTGAGCAGCAGAAGCCTTCCTGAATGTGCCCTTTAGTTCTGTGCCCTCCCTACCCTCCAGGTGGAGCTCCTCTGACCAGGCCTCACACCCTCTGCCTTCCCCTAGGAAGGCTCCTGGGCTCTAGGCCCTGTGCCTCTGGGTCCACACTGGCCTCCTGTGGTACCAGTTGACCACACAGGCACCGAGAGTTGCTTAGGGCCAAAGAGAGCCTCCATTTCCACCATATTCATCCTGGCAGCTGTGAACATCCTAACACATTCCCTCTCTGGTGCCAAAGAGCTCAGAATGATTCATGAGCAAGATCGTTATCTAGGAGTCTCAGTTCCTGGATGGAAACCTCTTTCTGCCCGAAACACAGAGGTTAGCTTCCCCAGGTCAGCCGAGGGCGGCTCCGATTTTGCCTGTTGAACTCTGGGTCCCATCACACCAGCAAGCAGATCCCTGAATCTAAGTCCACCCAATGCAACTCCTCTAACGCCCAGCCTACACACACACACACACACACACACACACACACACAACTTTTAACCATCAACCTACCTCCAAGCCTATAGCTGTAAATGAAAATGAACTATTGGTTCAAACCCAAAATGGAAACCAAAAGCCAACCACAGTCAGAGAAGCAAGATGCTTCAGGGCCCACATAACATCCAAGCTGCTAGACTTGTTCTTTATTAATTTTACCAAGGCAAATAACTGGGAGAAGGGTTTGGGGTTTTTTTTGTTTTGTTTTGTGTATATGTGCATGTAAGAGCACTCTTTAAAAATTGAAGCCACTAAAAAGCATGAGCAAGTCAGTTTCTGGGGGTTACCTATATACAACCATTTAATAAAGTAATATATGAGCATCACTACTGCAGCCTCTCATGATGCTGATAGGTGAGCAATATATATAGAATGTTCGTTCCCTGCAACTGTTATGCTCCCTGTGGAAGGTACACACCTGCTCTGTAAACCCCCAACACCATCGACTGAACACTGTACAGTCCTGAGACTCGGAGAGTCCTAGAACCTACCTTGTTGAGAGTGGTGATGGCTGGGAGAATCAAATGAAACCTTCCCTGATTCCACAATCCAATCTGCTCCCCTCTTACCCAGCCCATTAAAGCAAGTCATTTACACAGCCTCTGTAGGTTGCTGTTAGGACGTGTTATGGCACAAGAGTCCTTCAGATTGCACTTAAATAAAATGTGAACTCTCTGAAGGCTGGCCACATCCACCAACTAAGCCCACAGTCTGAATCCTTTATGCTAGTCAGGGCTCCCTTCCTAGCCCTTTCCTGTTATAACCTCAGGAATCATCCTCTCCAACACAGAGCTCTTCTCCTACCAGGATGGCACCGATAAAAGTGAGATGTGCAACCTTGAATATGGCATCGTTTTCTTTGAATAGTATTCCATGAGTGCCTTGAAATGTTACCTTTTGATGCTCACACCACTGAAACAAACCATTACTATTTGATGCTCACACCACTGAAACAAACAACCATTACTACCCTCAGTCAGATGAAGCATCACGACTCAAGGATAGGTACAGATACAGGGTCGGATGGCTGCCCTAAGCTTTATTCCTTAGTGAGCAATAATGTAGGGCTCAGGACTGGTGGCTGGCTCAGTCTGCTCAGCTATCTGGGGGTACCAATCCAAGCTCCAGAAACCAAGAAGTTAGAGCTGGGCCTTCTGGGAGGGGTGGGGATCTGGAAGGACAGTCCTCTATAGCAAACTCATATGCATGGGTAGTTTCCGAAATATCCATCTGCTTGGGCCAGACTTGTCTCTACAGTATAGAGTTATGGTTATTGCTTCTATGACAGAAGGGGTCCGGAAGCCCTGGTGGCTTTGGAGTCCGAGAAACGAGTGGGTTGCTGGGTGTGGGGGGGACATACACCTGCAGGGATAGACGCTCCAGGAGTGGACCGTCCCAGGTTGGCACAGCCCATGGAAGCGTTTGGAAGCATTCTGGGGCTGTGTTCTACTCTACAATGTCAGGCACGGGAGGCATGCTAGGGTTGAGAAGGGAACACAAAGGGGTCATTTCCCCAGGGCCACAGCATCGCAAGCAAGGGCTGACGTGGGTGCCAGGCTTTTCCTCATTTTTGGTACAAGTGAACAGGAAGCACCTGTAACTGGTGCACTATTTACAGAGCATCTTAAAATAAATAATTTGGAGAGAATCCTACCCAAATGGCTCTAACATTTGTACATGAATATTGTACAAGATTAAAAATAAATAAGGCAATATAATACATTTTTATCACAAATAAAAAGAAAGTCATTTGTCGCCAAACCCGGAGGAGCATTATGGCTGCACGTGTGGTTCCTGACCTCACAAGAAGTAGGCGGGTTTGGAATTGCTGATGATGGAGATGTCGCCCCTGAAGAAGAGACCCAGCCAAGGCTCCTGTGTGGTCTGCTTTGGAACAGTTCTGTGCCCAGAGAAGGCAATGTCATCCTATACGGTTGCTTTCTCTGGCTCTGACCACACTGTGGGTGGCTCTGCCCAAGCACCCATGTGATCCCCATTTTGCACACTCCATGTGCGTGCAGCGCTACAGGCCCCGGCTGGCTCTGCTCCGAGTCTTAGAGGTCAGATCCAGGTGTCACCGGGCTCCTTCCTGATGGCTCTGATGGTCTGCCTGCTGCTTACTCAGGCGGGGGCCAATTTCAGTTCCCCGTGGGTTGTGGGAGTGACTGACATCCTGGCTTCTCTGCTGGCTGGAGCTGTGGTGCCCTCACAGGTCTCTTCAGTGTATGCTTCACACCTCTCCCAGCCTGTCCACCCTTCTGTTGACTTCTGAGAGGCCATGTGTCTGCACCAACCCCAATGGTGCGATCCAGGATCCGTTCTCATCCTTCAGCGGCCACCCCAAGTCCCCCCGTGAAGCTCCTTGGCCGACACACACAAGGCCCGGGGCTATCCTGTGGGCATCATCTTTGAGAACCATGCCTCCCTGCCTAACCCGGACAGCCCAGGCACGCAGGAGCTCTGGAGGCCCCGAAGCCACTCAGAGGAAACCCAGGCTGCACTAGAGGTTTTCTGCCATCCTTAGTGACCTAGAAGGCCAGGGACAGCACCACAGCCCACAGAGCCAGGGCTGCAACGTAACTCACTTGCTCTGGGTGCTCCTGTCTGAGCTGACTGCTTCAAATCTGGTCAAGACAAACCGACAGGTGAAAAAGTCCTAGTGAAAAAAGAAGCCCATGAGGAAAAGCTATTCGTCCCAAGGATAGGAAAACATGGGAGCGGGCAGGAGGCACAAAGAGTGAATATTTGTGTGCCCTCGCCAGGTTCCGGCTCAGATGAATCTGCCTCTCCTCAGAGCCACCCCCACCCCCACCCCACCCCCACCAGCCTGCAGCTTTCCTGGAAATGCAATCTCTGATGGAATTCTGGACCACGCGAGAAACCCCAAAGCTCTCCCCCTGCCCTCAGCCCTACTGGAGCCGGCATCCCCCCAGCACTGCTATATCAAAATGCCAAGCCACAGGAAGTAGACGTGACCACCGGAAGAGGCTGAAGCTCCTGGCTCTCCAGCTCCGAACGCCACAGTGGAGTGCGGGGGGGTCAGTCTGGCCCTGGCTCCGGGTTCTAGCCAGGACAGAATGACAGAAAGGCAGCAAACGATGGCCATACCACACTGCCTGCTATCATCAGAAAGGCAACAAAACAGGGTGGGGCACAGGTCAACATTCCTCTGCAGAAGGTGCCAGAGGGTACCTTTACCATCAACCACAAGCTCCAGCCCATAGAGAATATGCAGTCTTCCCAGCCGCCTCACCCCTACCCTGGGGCACCTGCAGTACAGCCTACAGTCTCAGGTACTTGGAGACTGTGCATGCAGCCTCCGCCTCTCTCCATCGCTTGACACATGCCACCTGAGTCTAGCCTCGCCTGAGTCTCCCAGGATGGGCGCTGGCTGACCTGTGAAACTACCCAGGCCCCAGCATGGCCACACACTTGAGCCAGAGCTGAGTTGGGAACCAGGGACCCCCACATCTGCACCCTGCCAGGGAAAGCTCTGCCCTAGTCGAAGAAGACAGGACCTTAGGCAGGGGGCAAGTCCTTGGGAGCAGTGAGGAGATGAACCTCTACAGCCGTGAGCAGGCAGGGCTTACGCCCACCTGCCCTGTTTCAAGCTGCCTCCCTTCCTGTGAGTGAGGCTGAGTATCTCCAGAAGCCAGGTTTCATCCAGCTATTCCGGGCCCATTGCTTCCCAGCAGCTCCTTCAGACTCCTGTTCCCCACACTCGCGGTTTTCATCTCAGCTGCAGTCGTGGGGAAACGCAGATGGGAGACTCCCTTCTTCACTCGGGAGCAGGGATACCACACCTAAGACTCAGGAACGCACACTCTGCCAACTCCGAAACCCCCAAGAGGAGGGGTGGTTATGTCAGAGAAATGATGTCTTCCAGCAAGGAAAGTGCTCGTGGGTGTAGGGGGCCAATCACTCAGCATAAATGAAGGCTTGGTTCTTGCGACACTTAACAGTGTCCAAGACACCCCGGGGAAGGCAAATCAGCACACACCCCTCTTCTCTGAATGTGCCGTGGTGGTAGCACGGGAGAAGAGGACTCGCTGTCACAGGAGTCAGAGACCAGCAGGCAGGTGGGGTTGGAAGAGAATGCACAGGCCAGGAGGATAGAAGTGGGGGGGGGCGCTGTGGGGCCCCCTGAGGATTCCAGAAGACCTGCCTCTGGCTGTTAGCAAAAGCCTACTCTTGAGGAAAGCCAACAACATCACTCTTCATGCAGTAAGAGGTGGCTTTTCAATTCTTCCTGTCCTGTCCTGTCCGAGACCTGACGAGCTCTAAGCTGTGCCCATGGTATAAACAACACAACTTTGATGGCCCTGCCCAGCGGGGCCAACTTCCCAGTCTGGTACTCGAATCTTCTAGCCAGGGTTTGAGCCACCCATAAGCCAGGGCCTACCAGGGCTGGAGCCACCCATGAGCCAGGCTGACTTGGGGCTCAGTCGTGGTGGGCTCCTCTGCCAGATGGACCTCCACAGCTTTTGCCATTGACCATGGAAGATACTCCCAAGGTCCCACCGATGCCAACACTAGCCAGGCATAACCAGGTCACTAGGAAGAGACAGGGCTCCATATGCCCCAAGTGGGTAGCTTGGGCACATCTCCCATTGGCCTCAGGCCACACCTAGACGATGCTTCTTCTCCAGCCCAGCCACTTAGCAACTGCTCCTCTGGCTGGTCTTGGCTGGAGCCATGATGGCGTGTGTCATCCTGGAGCATTCTTGCTATGCATGCATCTCCAGTGGCCCATGGGCTCCACTAGGCTTCCTTCCCTGCTGCTGTGGATGTCAGGAACTGACCAGCGGGGGCTGGGGGAAGCCCCGGCCTCATCGGGGGTCCAGCTCCAGGACCTAGTGGGGGCCGTCTGGGCTGGCCTCTCCCATAAGGACACATTCTCCGCTCCAAGCGGAAGGTCCTGCCGTGGGAACTGTTTCCATCAGTCCTGCCTTCTAGAAAGTACGTTAGCATCTCTCCCTTCCCCTTGACGCTGACTTTGCCTCTGCACACAAACTGGTATGAGCACCTCTTCAGCAACCGGTGGACCTCCTCAGTCACCTGCCAGTGGAAAGAAGTCAACAATCTTAAGTCACTCACAATGAGGGGTCCTCTGGAGGACAGGAGCTCCCCAGTGTACCTTCTACCCTGCACCCCACTCTCCATCCTGGCTGTTCAATCACAGCAGTACTTGGACAAAGCTACTCTGCATCTGGGCAAGTGGGAGCAACGGGGGCTAAGGACCCAGCAGGGCTTTGGGTGAGTCACTGTGGCCACTTTGTGCACTAGCCAGGGTCTATGTGTGACGAGCCCCAATGTTAAGGATAGAGGGGCAGAGGCAGGCTCTCTGGCTGGGGACTCCAGATAGCTCAGCAAAGTAGAGTCTGGTAGGTGCTTTTATCCCACTACTGGGACTGGCAGCCTTAGTTGTTGGGGTCTGCTGGGGTGTAGCTACTAAATGGGGCCTTTGGTAGGGGTCATTAGCACACAGAGGGCAAAGCTAGGAGAAAATGGCCATCTCTTAGCTCTCTTTTCTCAGGCTTCAGACCCGTGTCCTGCCCCCAATAATCCCTGCCTCCCCAAACCAAAGAAAAGATAAAGGATGAGATACACCTGATCCTGGGCATTGCCCTAAGCCCGTACACAAGGCCTCTCTACCTCCTTGTCTCCTCCTATTTTATGTTCAAACAATGAAATTGTCTCCAGCTACCTTTTCACACTTTGGCAGAACTGGGGAGGGTGGTCCTCCCCATTGAATTGAGCACTAGTGTAAGAGATACCAACTATGAGCCTTTTCTATCAAATACTAGAAAATGTATGTTTAGGACAAAAAATTCAAACCTTTTTGTCTCCTCTACCTCGTCAGAGTTTTATGCAAATATTTTAATCCTCAATCCCTGCAAAACATTTGTCTACACAAAGACTGACTGCCGTCTCCAGTAATTTGATGGCCTAGAGTAGTGGACCCTTTCCCTTCCTCCTTTATTTCCCGTGAGCCATTTTTTTTCTTTTCAGACTAATCAAACAGACTGTGCGGTTCGACCCCAGCCAACGGGGAAAAGACACAGTCACTACCTGAGTTAGAATACAACCCAAATGCACTTCTTGTCTCAGTGTTTGCTCTTTTGAATGCACCTTTTGATCAAGAGTAAAGTTTGCCTTGTCCAGATACTTCAGTTGGAATGGTGGTCTCTTTATTTGCAACCCTGAACTTACATCTGACTCTAGGATGCCTAGAAGAGGGAAGGAAGACTGAGGCATTGGGTGTCACAGGGAGACCTTTGAAGAAGGCCATGTGGGAAGCCATACTTGGGGCAGGGGAACTGGGCCACAGTCGAGCTCAGAGCAGATTCTAGTAAGAGATGCAACGTTGACTTCAGGCAACAGCCCAGCTGGATACAGGGTGGGCTCTGTGATAGTAGATATTGGTTGTCAACTGTGATGATTGATACTGGTTGTCAACTGTGATGGTTGATATTGGTTATCAACTGATGGTTGCCAACTGTGATGGCTGATATTGGTTGTCAACTGTGATGGTTGGTATTGGTTATCACAAACTGTGATGGTTGTCAACTGTCATAGTTGATATTGGTTGTCAACTCTCATGGTTGATCTTGGTTGTCAACTGCTAAATCAGGAAATCACCTAAAAGGCAAGCTAGTGGGAACACCTATAAGGGATTTCCTTAACCAGGTTATGTGAAGGGGAAAGACCCACCCTAAATGTGAGTGACAGGTCCAGTGGCAGACAGACAGACAGAAGACGGTTTGAGGGGAAGAGCTTTGCTTTTCCTGCTTGCTTTTGTGTTGCCCTCCCATGTCACCAAAAGGGTCATCTACCCTAACTGCATCTTGCTGTGAGACCATCTGCCCTATTGCTGCTGCTGCCATTGCTAACATTAGAATGCAGCTTCTTTGACCTTCCAGTGTGGAATGAAGACTGGTAGCTCTCCAGCAACCTTCCAGGCCAGCAGCAGCAGCCCGGGACTACTGAGAAATCCAGCCTCAAGACTCTGAGCTTCTCCAATGTGAAGACAGACATTGTTGGACTACCCAGACCATGTAGTATTAAAAAAAATCTAATCGAACCCCCTTTAACATATATTTATCCTACCAGTTCTGTCCCTCTAGAGAATCCTAATAGGTTGCTTTTATTCAGACATTTTACCATACCAACAGGAAATGAAACTAAGACAGAAGTCCGTATTAAGAAGTATGCTGTTGCTGCGATAAACCTGTGTGGTTCTTAAGCTGTTGGGATGTTACACACAGCTGGAATATGTAAGAGTTTAAAACTCTGGGCTAGAGAAGCCGTTGAATATTGGAAGCAGAGCTTAATGGGCCATTTCTTTGGTATTTGGTAAACAGGAATGCTGAAAGAAATAAGGAGCATGGAGGCCAGGTTCATGGTGTTTCAGGGGGTATCAAGGACTCCATCAGGCACTGGGCTAACAACCATCTGTGTATTTTGGCCAAAAATCTGCCTCCATTCTGTTGTGTCCTGAGAACCTGAGTGAAGCAGAATTTAAAAATAATGGGCTGATTCACTTGGCAGGGGAAATTTAAGGAGATGAGGGCATTTAGCCTGGTGTGGAGAAAGCAGCTGTGATTATTAAAGAGATCAGCAGGACTGAAGAGAAGCCATCTACAATGCTCTGCAATGGCAGTGGCGGCCGGAGGGCAAAACTTTACCCATTATTTTGTAAAAATCCCAACTTATTTAAACGAAAAGGAAGCCTAGCTAATGGTGTTCTCTGTTCCTTGAACACAAACCACCTGAATGAATGCTTCTCTAGGGTCAGGTGAAACAGAGATAGCTGGTCCAAGGAGTCTGGGCTCCATCCTGAGAGAGTGGCAGAGAGAGCTTGGCAGGGTCATCTATGTGTGCTGGTTTTAAAGGCATAGAGGATGAAAGACTGGGGGAGTCTGGAGTACAGTCAAAGCCTGGCAACATGAGGCAGGGTCGGAGTCCCTGCATAGAGGTCCCAAGAGGCTACTGTGCACTCCGGGAAGCTGTTAAGGTGAGGTCTCAATTGCAATGGAGACCCTGGATCTTAGAGAAGCCAAGGTGGGACATCCAGCAAGGAGGGCTGTGGGCAAGGAGGGCTGGCTAAACTGTGACTATGTGCAGAGCTACAGGGGGAGGTCTACCCACACATTTAGGGGCCCAGCTGATTACATTATGAACCTTAAATACTCAATATAGGATTTAGCGTTGGCCCTGCTGGATTTTGGTTTTGCTTTGGAACAACTATTTCTTGCTATACCCTGCTTCTTCCATTTTCGAAGAGGCATGTTTACTCTGTGTCAGTACATGCTGGAAGGGTGTAACTTTTGAAATGTGATATTTGGACTTTTACACTGTTGTTGCCACTAATGACTATGGAAGACTTTTATTTTGGCTGGAATACATTTTAACATGGTCTTGCGCCTATGGGACCAAGGAGTGGAAGGCTGTGGCTCAGAAAGGATTTGTGTTTGAGCCTCGAGTTGACAAGGGATGCCAGTAGTGTGACGTTTAGTATGGTCAACTGGACAGAGTCTAGAATCCTTGGGAAGAGGGTCTCTGGGAATTGCCTGTGGGAGATTAATTGAGGATGTTAATTGATATGGGAAGACCCATCTTAATTGTAGGTGGGGCCTGGGCTGTGTACGCGGAGAAATAGAGCCGAGCCCCAGCATGCATACACCATTGCTCTTTGGACTGCAGACACGCAGTGCCATCAAGTTCCTGCTGGCCTGACTTCTGTCCTGATGGGCTGTACCTAGAACAGCCTTGAGCTAAGAGAAACCCTTTTTCTAGTGAGTCGCTTTTGCTAGGACATCTTGCTACAGTAACAAAAGGGGGAAGCCTCCCTTGGCAATGACTGGTCCAGGGAAGGCTGGAGGGGAGTGTAAGCATACTCTCCGAGGTGACAGCAGACTCCATGTCCTAGACAGGACAGCAGTGGTAGCTGTACCACTATGAGGATGCTCCTCGGCACACAAAGTTATGCCTGTCAATGCTGAAGACAGTGCATTTTATGTGTATTTTACCACAATAAAAGAAATCTGAAAAAAAAATCAAAAGACATGTCGTCAATGCAAAAAATGCAGAGCTGCTAAGGGGCACTGGAACTTGGTGCTGGAACTAGAAGCTGGGTCACATGCTTGTACCTCAGGGTGCTGTGGGATGATGGAAACTTTGTGGTAAGCTGAAGGATCAATGCCCAGTAGGACACAAACCGTAACTACAGAGTCAGAAAACCCTCTCTGTAACAGTGGCCTTGTCACAGCAGGGGACCTGCACTGCCTCTCAAGTGTCCTGGGTTCAGTGTCTGCTTCCTACAGGTCCTGAAACCAGGAAGAATGCACCAGAATAATAAGAATGTCCCTCCAAAACCCTGGAAGGCTGCAGTTTTTGGTAAGCGGCAAGAGGCCAAGGCACCATTTATAGGTTTATAGGTTGCTTTATGCAACCAAACAGAGCTACATCTAAATGGCAGGTCTCCTGTTATTCTAAGGGGAAATACTAAAAGCTGGACTATCCCCACAGTGATGAGGATCATAAGCCCACCTTTCAGTGGCTCCTAGAAGATATCATAGCCACTGAGTCTTGTCCTGAGTGAAGCTCCTCAGACAAGGGCGTGTTCACCATCCTCCTCTTCAAACATAGGAGAAACATCTCTTCCCTCCTATGCTCCTACAGCAGCTGAATAGTGACCCTGGTTGTTTGTTTGTTTGTTGCTTTTGAAACAGCATCTTACAATATAGCACTGGCTGTCCAGGAACTCCCTCTGTAGACCAAGCTGGCCTTGAACTCACAGAGATCCATCTACCTCTGCCTCCCGAGTGCTGGGATTAAGGTGTGTACCACCAAGCCCAACTGTGACCATGATTTTGAAACAAGGGAGAGCACTTTAGGGATACTGGACGTTTGCATTGCAAAGTGGCCATAAACCTCCAGTTAACTGTAGCCCAAAGGAGACTGGGAGAAGGGAGGTCTGGGATATAAAGTTGGGGGGGGGGTAAGCCAGACTGTCAGGCTACTTAGTGCCCCCTGATTTACTGGGATCCTCACGTTTACATCTGCTCACTCAGGAGTGGCTGCATAGAAAAATCAAACAGCAAAAGCAATCAGTCAGGCTTAACAGTGTCGTCCAGGTCCCCAGCAGACACCAGGATTCTCAGCTTGATCTGCCCTGCCACTCACTGGCCACAGACCCCAGGATCCTTGATGCCTCAATGTCCTTACCAGCTGAATGGGTCCCCGTGTCTTTGAGATTTCTGGATGATTTACCTGGATTCTGCCCTGGACCCCAGTGCTGTCCATCCGACTGGCCACATTGACTGTGTTTCCCCAGATGTCGTACTGGGGCCTGCGAGCGCCGATCACTCCAGCCACCACAGGGCCAACGTTGATGCCTGGAAAATAGCCACAGAATGGCCTGTGGGCAGCCGGAAGAGTGTCATCGGGCAGCCTGGGCACTGATGCTGTTCCTTGTGAAAAGGCATGCCCTTCAGTCTCGGTTTGAGGGCCACAGAGAGCCAGCCTCCTTTCTAAAGGGGACCTCCAGCCTAACACATGTGGTAGCAATCCAAACCAGTCCAAACCAGTCCAGACTTCCCCAGGTAGGCCAAAGGGCTGCCCACCCAGCATCTGCTACCATACCAACAGCAGCACTGGCCATCAAAGCAGTTCCTAATCCCAAGGAAAAGCCCCAGCCTGAAGTAGTAAAATTGACGCTAAAAAGGCTTTAACTAATAAACTTACTTAGAAGGTGAGTAGTGTGCGAACTGGCTTGTTAGAAACTCCAGGAAGAGATGTTGGTACCTCAGTTGCCGCTTAGAGTTGCTGAGAAAATTTCTGGTCAGGTTTGCTCACCAAGATTGACCTCTAATTAGGCTCCATCCCCATAACAGAAGGAGACAACCCAGCCATTAGGCCCATCCCCATATCAAAGAGCATGCCTCTAAGGGCAGCTCAAGGGTGCAGAGTCTGGGGTCACAACCACATTTAAGCCCTGGTGTTCCATTAAATCCCCTGTGATGATCTTATCAAGAAAAGCCTAACTCTGCCAAGTGGGCAAGATGAACCAGGGTAACTATTTGAAAAGAACAACACTGGTATAGTTAAGAAAGAATTCTGGCCGGGCAGTGGTGGCGCACGCCTTTAATCCCAGCACTCGGGAGGCAGAGGCAGGTGGATCTCTGTGAGTTCGAGGCCAGCCTGGGCTACCAAGTGAGTTCCAGGAAAGGCGCAAAGCTACACAGAGAAACCCTGCCTCGAAAAACCAAAAAAAAAAAAGAAATGCACAAGCCTAAGGTCTATGTAAGCTAGGGGAAAAAATCTTCTATTCCTCACTAGCTCCTCTTTGGGCATTAGCCAGAGCTAGACACATGTTATCATCAAAGATCTTTCTCCTCCTTCTTCTTCCTGTGTGGAGTGGATTCTCACTAGAAGGACATATTTCGCCATCACTGCCACTTTGTACCTTGTGCAGAGTCCTGCTCTGGAGCTACCAGGAAGCCTGGCTTTTATGTCACAGTGTGCCTTACCTCCAGGTACATCTCCTCTGTCCCCGAACATAGTAGTAGCTTCCTAGGATATTGCTCAGAGTAGGGGCCCTAGCACCAAGTACAAATTCAGATGTCCAGAGAGGAGGTCATGAACCCCATCTCTTTCCACAGGTCAGGGTCCAGTTGGCCTCAAGGACCTGCACGGCTCCACAGCATCTCCTCTGGTCCAGGTACACTGAAGTCAGAGTTACCATTTGTGAGAACTCTGGCAAAGTGCTCACCTTCTCTGGGTGGGTTTCTTTCCCTGTAAATGCTCTGTGCCATCCCGGCCTGGCCTGGCCTTAGTGGGACATCTGGTGTACTCTCGTGACAGCCTGCAGGTAGCTACCCCTGCCACTGCCTGGTCTGCATGGATGCCACTTCCTGCCTGTCTATCTGGGTGTGTGAGGCAATGTTTCTGAACTTCCTCTGAAGTCACCACAGGCACAAGCCTGGTGGCCCTGGAGGACAACCCTGGGCCACTTCTCAAATGGCTGATAGGATTCTAGGAGCTACCTTTGTGAATCTCGGCCACCTATACCCAGGTAGGGGAACCAGGGTAGGGGCTGACCAGCTTGGAAGTAGAGCCATAAGGGACTATCATCCAATCTCCCTGTGGGACCAACCCAGGGGCCAGGGCCGGGACAGAGGAATTTCCAACATATCCAGTCTGTACCTTGTCATATTAGCATTTGCACTGAGCCTGAGGCCCGGGAGGAGACTGGTCCCAGGAAAAGCCAGGGCTGCTCTGCCCGTGTCCTCAGGGGACACCTTGTTGAAACAGCTTACTTCTAAGGTCACTGACACACCACCTGCTGTGAAGCCAGTCACCTCCCATCACCCTTGCGCCCAAGCACAATCAAGCGCCATTTTTAGGGCTACTGGACGTTTGCATTGCAAAGTGGCCATAGACCTCCAGTTCACTGTAGACCAAACAAGACAGGGAGGAGGGAGGTCTGGGATATAAAGAGAGAGAGAGAGGTAAGAAGAGAAATTATCTAACTCTAACTTAACTGGATTCTAGATGAGCAAGAGTTTTTCTGACAGTCTACATCTCAGGTGAGAGCTGAATTTCTTTCTGATTTTTAGATGTATTTCTTTTATGTGTATGGGTGCTCTTATCTGCATGTACGCCTGCCCGTCAGAAGAGGGCATCAGATCCTACTATAGATGGTTGTGAGCCACCACGTATTGCTGTGAATCAAACTCTGAACCTCTGGAAGAGCAGCCAGCGCTCTTAACCACTGAGCCATCTTCCAGCCCCCAAAGCCAAATTACTAACAGGGTTTGGTAAACAGGAGAAAAGGCCCTGGGTACCAAACAGTTTCCCCTCTTAAGTTACAGCCGAGGAAGGAACTGCCGGGGCCCTGCTGCTGGCTCCCTTCCAAAACCTGTTTTCAAAGGGACCTGCATGCCTTAGCTAGTGACCAGGGTGGTGATGGAGGGGCCTGTGCCCAGGTGACGAAGAATACTGAGTGACTGCGGCAGTGAATGAAGAGGCTTACTGCGTCTCTTGAGCTGCATAACGAGTCCTTACTCCTAAATCCCTTTCTACAGCAGTGCGCTTCCACAAGCCCCCTTCAGAGACAATGCTGTCCCCATGTGCTCCTGACCAGCGCGGCCCCTCGCTTGTGATGCCACAGGCCTACACTGACTCTGCTCCCAGCATCTCCCATCAGTGACAGAGACGAGTCCAGAGTCACCTACCGACTCGGAGAACAAAGTCGTTGTAGGACTGGTAGTTGATCTCATCCAGGACATCAAACATATCGATGGCAAAGTCTGCCAGCGTGCTCAGGTGGGAAGAGATGGACTTCTTAGCCTAGGCACGAAGAGACAGAAGTGTGTGGGGTGAGTGCCAACACAGGAGGGCATCGGGGACCACCTGGACAGGTCCTGGGGCTGGGACTTAATTCCTACAAAACACAGCAGCCCTGGAAATAGCAAGTGCTCTTGGTACCTGGCTGGGAACACACTGATTCTCTTATTCTACAGGTAGAGAGCTCAGGATAGTGCCCAAACTATGGCTTCTGCCAGACCCAGGCAGAAACCACCCAACGCCATGCTAGTCCAGACCACGCCTCTCTGGAGGTATAGGGAACAGCTCCTGGGACCGGGGTGTTAGGTGCCCAGATGCTTATTTGGACAGTGCTATCAATACATGTTGCAGACAAGCCAAACAAAGACCTTAGATATACGTCGGCGAGGAGCGCCAATTCCCTTCCTGGAGACTGAAACTGCATATGTGTGAGTGTGCCTGGGCAACCAAGTCCCTTTCATTTGTAAAACAGTGATGGCCACAAAGGTTTCTAAATTGTATTTATCCAGGAGACTTATTGTCTTCAGTATCAGGGAACTAATGTTCTTAAAACAACATTGAACAGGCTTTATTTTATTTTATTTTATTTATTTATTTATTTGTTTGTTTGTTTGTTTGTTCTGTTTTTTGAGACAGGGTTTCCCTGTGTAGCTTTTTGTGCCTTTCCTGAAACTTGCTTTGTAGACCAGGCTGGCCTCAAACTCACAGAGATCCGCCTGCCTCTGCCTCCCGAGTGCTGGGATTAAAGGCGTGCATCACCACTGCCTGGCAAACAGGCTTTATTTTTTAAAGAACTTTAATTTATATGCAACTGAGCAGATGACAGAGTCTCCATGTAGTGACCTCCTCTGCACACAACTGAATAGTGCTAAATTCTTGCATCCCAGCGGCACATCATTTGCTACAGTCAGTAAGCCAATACTGGCATATTATCGCCAACCTACAGCTACAGTCAACATTAGAGCTCACCCTTGATAGTGGATATTCTGCAGGTTTGACGAAGGTATACTGTCACGCATCCACCAGTACAGTGTCACACAATAGCTTCCCTGCCCTAACACCCCTCTGTGCTCTGCTGGGCCATTCCTCCTTCCACCCCATATCCAGAAGCCACTAATTCTGCCTCTGTAGTTTCGCCTCTTTCAGACAGTGCCACACGGTACCTTAAGGTCACACGGTGTCTCTTTGTCATCTGCATACTTCTATTTAATTTTACGGAAGTGTCAGAATTTCTTTATCTATTCACCTCATGAAGGGAATTTTGCTTGCTTCCAGTTTTTGAATGATGATGGGTAAAGCTGCCATGACTATTTATGTACAGGCGTCTGCGTGGATGTAAGTTTGCATCTCATTTTGGTAAGTACCAAGGACTGCAATTGTGGGGGTATGTGGGTAGTGGTAATGGTCTAATTGACTTTGTAAGAAGCTGCCGAACGGTCTCCACATAGGCCACAACATTCTGCCTTCCCACCAGTAAGGAACAAGAGTTCCTGCTGTCCCTCATCCTTCCCAGTACTTGGTGGTACCAGAGTTCTGGACTTAGGCTGTTCCAATAGGTCAGTGTAGTTCTACGCCAAAGCTTTCATCTCTTCCCTAAGAACGTAGGATACAGGCCTTCTTTTTATGTGCTTCCTTGCCTCTGTGGATCTTCACTGGTGAGACACCTATCCAGATTGCCCACTTTTTAACTAGGTTGGCATTTTTCCTATTTATTAATCTTATTTTTTTAATTTTAAATATCAGATAGGTGGCTTGAAAATCTTCTCCCAGGGCTGGAAAGATGGCTCAGTGGTTAAGAGCATTGATTTCTCCTCCAGAGGTCCTGAGTTCAATTCCCAGCACCCACATGGTGGCTCACTGCCATTTGTAATGGGATCAGATTCCTTATTCTGGTGTATATATAAAATATAACAATAAATAAAATTTTTAAAAAAAAAGAAAAGAAAATCTTCTCCCAGCCTGCAGACTGACTGTTCATTCTCAACAATACTGCTTACAGAGTAGGAACTTTTCATTTAATGAAGTTTAACTAACCCTTTCTTTCAGAGATCATGCTTTGGGTGTTATATCTAAAAAGAACCATCCAAAGTCAAGACCATCTAGATTTTCTCCCATGCTATTGTCCAGAAATTTTATAGATTTTTTTTTAATTTACATTTAGGTTAATCACTGGACTCAAATTAATCTTATGAAAAGTAGAACATCTTTACCTTAGTTGTATTTTTGCATATGAATATGCAATTGTTATATTAAAAATAGAGACCAACTAAGCATAGTTATATGTGTCTCCTTCTGGGCACTCTATCCTGCTCCACTAATCAGTTTGAAATATCCCCCAGTACACTACACCGTCATGATGGCTGTAGCTTTCTAGTTAGTTCTCCAGTACTGTCTTGGTGCTTCTGGATCCTTTGTTTTTCAGTATAAATTTTTTAAGTTCAGTTTGTCAATGTCATGAGGTATCCTGATACAATTTTGATTGAGACTGGATGAATTTCATTAATCAAATTTATAAGCACTGATATCTTGACAGCAGTCATCCTTCCCATGAAGGGACACAGAATAGTCTGCCTTATAAAGATCTTGCAAATACCATGCTATATTTATACCCAGAATTATATTTGACTGCTAATATAAACGGTGTCGTGTTTGTAATTTCAAATACCAAGTGTCCATTGCTACCACACAGGACTGACTTTTACATCTGAACCCTGCACCCTGCAGTCTTCCTATGCTCATTCATTAGTTCATTAATTACAAGAGTGTCACTCGCCCATCCCCCCACCCCACCCATCATTGGTTCTTTCAGGTTTTCTACATACATAAAATCATGTCATCTGCAAACAAAGATAGTTTTCTGTCTTCCTTCAAAGTACATAGGTGTTTTATCTCCTTTTCTTGTCTTGTGGCCTTAGCTAGAACTTCCAGAACCCTGCTAAATATTAGTGGTGGGAGAACGGGGTATAGTGGTGTACACTACAGTCCCAGATGTCAGGAGCTGGAGGAAGGAGGATTGGGATTCTTTGCCAACTTGGGCTACATGATGGTTCAAGTCCGAACTAGACTAGTTAGCACAATCCTGACTTTAAAAATTAATGATAATACTAATACCAATGCTGGTGAGAAGGGTATCCTTGCAATGCTTCTGATCTTGGGCTGGGGAGTTTTTCTCCATTAGATATAATGTTAAGATGTGGGGTTTTATGTATGCTGTTTATGCAGCTAGAAGTTTCCTTTTTTTCTGAGTTTAATAACTTTTATTCAGGAACGGGTGTTGAAGCAAATGGATTTTTTTTTTTTGCATCAATTTTTAGGATCATATGTTGACAGGGTGAATTTCAGAAATTCATTTTGGAATGTTACACCAGTCTTATATATCTGGAATAAATCCATGGCCCTTGTGTAGAATTCATTTTACTTACTATTTGACTCGGTTTGATAACGTCTGATGAGGAATTTATGCATTTACATTTATGAGAAATAAATACTGATCTGTGGTTTTCCTTTCTTGTGATGTCTTTGTCTAGCTTTGGTGTGAGGATGTGACCTGGGATGAGTCAGGAAGCCTTCCCCCTGCTTCTGTCCTTTGGAAGCGACCAGAGGTGACTAGCATCCTTCACATGGCCTGCTGACTGTGCTCTGGGAGACTGTAATCACTGAACCAACCTCCTTGGTAGCTGCAGACAGACCCACTTCATTCTCACGTTTCCACTTTGTGGGGAAAAGTTTCCAGCATTCCAAGGCTGGGAGCTAAGGGAGGTAACTGGGAAGGAGGGCTTAAGGTTGAGGGCTTTCCTAAAGCTGGGTATCTAGAAGGAACTGGCTAATGGCAAGATAGCCTAGGATCTTCTCCCCTAATCCAACACAGAGAAACCAACCCCAGTATGGGGACTTGCCCAGGGTGCCAGAAACATCTGTAATACAACTAGGCCCAGGCCTGAGCAAGTGGCCTGGGAATTACTTACCCTGGTTCCTGCTGTGGGCGCCAGCCCCACGGCAGCCATATAGGTACTCCCAATGGTCTTAATCTTCTCCAGGTCCTTGTAAAAGTCCTTGTCCATGAGCTTTGATTAAAATACAAAACTGTTAAACATCACAGAACACTGGAGAGTGGTCATATAGTCATCATCCACTAGGGGGCAGCAGAGGAGGTGGCCATCAAATAGTAGCACAGCAGCTCCTCTGGTCCGTTTTGTGTCACGCAGTACTTATGAAAGAGGTATCAAGGAAGCATAGGACAATCTACGTCCCTGAAGCCAACCTCATAGTCACTGGGGAGAAGAGGATCTTCAGTGCTGGGGAAGGCACAGAGCCTGGTTGGGGAAGGGCCTAGAAGTTCCCACCTGTACACCCGGAGTGGAAGCTGCCCAGCCCTGGTCCCTATCTTAGAGTCCATATGTTCTGTCTTAACTGTCACAGCTGTCCTGGACCCTAATGGAGACACAGCAGACTCAAGCAGGATTTGGGTCCAAGAGGAATCATCCCTGCTACCCTGCAAGGAGATGCTGCTGCATGGCCTCACCTCATCGAAGTCGGCAATGATCTCATTGAGGAGCCGTAGACACTCAACCCCCATGTTGTTGCCGTCCAGCTCGATGTAGAAGTCATTGAAGTTGGGGATGGAGGCGAACATGACGCCCACTTGGGAGTAGGACTGGTAATAGAGGTCCTGCAAAGGTCAAAGGGGTCAGCCCCACCATGCCATGCGAGGTATGGCCAAGCAACAGGAGCAGCATTTGGAAGGGGGGGGGCGAGCCCGGCCATAGGGGCACAGTTGGTTCTACAGAGAAGGAAGAAACACTGGAGACTCCAGGTCGTTCACTGCACTGCATGGGCAAGTCCTGAGCGGTCAGCTTTGTCCTTGAGCCTAGTGAGGTGAGGGAATAGCAGGTAATGGGGGGGGGGGGGTTCATGGCTCTAAAGGTCAGCTGAGGGCACAGAAACACCAGCAGTTGCTTCCGGCCGGCCAGGCAGGCAGATTAAGGCTGAACCTCCAGGCTTTGTTCCTGCCCCTAGAACCTTAAAAGCCAGCCTGGGTTTCTTTACTTATGAGCTTGGCCTTTGTGAGCATCTCCCTTGTGCTACGCTGGCGGCTGCAGTAACTGCTGCAGGCAAGGCTGTGAGAAGCTCTCACCAGACATGCCCTGCAGACAAGGGAAGGAAAACCTCCAGATGTTTCAAGCAGACATAACAGATAGCTACACACACAAGCACGTTCTGCTTTTTCAGTACATGCTATCCCCAAATTAGGGAAGCGGCTGGAAACGATCCAAACTTGAAAAAGAGGTTTTCCTCTCCGAATTTGGTTCACTGAAGGCCACTTTCCTCCTCTGGTGTGTGACGAACACTACACCCAGCCCACACTTGAAGGGAAAGTAAGTGGCAGAAATGCACACCTGTCAACCTAAGCTCCCCAGAGTTGCCTGGTGGCCCAGAACCTATCCATTTCCGGGGGGACTGGCAGGGAGACCAGGCAGGGAACTGAGCAGTTAAATCAGGGGATTCTGAAGGTCAAAGAGGTCTCCAGTTGCAGAGGAAGCAGAGGGCCAGGAGTGGGCCATGCTGAGCCAGCCTTCCAGCTGCAGACCGGGAAGTCCTGTCACCCAGCAGGCCCCTCGAGACCCTTCCACTCACCATGTTCCGGGGATTGGACATGAGGAAGTGCTGTGCGACGTGGGCGGGCAGGAGGTTGAAGAGGATCCTCTTGTTGTCCAGCTTTACTCTCTCCATGTCATCCCGCTCCTCTTCAGCCTGGGGGTCACGGGGTCATGAATCCCAAGCATGCACGATGTCCTCACCCTCCCACCATGACACCTCCATATAGGAAAGACTGGGGGTGATAAATTGAGGTGATAAAGGATTTACCAATAAGCTTGCTTAGGAAATATTAAGTTAAACAAAGTGGACTTTAGCTGAAGGAGCGCTGCCTCTAATTTACCCGGAAAATAAAGAGCACTCTGCACAGACTTGTTAGAACTGTAGGAGATATTGTGTACCTCTAACATCGCTGAACTTCAGGCTTGCTGGGAACATGTTCCTGCTAAGATTTGTTCACCAGGATTACTGCCAATTAGGTCCTATTTCCATATCAAAGAACATGCCTATATCTTGGTTCTCTCACTAAGAAGAGCGTAATTCTGCCAGATAGGATGACCCAGGTAACAACTACTGGAAAAGAACAATGTTGATCTACATTAAAAATTACTGTGACAAAATCATTATGTAAAAATCTCCAATTTGTCCTAATTGTCTAGACTTGAAGTTTTCTGTCTCTGTTTAGTTGCCCCAAGTATAACTTTATATGTGGAATGTTGATGCTTATGGCCTATATAAACTTTCTGTTAAAAGTTTCTGTTCATGGCTGGTTTCTCTTTGTGCATTAACCAGAACAGGATGCACGCTAGAGTAAAGGGATTTTTCCTTGTTCCCCAAGTGTCTACAGTAAATTCTCATGGTGGGGGGGAGGGAGAATGCTGCTTCAATCTCACTAATCACCCATGCAGGGCTCTAGATATATGGGTGGTCCACATGAATACTCTTCATCTTTCACACCAGACACACGGACCAGAGCCTTAACGCAGGATTAAAGGATTCTCTGTCCCCTCGCTGTAACTTTCAGTGGTTGACAATGGCTCTCCCATTTTCAGGGTCTACTCCCCAAATCCCATTCCTGTCTCTTGAACACCTCTTGACAACTTATGTACCCACTAGAGACTGCACCAGCCCCAAGGCAGGCCTCTAGTCTGCCTCGCCCAGAAGACTCGGCACCAGGTGGCTGAGACCTACCTCCCCAGGACACCAGATTACCCGCCAGAGCTTCTGTGGCCTCCACAAGAACTCACATCCCACTAGCACTGGGACAGGAATGTTTTGAGAATTGGTCTGGGGTGGATCCAGTGCATCCCAGTGAGTGCATGTTCTCTGAACCAGAAACAGGGGATGAAGCACTAAGGACTACAGCCAGTCATAGTCTGTTCATCATGAACTGTGGCTCTACAGAGCTAGGGAAAAAAAAAAGGTCAAGGATGGTCCTATGCATGGGCCACCATGAGGTTCCAGGGATGCTATCAGTGGGGGCCAGTGGCCCATAGTATGCTGAAGTTTTCAGAGAGGGAAGTTGTATATCTCTGCTACAAAACCTGACTCTCTAAAGGATTTGGCTTGAGAAGTAGTCTATGTATGTGTGTTAGCATTTATGAACATTAAACTCTTGGTATAGTAGAAATGCCACCGCAGTGCCTTTGATGTTTGGGGCCTGCCATGGAAGCCATCCAGGGGCCACTCCCATGTGGTAGAGTCAGTGATGTACAGGGCAGGACAGGCACACTTCTGTGCTATAGCATCTTTTCATCTATCTTTAGAACCACTGTTCCTAGGGCTGTGTTTGTCAAAAGCTTTGGGGAAGGCTACTCTACTTTCCCTAGAATTGACTTTACCGGTTACATGCTGCTAGATTTCCTGTTGTGACACTACCAGTCAACCCAAGAAGTAGTGATTTCAAGGAGCAATGTGAGGAAGGTTTGAGCCAAAGAGTTGTGACTGTAGTGTGAAAGTCCAAGCCTAGTGCAGTGGGCCCTAAGTGACTTGTTTTGGTTTTTTGTTTTTAAACAAGATCAATGAACTAGCAGAACCCAATAGAAAGGGGCAGACTGCAGTGCACAGACACACAAGAAAGACAGCCCTGGGCCCCAGACTCCAGGTCAAACCAGAGGTGACACTGGCCGCCACCACCCACACAGGCTGGAGCCCACTCTGCAAACAGAACGACATGGCCACTGGAAA
The DNA here is from genome assembly GCF_004664715.2 of Peromyscus leucopus. Classification (NCBI taxonomy): domain Eukaryota; kingdom Metazoa; phylum Chordata; class Mammalia; order Rodentia; family Cricetidae; genus Peromyscus; species Peromyscus leucopus. Next base: position 26,653,673 of record NC_051071.1, read on the forward strand.
TCCCAAAGGGGGCTCAGAGTCCATGACCTCTCCTGGAAAGAAAAACAACGTAAGGGGACTGGGCATGCTTTTGCCCGGAGCCACTGTCATGTGGTTCTCTGGCAATGAGTGTCCCATGAGTGGGTCTGTGACTTGCTCTGGGTCTCTCTCAAAGGTCAGTGGCCTCTGACTTCCGGCCTCAATCTTTTCATCCACCGTTCCTGTCAACAGAACATTGCAAACACCCTCTTCTCCATAGGAAATGTATTACTAATTATAGTTAACACGCTGAATACTAGTGCACCCCAAAGGAAAGCCTTTAAAGGGTAGAATTAAGATGGAAAAATATATTTTAAAGATAATAGCTTGGTTATATTAACGGCACAGCATTATTTATCCTCTCTAAAATAATTATTGTTCCAATCAGTAATACTTTAATAAAACAACAATGTAATTGAATATTCTTCGCTTAAAAACAAAATGTTTTAATAATCCCTGACTTCTGGAGTGGACGCCAAGGGAGAGAGGATAGTAAAATACAGATAAAACGGAAACAGAGGGGAAACACTGGAGTTGGAAAGAGTCAAGCATGTAGGTGGATAAGAGATAGGAAAGTAAGGTGCTGGCAGAAGGTCTAGCCAAAATAAATGGTGAGTGAACGAGCTATCCAGAAATCTACGACCCTACAACCCGGCGGGGGAGTTCAATTAGAGCGGACAGCAGAACATGAAAGGAGATGGGGAATGGTAAGGATTAAAAGTTGCAGTGCAGATAGGAGAAGGGAGAAAAGAGTTATTAGTTGTTTGGTTTGGTTTGTTTTTGAGACAGAGTCTCTCTCTATAGTCCTGGCTGACCTGGAGCTCACAAGTAGCCCAGGCTGGCCTTGAACTCAGAGAGATCCTCCTGCCACTGCCTCTCAAGTGCTGAGATTCAAGGTGTATGCCACTGTACCCAGCCCCACACAAAAGTGTAATATATGCTCTTAAAAGGAAGTCAAAACTTCCTTTTATGGTTATAATTAATATACTTTATGCAAGTATATGAAACTTCCAAAGACTAAAAAAAGGTTTAAAAAAAAATAAGCACTAAAATGAAAATTAGGCCTGGCTCAGCACACTGTATTGAAAGGTTTATTCTGGGTTCTGCTTATTCTAGCATTTGGATTTAGGGACTTTTAGGGTCTTTATCCTTCCTACAGTCGCATGTATCTTACTCCACACACAAGTCAAAAGGACTGACAAACGTCCATCCTTCCTATAGCAGTTATTTTATAAAGCAAGTGGAATTGTTATATTTTTAACAAATGAAAATCCACTGAAATTCCTGAGATTTCCTAAACAGTCAGAAAACTCAGACTTTTAAGGACTAGCTTACTGGGTGACACACATTAGTCTTGTCAGCAAGGTCACATGAGATACACACTGAACTGTTCCCACAATGTGCTCTCAGCACTTCTTCCAAAGGCGTTCCCTTTCTCGGGTTGTTACGTTTTAGAATTTATTGACCAGGCACATCTATCAACCATGATGAAGCATTTCCAAGAAGGTCAGAGCTGGTGTGCTTGTAATTTTGGATAGAGAACAAAACAAAACAACTGATATCCCAACCTGGCACCTCCCTGGGATGCTGACGTGTGTAGGGGTGACTCTCATCCATCACTCTGACAAAACATTCTCAGTCAGAGAACACCACCAACCCCCAGCACAGTGCCTGAAATAAACAGTGTGTTCCTCACAACGAACAGCCTACACAGTTGCCCCATCCTCCACTGAGATTCCTTCGAGGGTCACAGGGTACCCAAGAGTATGGCCACCACTTCACTCTTTAAGACCAGGACAACACATGACTTGATTTCCATATAGTCCCTGGAAAGGCACTTTCAGATGTCCTCTTCCTCTGAATCATCTAGTGTGTTTCTTTGGAGACAGCCTTAGCTCTAAGAACCACCTCTTCTGGGGCAAGCCCAGAGAGGGAAATGAACTATTCATGTACAGTGTGCAGGCTAGTCTTATGTTCACTTTGATATAAGCTGGAGTCATCTGAAAGGAGGGAAGTTCAATGAGAAAATGCCTCCATAAAATCCAGCTATCGAGCATTTTCTTAATTAGTGATGGATGGGGGAGGGCCCAGCCTACAGTGAGTGATATCACCCTTGGGCTGGTGGTCCTGGGTTCTATAAGAAGAGCAAGCCAGTAAGCAGCACCCCTCCACAGCCTCTGCATCAGCTCCTGCCTTCAGCTTCCAGCCTTGCCTGAATTCCTGCATTGACTTTCTCCATTGATGGACTACAATGTGGAAGTGTAAGCCAAATAAACGCTTTCCTTCCCAAGCTGTTTTTGGTCATGGTATTTTATCATAGCAATTGTAACCCAAACTAGGGCACAAAGGAAGCTAAAGTCAAGTACCATCAACTCGCAAGGGAGAGGGCACAAAAAGAGACAAGGAAATAATAGGAGTTAATTTAGTGGGGATGGGAATGCGGACTGGGGAGATGAAGAGGCAAAGGGTAGGTTAGTAAACTAAAAATTCTTGAAGCGGCCTTGTGGAAATCGCTCATTTGTAAGCTAAGTAAAAAGTACACACACGTGTACACACACACACACACACACACACACACACACACACACACACACCCCACAGTCTGGTTTCTGGCACACATATGGAATAAGCTCCCATAAAGCCTGGAGAACTCCCCAAGTAGGCAGAGAAGGGTGAGCCCAGGACAGTTTGCATTCACAACAGGTCTCAGGGGACCTGCATAAGGTCCCCTTCAAGTACATCTCCAGGTGAGTCCTGGCCAGCATAGGCCAGAGAAGGCCTCATCGAAAACCTTCCTTGGTTTGGTAACTGTCACATAAGCTAGAGCACACTATAAAACACATACCTTCTGTACACGTAAAGACCCCAACATAAGAACAAAGATCAGATAGGGCCTCCAGCTCTCCATGGTGTCACGACCTCTTAGGTCAGGGTGGCTCAGACCAAGCAGACTGGGCTGAAACAGCTGTCCATCTAAATCTCCCTTTTATGTAATACCAGAGGGGCCTGGGAGCAATGTGAGCCCTCCCACCCACAGTAGACTCCAGAATTCTCCATGCTCTCTGAAAGTTCTGAGGTCGATGCTCTTAATATTCTCCACTGACTTCGGTCACCAGTGGATGGTGGAAGTGCCTCCCTTAAAGACAAAGGAGATCATGGTGCACTCTTGGCTGGTGGGCCCCAGCCTGTTGTCCGGAGGACTGTGATGGTGTGGCCTGTAGCTAACCTGCATAGACACGTAGTAGGAAGAAGAATGAATCTTGGCTAGTCAATGCTACTGACATGCTGGGCATGTTAGTTACTGCAGTACAATCCAGCCTGACTATCCAAATACAAAGAACTTGATCTTCATAACCATGCTGATTTTCTTTCTAGCTATTCTGTCAAAACTGGTGGGTTTTCGTTTGTTTTGTTTTTTGTATTTTTCTGGGAATAGGGATCAGAATCATGTTCTGATGAACTTTCATTTCTGTTCTAGAGCTGTTTTCCATGAAAAATCTGACTCAATCAAGATTTACAAAACATCATTGAACAGCTACAGGAAACACGTGCTATTTAGGGACACACAAACATGGTCAGTGTAGCTAGACTCAAGAAAGTTAACAGGATTCCAGCCATGAAAGTATATTCTCTGCCTACAGTAAAATTAATTTTGAAGTTACTAACTACAGGATCTTTGTAGAGTCTTCCAGAATAAAGAACACACTCCTCTTTGGATGCAGAAATGGAGAGAATACTTTGGAGCAAATGAACATGAAATTACACCACACGCCAGCATTCCCAGAACCACTATAGCCACTCTTGAGACACATCTCTAACACCAAAGTCCTTCTCAAGTCACCTTTAAAGGGAATTAAAATAACAATGAATTCAGCTGTGACCAATCACAAGAAATTAAATAATACAATCAGGCTCCATAAATATTAAAGGAACATCAAGGGGTGCTATGGACAATTTTAAGTCAACAAAGAGCAGTTGTCAGGGAAGGATCGAGCTTCTAAAGCCACTGCAGAAATCAATGGGAGGCCTAGAGGGCCTCATGTTTTTAGGAAACTTGAATTTTACTTTCACATCTCCCCATAAGACAACAAATAAAGCATCCGGTTCAGAGACTTCACTCCAGTGAAGTGAATATTTATAGAACAACTCTAATTCTACCATTCTCCCAGAAAACTATTACAAATGGAAGATTCTCACGTGGTTTGGTCCCAGGGTTCGCGTGCGTGCGTGCGTGCGTGCGTGGGTGCGTGCGTGCGTGTGCACATTTGTGTGCGTGTGTGTGTGTGTGTAGGGGCACACCACTCAGTCCTCAGTGTGGTGGTGTTGAGAGGTGGGTGGTAGGACCTATAAGGAGTGAGGCTCAGGCCTGGTGACATGGTTCAGTGGGGAAAGATGCTTCCGGCGTATGCCTGATAGAAGAGCTGATAAAAGATGGAAGGAGAGAACCAACTCCACAATGCTGTCCTCTGACCTCCACGTACGTGCCTTGGCACGCTCACTGCCCCTGTACATATACATCATTTGCAGCATAGTAATGAGAGTGATAAAGTTTTAAGAAGTGGGGCCTAGTGTGAGCTAATTGGAAATCATGTGACCCCATGCGCCCACTCACAGCCCTGACGTAAACGTGTGCCAACCAGAAGAAAAGGGAGATACATGCTGTAGCGTTTCAGAGTCCCAGGGAAAGATGGAAAGTCCATGCTACTCCTATACCTGTGCAGAAAAGAAAGCATGCTCAAGAACCTGGGCAGTGACGTAAGAGATGCAACAGGGGCTGACTGAGGTCTGCTGATGGGAATTCAGCCCCCAAGGCAGCCCTCCTCGGAGTTAGTGATGGCTTCAGCAAGACGGGGAGTCACCTTAAACATTTGCTGATACACCAACAAGTTAAAAGCATCCATACAAATGAACATAAACATTAGAATGATGTTTGTCACAAGGATTATATTTACTAATTCAACGAAAATAATGTTAGTTGCTGGGCATGATGGAGCACACCTTTAATCCCAGCACTTGGGAGGCAGAAGCAAGGTGGATCTCTGAGTTTGAGGCCAGCCTGGTCTACAGAGAGAGTTCCAGGGTAGATAGGGCTACACAGAGAAACCCTGTCTCCAAAAGAGAGAGAGAGAGAGAGAGAGAGAGAGAGAGAGAGAGAGAGAGAGAGAGAGAGAGAGAGAGAGAGAGAAAATAATGTTGAGATAGAATTATGCCAATAATAAAGATGAGGAGCCAGAGAATTTCACCAAGGGCAAAGTAAAGCCTGTTTATTTATTATGGTTGTATGGCCAACGTGGTATCTAAAAATAATTAACCCAGCTAGTGTTTGTCCGGACAATGAAGCAATAGTTTGAGGTGCTCTCGTGTCTCTACAACCTGACTAAATATCCAGAGGGCAAACAGACAAAGTCCTGAAAGTTCCATGTTTTGCTGGGGTTACGGGAAAGCAAGGTGACGTTTCTTGTTACCTGTCTATTGAAAAAAAAAATGTGTCAGCATGTAGCCCTCTCCTCATAACACTCATGCATGAGGGCCACATTTGAGGGGATGTATTTGTGCCCCGCACTTCCTGAAAACCTGTATGTAATGAGTGGTGGTAGAGGTGCGGCTGGAGAATCACATGATTTGATACCATTTAAATATCTCATTTAATAACAAATATTGTAATTTAATAATCAAAGCCAAGAAAAGGCCATGTCAATCCATATGAGAAAAAATGCCTACCCAAGGGGTGATGTGATCACCCCTCCCCCTGAAGGAATTCATAGCCAGGCCTCATTTCCACTTGCTTAGACTGTAGAACCAACTGGATGTCCTCTCTAGCAAACCTTATAGACCACCCCCTCTACCTCATTGTGCCAAGTGTCCTGGCCTTCCAGCCTCATCCTGTGTGTGTTTTTCTCTAGTAGATATTCTCTACGAGATCTGAAACCCAATGATCTTGCTGATGGCAGGGTCAGTGGGCCATAGCAGGCCATAGCGGGCAGCCAGCTGGGTTACAGTGGACAGGTAATTGAGTACAACAAAGACCACGATCGATACCACAGCTACCATAGAGGATCTTCCCATTACCTGGTGTGACTCGGGCAAAATGCAACTGGCCAGGTCTCCTTTCCAAGAACTGGCGAATGCCGTCACCAGGAGCACCCCCCCCATCTAGATGCTATGAACCAATAGGCTCCTTAGTTCCTGCTTCCGGATGGGGCGGGTCAATGGTAAGTGCTGCAAGAACTGGCCACCCAACAGGATTCATGACCAGCAGCCCAGGGACAGGGCCATCTGCACAAGCAAGCTGGGAGAACACAGCATGCTTCACCACGCCAGGCCTGGGGACAGTTTGCCGAGAACGGGAACTGCACTTATTTTGGGCAATTTGGGTTGGGTTTCTCACTCCATTTTACTGCTGGTCAGAGGAGAATTTGGCCAGTACTGGTACTACATGTAGCTGTTGGAATCTGCAACCAGGACTATTTGATGCCGCACCTAGCCCTCATCAATCCTGCTGCCATTGACCAGTCTCTGTCCTTTCACTGTATAGCCTGCCTGCTGCTCAACTCAGCCCCAGGAAAAGGGACAAATCAACAGGATTTCCCATTCCACCAAGTGGGTCAGAGCTGGTTCCACAACCACAGTCACCTGGCTTTCCTCAAGACTCCTGTGTCCACAGGGGGCCTCTGTATCATAGTCACCGGTTCCTCCCAACTGTCCTTACCCACCCGGCATCTGAGTCCCAGCTCTGAGCTGGGACCCTTCAGCCCTGGCTGCACAGTCGAGGCCCGGGGCTGAAGATGTTCCGGCTTGGCCTCACACAACCGCTCACAAGGGTTCAGAGCCTGACCAGATGTCACACAGACTGCAGTAACAGCCAGGCCCAGCTGCTTACCCCAGCTTGGGCTCTGTCTGACACCCGCAGGTTCCTCTGAGGACCCGTTTTCTCAGGTGAGATTTCATTTCTTGGGCAGTACCGCTCTTATGACTGAACCACACTCGACTGCTCTAAAGGCAAAGGGCTGTTCCGAGTTGCATCCGAATCAGAAGACTGGCTGTTGCCGAGGCTCAGGTTCCCTAGCCTTCTTCCCTCCTTTCAGGTAAGGAAGGCTCACGAGACAACCTGCTGCTGGGAAGACCACTGGAAGTTCTGCAGATGGGAGCTGAGCCTGGGCAAGCTGATCAAATGCTTAAAATTACCTTGATTCTCAGATGCCTGGGGGAATTCACAGAAAGTGGGGGTGGGCGGGGGGGGGGGGGTGGCAGCGCATGCCTTTAATTCCAGCACTCGGAAGGCAGAGGCAGGTGGATCTCTGTGAGTTTGAGGCCAGCCTGGACTACAGAGTGAGTTCTAGGAAAGGCTCCAAAGCTACACAGAAAAACCCTGACTCGGGAGTGGGGAGGGGGAGTGGGGGGGTGATATACAGAGGTGCACGCACGCCAGCACCAGTTAGTCTCACTCTGCCCTGCCGTGGACACTGGTAAACCTCACCATGTCCCAAGTGGTTTTGTGAACACGGGCTCAAATAAGCAACCCTCAGCTAGCACTTTCCTCACACTTGAACAGAAAGCTAAGTACAGGCAATGTGACAGTCCGCCTGGCACCCAGATAGCCGGGGCCAGAGACCAGCTCACACAGCTACTCTCTGAAGCCTCCACAGAAGAGATCCTACCGCTTCTCCCGTCAGCAATACCCTGAAAATTACGAGGTCCAGGGAGAGCAGAGCGAGGTTTGGCATGTTCATTTTCTAAAAGGACCCTGACGGGATCCTGGCCATATCCAGTCCTCACAGAGGCCCTAGGACGAGGGAGGTACTGCCTGACAACAGAGCCACTCTAAATGCGGTCCCCAGCCCAGGCACTCTGCACCCATCTGTGCAGCCATGCCCTTGGTGCCAATCCTCGAACCCAAGCCTCAAGGACAGACCTGAATATGTCCCTTCTAACTCTTCTACTGAGCAAGGGCTTTGGCGGGTCACATGGCCAGCGAGTGTCTCTGTACCCTTCCCCACGGCCATCTCATGCCCCAGGAGACAGAGGCCTCAACTTACCTGTGCTGCCCAGAGGTAGTCCAGCCGCAGTCGAACATCCACTTGCCTGGCATGCAGGGCCAGTGTGCATGAGAATAGCAGGATAGCCATGATTGGCTCATAGCTGCGCCCAGAGAGGGCACCGCCCCTGGGGAGGTGGAGAAGAAACCCCATCAGTGTCGGTTTCCAGGCAAGACATGGTCATCAAACCCTAGGTCTGGGCAGAGAGCCATCTCTGAGTAGTGAGGCCTACAGCTTGTGGTCCTGACCCCAGGCCTGACACTCATCTCAGCCAAAAGTTAGAGGCTTTGCTAGAGTCTGGACTGAAAAGGAGAAATGGGCCGGGTGGCAGTAGCATACACCTTTAATCCCAGCACTTGGGAGGCAGAGCCAAGCAGATCTCTGTGAGTTCGAGGCCAGCCTGATCTACAGAGCGAGATCCAGGACAGGCACCAAAACTACACGGAGAAACCCTGTCTTGAAAAACAAACGGGGGGGGGGGAGGAGCCACTAACCTAAGTAAAATTGTATATATTTGGTTCACATTGGCTTTCTAATTGGTGCACATGCACAAGTGTGTGTGCGTGTGCGTGCGTGCGTGCGTGCATGTGTGTGTGTATGTGTGTGTAAGAGATAGGGAGGGAGGGAGAGAGTGCTATGACTGTACAGTTCACAACTGAGGCGATGATCAAGAATAATAGAGATGAATGCAAACTATTATCCGCGGAGAATGATGATTAATATCACCCCGTCTGGAGTATTCCGCCCGGGCACCACACTTACCCAACCTTGGTGTATCCACTGAGCTCCAGGACCAGGATGTAGGATGTGGTCAGCCCAGACAGCAGGATCATCTTTGGCAAGGAGGACACCCGCAGGAATATGGCTAGTGGAAGGGTGCCCACCAGGCAGCAGAGCAGGGCGTGGTGTGCAGACTCACAGGGCAGGGCAGGCAGCACAGTGCGCCGGCCGCCAGCCGCAAGGACCACTAGGGAGCTGTTGGACTGAGAGCTCCAGGCCCAGGGCAGGCAGCCCACCTGGGGAGCAAGGGCAGGAAGGCTTAGGAAGGCCCAGGCCACGTATAGCAGCCCCTGGGAAGACTGGAGCGTCCCAGCCTCAATGATCCCCCAGCCTTCTGCAGTAGCCACTCCCCGGCCTCTGACACCACCAGCCAGGCGTAAACTGCCTCTGCTGCTGCAGCCTGCAAAGGCTCCTGACTATCTATAGGAAAGGCGGGGGATGAGCAAGGTGGACCAGGTAGTACCCAGCTCCTGCCTGGTCTCCAAGACCCGCAACTCCATCTTGTGTCACAGCTCCATCCACTCCTACCACCCCGACTATGTCTCCTAGCTCCTGGCTCAGCTTCTCCAGCCTGTTGCTCCAGCCCCCCACCCCATGCATACCAAAAGTTAGTGACACTCACCACACATCCTTGAGCTACTGAGTAGATTAAGACCACTATGAATACACACAAAACAGTGCGAATCTGGATCGTTAGGCACCCTGGAAAACACTGAACAAAGAAACCTCACTTTAGAGCTAGGGATGCAGCTCAGTGGTAGAGTGTTGCCTAGCATGTGCAAGGCTCTGGATTGTAAGTTCAGCAATCCACAGGGTGGGGGGGAATGTGGGGGAAGCTTTAAAAACTACGCTGTGATTATGAAGTAACTTGATGGTCACAGCAAGCCATCCAAGCGAGGCAGGATGGGAAGGGTGTCTTGCCTGTTTCTAGAGGCTTATTAGGTCTTCATCCTCCTATGCAGAAGTTTTCCTTATTTCTATCTATTTATTTCCCATGTAAAGAACTTGCCAAAAAAATTCAGAACACAGGGACACAGACACAGACACAGACACACACACACACACACACACACACACACACACATAGCATTTAAATTTAAAGGAGAAACACCCACCCATCTCCCTCTCCTAGGCACATTGACTGGCACCAAAAGTAACTGAGTAGAAGCACTGGGCATTTTTGTTATAATGCATTCTCCAACCTCAGGAATTCCATTTACCCCTCCTTCCTCTCTCTTTCCATCTCTGTCTTTCTCTCTCTATGTGTCTGTCTGTCTGTCTGTCTGTCTCTCTCTCTCTCTCTCTCTCTCTCTCTCTCTCTCTCTCTCTCATATTCTCAAAGTTTGTCATCACAGACAGGTTTAATAGAATTCTTCAGTAACTAGAAATTTTATTCATAATCTATTGACTTTGAATACAGTCTAAAATATTTAGCAGGTACTTTCAAGGATGAAATAGGAAGTTCTTCATGCTCATAGTCCTAAAAACAAGAGTATAGATTACAATATGCATACAGAGTCCCTTATAGAAAACAACATATGCAGACAGAGCCTGGGTCTGGGACTACGCCATCCTTCCCACAGAGCTGGGAGTGTTGCTCTTCTTGCTTAAAAACTGGGGGAAACTGCCATCAATACAACCATCTCAGGATCATAGATTCTGGGGTCTGGACAGAGTGGTGTGGGCAGCATATGTAGCCAGCAGGTCTTTGGTCTGGGTTTCCAGACACTACAGTGCGTCCCCAGAAGCCTAGTCTCAGCTAACCTCAGACAGAAGAGGCACCATTTGGTAGGAAGCTCAAGGGCTCTTCTGATCTTGCCTCTCTATACATTTCCCTCTTGATCTGATCTCTGCCACTGGGGAAGGCACAGCTTCAAGTCCCTGATCATCAGAGAATGTCCCCAGCTTCTGTCACAACTTGGCTTGGTGTGGTTGGGAATCCATCCAGAGATACCAACAGATCCCAATCTGATCCACACACAGGTCCAGGAGCAAAGACCTTGGAGCCAGGTCCTGCCATGCTGTACAGGTAACTACTCCTAAGAGCAGCTCTTGACCTGCTGCTATGGAGGCAGGCCAGCAGAGGAGAGATTTTAGTATCCTGCATGTATAATAAACCAAGCTATATCTTCCAGGAACTAACCTACTTACCATTTTATACCTCTGTATAATTGGGCATGCATATGATTAAAATCAGATGTATTACAGGAAGGGACATTCTCTGTAGGAAAAGTAAATATATATGACCTAATCTATCAATCAAAACAGAGAACTGCCCACTTGACATCCTTAGTAACCAAATTCCTCCTTCTCTCAAGCCCCATGTAAGGACACATTGAGAACTCTCCCATGTGGCCCACTTGAGAGTGTACCCCTTTTGAATCTAAACTATGGATTTGAGCCAATGAAATAATCTTGCTTTCTTTGCAGACAGATCTGTGTAAACTCTTAATTTTCAATTTTTGGATAAGCCTAGAACCTGGAAACACCTGACCCAGCCCCTGACAATGGTAACACTGGGACTTGACAGAAATGGAATGTCAGACCTTTGCTAAGCTACCACAAGCCCTGAGCTGCCCATCGTGAGCTGGGTGTTATCTGGCAAAAGTGGTCGCACACAACAGCACCTCGTCATCAAATGAACATGGTGTACTCCACAACACTGAACTCAAGACTCAGCAACACAGACTTCCATTCACCAAGGCCAGTCTGGCCCCAGCCTCTGCACAGCCTAGGCATAACAATGGGCACCATTCATGAGTCTTACAGAAGCTTCATGATGCAGCAGGTTCCACAGAACAGTTCTGGAAACTTGCTAACAGTGCCAGGGAGGTGACAGTATCTTGCAAGTTTCTCCAGGACTCTGTAGATACTCAAAACTAGCAACCCATACAAGTAGTACATCAGGTCATGCTAGTCCAGGGCCAGAAGGACAGCCACATAAGCAGAAACCATGCAAAGTAACTTCAGTAATTAACAGGCAAGACTGGGATTCTCCCATAAACCCTTAGAAATGTTTGTTAACCTATCAAAACCTCTATTCAGGATGTAAATTATAGCAAAATAAAAAGCTAACAAAATAAGCACTCATTTAGCACATTTGGTATAGACAATGGTTCTTAATGGCCCCTGGTTTCTCACCCCAGTTCTTGCGCCAAAGACTGAGTCACCTGACATTATACCACTACAGAAGAGATTCTAGGTTTGTAACAAGTCATTCAGATGGGAGTAACTCACGCATCTAACCTAATCACATGACATATTTAGAAGCAGAACTATTTATTTGCTGCACCAAAGCTCTTTAGCTGGTGGCAACCTCACTGCCCATTTCTCCCCACTCCCATGCTTTTGGAGCTACATCCAAAGAAACACTGTGGGCCAATGCCACAGAGCTTTGGCATCTATGATAATTAATAAAGAAATAACTCACAGATTAGGAAACATTGTTTGTAAAGCATACAGATGATGAGGGGATAAATAACCAAAATACATATGGAACACAGACAATTCAATAGCAAGTAAACGAATAATTCAATTTTTAAACCAGCAAAGGATTTAACATATGCTTTGCAAGTGAATATAGACAAAAGTCTGATGCTGATATGGGGGCAGCATTCATCACAAATCACCGGAGACATACCAACTAAAACCATAATGAGATGCTCACGCCCGGCTAGAGTGACTTCTCAAGTGACAAGTGACAACCACAGGGGCGGGAATGCACATTAGCACAACCATTGCAGAAAGAAGAATGGAGATCTGTCCTCACACTAAGAGCAGAACGGCCATGTGAGCCAGCAATCCTCCCACTAGCTCTACATCCAAAAGAAAGAAATCAATATGACGAAGAGGAGACAGGCGGTGTAGCTAGCAGGGTGCTTGTCTGGGACACACAAATTCCTGAGGTCCACCCCCAGCACTGCATGAAACAAGGTGTGGATCACACGCCTGGAACCCCAGAACTCAAGAGGTAGAAGGAGGAGGTCCAGAATTTCCCTGACCGCAGGGCAAGTTGGAGATCTCTCTGGGATACAGGAGATTCTCTCTCAGAAAATTAAGTGAAGGCGAGGCTGCTGCTCTCCCACGTTCATGTCAGCCCTACTCACAGTAGCCAAGATGGAGTCGACCGAACCCACAGTATCCTGCTGATCGATGGGCAGACAAAGAGGAGCGGAGTACCATTCAGCCTCGTTAAAGAAGCAAATCCTCCCAATTTGTACCACCAAACATTGGTAAACCTGGAGGAAGTTACTTTAAGTAAAGAAAACCCCATGCAGAAATACACTGCATGATCTCACTTGGGTGTGGCATCGAAGACTCAAATTCACAGACGTGGAGTGAAGAATGGTAGATGCCAGAAGATCGGGTAAGGAGTTCATGGGAGAATGCTGCAAAATTTCGGTTAGATGGGAAGAATGAGGTTGTGAGACGGACCGCACAGTTTAGCAGCTACAGTGAATGGCAATGTATTACAGGCTTCAAAACTGCTCTCAGGACAAAACAAACAAACAAAAAAGCCACCGTGTGTGAATAACAAATATGTTCACTTGCTTGAGTTAATCATTCTGCAACATAAAAATAGCATCATATTGTATCCAATAAATATATTTGATAACTATTTTTAATTAAAAATAAAAATGTAAGGAAAAAAATAAAAGAGCTTTTTCTGGATGGTGGAAGGAGGGAAGATGGAGTGGACTGCTAGAAAGGGTCGCTGTGCCACTGAGGATTTGGAGGAGGAGGGCGCAGCAGCAGCCAGCAAGGAAAGGATGAGTCTCACAACTGCCCAGAACTGAATTCTACCAACCAGAATGGACCTGGCGTCAGTCATTCCCCACAGCCTTTTGAGACGCCGCGGCACCTGCTCTTAGATATCAAGAGACATATAGATAGATGGACTACACTCTCTAGAGCTGGGAGCTCACAAACAGAGATGTTGTGTGTCTGTTGGCTGTGGCTATCTCAGGAAGCAGCAGGAAACGGAGATGATTTTGACATGCTATTCATCAGTCAGGGATGCTTTAGGAAGAGTCTATCTTGGCAACTGTCAATAGCATGGCAGTGAGCACCCGAGTCCAGTTGCCTCCTCATGCTGACTTCCTTTCTCTGGGAAGGACTTCAGCGGTAGGAACAAATGGGAAAATTTCCAAGGAGCAAGGTAGAAAAGGTGTCCTTGCTTTACCTCTCCTGGGTCTGCAAACCTCAGACTCCAGTCCAGAGGCTGGCACCAGCCTCATCACAGTCAGGTCCCTGTGCAGATGGATATGCACATCGTCCATGTTCTGCTCCTCTGAGTGCACCCGGTGGAGGCTGACACCCCAAGCAGGAGGCTAATGGATCTTTTGAATGACTTGGAGAGCAGAGTCTCCTGTTCTAGGTGCATGATCCTGTCTGGTAGACGTAAGCTGGGACTGCTATCATATTGTGGCCTCCTCAAGGGAGGCCAGCATTGGGCCAATACTAGCACTAAGCGGCAGAGAAACTATGCAAAATGAAACAGTCATCTGGCTTGAAGCAACCCTGGGTTCTTCCTCCAGTCCTCTCTGTCCCGTGCTCAGTATTGAGCTTGTGAATGTACTTAACGAACTAAGTAGGAAGTGAGCTGTCTTTAGGAACTGGGGCCAATGCAACTGTCCCCATGGCCACTGTGGAGGAAAGTATATCTACACTGTCAATGCCATAGTCTCCTTGGAGATATATCCCAGCAGCTGTCCCTAGTCCTACCTGTGTGGCTGCCCATGCTGGATTCTCTCCTGCTTGCTGACCTGCCCCATTGTCCCCGCTCCCCCGGCCTCTATGCCACCAACTGTTCCCACAGCCTCCGTACTAGCCTAATCATCCCCCAAATGAAGCGTAGAGCCCAGCACAGCCCAGAGGACACCAGGCATCATGCACCACTTTAGTTCATCCACCCTGACCTGGTGCACCCTTCTGGGAGCTGAGTTTACCCCCCCCCAGGCCCCCTCCCACGCCTCTGCTCCAGCTGAGAGCAGGTTCCTCTCTGTTTCCCATGTGTCCGCTGGCATGAATCCAGGCACCAGAGAAGGCCAACCTCTGAAGCTTTGGGAGCTGCCGCTTCAGAAACACCCATTTAGGAAATCCTCCATGCTGCTCTTTGGTGAGGCTGGGAGTGGGCAGGGGAGGCCAGCTGACTTGACTGTTAACATCCAGGAGTTGTTATTCTGGCCTGAGTCCCCATCCAGGCGTGCAGCTGTGTTTTCACAGGGGGTGGTTTCGGGCAGGCCATCACAATTTGGTCTCCCAGGACATGCATACTACAGCGCTGGGTGGTGTTTGTACTTGAATATTAGTTTTTTAGGCAAGATGTTAGGTCATGAAGACAGTGGTATGACTCTGCCCCGGGGGAATTGGGGTCCCCTGATGAGCTGCTGGGTGGGGCCCCAGGGGCTCTGTGTTCCCCAGCTATGCTGTGGGGTACTGTCTGCACGCGCCACCCCCCCCAGCCCTGTGCCACCCACACACACACAACTTCACACTTCTTGCATGTATTGTGCTGTTTGCACACCATCATGTAGACATACTGGCTCCCGTCGATGACAGCTTTGGAAATTACGATCCTGATGTCGTGCTTTCGTTGAAATTCTATGACAAAGGCAATACTGTTTGAAGCCGGAAATTTCAAACTAAATGTCACTCAACCTATGGGAGCCAACAAGCGGTAAATGTAGTCTTAATATAGAGTATTTTTTAAATTAGAAAAAAAAAAAAGTCAAGATGTGCCTGGGAATAATGATGGCGTTAAGTGAGTGAGACTGGACTAAATCCTCTCAGGGGGTTTCAGTTTTCAATAATTATACAAAAGTAAGCCTAGGTCTAACATCACCAGTCGGGAGGGGTGTGCTGGAGATGGGGCACTGGGAAATAGGCTGAGCCTATGAGGAAAGGTCCCAGGGCCAAGAGAAACAGAACTCTAAGAGGCAATGAGTGGGCAAGAATATGATGCTCAGCCTTTGTTCCAAAGACCCAAACTACACTTGAGTGTCAGGGTCATGACAGCAAAGAGAGCCCACCTGAGACCAGTAGCATGGACACACAAGAAACAAACTATCCTGGACTCTCCAACCAAGTTGCAAAGTCGATGCTTCAAGATCCTTGTCCATCAATACTTACCACCCACTGACTGTGCCAAGAAGGCAGCCCCCCAAAACACTGCATAGGGTACAGTATACTGGACTTCACCAGCACCTGTCATGTGGGCAGATATCTTCTACTTGCCGCTGAGAATGAAGGATGGCACCACTTTGCCATGAGTCTACACATAGAGTACTCAGGTATGTGAGTCTTGGACACAGACTCACATACCTGGACACCTGTAGAAGACACACAAACATACCTGGACCCGCGTGATGTGCAGGTACAGGATACAGGCCACCAAGAAGCAGATCGAAAACACCAGCAGCAGCAGGACAGCCACACTCCTGGAGACAGAGGACACAGGTCACCGTTAGGTGGGAGCCAGGTACCATGTATCAGATAGGTGCCTCAGAGCTGGGCCTCTCTTCCTGGCCCCCAGAACCTCACAAGGAAGCATTGCATTATTCACTTGTCACGGGCCCTGGGGACTCACTTCACCTGGTTCTCTCCTAGTGAAGACACTTGGGGCTCCTGGGTGAGGTTCCCAAGACCATCCTCATCCATACTACCTCACCCCAAAGTTCAGCCTTGGCTTCAGGTCACATGACTTTCTGAAAGACCTTTTGTCCTAATGGAGGAAATGTTCAACTTCATGGAGCTGTACTATTGATATTTGTCTGGGAAAGATGTTTCTAGAAAAAAAAAAAAAACATAACCCCTAGACAAAACCATCCAGTAGACTGCCAAGTTCACAGCTGTCTGCGCAGCCCACAGCCAAGGCTTCCTGTTCGTAACAGGTATAGAGAAATTCTATGTGCTTTCTGAAAACTCTAGGGAGATGTTATGCCCTCAAGGTAGGTCCTACTAGGAAACAAGGGCCCAAAGCAAAGGACACCTGAAGACTTCCTGGTGTCTTCCTGGACCCAAACAAAAACTCCAAGCCTATAAAGACTTATATGATGGTTCACTGTCATTTCAATCACTAGAGTTTCTTCCTTTGTAGTGTCGACTCTTTTATTTTTTTTCATTTTAATGTTTTTTAAAGTGATATGGACCCAGAAAGCAGAAAAGCTACGTGGTCTCCTCAGAAGCTCCTCTGAGGACAAAAAAGTGCATGCCACATGAATGAAGAACCCAAAAAAACAACAAACAAACAAAACCCAAAAAACAAAAAACAAAAACAACAACAACAAAAACAGAAAGCCTTGGAGTTCAACAAATGAAAAACTAAAAACAGTGACGATGCTGTATGCCAACAGGCTTGTCAAAGTACTGACTAGAGTGTAGAAGGAAGGAAGGCCGGTGGCCGGTGCCCTCCTCAAATGCCAGGCACAACAGAAGAGTGCCTGGGACGTGGATCTCTAGCACATAAGGACACCCAGGTCCAACCCCAGGGTTTGGTTTCAGAGTGACATGGGTTTGAACACTTGGTCCCCGGACAGTGGCCCTCTCTGGGTAGGCTGCCAACAACCACTTCAGGATGTGGAGCCTCCCGGGAGGAAGTGAGTCCCAGAGGATGGGCCTCGAGTCACACACACACTCCACGTCTAGATCCATCCTGACGTGAGCTGACAGCCTCAGGCTCCTACCACCAAAGCTGAAAGTCTCTCCTGATGCCACGTTTCCCGTCATGGCGAACTGTAGCTTCCGACCGGGAGAACAAATCAGCCCTCCTTCCCTTCGGCCAGTCACAAAAACAAGAAAAATAACCAGTACCCACGGAGACCTGGGATTCGTGGTCACCTGCCCCTGTCACTGACGGGCTAGCGCGGGAGCAGCACTTACTGTGGAATTATCAGAAGGTAGACAAGCCCAAATAAGGCAGCCAGGATGAGGGCGAGGACAACAGCGCTGGTGAAGTACTCATCCTGAAGCTGGTGGTACTGTGGGGGAGGGGGGAGAGGGAGACGGGAGGAGGAGGAGGGAGAGAGAGAGAGAGAACAAGAGATTGATCAACCCCCCTCGAAAACACAGAGTCCTGGGGGACATGGACAAGGACGAAGCCCCCCAGCCACGTACTTTTTGCTCTCGTTCGACATGTTTGTACTTCAGGGTAAAGAAGTTCAGGTCTGCCATCTCCAGCTCTGTCTGGCGGGCTTCAAGAAGACGGCTGATGTACCTGTTGACACGTGTGCCCGGGGTGGTGTAGACCACGTTGGTAGAGAAAGATGAGCGGTTTCTGAGCTTCTCCGAGGCTGTTCTCAGTGCCCTCCGCTGTAGCCGCCACAGAAATAGAGAAAATAGCATCAAACGCTCCACCCTTTGAACAAAAGCACCCAAGTACACTTGATAGTCAGCCATCCCTTATCTGCTGCAGTCTGGGCTAGGTTCAGAACGCTGAGACACTGTCATAGCGCCGCCCCCTGCTGACCAGAGTTGGCAAGGGCG